>NC_143451.1:3026388-3631666 GCF_987193195.1 Phasianus colchicus | reverse complement strand
GGAGCACTGAGGGTTATGTTGACCCTAAATGCACACGCTTTGTTCTTGCTCTGTACTGATGTTATCCTTTTCTCTCCGGAGGTGTGCTTTCCTTTGGTGGAAGGTTGGATGTTTCAATGGCCTCAGAAGGGCAAAGTGAGGATGCTGAGCGTCCATCTGAGCTTCCTACAGCTCCTATTGGGAGTAACAGCACGTTTCAATGGGGAGATATACTTGCTGCAGTGAAAGATCAGCTCCCGTCTCTGGACTCTGACACTTCTACAGTAAGCACTGCAACCTGACTGTCTTTCTCTCATTGGCTTTAAAAAAAAATCCCTGTTCCTTGCAGGGGAGTTGGACTAGATGGTCTTCAGAGATCCCTTCCAACTCTGATTCTATGACTATGATTCTAAGTACTTGTTTATTCTGAGTATTGTTATGTGTATATTAATCCACAACCTTTTATTTTATCTCTAATAGTCAAAGCATAATGACCATCTTTTCTCATTGTATTCTTCGGAACTGAAGGTGGGACTGATTTTTCCAGATGCTAAATAATGCCAGGTTAGGAAGAGATGGCCAGTGGACAGCTTGCAGAATGACCACACATTTTTTTCTTAGCTTGTTTGGTCAAAAATACAGCATGAAAAAAATCATACAGCTGACTTAAAATCAAATGCTAAGATCTCACCCTGGATAATATTATGCTATTTAGTTTAGTAATGCGCTGTCCAGACAGTAGGCTGTTAGCATGGTTTTCTGTAGTTGAGGGTTTCAGGAAAGTCGTGTTCCTGAAGTCTTCGTGGTCCACTGAAAAAGCATTTGGCAGATATTTGATCCCTAGTTTTTAATTCTTTACCTGCCTGTAGCCAACTGTTGATTTCTGTTCTTCAATTCCATCTGCAAAGAAATATAATGCTGTTAACCTTTTAATATAAAGCATGAGATTTATAGAAATTGTGAGGTATTTTTCACCGTGCCGTGTTTTTTTACTTGCTGGGTCCTAATGGCTGGCCCAGGCTGCCTGCTGACAGCTAAAGATCTTTGCTCGCAGGACATCAACAATCTGGTGAAAATTCTATTTTAGTTACTTAAAGCAACCTTTGCTTTTTAATAAGTGTTTATGCAGTATAGATTTAGGGCCAGCATTCAGGGATGATTTCTAGTCATTCTCGTTCTATAGGTGTACAAAAAAGTTCTGACAATAGTTTTGTATCTTTGTGCCAAGTAATTTATAACTCTAAGTCATGTTGAATTCTTTTTTCTTTTACTCTTAAATAAAATCCAAATTCCTTGTTTCTGTCACATGTGGAACAAATTTCCTGCTAAAGGAACTGCAGCAGTCTGCTTGGCACTTACATGCTACCCTTAATTTGCATTCAGAAGATCTGCTTGCATGATCCCTCTCCTGCTTACTGTACAACAGTAGCTTGCTGAGCCTGTGGTTTGAGAGCTGCTCCTTTTTCCTAGAGGTTTCCACTTGTGGGAAGATAGATTTATGCATCTGAGATCTGTACCTCAAAGGGCTGTGCTCCTATAGTGAGAGGGGGTGCTCAAAAACAGCATGTTATGCTCTGAAGTACTTTCATTGTCCTAAAATGCATTTTAGTAAGAGGAAAGAAGTTGCACTGGAGTTTCCTCTAAGTTAGGAAAAAATAATCATGCCAGAGAGAGTTCTCTGAAGTGTGAGCTACTGAAAATGCGTACTTAGAAAACAGATAAGCATGGAAGCTGGGTGCTGGCTTCTGAGAAGCTGCTTATTCTCTTTTTGTTGTCTGTACATAACAATTATTCTCAAACACCTGTCTTATGTTCAGATAAGGGTTTTTTTCAAAGCTGTTTAAACTCTGCCCAACCAAGTGTGGCAATTTAACATCTTACGTGTTTTTGTTTGTTTGTTTTTGTTTTTAATTTGTTGATTATTTTTAGTGCTGTAGTTTGCTCAAACAGTGTAAAACAGCCTGAGTGTTGGGCTAGCAGGCTGCCTAATGAAGGTGTAACTGAAAAGAAAACTGGTTTCTGAACTTCAGTCAGGTGGTGACAACATAGAGTTTGTCACTACAAGATGGTGAAAAAATCACATTACAGTTTTTCATTTAACTTCTCTTTTTTTTGTTGTTGATAGTCTGACTGTGAGAGTGATGGGGAGCTTTTCATCTTCCAGCGAGAGCAACCCAACTTAATTCCTGACCTGTCAGATGAGCTACTGGAATTTTCCAAGGAAGACTCAAACATGCAGGTTGTGACTGTTGTGTGCAGGCTGTATTACTGTAAACCTACCCTTCCATCCATTTCCAATACAAACAGCTGCTTTTATCTGACCAATTTGACTGAGTGTTGTGACAGAAGAGCATGGACTCCAGTACTTTCTCCCATCAGAAATTAGACTTTTTAGTGGCCCTTTTAAGCTCTCGCTATTTAGATCTTTTCTTTTTTGGTGCTATCATCTCTTAGTTTTATTTTCCTTTTACATTTTTAAGACAATGACACTCCTTACTTCCTACTGACACAGATACCTTCTTTTATTAAAATGCTAACTAGCCTTTTCTTTGCTCAGAGTCCTATCTCTCAAGGAATTTTTCAGTCACTTCTAAATCTAATAAATCTTGTTATGAATAATGTACATAATAAAGAGGGGGAAGGTATAATTTTTTGTGTGTAATAACAAGTGCATGTTGAGATACAAATCACCAGTTTCTAGTCAGAAAAGTCATACAAATATTTATAGGCTGACAATTGCGCCAAGTCCTGAAGGAAGATGCTGCTCACTGACTTTATGGACCTTTCTGTAATAAGCTCAGTACTGGAGAATTACCTGCAGCTCAGCTGCTGAGAACTTTTACCTTCAGTTTGTGCATTAACAGAAGCACTGCCATGACTTCTAAGTTTTTGAGGGTTTGAAATAGTTTCAGCCATTACTTTACGTATGTAGAAAAAGAATTACTATGGCAGTATATTCATGAGGATCAGTATGAAGCTTCTCTCTTGTACTGCTATTCTGAGATAAAATGTTTACATTACATCTGCAGTGATGAAGACTAGCCATCATAAGAAGTTATAAGAGAAGCCAACTGAACCCATTTCATCATGAGAAGGCTAACTTGCTGTGCTGCTTTTCCCCATTCATTAATCTCAGTGTAAGAAATGTTGTATGGTGAGCAGATAGAAGGCAAATAAATTTCAAGAATGTTTAGCACATCCTAAAGCTGTAGTCTTTGCAAAGCGAGGTCTTACTGCTCTCTGTAAGGACGTGGTGTGTGCTGTTACCAGGTGGTGGCTGAGTTAGAGCTGCTACCTGCCAATCATTTGTTTTGGTTTAGTGTCAGCTCCTGTAGCTCAGGAGATGTGACTTTTTGCATGTATGTATTTTCTTTACTTGTAGATAACAGAGGAAAAGAAATGGAATGGAGATCTGAAGAGTCTTGGCCATCAGGAAGAAACAGATGGTGCCCAAGTCATTGCAAAAGAATATGTTCAAGCGATTAAAGATGAGGCTTCCAATCTTTCCAGCCATACTGAAGAAATTCCGAGCCAAAAGGAAGCTGTTCTTGAAGAGTCTCTTGCAGATTCCACAGATGGACTTGAAGAGGAAGAACCAGGAAGGCAACAGGCCAGGGAAAAAGGGAACTCTTGCCTTAATACATCGTTGTTATTGGAGAAACTGTGCAGTAAAAAAGAGAGAAGAAAGCTGATAGAGACAAAGATACTCTCAAAAATATTTCTAGAGCCATCACCAGGCCACCCTGAGCTAAATAATAGGCCTCTCTCACATGGCATTAGCAAAAGTCTAGAAAGAAGTGTTAAAAAAGAAACTTCTGCAGCTGATCATCTTCAAGAACTAACCCATCTGTCACTGCAGGTAGGTGGCCCAAACAGTTTCATGGAGTGCTGCTCATTCAGTAGAGAAGCTGGTGTATTGCTTCGAGAATCCTACCAAAATAAGAAACCAAAATGCCAAAATCTGCACGTGACAGCATTTTATTTTGTTGCTTTTGTTGATGTCCCGAATTTGGGTTTTCTTCAGTTGTGTGCTATGCAACCTACCAAGAAGCTGTCTTTGTCTCGTGGAGATGCCACTACATGTCCATAATTGTAGCAAAAGTTATTGCTCAGTAGCATGGTTAGTGTTCTTATTCACAAACACCAGTCATGGCATCTGTCCCTAGGAAAGCAGGGATCTATTTTTGTTTGTTAGGACAATGAGCTTTTTGGCCTTCCAGCATCTTTTCTCTTCTGTAGCACTAAGGCAATAAAAATTCACTTGGATTATTCATTCCTTCCCTAATGTTCATATTTATGTAATGAACTTATGTATTGTTTGTGGAGATGCTAAGTCACAGCCTGAAACAGTGATTGAGCACGTGGTGGGAAGGCAGGGCCAACCCAGGGGAGCTCAGGTGCATGCAATGCACCTGAGTAACCAGAAGGGCTGGAGCCAGGATCCACCCCTTCCCAGCCCTCATTTAAGGGTAGGCAGTGGAGGTGAGGGCATCTCTTGCTGGAAATCTCTGCCCCCCCCCCCCCCATGGCTGCTGTATTTGGGCTCCTCATTTGCTGTAGCCAAGGAATTTGCCAGCCTGCTGTTATCATTCTGTTATAGTTCCATTTATGTATTTAGTGTGTTTATGTATGGCAGAATAGCCAAACAGATTAGTATAAAGAGTTTAAGTCAAAGGAACTTTTATTTTCCCTCACAGTCTGGTTGTCTTTCAGGATACTGAGAACTGGGATCTAGACAAGACTTCTGCAGAGCTGAAGCAGCAGAAAAATACACTTAACACTGATGCAGAAATTGCCTTCTCCTCAGCAGATTATGGTAACACTGTTAAACTAATACCAACTATACTGAAAATATGTAAAAACAAGCAAAACTTGGTTTCATATGTTTGTCATTCCCTGCTACATCATCTTGAATGTTGAGGTCATAGTGTTTTGTGTTTGGTTTTTTGACAATTTCTTTAAAACACAAAGCTTCCTCTGGGTCTTGCTTCTGTGGCTTGAAATCAGTGCTTTCTGGCCTGTTGTGGCCCAGGGCAAGATAGATGCTTAAAGTTTGTTTAGTCAGAGCTGGATGACAATGGTGACTTTATCCTTCCCCTTCTCTCTGGCTGTAGAGAAAGGTACAGTGGTGAAAGGGCATATTGGGCAGTCCAATGGCAGAAGACCACAAATGATTTTTTTTTTTTCTGTTCTTCTACAGAGACCTTCAGAGGTAGATCTGAAAAGCAGCTCATGGAAAAATTAGAAGAGCTGTGTGACAGGCAATCCAGGACACTGTCTTCACGCTGCAGGTGGCCATCAGCCAAAATCTCCATTCAAGAAGAGCAAGAGAACAAGAAGTAGGTCCTTCCCTCCAGTTGTCGTATGCAGTAGGTAGTCATCATTAGCAGTAAAAGCTCATGTTGTAGTTGGAATATGCTACAGTGGCATTAAAGAAGAAAACTAACTCTTGGTCATTCACGTATGCTTGATCGTTAGCAGTATCCTGCTACTTTAGCATTCTCCACCAAATGTGAGTTTTCTCTAGATCTTAGCAGACATATGTGAGAAAATCAGGGAAACAAAGCTGAGCAAATGGTCATGGCCATGTTTTTCTAGTTTTGAGTACTTCTAGGGTTTGCAGTTTCTTTTGCTGCTCCCAATTTAGCTGAAGTATAAGATGCCTTTTTTTCTCTTTTAAGGTATTCATTTAAATGTCAGCGTGTTTTGCAGGGTTCTTTGTGAAGGAAAGTGGTTTCCAGACAGCTCAGAGGGAACAAAATCACTAGCAGTGGTACAGAGGTGTGTGGGAACTATTGAGTTAAAGCCTGAATTGCTGATTGAGTACCTGGAGAAAGGACCTGGTCAGCTCTGAGAGCACAGGTGAAGGCTATTTAGCTGTGCAAGGGGAAGGGGTGGAGCCTGACTGCACCTCTGTTAGACTTCATTTAAGGGCTGCCAGCCACTGGGGAAGGATCTCTGGTTGGAGATCTCTTCCTTGTGGACTTTTCCCTGTGAGCCTAGATGTTCAGAGATGCGTGAGCACTTCTCCTTTCCCTTTGTTATTATGCTTCTTATATCACCATTCCACCACATTGATCCTTCTGATAGTTACAAGAGAAAGTAATAATGGAACAAACCTATTAAGTGAAAGGTGAATAGCATTCTTATTCCAGAGCAAGGAAAGCCATGAAGGTGATTTGCATTTTTTTTATGCTCTGAAGGATAAAATGGGATTGCTGGGCGAGGCAGAGAGGAAGAAGGGGCCTGTTTTTGCTGATTGATGCTGGGCTCTTTTCAGACTTACAAGTTCTTTGGTACTGTAACTGCTTGCCTTTGTTCTACAGAGTAGTTTTATGATGTCGGCTTTTAAGAACTAAATATCCCTCATCATGCAGCCAGTGATCTGTATTCCTAGGGGGAACCTGAATCTTAGAGTTCAGTTCTGAAAGGTGATAGATAGTAGGCAGAAGCAGAATCTGAGTCTGCAGTAGCTGAGCATTAAGCTCCTTTCACAATCCAATTTTTATTGTAATCCATGCCCCGCAGGACATCTTGTGTTGATAAGGTACAGGAAATGCTGAAACAGTGTTTTCTATACTTAGGGATGTTGCCTTCCTCTCATCTTCACCAACTTATCTGAGGATGGATGCAGTGAGATTACAGTGCCTGCCAGAGCCTCAAACCGTGTACATAGATTTAAGAGATGCTGAACCACAGAAGTCAGTAACATTCCCTGATGAGAAACAGAGGTAAATTCTGGCTTTGTTATTAGTGAGAAGTCAGCAGCAATCAGTGGAAAATTGAGATGCAGAGAGAAGGCTTCATTCTTGTGAAATGTAACTTTAATTAGACGTCCATGCCTCTGTGACCTTAATAGGAAAGCATAACCCATAGCAGAGCATGCGAGTACTCTGAAGAGAGGAATAACTGTTCTCAGAACAAGTAAAGGTGCAGGGAAGGAGACAACACAAAAGCAAATTGTCCAGGGAATAACATTTTAAAGTTTTCTGTTCTCTGAAGGAGTGAGCAGTGACTGCAAGGCAATGCTTGCAGCTGTTGGTTGAAATTAAGCTAGCATTCTGACAACATTGATTATGAAATGGCTTTCCTTGATTATGTTTATGACGAGCAACTGTTGGTGCTGATATCTCAGTCTCCCATTTGCTAAGGTCCTATATAGTCAGTTCTTGGAAACCAAATTCACTTCAATCTGCAACAGATTCTAGCAAAGGTGCCTTTTCTTAGGGGTGAAGGTGTCTGAGATAGCTCTTTCCTCCCTTCTCAGGATGCATGTTTATGACAAACCTTTTTAATAAAGAGCAAAGTGCAGCTAGCGTGTGATCTAGGGTTGCTTGAATGTTTTTTCTGGAATAATAAAATCAGATACTATCAATAAGGCCTAGAGATCTGCCTAAAAAGTCTCTCCTCTTTTTCCTGATGGCCCTAAAACTTGAACCTTGGAAATGACTAAAAGTCAATGCTCAGTTTGAAAACTGTCCAATTTATTTCATAGTGCAGGTGACAGCTCCACTGATGAAGATGAGACTATGACTGTTATGGACCAAGAAGAGAGGAAAATGTAAGATTCTTTACCTTGACCATACATCAAGTGATGTGATAATTAACTTTTTCTGAAATTAAAACTATTCCTTTAACAGTGATTAGAATGAGAGCTCACATAGGAAAGTATCTCTGCTTCTTGTATTTACATCAGAAGTGTCCAGCCTAATAACAAAAGTGTTTCAGTCTGGACCCAGAGTTCTCTTGCATGGTAAAGATACTGAAGTTGGAAACCAACTGTCAGTGTTTGAGACTATATAGCACCTTGCTTCTTTACAGCTGTGTGACAACAACTTAAAGAAAGTAGACATGAGTGGCTGGGAAACCTGGCTCTTTTTACAGGCAGGTTTGAGTGACATGGGAGCTGTTTTAAATTTTAAAAGACTCATAACCAAACTTTCAAAATGTTGTAGGGAATTGACTCAGTCACACCTTTATTTTTAGAAATAATAAAGTAAGCTGGAATGTTGGTTTAAGTATTGAATACGTTGTGTGGGCAGGAATGCTCACAGCTCCCCTTAATTGTTCTTACATATGTTCTTATGTACAGTTATGGAATCCTGAACTGTAGATTCTTCAATAGGCACAGATGCCAGGCCTTTCCTGTTACTAAATTCAGGCCTTGATTCATACTCATAGGTAGTTATTCATCCATTTAATGTGAAGTAGGTATGTCAGATTTTAAGTATCTTGCTGCATTTATACTATTATATTTAGAAGCCTGATGCATGGAAGTTCACATCTCAGCAGTACAGTGGACAAAGAGGAACATTTTGTATTGTTTTGCCAGCCCATTACTCTACTTTTTTTGTTTTTAAATAGTCTGAAAGAACAAATGATTCAACAAGGAACAAAGCCAACTACTCAGCATAATTTGTAACATCTAATCCCAGACCAGCATAAAGCAGGGATGAGAGATTGCTTGGGGAACTCTCACTGGCACTGATGCAAATGCAGAAGTTACATTAGTGTAAATCTGTGATGGAGGCCAGAGCTTAGCTGAGTGTATTTTTTCTGTTTTAATGTTGCTAATGTTAATATACATATGAAACACGTGGCAAACTTTTAGTTCTGTTTCTAAATAAGAAAGCCTCATCTCAGAAGGGTGAGATGCTAATCTCCTTAATGTGAGTTCAGTGCCATTTTCCATCTTACCTGGATGGTAATTAAACAGAGCTGCATGTTCTGTGGCACAATGTACCTCCATGTTAGGGCCTTAAGGAGACAGTCTTATGATCTCTGGGCACCTACTTAGCATAGAAAATACATTGTGCTTATTTTACATATACACTATATTAGTTTATCCCCTGAGTGGTCAGACAATCAGTGCCATCTTTAGCACTATGCTGTAAGGCTGTTGTCCAATACATGTCTCTGTCCTAAAATTCCTGCTTTATTTTCTGACTCTACTAAAGCAGGCAGGAGAGCACACAACAAATTTGGTTGTCTTACTAGAAACAAACAAAGGTCAATAACACTCAGGAACTTAAATGTGTCAGTAGAACCCTTCTTTCTTGCTTACCTGCTCTGTTCTTGTTTGACTTACTCTGTGGTAGAGCTCGAAAGCTTATATCTTTTTGCCTGAGGTTGGTGTTAACCTACAGCTCTGACTGTTTCAGGGCATTCTTCTAGATGCACTATTGAGGAAGGAGAAAAAAAAAACAAACAAAAAACAGCAGGAAAGTAATCACTAGCAGCCCACACCTCTGTAGATGAATTCTGCTGTCACAGCTCAGAATCTGAGTCCTTTGTCTTTAAATGCAGAGAACATTGTACTACCCATAGAATCTCTAAGTTGGAAGGGAGGAATCATCAAGTCCAACTCTTGGCTTTGTACAGGACCACCCAAATATCAAACCATACTTCTGAGGATGTTGTCCAAACTATTGTGGTTTAACTTGAGAGGCAATTAAGCAAAGCCCATACACTACACAAAAGCTTCTTGAACTCCAGAAGACTTGATGCCATGACCAATTCTCATCTACTGACTTTGGTATCCAGTGGGGAAGGGGTTAATATACCCCTATTACTTAGCTGGAGCATTAAAGAGTACTCCTGTCAATGTTAAATGTTGATTAAATGACTGGAGAAATGAGTTTCTTAATTAGAAAAAGTGCTTTCTGTCTGGATTTTCTTTGTACTTTTCAGCTGCTACTTATTGGTGCTACGAATTGGTGGCAGTCTTGTAGTAGATAACTTGGGAGCCTCGTTGCTGAACAGAGCTACAAAGCAAAAGAACCTTATCTGCTTATCCTGTCATGATAGGACACTTCACATGAGAGAACAATCACAGTATTGTACTACTAACAGCTCAACAGTCACACTGAGTGGGAGGAGGCACAGGTGAAATGAAGCTAAACACCTCAAAATGCAGTGACTTATTAGATGGACTCTTCCTATATGTCTATTTGAGTTCCAATGCTCGTATCCCAAGAGGACAGAAATCTGCAGATACTGAATTCCATGCTGACATGCCATTTATTCAGGGCTCTTATGCTAATTCTCTACTGCCTATAATCCAGAAGAGGGAAACAAATTCCCAATAAGATCAGATCGTGTTCTGTCACTGTCTTGTTTGTGGCTTATGTGCTGGTACTGCTATCAAAGACTATTATCTGTGTTGATAACTCATCCTTGTTCTAAGGTGCCCCTCGTGAGAAATTCTTCAGTGTGGGTTTTTTTTAATGCTCTATCTTGATTAAATCTTTATTTTATTAGCAGGAAGAATTGCTCAGGGAAGTGTCAGCTACTGCAACAACTCCGTAGAGCCCGTAAGGAGGCCTCAGAGGTTCTTCACAAAGCATCTGCCTCAGCTGGAAAACTCAAGGGCATAAAACAGGATCCAGAAAGTCTGGAAGAGAGGGATGCCTTTAAAGTCAGTCAAAATCAAAATTTTAAAGTGAGAGAAGGGATGAATGAGGTCGTTTCCAGGAAACTGGTGAGGCTGGAGCCAGAGAAAATAAATTCTTCCTTGTCAAGCCAGAGAGACCATGGAACTGATAAAAGAACAAAAAATATAATGAAAGCTGAGAAGGTTCAACATCCAGGAAATGCTTTAGAATCTCCTCTACCTACAAAAGAATTTCCAAGGTATCACACAAGAAAAGTCACCAGTGATTTTCATTATGGCTTATCTAATTGTATGAGATTAAAGAACACTACTTACATAGTATGTAAGTTGGAGCAAAAGGAATTCTGGTTTTCTTACCTAGGAAATCAGCTGAGCCTGGCATCTATTGTATAAAATTTTAGGTGCAGACAGACTTAGTAGATCAGAGAATTGGATTGAGATTAAACATAGTAAGTTTGATCACTTTCTCTAGGTTTTGAACCTAGATAAAAGGAAGATAACAGCATTGATCTTCATTATTAAGGATAAAACAGATTTACTACACAAAGTATCACAGAAAATAGGTCTGGAATGGTCTGTTTCTCTGCATCAGTGCAAGTTGAGCTAGTCTAATCCTTTTTTCCTGATCTTTATGCGACCTACTCTCAAAATCTTCAATGGTGAGAATTCCCTGACTCCCCAGGTAGTACATTTCACTGCTTGATTATTCTTACAGTTTTAAAGCTATTAGTTCATCCAATTTAAGTTATCCTAGCTCCAATTTAAGCTTATTACTTCTTGCATTCCTGATAACATGGAAAATGGTTTATTCCCTTTTTTGGCATAAAAAATACCTGTACAAACTGGAAGTTTTATAGTGTGTCTCCTTGTATCTTCATTTCCCCTGAACAAAGCAATTCTAACTGTCATCAAGAAAAGAAGGGAAAGAGCTCAGAGAGCAAAGTATAACCATGAGGAGCTGGTTATACCACAGAAACACTCCAGAAAGCTAAAAAGGAGAAACGGCAATGTTAACTATTGAGGAAATCAGAGAGCTTGCTCCAGTTATTCCTCAGGCTCAGTGAAGTGCATTTGCCTAAAGTCTAATTTCAAACTGAGATCAGGTAGCCAACTTGTGTACCTGCCCATCTATTTGGGAGATCTCCTTTATGCTGACTTTTCAATAGTTATATTCTGCCCACTGTTTTCAGCATGACATTTAATATTTTGATATGGCATACGAGCCCTTGAAATTAAAATCTGCCTGCTCCAGAGGCTTACTTTTTCAGTGTTTAACAGTTGCCTGCCCTACCACTTAAACGCTAAAGCTAACGTGTACTTGGTTTAAATAGCACATGGGTCATTGTGAGCTGTTTTGTCAGGTGATTCCTGATATTAAAGCTCAGTGCTTCTGTCAGTTCCATAAAACACCATTTTGTCTGCCTGTTAGCCTGCCACATAGATGTGACTTGGCAAGCTATTGCTGAGTAAAACATCATGATGGTTTTAACAAATTTCAGTGTTCTTTCTTACTATTTTATATTCTAATCATTGGGTACCTGAGGTTTGTGAGCTTGTGAAGAAATTGAACTTAGTGTTTGCTGTGGAAATGGCAGATGAAATCTTGCTGCAGACACCAAAATACAGAAAGGCAGGTCTTGCTTCGGGGCAAACTTGTCACTGTTTAGCACATAGAAAAGAAACAGAGTTAGAAGACTGACTATTTTGGTGAGGGGAAAGGGAGCAAAATCTTGAACAAGCCTCTGCTAAATGGCATGTTTTGGTATCCAGCCAGTTGTCACCACTTATCAGAGGTTTGAGGTCTGCTCTTTTCCTTTGCTATTTTTACATAGTCAGTTTAAGCCAATGACAAATTCTTGTGGTCCCCTACCTCCAACACCATAAGTGCTTTTTAAGACTATTTTAGCCTTTCAAATCATGATTCACCCTCAAGTGTATGGTATAAATATAAGGGAAAAAATGTAAACAGAAGAACAAGGGTGTCTTTCTCCCAAGTAAAAAGTTAAAGCAAAGAAGTATCTCTGTATTTTCCAGGACAGAAGAAAATAACAGAGAGCTATCCCAAAAGGAAGAGCAGATGAAAGAGAAACACATGAGATGCAGATTCCAGGAGCAGCTGGAGAGATGGCAGCCTCAGTCAGTTACTGGAAAGCAGCCCATGGCAGAGAAAACACCTGTTTTGTTCCGCATGGTTAGTAGTTCAGCATAGGACTGTCCCTTTCAGAGTGACTTTGGCAAAATGTAGATGTGATCCTAGAAGCAAGAAGTCACTGTTGTTGCACTGTTTAAAATCTGTGGGATGTCATTTTGTTTTTTGTGGAGCAGCATTACCTGGATAGACAAGCAGTCCTACAGCTCTTCTCCTGTGTTAATGATGTTTTTTTCATCTCTCCTGTTTGAAGTGTACGAAGTGTGCTCCTTGTATAGCTGCCCATCTGGCCTGCTGAAGTCACCATGCTCAGGGTCATTTACTTGACTGGAGCCAGACTTTCACACATGATCTTTCATAACTTCTTAGAAAAACATGTTTTCACTGTTGTACTTCTAAAACAAAGCCTATGCTGAGTACTATCTAGCAGCTTTGTATTTCACTTCTGTGGGCATTTTTGAATAAACTGTTGTTGAGGATTGTGATTTTAAATAATGTCTGGCTTTTGGCTGGAGCCCTGATTAGGGGAACATGAAATTATCCTATTTTTTCCTAAGACATGGCTCAGGGAACAGAGCAGGATTCCTTCTGAGAAGATTTGTATATGTAATCCTAATTCATCCATGCACTGATTTCAGTGAGCAGAGAATGTAAGAGAAGATAGACTACGCAGTTTGTCCACAGGTACATCATAACGACTTGTCTGGACTAACAGCAATGACAAAGTGTGACCTCCTCAGGGCTGAGCTATTCAGATATGCTTGGTTTTTAATGAACTGAATGCTGTATTTCTGCAGATTAAGAGCTCATTTTGTATGTTGGATTAGTCTCTGTCAGGAAGTACAGGACTAACAAACTAGTGGGTGAATTTCTTCTGTATCAAGCTGCTCTTGGATGGACAATGCACTGCTCAGGGCTCTGTTCTGAAGGTTGCAGAGGTTGTGAACCCAGCCCTCAGACTTGCATCTTTCTCAGTCTGCTGGAAGGTGCTTCCAGATTCCAGTTAGCCCTTATTAAGATGCAGGCACTTTCTCATCAGAAATATACTTGAGCTTTGCTAACTCATTCCTTGCAGCGTACCAAGTGATTACTGGATTGTTCTGCATCTCGATCATTTCCCATATTTGCTGCACTGACGCCAATGAAATGAAGATAAAGACCTGGTACTGCGGCTTCTCTCAAGTACAGCTTAGGGTGTACTACTCTGTAGTCTTGCTGTAAATGAATCACAGTATAAATGTACCCCTCATAGCTTTAACCATATTATTGCCAGTTGGTCAAGACAGTGTCATAAGCTAAATCAGTGCAGCCCAACTGCTAACTGGTCCCTACAGTAATGGACAGAGCACGTGGAGGAAATGTGCCCAAACCTACAAGACACTGTTGATGGAAACAAAATCAGTGCAACCCATAATTTTTATTACAGCTTTTTCTTACTGCATCTTTACTTTTATTTCTTCTTCAGCGGTATTCATTATTAAAATTAAGAATGAAAAATGGATCAGCATCATCCATCAAATGCAAGTCATTTATAAGATTACTTGAAATTTGTCTTGACAGCAGCCTTTTTTATCTTTGAGTTAGAACAGGTTTTTCTGTGGGGCTTTTTTTTCCCCTCAGCTGCACACAGGAAGGCAGAAAAACGTGAATGTTTTGACACTTAAAACTAAAGAAGCTGTAATTTGGCAGCTGTTTCTCTCAGTGAAAATATCTAATATCTATATATAAACATGTATACCCAAAGAAGAAGCAAAAATGTTTGACAAAGTAGCACACTTTGAAACTTGTTTTCAAAGTCCTTTGTTTTGGCAATGATAGATGTTCAGATCTGGAACACTTGTCATAGTTTCCAGAATTCCTCTGACCATTTTTAATGTACATAAATAATTGAATTGAATAATAATCAGGAGGTTTAGAAAGTCTGTAATTACTGTAGCTGAGGTGCTCGGAAAGAAATGTAAAAAAAAAAAAACAGAATAAAAGCTGCATTATAGTTACGTTATAGTTCTTGTCTGAAATTTAAAAGCAGTGAAATTCAGATTTAATATTGCTGTTTTTTAACCTAGTTCAGTCAAGCTCTGCAGTCCACCACACTCTGTAGGATAATATAAGCAAGGATCAGGTTTGCAAAGAGCACTTTCAAAGCTGCACAGGTAACTTGAGATAGCAAGAGCTAACTTTCAGGGTATTTCAGCATCTAAAGAAGAGGCTGATATGCAGTGGCATTTTCAAGACAAGCAAGTATCCAGTTCCCGTGAAAATTGGCAGTTTCATTCTCTGAATTCTACCTGTCATTCAGATTCCAAGAAATGCAGACTGCTCATGCAATCTGATTCAAATCTTACTTTCAAAAATGCATGGAAGAGTCTAATTTATTTATTTGCTTATTCTGCCCTCACCCCAACTTTCACTGAAACTTAAGACTGACATAAGTAGCTTTCTTCCGAAAACAGACCCTTAGCCACATTTTAACCTTTGGATCTAGTTCAGAGCTGATTTAAGCATCTGCAGTTTTGCTGAAAGCCAGTGCTGATGTAATCTGTGCTGTAAGGTCAGGTTGAATTAATAGCTTAAAGTAACATATAGGTTTTGGTCAAGTGTTTGAGCAGAGGATTATTTACAAGGGAGATAGAGAAGGAATGTTGTGCAGTGTGTGAAGCAGTTACATGGAAGATGTAAAGAGAAAATAGGCGTAGTAGAAATGTGAAGTCAGGACTTAAAGCAGTGATTGAGCACCTGGTAGGAAGGCAGGGCCAATCCATGGGAGCTCAGGTGGATGCAATGCACTGAGTGACTGGAAGGGCTGGAGGCAGGATCCACCCCTTTCCAGCCCTCGTTGAGGGTTGGCAGTGGAGGTGAGGGAATTTTGCTGGAGATCCCTGCCTACCTGAAACTTTCTTAGGGTAAGCAGACTTTTTCCTTTGTGTCTGTGATCACAGTTGCTGCACTTCAGTTTATCCTCATTTGCTGCAGCCAAAGATTTTGCTACCCTGCTATTATTACTGTTCTTTCCATTGTATTATAGTGTTACAATAGATTTGGCCTGTCATTTAATGGATCTTGTCTATTATGATAGAGTTGCTTAGTATTAACGTTGATTTCCATGTTATATTGACGTGTTGATAGGATAAAGCAAAAATAGTTGCTTTTGCTTGGCTCAAATCTGATTTATTTATTTATTTTATTGTTAGGGAGCAACACAAGCAGGTTACTCTGTAAGGGAAAACTCACCAGGAGCTAAAGGTGACAGCAAGGCAGGTAGGGATGGAAACCTCGCTGTCAAGGAGTGCAGTGCCCAGAAGAGAAGAGCAGAACAGGTCCAGTGAGGGTAACCAGTTGTTTACTCTGCAATGATGAGGTAGGTCCAAGAGAAGGCAACAAAGTCAGATTGGTGAATTAGGGGCAGAGTTAGATGAGTGAAGCATATGACCAGGCACAGATGTACCTGCAGCGTAGCTGGGTCAAGGACAAGTAAGTGTCTCAGCTTAAATGCAGCTCAAAAGCAAAGAGAGAGTGTCCCAGCAGAGGCTTCATGCAGGTTTTGTTTCTTGCAGCAGCAGAATCAGAAGTTACCCAGCTGTGCTGTGTCAGAACTGGCCTTGAACACAGGCAGCTAAACTGCTGCAGAGGGGGGTGCTCATGGCCCTGACGCTTTATATCCATCTTTAGATTTAATTTATCACACAGCAAATGTCAGTCAGTTTTTCTTAAATTCTTATATTACTGGGACAAAAGGCTGCTTTTACAGTAGGGCTATAGTTTGATTCTCTGTTTACCTTTATTGCTTTACCATGGTATGGCAGAACAAGATCACATAGTTTCAAAGCTATTAGGAACCACCTTGTTACCAGTACCTTATAAACACTGTTTTATCTACCTCGTACAGTCAAACTATTTAGAAAATGAATGCATTGACTCATACTGAGACATCTAATTTTTCTTGGCTACACAATCACTTTGGCTAACCTTGTGTTAGTAATTATATTACTATAATCATCATCTTATTGCAGCTTAGCCTTACAGCTGGCTTACTAAACAAAAACATTCGAGCATGCAGCAATCATTCTAACTTAACAAATACATTATGCAGACACTGTCTTTTCCAAATTGCAAACGTGGACTCTATAACCTTTCTCAAAATTGGCAGGATTGTGTATTTTATATTAATGTATCTTTGATTCAGCTCTGTGATGTGAGGTAAAATTCTTAGACTTAAACTTAAATCTTCTTTCAGTTACAGTGATCTTGATGCAGTAACTGAGTTTTTCCATATCTGTATTCCTTGAATCCTGATCTTGGAACTTTAAGTCACCTTGTGACCAATTTACACTAAACTAAAGCAATCACTACACTTATACCTGGGTGAAAGCAACTGAACTGATCATTTAGCCCTTCTTATTTTACTACAGATTTAAAAAAAAAAAAAAAAAACCTGTAAAAATTACAGAGTATTTCCTCACGAAATCTTTTTCTGGCATGGGAGCTGAGTTTGGCTTGTTCTTCACATCTTCTCAGCCTTGGTCTGACTCTGGGGTTGTGGCCAGCAGTGATGAGCCAGGCAGCCAGCAGATGGCCCCTGAATTCCTCCCTTTTCACACAGTGAGGTATTTAATGAGTTCCTGGAGCAAGACTGAAGTCTTTTGTACTTAATGAACCTGCTGTCTCAACTCAAGAAAGGCGTAAAAATAAACTAAAGCAATTAGAGATGATGTAGTTAAATTTAGCTTGCAGAAGAAGGAGGCCAAAATTCCTGTTTGTGCCACCAGTCCAGCACACAGGATTTGGAATCATGTGGAGGTTCCTAAGAAAATGTTTTTCTAGCATAGACAACTGTTACCTGGCACTGAGCCTGTGTTTCTGGCCTCCTCTTCATCTTCCCACATAGTACCAGAGTAAGAAAAGGGAGGATTTGCTGGCATGGTGCTTTCTGCTAAGGTTAAGCTCAGCTGGTTTATGGTCTCCTTGGTTATAGTTAGCAAGCTAGAGGAGCTGAGGCTGCTACTGCCTCTGCTGTGGCCCACGATGACAGAGATGCATCCCAAAGATTTGCCTTAACAGGCGAAGCAGAGAATTCTGACCTCAGAAGCCTTTGTTGTGAACACCTTCCTTTACATGGGCAGTGTGCTTGCTTGCTGTTTGGTTTCTCAGAGTTATGGAAGTTATGGAAGTGTGTGCTTTGGCACTGGTAGAGTACAGTTAAAGGCAAGTTGGGAATTTTACCTCCTGCTGACACCACTTCTGTGCATACAACCAGAGCAGTTAAAAATGGCATATAGTCACCCTGCTTTAATAACCTCTTGTCTGCTTCAGCAGGTTTCTGTAGCTATGTAGCTGCATCTGGGCTCAGAACTAGGAAACTCTCCTGTACTGAACTCAGCAGGACCACCAAAATGCCATATTTTTCATTTAAATTTCCACACAAACCCAACCTGCTTGTTTTATAGAAGTTCCCACCTTTGTCTATTGCATTTTCCAGTTCTGGATTGAATGGGTAGTCATGTCTTTCCTAAGAAGAGACTTTTTTTTAGTGCTGTTTCTCTGTTGCAAGTTTGAAGTGGCCCCAGGAAAATGTGAAATATTTAGTCCTTTATATTCCCTGGCGCATCTTGGAGATGATTAAAATGAGTTTAGGCTTATTATCTAATGTACTTATGGATGATCTTGACAGACTCGTTGTTGCTTAAGGCAGAGGTAAAAAGAAGTTTTCAGAATTACATGCACGAACCTGCTGCCAGTAGAGGTCCTAAACACTCCTCTGTTTACATTACAGAATGCTTCAGGTTCAACTTAAAGAGAAGGCAATAAAATAAAATGTCCATGGGCTAATATCTATTTTTTTCATCTAGAAGAGGGCAGGAGGAGAAAGATACTGCTGTACCTTGTGTCTTTGTTGGGTCTTATTCTTTGACAGGTCCTGTGTGTGTTGGCAGGAGGGATAGCTGCCATGATGTCACAAGGCATATGAACAGGTACCAGTCACACTTATGTATTTAGGGCAACATTTTCTGCCCTGCACGTCTTGGAACTCAGAACTCCCAGTCTAATCTCACAGATGTGATGTGTGTTGGTATTTATAACTGAAAGGGGGCTGAATCCAGCCCTCTGCTTCTCTAAGTGGCTGTACAGGCATGGCTGATATGGCTATAATACTGTTGCTAAATAAGCCTTGTGGTTTAAATGTATTCCTAGATTTTCTCATGCATTCTTGTTTAGTGTTACCATTTGGATTGGACTACAGCCCTACACTGAGGGATAAGCTCAGTCATGGCTTGTAAACACATTATTACAGAAATAATTACAGAAACATTATTCTTAGTGGCAGGGCTGTTGAAAGGAATCCAAGGCTTTATCTGAAATTACCAAGTGGAAGAATCCTGCAGTTATTTTTACTGCAAAATCAAAGGCTCTGCCCAGCTATGTGCAAAGCACCTGGAGTAACTACCAGATTCAGCTGAGGTTGTAAGCACCTAGCAGCTCTCAAAATCACAGATAACCCATGTTAATTCTGCAGGGCAGTAAACAGGTCCAAAGAGTTGCAAGTATATAGCATTCTGTAGCTGGATGCGGGATCACAGAGCCTGTGTGACAAGCTGGACACACTCTAAATTGGAAGCTGACATGTTGAAGAGTGCTGTGACTGCGGGAGCTGAAGAAGGACTTGAAACAGCAAAGTTAGCTCCTCTCTTTTTTTTTTTTTCCCTGTGGATTTCCATAGGATACCAAGTCAATTTACATAAAAAGATAAATTTATCACAGTTAAGTGATATAATGAATCTCCTGGAGTATCAAACTAGAGCCCTGCCAGCAGTATTTAAAGCCAGGCAGGAGCACGTGCCGAACAACAGCCTCATTTCCAGGTGACTGAGGACCATTCTATGCCCTGTTCAGTATTTCAAAGTGACTGTACAATTTCCTTCCCTGCTGCATGTACTGCACGTTTTGTTTGAGAGGCAGCTGGAAATCAGCTGAAGAACAAAGGAGGAAGGAACAGAAATGAGTTTCAAAAATTTCTTGATAATTTTACACCTTTTCAAGGTGTGTTACAGGCTTTTGATAATTAGCATTGTTAGAGAGTAAGCAGGGTAAGGAAACATTGCACTCACTTTGCAGTTTCATAGAGAAGTAATCCATCCCAGAGCCAGGAGTGAAGCACAAGTTCCTAATTCCCAGTCCTGCCCTCACATGAGATCTGTAATTAAGCTTCTTGTTTATTTCAGCTGCTGTTTGTTAACCAGGAGCAGGAACTCAGTAGAGCAGGAGCTTTTTGTTCCACGTGCTTAGAACACCAGCACAGCAAGGCTCTGAATCCCTTTATATTGCACTTAATGTAAACACCAATTGTGGTAAAGGCATTGCTCATTTTTAATGGTTATGTCTCAGAAAGCAAACAAAATCAATGGGATTCAGTGCTGCTTTGATTTAGATTTTAGAGCAATTTTCAGTGTTTGTTTACCTGAGGAGTTGAGCCTTTGTCAGACACTTTTCCCATGTCTAGCAAATAGAGAAGTGTGTAAAACAGCAGCATCTTACCATTCACTTGTGCCAGTTATGTGAATGTTTTTAGCTGCACTCAGATTTGTTGCCGTTTATATATATATATATATATTTACTTTTTTTTTTTTTTTGTGAATATATTTAGGTGAAAAATGCCCATTTCTAAACGTTTTTTTTTTTTTTTGTTAGCATACTTCATAACCACACAAACGTTCTGTGTTCTCATGAATGTTAGAATTATGCTGCAATTGTCTTCAGTCATCTGAAAACCAGGCTGGTATTTGAAACGTGCTCCTAGCAGGCGTTAAGCACTCATTAGCACATAGAATGTTCTAATTAAGTATTTCAAGGAGCAATTCTGTCAAGGAAGTCAGAGTCACTCTGTGCTTTCCCCATCCCCATCACTGCTGACGATAGTCCTTTTCTCATTCATGGTATTATGATCTAGTGATCTCAGGCTAACTAGGAATGTTTTGTCCAGGAAAGAGCATTACTATTAGACTGATAGTAATAATATTCCAGATCCAGGATAGAGCGAGAAATCACAGTAAGTCACTCTGGCATATATGAGAGAGTAAGCATGATAAGGGCAGTGCTGTGAACTCACATTAGGAGTACTGACAGCACAGCCAGAAGTGAGCAGGTTAGGATGGATAGCATAGTCTAAAGTAAAAGATTCTTCTTATTTGGGAGCAAATGCTTGTTTTGATAGCAGAATAAATGTATAATGAATTTTGGTCCAAGAAGCCTTTTCCTGCCTGTGATCCTGAATGACCACACATTCATGCTCATGATCACAGACTTTGATAATGTATTCCTTGGGCTATGTCCTTGACTCTTGTGCCAGAAGGTTTATACATTTTCTGCTAGCACAGATGAGCTATTAATTCTAGTGAAGTGGAAGAGAATTTCCTTATAGGGAATTGAGGATAGAATAATACGGATAGGGTGAGAAGGGATTGCTGTGGAAGGACAGACATGTTTTTAGACAGAAATAGAACTGATCCTACCTATCACGAGCTGTCTGCCAGCACTGTGGTGGATGTGATTCTACTTTAGATGGCATTTTTAGTTGGCAGTGCTCAGGTGGCAGCAACGTGAGAAGGTGTGCACAGTGAATTTTGCTGTCCGTGGCTCTTTTGCCAAGCAGAGCTTAGTGCCACATCTGTGTGTTACCTCTGAACTGTGCTCCTGTATGCAGTAATTTCTGCTGATGTTTCTCTCTGACGATTTGTCCTGTTTGTGCTTCAGCAGAAGCGATGGCTGGCATTGGCCCCTCTGTGTTGCCAGGAATGAATGAGGGGTTCCTTCTGAATCAGGAGATGCTGTGTTCTCTAAGACCAAAATTAACATTAACTGTCCAAAATAGGAAGATAATCTTCAGCAAAGAAATATTCTTCATTATTTTTTAACATAACTTCACACAATACGTAATCCCCTAGCTGGAGATCTGCAGAGGTCATAGCAAATCATGCTTCCATTACTCAGCTCTTTGAATTCCTACAATCTTGCTCTGGCAGAGTGATCTGTTTTGGAGGATCATTCCTCCTCCATTTTGGCAATCTGAAGCTCAGTTCAAGTCAGAAGATTTCAATAATATTTTGCCACCATCGTATATTTTTCAGGTCCATAACCTCAGCACATTTGATATTCAGAAGCCATTTGTGCTATATAGAGTGAATCTAGTACAAAATTGCATTAGCAGAAAGACCATTCAGACCATTAACATCAATCATGCTCTCCTTTTTGTTATTAAATGTTGCCTTCATAATTACAGTATGTTCTGCCAGTTGCATACAGGAAATGCAAATACTCTCCTCATTCTTATCCATTGCTTCCACTTTGCAACAAGAAAGCAGTTCTTTGAATGGTTTCAGGGTTTATTCCACAACTTAATGTGGGATTTCAGATAATCTAGCAGATGGCATTGTCATCATTTTTCCATTCCCACAGAATGAAAATGAACAAACACATGATATTTCCAATATGTCTCCATTGAATGCAGGATTTTTTTAGACACCACGAAACAGTGTTATCTGCTTTGGTTTAGGGAGAGGAGTGGAAATGTGAAGTGCATCCTAACCATCCCAACTATCTACTGTCCCTCATGAACTCTATGGAAAATAGATGAGTAACCACACCATCATCATGTTTGTGTTTTGTATTGTGACCTCTGCCCACTGCAAAGCAGGAACATGCAATGCGAGGGCAATTTCAGCACAAGAGCACAGAATTTTCATTAGAGAAATTAACTGGAGCTGCTGAAGTACCTAGAAATCAGTTCACATTTACAAACGCACAGCAGATGCATCCTTTGGCAGAAGATTTCTGCAGTCAGTAATTTGCCATTCATCAGGGATTGCCTCTGAAATCTGTGATCCAAGCTAGGGTGCGGATGACATAGAAGGATAAATTTAGACACGGCTGAAAACAATTATTTTGAGTAAGCCTCCAGCCAATGAGAGTAAGATTCCACCCCTTCCCCCTCATTCACCTCTTCCAGTGAAGAGGGAGGAGACTTTGTAGGCATAACTTAACCTGTTTTGCATGCAGGGGATGCTTTGATTTAGCTGTTGCTGCTGTAGGGTCTTCTCAGCATAGTAGGGAGTGCCTTTTGAACGTGATACCTTCAGCATTAGCATCAGTTTAGCTTGTATTGGAAAAGGTGCTAGAAGGGAAATGCTGACGTTTTCTTTAGCTCCAAAAGCAAAACTGACTGTTAAAAGTTTGCTTCTCCCTGACCTGCCTTTCCACTGGGAGATAACCCTCAGTCTGAGTGAGCTGACTCTAATGAGAAATGCTGATTGCTTTCTTAGATCTCTCTGAAATATCTAAGCAAACTTTCCAGCTGTGTGCTGGAGTGTGGTTTTCAGCAGCAGTTGGATGGCAACTGTTAGTGGTCGCTTTCAGCTCTGTGCCTAACTGGAAACCAGCAGCAAAGCCTGAGCTGCCCCTCAGTCATTCCACCCTCTAAAAGCTTTGATAACGTTTCCCATTTTTAGGACAACAGAGCTGTTTGTCCAATCCGGTGTGGAAGCATAGAAAAAGCAATGCCAACTGGTCTTTTCAAAACCCATCAACAAAAGCATCATTTAACCAATTAGAGCTGTTTTATTAGAAACAAAATGACATTAATCTTGGCTGACAAACTTGCCTCTACTAAGCTTCAGCTTGCTGTGGTTATAAACAGCTCCAATTAAAAAAAAAAAAAGATAAAATAGCACTTCTTAGATGATTGATCCCTTCAGATGGTGTCTTTTGAGGCTTTTTTTTTTAATGATAGAGTTTATTTTGGGGCTGTGCCTCCTTGTGCATAAATTCAGCACTTTGTAGCTGCATGCTGCAAGATATGGGTATCCCTAAAGTATCTTGCAACTCATTTCACACTTCTTTTTGATGTGTTTTTTTTTGGGGGGGAGGAATTATTTAAATTTTTATATAAAGTGACACAAAGAAGCATTGTGTTCTTTGGCTGCATGGTGTGGCTGGTGTCGCTTCTTGCACTGTTCTCATATTAAGGTGGAAGAGGACGGATCTGAGACTGAAGGGGCATTTGGAAAATCAAGCTGGAGAGTTGTAAGCAGCAATATTGTAAACTGCAACTGCAAAAATAAAATAGCAAGCGCTTTGGGAATAGGAAATTTTGTCTTATTTACTCCATGGTAATTGCTGGTACTTGAGTGCCATCAGCTGCAAGCCTGTGTGTGATTGACAGCACAATTCTAGCCAGAGCAGCCAAAAATAGCCTGGGATTTGAGTCATTTTTGTCTTTTTATAATCTAATACTGTCACAAAAGCTAGCGTAGTATGTAGAGAAATTGGACCCTCTTCACAGATAGACTAGGGTAATGGGTCTAATTGGCCAGTGCTGAGGGAAGGCGTATTAAAAAAGCACTTAATGTCACTGACTTAAGCAGTTCTTGCCTGCAGTTAGATAGAATGAGGTCCTTTTCAGTTTTTTGTTCATTAATATTACTGCAATTAACTTTTACGCCTCAGTCCTTGCAGGAGGCTGACAGAGGGAGGAAAGGGGAAGGGGCAGCATTCAAAACCTCACTTGCTCTCAGGAGGAACCTTAATAAGCAGAGAACTGCAATTCTTAGTAAGCTTCCTGACCAAAATCAGCTGAGTCCCGTGCTGGTGGGCCAAACAAATTTGGAATAGTCTAAAATTGCTGCTGAAGCATCAGTAGATACTGGTTTAATCTTTAGCTCTGGAGTTGCTGCCTGTCACTTATGGTGCTCCCAATGTGCTTGTTGAGACAGGAAGGAGAAAGCATTTCTCCAATACAGAATGCAGAAGAAAGCCATACTTTCCTGAAAATCTCCAATTTTCATTTCAAGCCTCTTTCTTGGAGAATTGTGGTGGTGTTTCTAAAGTTTTCCAAAGCCCTGTTAGGTCCTCAGGACTACATCAGTAATGCAGATCTGCAGCACTGGAATATTTGTGACTATTTAGTACTAGTTGCAGTTTTCATTTGGTGCTCTTAGGTAGCACTGTGTCTGTGGCAGACACGTTAGCAGCACAATAACTGGGCAACACAGTAGGTCTGCTTGTGAACATTCTAATTCAGAATTAAAGTGGCTTTAATTGGATTTAGCTTATTTGGCTCCCAGAGTGAATTCAGGTAAATCAAATTAAGGTTAATTTGGTGTAAGGGTGTGGGCAGGCATCCTCATTAAGGGCTCCTTGGAGCACCTGAGAACACAACTGCCCAGCTGCTCCTCAGCACCCTTCTGCCCTCGCTGTGTTCTTGCTGTGCTCACAGAACGGGATGCTTGCAGGTCTCATGCTGTGGTAGGTCATTTCAGATGAATTTTGCTCACCTCAATTAGCAGTTCAGTCTGTTGGCTGATTGTATTGACGTGCATGGGAAACGTGGTCATGCTGCACTTTGCTGACCCTGCAGTGGGGAGCATGGCCTTGGTGTGATGCTGTAACAAGTAGCTAGGAAACAGTTACACCATCAACAGCTCCAGCTCTTTGTAAATGAATATCTGCCCATAAACCTATAGAATGAATGCTCACAGGGTGTCCTGGAGAGGCCCTTAGGGTCCTTATTAAAGCATCATAATTGTTGAGAAGCAATGCTCTTATGTATACTGGAAATTAATTCTGATTTTGAGACTAGCTTCCTAATTTACAGGAGGAATGTTGGATATGGAGATAGAAATAGCAAAGCAGCTAACAATCACAGCAGCAGCTACTGCATCTTTGGATGAAGAATGGAGGTCCCAGAAACTATAATCTCACAACTCTGGCTTGGGGTTGTTTGCTAAAGAATAGGTCCCAAAGGAGAGGGATTTGCATCCTGAATAACCAAGGATCAATGCTAAAGTAGAGAAAAGAAATGAGTTCAGCTAAATGTAACATCATCTGAGAATGAGGCATGTTAAATGAAGCAGAAAATAATGGAAAATTTTGACGCTTCTATCATGATTGTTTTGAAAGCGTTTCACTGATTAAAAAAAAATTAACACTGAATCTTAAAGGAAGTAAAATAAATCTGATCAAACTATATCCAGCTATGACCACCTGGTCTTCCATTTAACAAGCACTATTAGACCAAATGAAGACCCAGGTAACAGCTCTCCAAGAAAATCTGGGGTGTTCCACAAAGTGTCCTTGATATAATGACCCACCTTCTATGGATTCTGCTTCCTCCCTAGTAAATGCTCACTAGATATTAATTGCCCCTCTCCTGTGTTGGCAATGAGTATAATTTATAATGAATTTATAATGGATAATGAATACAGTTCCAGTAATCCAAACTATATTCATTTTCTTTTTATTTTTTATTTTTACTTTTTACAGGGAACCTCTTATTTGCCAGTTGTTGACAGGTTGCCTGGACTGGGCAGTGTGAGAGATGAAGAGCTGCTGATGACGGTTTGGCTGTCGAGCTGTGGCCGGGTACCCACAGATGAGAGCAGTGGGCGGATGCATAGCGTTGCACTGAGAGCAGCTGCCTTCTACCGTGCCCTTGTGACATGGCTTCTATCTCTGGTGAGTACATGCAGTGACAGTGCACAAAAGAAGTTTCTGCATGATAAAGGACGTGCTTTTCCCTCCAGTGAATAGGTTTTTGAAATTACCTTTTTCCAAGAGCTGCAAAACAGCTAAGCAAAGGGGAAATTATGTCCTAACTTGCCTTAAAATAAGAAAACCAAGGTCCAGCTGGATCACACCTGGATTTTATAAAGAACATGGCACTGAAAGTAAAATTAAAAAGAAATGTTTGGTTTTTTTGTCTTAAAATGGTGAGCTAAACTCAAAGTAATCAGAAGCAACCAGTGAAAGCAGAGGACTGATTATTGTCCTCATCAAAACAATCATTTCTTTTGCTTTTCTCACAACTTCTCATTAAGAACAGATCCTTTCTGAAAGTCAGGGGAGCTGTAAGTAAGCAATGGTCTATTTCATCTTAATTGTCCTTTGGTTCACACCTTTTTCCCTTCCAAAGAAAACCCCTTTTTCTTATGTCTCCTATTAATCTGTTGTTACTCTTTTCTTCTAGGGGAAGAAAAAAAACAAACCTTTTTTTTTATTTCTTCCCCCACCCCTCTTTGGTTGTTGGCCTCATTCTTTTCCCTGCTTAAAGACACTGAAGTATCAATTCATGCACTCAAGGTAAATTTCACCCTGAGTGGACCGCATGCACGTGGCTTTTAAGTCACTTAAGCTCCACTTAAATGCTATTAATTGTTAATGGTGTTCACGCTTCCATTAAAACTTTGCTAACATTCTGTAATGTTAGTTCAATACTAATGAAAATTGCCACTTGAGCAACCCCAGAGTCTGAATCTTCCATTCAGAAAATAGTTAGCTCATGATCAGCTGAAGTGGGAGCTTTCTTCCCTTTATTCCCACATAAAAATCCTGAGCTCTGACTTGCAGCAGCTCTCTCCAAGCATGAAAGGGTATCTCAGCCTCCAGGGCTCAGCACTGCTTGCTGGGACTGTAGGGTCAAGTGTTGTGATGGACTTTGTGCCTCATACAAACTGGGATAAAAGCCACAAATTGATTTCATAGAACTGTAGCATATCCTGAGGTTCCCAAGCAGCTGTTGGATGGCAGTGAGAAAGAATCTGCATTTCTTTAATGAAAGAGAAGTTCAAGCATTTTAGACCCAATTCTTACCTGTCTGTGTAATTCCACTGTCTTGCTGGTTTCCTGGCATGTGTAAATCAACATATCTTTATTGATTTTCTTGAAGATATGTTGATTTCTAACAGTGGAGAAGAGAGTCTTTCAGACATAAGCATCCCCAGTAGCAGAATTGCTATGGAAATTCCTTTGCAAAACCACTGTTCAAAGCAGTCAAGGACTCGGTAGTGCTAGTAAGAGTGATGGCATTGACCTATACAGCACTTTGAAAATACTCTCCAGCCCTGTGTTAAGAACATATTTTTAAAGGCACTTATCTCACTGTGAATAGCTTTGTCTTATATATGCAGTAAATACAAAGCTGTTCATTCATCTAGAGATCATGGCAATGGTATAAACCATGACAAGGCTCAAGTGCTTTCTGTATTCACCAGAACCCTGGCAAAGAATTGCAGTCCTGTAATGCAGACTTCATGTAGCACATGATGTGGGTGAGGGGTCTTTGTCTCACATGGCTGCTTCTCATGCTAGACTGCTTTGATAGCCTGTGTATGATGTTCACATAATTCTTTGCGCTCTTTCCCCTGCTACTCAGGTTTTGGGATGCTTTGCAGCACTATGATGCCTCCCCAGGCTGTCTCATTCATCTTTTCTGTCTCTTTTTCAGCCCAGTTTCTCATGTATTCTGCTCTACTTGGGGCAGCATTATGAGCCAATGAGTTATCTATTCTCCTGAAGCCTTGTCTCTGGTGCTAAACTGGCATCTTTAGAAGATGCCATCTTGGGATTGGCAGAGGTCCCTTTTGGATCTAAAACAAGGGGGATAGATATGTATATTGGTAGATAGAATGCCTCTCACAAAGGAGTACACATGAGAGAATCATCACATCAAAAAGGAATTGCCTCAAGTCTATCTACGATGTGGTTTCACTGGATTGGGACTGATAAGCTTTGACTATTGGTAATCACTTATATGAATGATGAAGTCTTATTCTAAAGCCTGCACTGGCTCCTCAGAATGATGTAATCCATTAGCATTGATTTTTTGAATTAAGTTTGTATTATCTCATTACAGTTAATAAAGGCAGCACACAGCACCACTGTGACATGAACGGGCAGTGTTGACAGGAACTCTGTTCTCAGTTCTTGCTACACTTGGGAGGAAATGTAGGAGGTTCTTCCTTTCACGTAGTGAAACTGATGGAAGTTGAACATGCAAGTTCTGAGAGTCCTTGCTGATAAAATAAATCCTTTGACTTACCAAAGCCTACATGTTATTCCTATTTAATTTGTTGTTATTGATTTTCCTATTGGCTAAACCTCAGCTAATCCACTAATCAAGTGAGAGTGCTCCCTGGATTATTATACATGATGTGGCTCTACTCAAAAGCAATAGAGCAAGATAAGGGGGTTATCTTCAGCCTCTAAGTACAGCCATCTGTAAAAATGAAATTCTGTTCAAATGGATTTACAGGTACCTCCTGTGAAAATGAAAGGTGGACCCAAAGCTCCATTGCAGGCAGTATGTCTACAGCAGACCTGGCAAGAGGACGGATTGGCCTTGTCTGCTTGTCTAATGCCAACAGATGAATCTCCGACCCAGGACTCGATGCTGATTAAAGAAAGGTTAAAGAAGATTAAAGTAAGGAGCATTTAAATGTGCTAGTTGTGCAGAACTGCCATAGGGTGTTACCACTACTTTTCACTAAGAACCAGGCTTGGGTATGCCAATTTAAGCTCAAATCTCAATGAGCCAGGATAGAAAAGTGTAAGTGCTGCTCTAAATTAGAATGAAGCCCAGTACTGTGGGAACTGAAGGACTGCTTGCAGCTAATTGCCAGCTCAAGCTGTCCTCGGTTATGTTGTGCAGATGAGAAACCAGCTCTATATAGCAGTGTGTTTGTTTCTGCTGCTCATTAACTGTTAATGTGTTTTTTGGTGGCTGTAACCTCATGGTGCAGAGATATGCCTGGATCCAGAGGAGACCTATCTTTGATATGTATTATGTTTTGTACTGTTATTTTTTAACCACATGAAGACTGTGACTTATGAGAGGGAATACTGTCTTGCTATTCAAGCTCCCAAGAGTCAGGACCCAGAGAAAGGACCTGAGATCCTGTTCCTTCTGTCCTGCTAGACTGTAGTGTCTGTCTTGCACAACAAAACACCAAGCTGAAAGGTCTACCACAAGCTGAAATCTAGCACGTGTAGGTGGCACATTGTAACATAAGGCACGATATGAGCTTGTGTCCTGGAAACAGGGGAGATTTGATGTAGCAACTCTGGGCCATAATTTGTTGGTTCTGTTTTTCAACAGAGCTGATTTGGACAAGACCGATTCTCTGAGCGTCTTGATGCATCTGTTTTGTTTTCCTCTTTAAATACTGCTTGTTAGGTACTGCCCTGAGACCTACTGTGGCCTTGCTAATCCTGCAGGTACTTACAGCTATGTTGTACTGATGGAAGATATGCCAGGTGTATTTGATGAACAGTGATCTTTTGCATGCCTGTGATTTCCCACATTATTCACTTGCATGAATAATATTCCTGTTACTGAATAAACTTACCTGAGATGCTTGCCATGTGCTTTGTTGGTATGCAAGCATCTCCCAGCTCACTCAAAGCAACTCTTGTAGCTTTGGCAGACTGGGGCTGGGTTTTCTATTCCTACCCAACATAATTCTTAAATGGAAGAAGAGGTATAAACATGTTTTTAAAAACATGCTTAAGCTTTCCTTGTTCAGCTGCAGCAAGCATTCTTTGCTTGCAACTGTCTGCCTATGAGCAGTAAAGATTGAATTTCCCGTGATGCATCATGAAGTATGACAGCTGTGGCTCCAGTGTCACACGAGTAAGTGATTGATGCTGGCAACAAATGTCATGATTAAAATACTACTGGAAAAAAAAACAACCCCAAAACAATAAGCAACTTTTCTGTCACTGTTCATCCATCTCTTGGCAAAAGCTGCAGGGCTAATGAGAGAGAGCGCCCTGCTGGACTGGACAAGGGCTTGATGTTGGTTGCTGTCTAAGGTGACTGAATTCAAGAAGCGTTCTGTAAAACAAAGAAAATGGAGAAACAGAGACTGACCTGCCTTCAGTCTGTTTGCCTTGTTGCTCTAATTTCAAATGGGGAGTTGGCCAAGGCATCAAAATTGTTGAGCACTGAGTATGCTCAAAGTATGCACCCTGTGTCAAGCAATTGAATGATCTTCTGAAGCTGCAAGCTCAGGTTGCACTGAACATTTGGTTGGAGCTGGGCAGGGTTGGCAGAATGAGCCACGTGGAGTTTCCAGTCCGTGTATAAATTGTAAATGCTGTTTTACTGCCCTGCCCTGGACAGTAGTATTGAGTTCAGCTGGTATGGGGGAGAGGTGAACGTGCCACTCATTCAAATGGTGTTGCTCAAAGCAAGACTACGTGTAACTGAGGTTTTCTCTCATTAGAAGCTCTACTGGATGTCATTGTGATAACAATAGCTTTTGTCAGTTTTGCTTTCTTGAAGCATTTGTAAAGCTGCTGCTCTTTCCCCAACAGTGATTTAAGTTGATGGGAACAACAAAAGTCTTTCAGAAACGTCAGCCACAGCAGAGACAAACTGAAAACAACAGCAACTCGTTCTGTCTCCCCATGAGCTGTTGTTGGAGAGAAGCATGGCAGACTTTACTTCCCTCACACAGGTCTTCAGTCCTGTGCTGTAGAGATAATGTAGAATATTTTAATGGTTAAACTGGCTAACAAAATTCTTCTCTTGTGACACTTACTGGTTCTTGTTGTAGTTGTCTCTTGTGGCACAGTGAGAACCAGTTCTTGGTTTACCTTCAAAATACGAATAGTCAGGAAAAATAATTGCTCCCAAGCATTCTTGATACATCTACTGACTAAAAGAATGCTGGAAGGTTTTAATTATTTTCTAGATTCTGTACGAAGACACGTCAAGTAGTGTCCATTTTAACTAATGGCATTATGACAAATTGATGTTTGCAACGTGCAGAGTCCATTTTCAGTGCTGAAGATGGACACTCACAGACTACATACAACATATTAGATGCGAATGCTAGGAAAGAAACGTCCAACTTTGTGTCTCTGCATCTCACTGATAGCAGCAAAATGACCGTTGTCCATAGATTTTCTTCAGAATGCAATGTGAATATGATTTTTACAGCAGACATTGGGTTGCTAGTCTACAAGCCTGAGGATCTGTTGGTATTGAGAGGGCAAGGTTTCACTTTCTGCAGCTCTCCTCACTGATAATGCCTAAGCCTGATGTGGCTGAACGTTCTGAGTGCATCTTTCACATGATTATGAATTTACTAATGGTTTCCCAGAGAAAAAGCTGTCTTTAGAAGATCAGCTTTTGGCTTATTCAATTACGATGACATCCATTCCTTTTTCAAGGGTTTCTGCAAGGTTTTATTCAGCATATGTCATTCTGGGTGGTGTGTGTTTGTTTTCCTTGTTTTTATTTCAGTCTTCCTTCCAAACAACTGATGAAAATGAGGCAAATTAGAATATTCCTGCATGTTTTTGGTTTCTTGGGTTGTTAGAACAAATGCTTATGCACTCACCTCTTGTGATTTCTGCATGCACGCTGAGTTGTGTTTACAGGCATGTGTGATGGGAATTAGATTTGTACAGGGAATGCTTTCTAAGAATCTGCTCAGCATTCCCAGTGAAGCACGATAGCACCACACACAGCAGCATGGTGCTCCTCTGCACACTTGCACCATTTGATGGCTCTGATGGTTTGGCAGAGCTCATGATCTCCATCACTGGATCTGGGGGCTTTTTTGCAGACCTTTCTAGCTGCTGTAACGGATGAGGTAGAAAAAATGCTTTGCATAACTGCTGATTCTGTTCATTTCTGATTGGGCCTCATTGAGATCACGAATTTTGTTCTAATAAAGAACCAACTTGAAAGAACAAAGGGCTTAGAGGGGAGGTTAAATGGTGGAAAAATGTAACACAGCTGTGCAGTTTTCAATATTAATGCTATTATCAATCTTGAAAATATTTATTCATTTCAGGATTTTTAGTTTTTATCCTTATGAAACCCTTTGCAAATCAATGTTTTGTTGTTTGACTGCTTTATAGTCCTGTTTATGACATTTTCTCCCTCTTCAATATGGTATATAAAGTGATTCAGAATAATACTGGTGGGCTGACAGATGTCACAAGCCTGTTATTTTGTACCAGTGTCTTGCTACCAACTGAAGATTACTATTAGCTCTCCCATCATCATCTATGATGGAGTTTTATAGCTGAGCAATCTGAGTGTAATCAAGGACTCTGATTAGCAGTGCTGCTAACCATCCTCTCCTGTTCCAGAGGGGTCTTAGAGACAAGTCTGTATGGGAGCATGTCCCCAGCTCGTGGGGTGAGCCTTTCCATGCAGGCATGACTGACTGGTGTGGACAGCATTTCCTCAAGCTCCATCACCCATGTCAGAAACCCAAGCAGTGTCGGGGCCTTCAGTTCTGTCACTGGACCTGGAGGTGGAAACTTGATGGTTTTGCAGCAGAACTATGGGAGGAGGGCATTTTCTGTGGGTAAGGGGCCAAGTTTAGAAGCTCTGGGTGTAGGGATGGAGGTTGTGATGGTTTGGGAGGCTACGAGTGAAATGAGGGTTTGGGTTTGGAGGCACTGAAATGCAGTTGTATGGTAAATGCATGAGGTTGGGATTGTTGCAGACAGAAAGAGCTGCTGCAGGTACGTGGTGCAGCACAGAGCAGGAAGCCTCTGCTGCCATCACTGATGTGTTTTAATTGTTGATTCTTTGCAGACTAAAGAAGATCTCCAAGAAACATCCATTTTTTACCAGAGGATTTCTGAACTTCTATCCTCTATATGGCTTCCAGATGTTATCTGGTGGAGAGCAGAACCGTGCAGTTGCTTCCAAAGCCACCTGTATCCACTTCTTCCTGAAATTCCCTCTGCCCTGCTCAGTTACATCACTACTGTTAATCCTGATCCTCAGGTACTCTATACAAATGCTTGGACTTGATATATTTTTTTCCTCCCTGTGTCCAGTAGAATTTATCCTCCTGTGTTACAGGTGCTTTTGTTTGGTTTAGCTGAGGGCTTAAATCTCTTTGAAAATAAATGCTTGTAAGCAGTGTTGATTTTTCCCACTGATGTGTATGAGATTACAAGGAGGCAGCACTGTCTAACATCAAGTGATTAAAATCGCTTGCCTAGAAGAACATTCACCACCTCATGCTATTCAGAAGTAGAATGATCAACTTTTCACTTCTGTCAGCTTAGCAAGTGCTCCATAAGAGGTATTCAAAGGAATGAACCGTTCCAATAATTCATGTACTTTGGGCTAATTGGAGGAGCTAATTCCTCATTAGATATCGACCGTTGCCATTAGGGCTCTATCCTACACAGTTCAAATATTTGCACTAGGTTTTCAAAGAATCTGTAAATGCTACCTGATTTCTATGCCTTTTGAAGAATTGTTCTACTTTCCCATGACATCATCAGCCTCGAGTTCATAATTTTTTCCCAGTGTTCCCAAATCCTGAAAAAATCAGGAGATGCAATTCTAGGTAATGGTGAAGACTGCAATTCTGGTTCACAACAAATTTTAGTTCTGAAAATAACGTAGCACAAGAACTTCCCAGTAATCCCCAAACCTGATTGAGATTGCTATTACAATGTGAGAATCGATGCCATAAAGCTTAGGAGCTTAGCAGTGCACTTAGCAATTTGCCTAAAGGTTTATCCCACTTCTGTGAAGGGAGAGGAGGCTTAATATTGTTGATTTGCAGTCACTGTAGCTTTCAAGTACAGGCAAGTGCAATAAAGCAAGCTGACGTACTTGTAAAAGATAAATCTGCTGTATACTTGTAAAGCATCATTTAAAACTGGGCTTTTATGCAAATCCCCTATTAGGGGAATTATAAATCATTAGAAGTTGAACAGCAAGATAGCTGGCACTTTCTGGAGGTGGATCTTTGCCTTGATGCCATTGAAAGTGGAAATCAATTTAAAGGCCACGTTCTCTTTCTATGCTCAAATGCTCCGTGCCACCCAGGTTTCCAGAGCTGTGTTATGCTGTGACCACTATGCATCACAGCTGCTTAATAGATGTCTTGCAGTTAAATAGAAAGGCTGCCTTCTCTGAGCAAGGCGCAATGAGCCAGATTGTCAGCAGGCAGCAGCTAACCCTGATGTCTGCCCCGAAGCTTTACAAAGTGCTACCGACTGAGAATGTTCCCCAGCGTCATTAAAATACCACCAGTGTGAGTTCTGTACTGAAAATTCAGTATCGCATTTTTTTTTTTTTAACTTCATTGGTTTGAAGACTTTGTTCGAGGCCTGTGATTATAGGTTTTATTTATTTATTTTGGGGTGATGTATACAGACCTGCATTGATCCAAGTACTGGGTGTCGGAAAAGCAAGCAGCGAATGCCCAGATTGCTTCATGTGAAGCACAAGTGCTCAGGAGCAGAGGAAACAAATGGGTAAGGGAGGAGGAACATCAGGTAGAACTGCTGTCTGCTTGTGTACTGACTAACTGTGTGTGGCTTTACAAGCAATTGGTAGTAGTAATTGTAATTACATTTAAGCACTTTGTTAGAGTGCAAGCCAAGGTCTTGTTTTTAGCCAATTGTTCTAGTGTTTTTCTTCAGTCTGTTCTGAACCTGGAACAGATTGGTTTTTTTCTTGCTGTCTTTCTTTCAGGCTTTCTTATTAATACAGGATATACAGCCTATCAACCTGCAGTAACTGACTTTAGATATGAAGAGTAAACTTACAGAGCATGAAAACCCCAGGTTAGGAATGACATCATCCTCATAGAAGACTTTAACTGTAACATTCCTTGTCAGCAAAAAGAGAACTGTGCCAGAATGACATAGAAATATTTCTTGTTAAGCTTTAGAATGCAAACCTTAACCTTGGGGACACAGGAGATGCATGGCCAGCACTGGTGCTCATGTGCCTCTTCTCATTTGTTTCAGTACTGTGTGCTAGGTTCTATTGTACTCTTCACAGTGTTCTGCATCCTGGGACTCTTGCCCATAAGATGCAGCCCTAACTCCTCCCAGCATATATATATATGTATATATATGTGTGTGTGTGTATATATATGTCTATCTAAGCTCCAAAGAAATGCTTTTGTTGTATTTCCTGGGGATTAGTTTCCTATGTGCTCCTTCTTCAGTTAGTTTCCCTCCTGACTTCCAGCACAAGGGTTGTTTTGACTTCTTTTTTAGACAACAGTTCCAGTTAAAGGCAGGTCTACATGAAGTTCCCTCTGCTTTTCACTGAAGCAAAGCTCCATCATCATCATCATCATCATCATCATCATCATTATTAGTTTATGCAGTTTTGGCTAAGGATGGATAAGAATTCCAGAACTGGATCCAGGGCACCAAATTTGCCTTGGTGTTGCGACTCGATGCTGTGAAAATCTTTACATGGCAGAGGCTGAACTAACAGGAAGTTTGATGTGTGGGTGAGGGCTTCCAAAATGTGCAGCAGCTCTTTCATATGGTATGTCTGTAACACAGATGCAAACTTATGGGATTTTCCTGCTGGCTGGCAAGTTGATGGCACCTGTGTGTTACCAGAAGAGCTCTGCATGTAGGTCCACACAAGACTGAAACAGCAATGTTCTTCGCTACACGGTTGATGAGATTACAAATCACTGTTTCATGCTATGGCACAGGTTCATCACTTGTTACTTTGTGCATTTATGGCACCTAATGTGAACATGGGTAAGTTAGTCTTTGAAGACGGAATGAAAGGCATTTCAGAATGGTATTCCAGATCCACTGATGGTGACAGCGTGCACAAGGTGACCCTTCCAATTCAGGCACTCAGGTTAAATCCTTGCCTGGGATGTTCCAGCTCTCTAAATTGCATGGAAAGAAGAAGGCTGCTTGATGTGAAACTTCAGAGCCAGCAACAAATCTCCCAGGAGATGCAGCAGAGACAATGCTTGTGCAACATTCAAAGCAAGAGTGGAAAACAATCTGACAAACTGAGATGCCTCAACAGATTAAGTCAGGTCATGCAGTGAAACTTTTTGGGTTCTTTACTTTTGCCTAGAAATGAGGATGCCCTTTCCAAACTAAACCTTTCCACTGGTTCCAGAACCTTCTAGAGGAGAAGCTGGAGGGGAAAAAAAAGACGTAGAAAGGATTACTTTCACCTGTCACATTTCCTTCTGCTCCTCTCCATACAATACATCCTGTAGGAAATGTACAGCTCTTAGTTTGTATTTTACCATGAGCCTGGCAAGAAGACCCTGAGCTGTACAGTTTGAATACTGTGACATTGTTTCAGTGCTGAGCATCAGCACTGAACTTGATGCCAAAGCTTCAAGGACTTGATCACTGAGCTGCTGAACAGGGCATTAGAGCACTGGACAGGTGCATGAGGGAGGTAAAGGACCCAGAACAGTACCTCCACATCTGTTTGCCCAAATGAAAGAGTCACTGGGGTGTTGAGACTTGCAGCATGGCACACACTGGCCCCTAAGACCTACACCTCATTCAGGTTGAAGTGGTAAAATAGGAGATCTGTTCATCTTGTCCTTTGTTTTCCAAACTTTGCTTGTGTCTCATCTTGACCTGAGTTGGCATAAGGGTCTGGCTTTTGTCTAAAGCACCTTGAGTCTGCTGTGCAGCCTGATAAAGTCATCTCGATAGCTTTGGTGAGAGCACTTACGTACATCTCGCACGTCATTTGGCTGATGAGTCCATGTGGAGATGAGTCACCTGTGGGTGAGACATCCTGGGGCCTCTTCTATATGCATTTCTATAATTGAATCCCGAGCTACACAGCTGTATCTCAGAGGCTTCATGAGGCAGAAGTGGGGAAGTTGACGTCCTGCTGCTAGCTGAGCCCTGATAGTTTGTCATTGGTATTTGTGAGTAGAAAGCCTTCACCTTTTGATGGAGGAAGGGCTACAGTGACGTGTCTCTGAGCTGATATAGCATGGAAGACATAGCTTGGGGAAGAATAAACCATTATAGTTGTTCACTTTTCCTGAAATTTGGAAGCTCACATTTAAATTGTGGCCATTATCAATTACTGCAGAAGACAGCAGTTTAAAAGAACCATCAAACTAATGTGCGTAGCCATTAGTACTGTGTGTGATGGGCAGAAGAGCTGGAAATGAGTCTCATCCTTTTCTGTGTTCAAGACATCTTTGTTTATTCGAAAGGGAGGTAAGAGGAAGTGAAATGCATCTTCACACTGTCTGCAGTGCAGTCACCAGAACTGCACGTTTTCAGTGACAAACTCCTTAATTAGCCCTCTCTGTCCTCAGCCTTTCTGCTGCCTGGCATCTTCCTGCTGTTCTTGCCTGTCTCCTGCACCGGATCTGGAGCGATCTGAAGTGAGCATGCAGAATGGGGAAGGAAAGGTGTGAAGAAAACAGGCTTTGTGTTAATCTGGGTTGCACAAGAAATACTGCACTGATGCATTTGGATTCAAGACAGTGGAGAGAGCAGAAAGTTTGAGGATCATAGAATGATAGAATGGCTTGGGTTGGAAGGGACCTCAAGGATCATCAAGCTCCAACCCCCTTGCTGCATGCAGGGCCACCAACTTCTACATTTAATACCAGACCAGGCTGCCCAGGGCCCCATCCAACCTGGCCTTGAACACCTCCAGGGATGGACGGGGCATCCACAGCCTCTCTGGGCAGCTGTTCCAGCACCTCACCACTCTCTTGGTATAATAGGATAATGCAGTCTAACTCAAGTGTATGATGTAGAGTGTCACATCAGAAGTAAGCCTGGCCTGTGTGTTAGCGTTGAGGCCTTTGCTAGATTGAGTCTGCTAGTGTGCTTTGCCTGCTGCTGTGGTCAGTGGAGCTGAAAGGAGATGTTATATATGTACAGGATTCACAATCTGACTTTGGAGGTAGTGGAGGATGCAGCATGGTTCTGAGAGGGCTTTAGGTGCTGCCTCAGGGCAGCTGAGCAAGTCTTCGTATTGGAAAACACTTTGTGTGCAAGGAGATGAGATGGTGGAGTACATAAATCCTTCCTACAGTTCCTGTTTTCCTGCTGTGGCTGGGAAGCAATCTAGAAAACTCAGTGCAACTTGAAAGACTCTCTTAGATCATCTGACAGCAAAAGCTATTTCTTTGTTCTCAGAAATGAGAACAGAATACACTGTAAGCAAGAAGAGACATTGGATTTGGTCATACTTCTGTATGACAATTAAAGATTCATGCTTTTGCTGTACACAGCTCCGGTCTTCTCTGAAATGTGCTTATTCTTGTTTCTGCTCAGTATTTTGCTGTGAATTTCCTTCCCGTAACTGTCTGGCTTCATCTTGGTAATGCTGTCTGAAAGAAAGCAGGGGCTCTGGGTTTCTTCTTAATGTTCTTTGAAGAACGATGTGTGTTCAATCCTAGGTATGTTGCAAATTGATTCTCTTTCTACTGTTTTAAGGTAAGAGAAATCAGAAATTGTCCCTCCTCCCCCCAGAGAAGGATAATTTTTGACAAAAATGAAGAATACCCATAATAGGAGGTTGCAGACATGCCCTTCCATTCCTGCTCTTTCTGATAGCAGCAATATGTATGGAGAGGAGGGTATCAGTGCTGTAAGAAACTTCATTTATTACGTTTGGAGGTGGTCATGGAAGTGGCGATGGCAAAGTGATTTGGGGCTTTGAAGCATGTCAAAACCTAGCTCAAAATATCCCAGGGGCTCCTGTAGCTGAGTGTAGGGTACCTTTTCTCCCTGGTGTAATGCCCATACTGTGAGACATGAGATTATTTGAACATTTTGCAGAGTCTTACAGAAGAGGCATTTCTGGGTAAGTGTTGAAGCTGGACTGCCTGTTTACTGTTGTGCACTGTGCACGGGAAGGGAGGCAGGCCAGCACTCAGATGATGCATCAGCTAGACTGGGGGAGACTTTCTGAACTGCTGTGTTTGCACTGAAGCTCTACAGCTCCTGTAATATTGTTGGAGGCATAAAAGAGAGAAACTGGCCCTCAGGTGAAACTGATGCAATTCTCCTGCCTGCCCTGTTTCTCTTTGTACAATATTGAAAGTAGCACCAAAGATGAAAATAGCTTAGAGCTAAATAGTGTCAAAATCACCAAAATTACTTTAGGAGGAGTAAGATCATTCAGCTACGTGGGAAGGGTCACTTGTGCATTATACATCAAATAGTTCTTACAATACTGAGACGAGCTCTGACTCGATGCGATGCTCTGCTAAACACATGGGAAAGCTGCTTTCTTCCTGTGCATTGCATAGGAAGGTGATCTCAGGAATTATCTTCCACTCTCACATTTTGCTGAGACTAGACAAAACAGAGGCTGTCATAATGCAGTCATCTATGCGTATTTCCCTACCCATGGGGAAAAAAAAGGATTTTCTGGGAGATCTAAGACTTTTCAAGCTTCATTTTCTGCTGCTTTGTGAAATCTCATTCAGGTTGGCTGCTAGAAAACAGAGTCTGACAGATCATAGGAACAATCTCCTGTGGGTTCGATTCCCTAATATGTGTGGCCATGTCCCTGTTCTGATGGGGTGGGAGGCCAGCCATCAGCAGCATGCTTGCCTTGCATCACAGCTGATCCACAGCTTGCACTTTGAAACTCTTTAAAGGTCAGCTTTACCTTGGGGTTCCCAGCTTGTATCCTCTGTCTGGGCGATTATAATGAAGGTCTCCATGGAAATATTGGCTGGAGTTGCTTTGACCCATTTATCCCTTTTCTTTCTTGGAAGTTTATAGTCTTAAGGCATGCTTAAGGAACAGCTTGAATAACAAGCAAGACTGGAGTCTTGCTACATATGTGTTTTGAAAGGCTTGTTTCATCCCTCTGTGCTGACTGCACAACGCCAGCATTGCATGCAGGAGCTGGCATCAAGTATTGGAACGAGAGAGGATCTTCCATATCCTTAAACCAGCAGTTTTCTTCTTATTTTCTACAGTGACCAAGTGTAATGTCAACGCTGATGGACAATGAATTGCAGGACGAAATGAGCAAATCATTGAGAGATGTCAAAATGTTCATTTCTGTATAGTTGTGGTGACTGAAATCAGGTGAAAAATGAAATCCCCAGTTCTACTTTTAGGCAAATATCTTATGAAGCACAGCAAGTAAAGAAAGGAGGAAACACAAAAGTCTGATTTAATATTATCCAAATTCATTTTATTTCCCAGTTGTTTTTAAACATTTGTAGGATGAAGCGCTTAATTTCTTTGCCAAGCAATACAAGAAAAAAACCCTCTTGATTACACAAGTAAATTACAGCACTGTAAGTAGCTCATCCTCCAGAATGGACACTTCATGCAGTTGGTCCATTTTCTGTTCACAGTCAGTCTTGTTGAGACCACGTTGAAATAGATATTTTTTTTCTTTTTAAAAGGTTTTGCAGCACGTGAACAAAACTACACGAGGGGACAGATTTTGAAAATCAAAGCAGAGACTTGGAATAGTTCCACTATTTTTTGATTTGCTTCTCCCAAGCCTAATGCCTCCAAAGGGACATTTTTCTCAGTTTTGGGATGAACTGTGCCCAGTGCAGAGACACAGTGCTCTGTGTAAATGCATCTGTATTTCTGGAATGCCTCAAGAGAAGCATAGCTACGAATATCACTTTTTCCCAAACCAGAACTTGACAAACTTGTCTTTCAGAAGCTGTGCTCCTTTCTGGGCTATGGCCTTGCTTATGAGGCATTACAGTCACAGCAAATTCTCATGAGTGACATATCCTTAAACATCCTTAAATTTGCACTTGTACAGGTTGCTTGCTTGGCTGCCCAGAAAATGGATGAGAAACAAAATAAGGTGCTGAGATTGGGAAATGCCACATTTCTTCAGTGCTGTGACCTAAATGCCAGAGCCTTTTGCCTATTCAGGAGTAAATGACATGATAAGACTTACACATATGTGCTATTAATGCTGACATGAACACAGGAAAAAATGTCCTGTTTTGGTTACAGCCATATAGAAAATAATGCAATTCTTTCCCTGTCCTTCAGTATGGTTTGTTTATTAGAGCATTTGCTTTACAAAGCTCTTCTCTGCTGGATTCCCAGTGTGATCGTGGACAATCAAGGTCTCAAGCTGCTGAGCCTGATCCTGCAGTGCTTTTTACACACAGCTCCTGTTCACATTAGTGGGCAATGCCCACACTGCAGGGCCACGGTTTTGGACCCTAGGAAGGCTCAGCCTCTCAAGAAGCAGCTGCAAATTCATGTTCTTGGGATATAATTGTAGCTGGTGATACTGATACAAGAAAGCAAATTATAGGGTAATAGGACTTGGCTAGTAACTCTAATCCATTAATGTACATTCTTAGATATTCTCTAGCCATAGTGATTTTTTCCTGGCTCTTGATTTGAGGGATCACAATGACATACAAGTAAGAGCTACCTTTCATGTGTTTCAGGCAGTGGAGAAGGTGTTTGCAGTGCCAAGTGGATTTTACTGGCAGACTGTTGAAAGTGATGAAAAATGCTTCCCTAATGGCAGTGACACCGAGGTAAAATAAATGAATAGACTGATCACGTTTAGGTGAGCTGGAATATTTCAGTCTTTAGGTTGGGTACAAATACTCAAGGTATTTTTCACTCAAACTTGAATGTATCAACTGAGTCTTTTGTGTCATCAGTATTGATGTACTGATTGCTCTGAGCCACAAAAGATCTGGCTGTGAAATATACAGGTTGAAGAAATTGCTACAAAAAGGAACAAGAGAGAAATTCTGATAAGCCGAAGCTACATGACTGTAAGTCAATGTGCAACACAACTTTCACATCACTTATGCTCCATGTACTGTCTGCCTTAGCTACAGTAACTGTCTGTGTAGGAAAAAAAAATCTATATACGTTAACCCAGAAGAAGAGAAGGTTAAGGTAACTTGAATTAGCTCATCTTTCCCTCTGTTTGGGGACGTACAGGACTTGGACCCGTGTTTGCTGGGTAACTGTGGTAACTCATCTTTTTTAGCTCTTGTGCAGCACCACGTGGCACGTTTGATCTGACAGAGCTCAGTTTCAGTTAGGATTGATTCAGAGAGACGGAGATGTTCTTCCTGAACAACCAGCGAGTTTGACTGGTGACTGAGAGTAGTTAGCATGTACCAGGTTTGCTTCTGGAAGATACCTGAAGGCCACAGTTACTTGTTAAAGGTAGCGAGTGCTTGGCACAGTCAGGAAATACCTGGTGTCTTGTTACAGTTCCTCAGTGTGCCTCAGAAGTGGGTCCATGCAGAACATGGCACAGCAAGGGCAGGATGGTCCGTGGGGAAATGGCATGGCAGGAGGCTAACAGCAAGGCAGGGTGCACTCAGATGTTTCCCAAGAAGGGCAGAGCAGGTCCAGCAGCAGTAATCAGGGTCAGCCAAGAGTCCATAGGGACCAGGCCAAGTAGGAAAGTCAAATCAGCAGGTTAGGATAACAGCCAGAATCGATGATATATGAGGCTGGGCACAGGAAAGCCTGCAACAATGCTCTGAGGCCATAGCCAAGTGCCTGGCTCCAAGCTCAGGGAACCAGGCAGTTGCTGAGGCTTTTCAGTGTTGGACAGCTGCAGTATCAGGACTGGCCTGGAGCCCAGGCAGCTAAACCCTGGGGACTATCAGAGCTGCTACAAAAACGTGCTCCCTTACTGGCTGCTGCGAGCGTTTGGTTAGTATCAGGAGAGCTTGAGCTAGATGAACATAAAGAAAAAGAGCTTTTATTCCTAATTGGTCCGCTTTCTTATGATTTAAGTAAATTTATAACTTCATTTGTCATGATATTATAAGTCCTGTTATGTGTTTATGGGGGAGTAGCATTTCATTTAAAGCGACCAGGAGTGATGAATTCATTTTGCATTCAGTGCAGACATAAAGCTTGCTGCTGGCAATAGCATTGTGTGTCTTTACACTCAGGAGGACCACGCACAGATTTGAGGCCAATACAATCATGCTTGTCTGATCTGCACCTAGACAATTCATTGCCTGCAGCACCACACAGCTTTCTGGTGGAAAGCACGTGCTTTTTGAAGCACTGTTTCTTTTAATAGGGAAATCCAGAGCTCAAAGTTATTTGTTCTCCTTTAGGTTACAGATATTCAGTACATACAACTGTATGTTTTTCTATTTGCCAAGATGAGCTGAATTGGATTCAACTGGCAAAGAAAAGTTCAAAATGTAAATCTGGGGCAGTGTCTGATTTATTTTTTATGTTGATTTTGGCATTTTTGTAGCTATAAAGAAACAACTAGTTGGTCTATTATAATTTAGCCATCTTTCTGTAGTATGCAAAGTTAAACAGCAGGAGTGATGCACTTTATTCTCTGCCCCAGAGAACAGTTTTTTACTAGTGCAGTTTTTTACTAGTAGGTTTGTGTGACAAAAGGCACAATCGTATCAGTAGTAATACATCATCATTATTCAATCACAGCTACCATATTTATTCAATCTGAAGGTAAAAGCCTACTGTGCTGAACTGCATGTAAGCACAGAAGAAAAGCCTCTTCATAGCTCTGATAGTGCAGGCAAGGCATGAGAATTAAAGGTGAGCAGAAGGAATACAGCTGTGTGGTCATTGTGTGCTTGGAAACATTTTGGCTTATTCCTCCACTGTGCTCTTGCTGTTCAGGTTGCCATGGTATTGCTGTTTGAAGCTCTCTCCCGAAGATCCCCAGCTACCCATCACATGTTGCAGCTGGTGCTCAGCTCTGGGCTGGATACCTGTGGACTCCACCTGCTCTGCTCTCAGCGTGATGTGCTGGTCTCTAGCTCAGGTGAGGTCTAGTTTTCCTTCAGAGATTCCACCCTGTGATGGTGCTGAGGGGAAGAATCACCTGGTGCTGTGGACATAGGGAAGAGGGTAACAGATTTCCGAGAGCATCACATCAGTGCTTGTATCTTTCCCCAAAGAAGTGATAGAAAGAAGCAGCACAAGGTCTCATATCTATTCCCAGTGCTGAATATTCCTCAGTTGAATTTTTAGCTCTCAATATATTTTTGTGTCTCAAGCCACTTTCTTTTTTCCTTTGCAGAGGCTTTCCCAGATTCCAGTGCTCTAAGCTCCAGGTTTAGGCTCATGCAAATTAGGTGCACTAAGTTTCCATGGATTTTTCTGGAGGTTTTAGCTGTAGATACTCCAACGTCTCTCCCTCAATTGCCCCCCTTCCAACTCTTCTGGGACTTCAGTCTTAACTTCTTCAGGAGCATGTGCAAAAGGAAACTACTGACCATTCTGTAGCTGACATTTCAGTGATGGCCTATCAGACAATGCATGTCACAATTTGTGACTAGAAGACAGTCTGAGATATGACAGCAAAAAGATGAGGCAAACAAAAACTATATTGGATCCCTGATGTCAAATCCCAAAGCCTTTAACATCAGACACCAGTGTTTTCAAATATTTGCCTGTGCCAAGTCTTCATATTTTTCCATTTGTGAAGTAGAGATAATGAAACCTGTCTCAAAGCGTGTACAGCAGATTATTAGTTGCTAATGGAATATAACCCCAGAACAACAAGCAATTATACTGGCAGCACAATGTAGAGATGGCTTCTGATATACTGTGGCTAGTGCTTTCTTATAAGCCAAAAAGTTCTGAAAGGTTTGCATATGACACCATGGTGAATACAGGCAATCAGTCTCTACTGGGGAAAGTTCTAGGCAGACTGAGGGAGAAACAGGCTTCCTTCTGCTTAGACAGAAGATGAATGCAGACCTGCTTAATTAGAGAGAAATTCTGCAGTCTCCCTACCCTTTTTTACATCTGAAAACCACAGAAGCAGACTGCCTTAAAAATGGGATTGCAGTTGTCTCAGCATTGTGCGTGTAATACATTCATGCTGATAACTGGAGAAATGAAGGAGGGCTACAGAAATGAGTAAGAAAACCATAAAATCACCAGTCATTAAGAGCTGACAGGCAGCAGATCTGCTTCAGTGCTCCCAACTCTTACTGTTATTAACATTTTGTATGAAGAACAATTAATTTCAGCTGAGAACTGCTCTGTGAGTTTGAAGATTGGATTTTTACTCTTAGGTTAAAAACTTTAAAATGATTATTTTAAATATTTTCAGACCATTTCTCCATTCTCTACCTGTTCTGGAGATTTATGTTCTGCCTTCTGATTCTCATGCAGCTAGTGATGTAAATGAATACGTTTAAATGTCAGGGAAGAGAATGACAAGTCTTTCTGCTTTTGTACAGTAAGAACTGGAGAGGAGCCAAACTTGCTCTTTTCTGGGGGTACTTATTGAACCCCAACAGTACTGACAGTGAACATGGAGAAGGGTTTGTCAGAGGTGTAAGGAAGAATTATTGCAGGAAATAAGGAAAGCCACAAATCCTGGAGGGGAAATAAAGCTGGCTTAGCAATATTGGAATACATCTTTATACAACATAGGACAAAATCTTTATTTTATACATGGGGAAATAAACTAGAAAAGATGTATATGGATTTTCAGCTTGTGATCCTCTCCCTAGTTTTCCCATACCTGATGAAAATTACAGAAAGTATTCTTCTTCTCAGGGCCATATTCTTGCCCTGTCTCCCCTTCAGACCCACCAACCTTCCTCATATGAGACAATATACAGCACCACAAGTTAAAGTGCTGGCTTCGAACATATCAGCTGCTGCTTAGTAACTAACCCTATGCACACCCTTACCCATATACAGCAAATATGAAGCATCCCACTCTTTTTTTCTCTAACAGAATCTCTCAGATTTACAGTTGGGTAAAAATGTACAGCTGGTTGCCAGTGTAACACCTGCAGGACAGGTAACCTGTAGGTTACTTTGTCTATGCCCAACTATGACAGATCTGAAAAAAGCACTGGAGTGGAATGAATGACCTTGGGGTGGGCTGTTCCATGTTTTATTTAAATGCATTTGTCTTTCACAGAAAAACTGCCTTCTTCCTATGCTTCAGAGACTGACAAGGTGCTGACATTAGGTGTGAGAAGGCCTAAAGGAGTTAGCACCATGCAGAATATCATTGGGCCATCTGACCCGCAGCTGGCTGGAATGACAGACTGCAGTTCCATCAGTGCCATCTACTGCACGAGCCACACAGAGCTTCTTGTCTACCTGTCCCAGCAGAACAGCTGTGTGCGCAGGGAGCTGTGCCTTTGGTTTGGAGGGAGGGCTGCTGATGCAGCACTGCATGGTGGTATCCTGGATCTGACTTCCAGATGCAACAGAACAAGGTGAGAGTGCTGGCCTGCATGTTTTTTGAGTGATGGTAGCTCTCCCAGGCAAAGCAGTGTGGAGGACAGACAAGCACACAGTTGGCATGCTTTGTCTTTATTGGTCTTCTGCTAAAGGTCTCAAAGAACAAGAGTGAAGGATGGAATCTGTATACTTTTCCAATTTTCACATGGGTTACTACAGTCCGTGAAAGCACATCTCTCACAGCACTGTCTCCCCTAGATATGCCAGGTGTGGGATTCCTGCAGTTGCCTCCCATCAGTTCTTCCCTGGAAGACCTTCAATTCCTACACTTGCAACGCCTGGGCCCCTTCTGTGTCAGGAATGGCTGATCAGCCTGGTTTGAAAACTGTTTTAGCTCTGCCTGGTGTTGGAAAAAGGCTGCAAGATTGCGTGCCATTGAGCAGCCTGTTCTCCAGGTGCAGCTTTGCCCTTTGTCCCTTTCACATTAACAGATTGGAGATAAGGAGCTTCAGATGGAAAAGATTCTTTGGAGGATTATGAAAGAAGTGTGTGTGAGAATGAAGGATGGCTTATAGACTCTTATGCAAATTAGCATGAATAAAAACAACTTAGGAACTGGTGGCATAGCAGTAGGGTGCCAAAAAGTTTAAGGAACTGGAAAGATTCAGGAGTCTGCAATCTTGCTCTTGGATGGAGCTGAGTATAGCTGCAGAAGGAACTGGGTTATTAAGTAGCTATTAATCCATCATGCACCCTTCAGCAATATGTATTCTACTGTGCATAACTACAAGGAGGCAGGCTGTGGCTCCCAAAGGCTCACATTTCTGTTCAAGATAGCCAAACCTCTCTAATGTTTTTTATTCTTGAAGTTGCTTGGTTTGTGACATTGATGGTGGTTTGCCATAAAGTCTGCTCTTGGCCTTCCTCAGCAGAACAGAGGTGCGTGCATCAGGGAAAAGGAGTGGGGAGGAAAGGAGAAAAGCTTCTGTTCAGCTCTGAAGTCTGCACTGAGCAGCTCTTGCACACTGTCTGCAGCTTCAGGAAAGCAGAGGGAAGCTGGGTCAGTAGTCTGGGAATACTCTTGGCAGTACTCCCTTCCCAGCACTTTTTTCCTCAGTAGCCTTCCTACAGTGTGGAATGATCATTTACTTCCTGACAGCTCTGCTACTTCCCAGATGGAGACTCAAACCTAAAACCCAGGAATCTCACTCAGTCCTACGAATCCTCTTCCTAAACAAAGAGCCCTGCTGTGCTCAGAGGTCCTGCTGCAAAGACACATCAGAGTAGGCTGGCCTGCACAGGTCAGAGGCACTTGCATTTTTTTGGGCTTCTGAAAGACACCCCTTGGGTTCTTCCAGGGATAATTTTGATAAAGCAGTGTAGGCTAAATGCTTTGAGGCCCAGATCTCAAAGCATTTAGCCTACACTGCTTTATCAAAAGATTTGGCTTAGGGCTTCAAGGAATTTCCAACAACTGGGGTAATATGAAACTGAGACATCCTTTCCTGGCTGCTCTACAGGGCCGTGTAATAATCATGTGCAGTGCCAGCCTCTGCACTGGGTTTTTTAGGCCTTAGGCATCTCCTTTCAGTATTACTGAATTAAAGCTGTGTTGATGTGGTGGAACTCACCTGCAAAAAGCTCAGGCAGTGCCCTGAACCTGCAAGTTCTGGGCAGGTTTTGAAGTTCCTAGCTGCTCAGTGCTGTGAGGCACACTGTTGGTGGCAGAGAATGAGGGGTGAGGTGCTCTACGTCCTCTTGGTGCTTTGTGCCGTGGGGTGGAGTGCATCCATGTAGAGTTAATCTGATGCCCACAGAGGGGGTTATGTGTCAGAGTTTGGCTTTGTTTCCTCATGAACAACAAGTCATCATTTTTAGTTCTACGATATGTAAAACTCAATTTGGCCAACTTTCATTCTTTTTATTTATTTTCCTCAAGGATGCTTTTTCTCCTACAGAGATGATGAATTCTGCTCCTCTGGTATAACTCAGCTGGTCCAGAGTGGTGCTACATTCTAGAAATGTGCCCATCTCCTAATGCTGGTAATTTGACCCGTTGGGAGATCAGAATACAAGCTGCACCTCAGAATTCAGTTTGTCAGATTTTACTTGCAAATACTAGTGGCTTCTGTCAGTCTCCTGGGAGCAAACAAGCAGGATGTATTCCAGCCAACTCAGTAGCAGGGGAATGAGGCAGAAAGGTTTTCCTGAACAGCCTGCATATCACAGACCTAGCCAAACTGTTGAGCAGACTGCAGTTTGTCTTCTCAGTCCCTGGCTTTCAGAACCACACCTTATGTTCACTGTGCCATAATTTGGTCTTTTTGGGTATGCAGGAATGTGGAGAGGTTTCACTGTGATGAACATCTGTGACAGTCTTGATGGTGCTTGTTACCCAACACAAAGCAGCAGAGGAGTACTGTGACTGATTTAAAACTACTTAAGTTCTGGCTAAAGAACCAAAAGTAAATAGCAGCTATGATGTATCTGTGGGGTAGGAAAAACACTGATAATGTAGCCTGACATATTTTTTTATTTCCAAACTGGCCACTTTGTATTAGGTTGTTCTATTGAACAAAGAGATCCTGCGAGGGAGTAATAGAAGAGACAGTCAATCAGAGAGAACTTGGTGTAGCTTATGTCATCGACAGGGGGTTGAAATGGCTTTTCCATTACAGCTTTCTTGACCCTGGCTCTGTTGCAGAAAGGGGGTTGAACTCAAAACCTGGCACAACACCTTTTAATATCTACTGTTTTTCTTTAGATCTCAGAGTCCTTTGTCAACTAGAGCAGAAGCAGATGAAGAAAAGGTTTATCTCCAGGGCATGGAGCAGGCTCGACCTCCAGCAACGCTTGTCTCACCTACCAACGGTTTGTAATAGGGAACTAATCTCGAGGTTTCATGGTTCTCCCTCACTGACAGAGTTACCTCACTCCAGTGCACCTGTTTCAGGAAATTCTGCCTTACTCAGTGTTGTGATCTGGCCAGGTCGTGAGCCAGGAATGAATTTCTAGTGAAACGTTATTACCTAAAATGAAGTGACAGAGAAGTGTTATCACATCATCCTCCTCGTGGGAGCAGCTGCTTGAGTCCTGTAGGCTGCTTAGGTTTCACTTAAAAAACACACACACAAAAACTCCCACAACAGATTTGTGCTTGTAAGGGGACTGTTTATCAAGGAACTATCATGATTACCTAACAGTGTCCTTAAACTGCTTGCTTAACTGATCAGAAATCAACTCTAGCCCAGCACAGTTAGCTGAATGTAATAGGGTATGAAATAGTTAAGAGCTCATTCAAGCCAGGACTGACCAGGTAATCAGAAAAGAAAGCGTTTAATGGGACTACCATTAACTATCACCTGGCTCCTCTATCCAAGTGCCCTTTGTAGGAGCAGTCTTCTAGCTTCTAAATTCCTAGCTAGCTAGCAGCAGCTCGACTGTGCTCAAGGGAGCCTGCCCAGGCACTTGGTGTTAGGCTATGGAGGATGTGAGAGGTGTCTGCTGCAGGTGGGCCAATGTGCTCATCATCTTCTGCAGTTGGGCCTGGCATAGCAGATCTCAGGTGCAGGTGATTATGAGACAATGCTATTAGAACATTGCTATCATGTTTGTACTCCCACAGTTGAAAAGATTTCCACAGGAAGAAGGGGGGGGGGAGGGCAATATCAAAAAGGACAGAGGGGTGTGGAATCTCAGCAGCTGTCAGGGAAAAGATGACTGGAGGAAAATAGGATCATATTGATGTAGAGAGAAGGTAAAGAAAGTTATATTGCTAAAGGGAAGAAGTTATGAGAAAGGAATGAAAACATAAGATGAAAAGAGGGGAAAGTGACAGGAAAAAAATGGAAAAAGGAAAGAAAGAAAAGTCTTACCTTTGAGATGCAGTCTTTTGTTTAACTGGGCATGTTAATTCAAGTAGCTTGGCATACAGCCATTGGCTCCATGTTATTTGGAATTGATATTGATGGCAGCTGGTTGCTGCTGATGGAATGACTCACATTTTCTGCCTCCCCTTCCTTTTATGGCTATTAATGATTCACATTTGATGTGGGCTGCTGAGTTATACTACACCACGTTCCATCTGTATTTGGGCTCAGGAAATCACTTTCAGGCTTTTCTCCTCAGATAACTATCATGACTCTCAAAGAGAAGCCAAAAAACTGCTCTGGGAGCAGACACCCTGTGGTGTGTTAAGGAAAGGATGCATTTACTTATTCCTTCCGCCAGGTCTTCAGCAGCTTCTCCTTGAGATGGAAAGATGCACCCGTGCAGAGCATGCAGAACAAATATGCTGCTGCACCCACAAGATGTGTATGCTTCATCCCAGTAAGAAAAGTTCTACTGACCTTAGCAGATTTCCCATTAATTTGGGATGTGTGCATGTGAAAAGAAATGTTTGTTTTCTTTAAGTGTTATTTACTAGAGATGAACCAAAATCTTACCACCTGCAACCCTGAATTTTGTTTATTCAGAGCTTTCTTGGCAAGTTACACAGATCTGCCACCCTGTTGGCAGTGAGCTTGGAGTTAAACATAAAAATCAGAAGTTAAATAATGTGAGATTCTAACCCAATATAAACTCTAGTTGCTTCTATGGACTTGTGTGGGGTGAGGAATACAAGCAGAGCACGAGTAACCAGACCTAGTGGCTGAAGCTTAGGTAGGAGGGAAACTCAGAACAGAGCAGGCTGGTGCCATTAGGATCACCAAAGACAGGAGTCTGTGAAGCCACAGGTGGTACCAAGCCAGAGCAGAGTAACATCATGATCAGAGGCTGGTCCAAAGATTCTGTAGCCTATGCCATGTGCCAGCCTCTAGGATGAAGAGTAAAGACTGGGCTGAAGAGGTTTGTGGTGGTCAAGGCTGTGTAAATTGTGGTCCTGCAGACTACCAGAGAGGAATAGCTGAGACTGCCTCACACGCCTTGTAATAGACAAGTCAACAGCCAGTCTTGACCTCATTTAGTTACTCATCACATTGGCCAGATTTATTCTTAGTCTTCTGGGGATCTAAGTGTTGTCAGCTTGCTCAAACACAGCCTGTTGGGGGTGGACACACAGCCATCACAGGGACTGAGAGCACGGATATCTCAAAGATAGATGAGTAGCTCGTAGATGGCTGGATAGGCTTTATGAGATAGAATGTCTGGAATAGATGATTCACAAAGAGATTACTGATAATGCCATAAGCTTTACTGTTGTATGTTGGCTTCTGATAGCAGCCATTATAAGATGGATAGAAGAAATAAACCATGAAATACAGTGTCTCTATTTGGGATGTGCTTCGAGTAGGGTCTGTCTGCTGAGAGTTTCTTTGCAGTAATACCACAGCTTTTCTTACCTTCTCTTAGATCTAGGGGACATCATTTTGACAGTGTCACCTCTGGTACCTCCTCATGCATATGGTAATGTGATTTCAATCTGTACTCGTCGAGGGTTTGCTCTGCAAGGAATCAGACAGCTGCAGCTTTCACACGAGCAAGCCATTGTGCTGAGCATGACAACAAATCAGGTACCAGACAGAATGCACTGCTTGGTTGTATAACTTGGCTTCACGTTTTTGAAACTTACTACGTTGTAAGTTTATGGATGTGTGAGCTGACACTCCTGTAGCAAGTGTTCTTCAGGACACTCATCATCTCTTTACCAGCTAGCCAGCACCTGTGTTCTGTGTATTCCTGTGAGTGGCGTTCTGGTTTCTTTCAGTGCTGATGGTTTGGTTTTCTTCATTAGTAAGAAAATCCCACTAAGCCCAAGCCTCTCGTTGAACCTAAGCATAAACAGGCTTGCTTCTACTAAAGCAAACATTAATTTTGCCGTTGATCTCAAAATAAGAAAGGACAGACGGTAACCTCATAAATGAAAATAACGATTTCTGATCTGCAAACCTGTATTCAGGAGAACAGTCTTTGTCTAACAGACTGATGTATGACTCTTCCCTCTGGGTCTGCTTATGGCCTTTCAGCATGAAGTAGTCCCCTAATTTAATGCATTCGGATGGCTTGCAAGAAGAGCTTTCCTATCCTCAAAAATAACCTTTTTCTTTCTCTCAAGCTCTGTGTAACATGATAGATTTATTTGAGTTGAGTTAGAGCAAAGTTGGCATTTCAACATGTCAACTTAAGGAAATAAATGATCATAAATGCAAAAATACAGTTGAATTTGCACAAGAAGTCCATTTCTGTACTTCTTACACAGTAAATCACCCAGGAATCCTATGACGCTTTGTCTTACGAAGGGCTGAGTTCCTTCACTTCAAATGTTCATGCTTAGAGTTGTTTCCTATGTTAATAAGGAAACGTATCATTCTGCAAACTAAACTGCACAAAAGCCTTCTTTTCTGCTTGTTCTCTAATCAAGCATGAGGAAGAACACTTTCCCTGCCCATCATATCTTGTAGAATTAAAGCAATGCCTATTTATGGAATACTACAGCAAAAATGGGCAGATATCTGGGGCATGCTCCTAAGTGGCTATTTCAGAAGATAGCAGCAGCAGAAATTATTGTTTTAATGTGTTCTCTGGTGCTAAGTGTTTCAGGACTTGGGGTTCAAGATCATTTTTGAATGAGTAATTTAGAATACTACCACTTATTCTCTGCATTTATAACCATTGTGATTTTTGTTCAGCCCAGTTGTAGAGCAAAACATTTTATATTAAGTCTTTTCATGAGATTTAAGTTAAATTCCTCTGTCTCGTGAAGAGATGACAAATGAACACCTAGTTAATAGAAGTTGATGTGGTTTCACTGATGTGCTTTATCTTCATACACCATCAGAACTTAACTGTTTGCTTGAGCCCTGTAGTGATTAAATCTGGATTTAGTAGTCTAATCTGGTCCTTGTTATTTCAGATCGCTGTATTTTGCCCTGGCAAGATTTCTAGTTTTCCTGAGAACAGTTCTGCAAGAGGAGAGCTTTCTGCTGAACCACATGTGCACTGTCTTGTCTTGTTGCTGAGAAAGGAGGATGCTAGTCATCATATTCTTGCATTGGTAAAAGGTAATGCTTTCACTGTTCAAAAACCTCAGCAAAGAAGGTTTGCATTTTAGAGCATCTGAACTAAAGGTCAGAAGCCTTGCCAAATATGTTACATTGTGGGAAGATTTGAGGATACTGGGGCCTGATAGTTTTGCTGTCTGAATCTCCAGGCCCATTTTTCTAGATCAGCCACTTCTACACAGCAGATTGATCTTTGCCAATTACTTGATCTTTAGCACTGAAATCCTTTTGAGTTTAGAATCATAGAATAATTTATGTTGGAGGGGGTGACAGAAGGTCAGTCACCCAATGTCCTGTTCAACACAGCCTCAGCAATGAATTCAGACCAGGATGCTCAAGGCTTTGTGCAGTCAAGGCTTGGGGATCTGTAAGGGCGAAGATTCCACCACCTCTCTTGGTCCTCTCTTCCAATGCTTTACTCTCCACGTACAGAACTGTTTTTTTCCCCTTATGCCAAATTATGTCAAGGAATTCCCCTCCTCTGTTTGAATTCATGACTTCTTGGCTTCCCACTATACACCTTTGTAATGGGCTTGGCTTCATGTTTTCTCTTAGGTATTATTACTTCCCAGAGAAGTAGGCTACCAAAAATGCGTGTCACTGGGCTTGAGGATATCATACAATTCTGTCAACCTCAGCCCAGAATTCTGTGTGCTTGTGACTTGCAAGCATCCGAACTGCAACTAATTTTGTATGTAGAGACTGCCAAAAGAACAGAGAAGTAGCTGCCCCAAATCCTCTTAGTTCATTCAAACTCTGTTCTGATTCTCTGATTTATTTAGTTATTTAGTTTTCCTAAGGATAAACTGACGTTGGCCATAAGTAAGGAAAATCACAGAAGCAGCAGTGATCAGCACAGAACAGAGAACTCTAACCTGCTTGCTTCTTCCTGCCCTGGCAGTAGGCAAATTGCCTGCAGCAGGACAGTCCATTCCAGCGTCTGCTTTTTCACAACCTGCCCTTTAGACTGCTGTGATAAGTGGGTCACTGTAGCCTGAACAGTTCCAGAACAGCTGCTGACCCCTCCATTACACCATGGCAGCTTGCTCTTGAAGGAGGCATTCATCCATTGCCTTTTACCTCTTATAATCCATCCTCAATAGAAAAGAACATTTAAAGTTTTTGGAGGAAAGAAAAAAAAAAAAAGCTTCAAGAAGTCCTCTTCTTTTTCTTCCAAAAACCATCACAATATGTTCTGAAAACCTATTTAGACCCCATGGATTAATCATGGCAGACTAATTACAGCACCGTGTCCCCTACTGCCTGCAGACCTAAGGAAAGTTGCTCACTAAAGAAATATAGCTTCTGCTTTTTCCCTCAAAAAGTGCTGCAGATGACATTCAAAGTGTTTGTTTTGCATAGCGAAATTTGCAGTAGAAATATCTATGTGGATACTGGGACAAAGAATATTCAGGAAGGGTAAAATGTTTGCTCTCATTGTAGAGCTGTCATTTCTTTTTTTCCTTTGTAGAGAGATCCTGCAAATGCCTCTTTTGTACCCTCTTTGCTTCAGAAGTGATCCAGAGAACTAGCTTATTCTATATTCAAGAGCCTTGGAGAGGAAAGTTGTTGTTGCCACATAAGCTTTGGCTTAGCTGCTTGGAAGTGTAGAACAGCAGTAGGAATTCAGTAGGGTCAAAACCATACTAAGCAGTTTTGTATTTTTAATCAATAAACCCCTGATAAGCAGTTACTTCTTTGATGTTCACCACTGCTCAGTCTTCAAAGCAAAGCAAACTTCAACAGTCATTCTTGAAATGGAGCAGAGAGATAGGTGCCTATAGGAAATATTTCTTTATTGAGAGTCAACACCATCAATTTTTGACCAAGCTTTCCTTCGCTATGTTTGAACAGGCAGCAGATAATTCTCTAGGATGAGTTATGGCAAGTTACAGAATCACAGCATGGTTTTGGCTGGAAGGGATCTTAAAGACCATTTAATTACAACCCCCTGCTGTGGGCTGGGACACCTTTTCCCAGCTTAAGCTGCTCAGGGCCTCATCCATGGCCTTGGGTACCTCCAGGGATGCAGCATCCCCAGCTCTCTGGAAAGCAGAGCCAGGGCCTCACTACCCTCTGGGTAAAGAATTTCATCCTAATATCTAACCTAAATCTCCCTTCTAGTTTAAAGCTACTACCCCTTGTCATAGCTCTACAGTTCCTGATAAAGAGTCCCTCTCCAGCTTTTTATAGGACCCATTTAAGTACTGGATGGTAGCATCCTTCAGGTACTGAAAGGAGGTTTCATTTATTTTTGCCATCTGAATTTTAAAAAGCAGGTAGGTAGTTGTCAGTGGGACAAGCTCAAATCTGTGTCAGTGCCACATTTGGCATCTGAGGTTTGTCATCAATGCCTACTGCTAATAATCCATTTTCCATGCCACACTGCAGTAAATTGTTGACAGGCTTGTAGAGTGGAAAGCAAAGATTTGTGCAAAATAACTTTAAAAATAACAAACCTTAAAAAATGTCTGAAATATTACTGTAAAACACTACCAATTGTTGTGAAACTGCACTCTATGCCAGTATGTTAGTGCACAGCCTGTGCATAGCCTGGCCCTTTGGGAAAGAATGGGAGCAATGACTGTTAGTTTCTAGCACTTAGTACTTGTAAAAGCGGAGTTAAGATATTTTCCAGACTGGGATTTACATCTATTAACCTTACAATGGCTCTCTGGCCTGGTGCTGCTGTGTAGGATGCAGAATATTGGCCTTGCTGCTGATACTGAGTGTCTGGACTCAAACAGTGGGTTCAAGATTAGAGCTATCTTTTCTTGTGGGCAACAACTTGCTTAGGACACCTGCTACAGTTCAGGAGCTGTGTAGGATATTGTGTGTGTGCATTCCATATCTCAGTCCACTGTCTGTAGCTGAAACAAATGGAGTCCTGGCCAGAAGGCAGAGGTGAATCCAGAGAAAGCTGTGACCAGCTCTCAGTGTTCAACAGCCCCCTTCCTGACTGTATGTGAATCTGGGTTGGGGAAGAGGGAATGATGGAACTGCGTTTCATGAGGCAAGCTCAGTGTGACCCCATACAGATGTCTCTGCAATGCATCTGTGGTCAGATGAATCAAAATGCTTGATAAGAAGCGTGGTTTTCATGTCAGACTGCATCACAGGGCTTTGTGCTCCTCACACACTCTTGTTTTGTGCACAGGACTGATGAATGAACTGGCAAAGCAAGGCCTCCTTGGCAACAGGCAGAGCAGCCTGCCTGCCAGAGCCAGGCTGGACTCCTCCATGTGCTTCCACGTGGCTCCTTACACTGAGAACGTGCTGCAGATGCTGGGTAGGTAAAGGTTATGGGAATGCAGTATTCTGTCTCTTGTTAAGTCTGACAACTTTTATCAGAAGATTTCCCCGATTAAGAACATTAGGACTATGCTCATTCACTACAGTAACTCATTTAGTGTTCCAGTGTCCTTCAATTATAAAAACTCTCATTGAATGTCTTCTGCTTCTGCAAAGTGAATGGAAGAATCCATGGAAAAGCAATACGGAAATAACTTTAAAGTAGATTAAATAATTTATTTTTACTTACATTTACATTAAATATGACCTAACCACAACCAGTGAAGCCTTAAAATTGCCAGAATTAAAAGAATCCTACCGATGTGACATAGTTTCAAAGAGAAGTCAAAATATTCAAACGAGATAAATCACTCGTTCAGGATGTAAAACTAGGATTTGCTGAAGTGATGCACGTAGGCAGCTGTAATTCCTCTGCAGTTGCAGAGAAGGCACTTTTTCATTTCTCTTTACTCTGAAGTCCTTAATTTCAATGTATACACTTGAATTCATGTCAGTAACTCATTCATTCAAAGCTGGAAAATTGGTAAGGTTTGGAAAAGCAAGTAAACTTGTTACAAATTTATGACTCAAATGGGTTGGAGAGTCCTAGAACTACTTGTTCTGTATGCTTGGATGTTACAGTAATCAGAAGTTTATTTTACTAACTGCAGGTAATGCTGCTTATATACCACTCTTCTGGAGAAGAATTTTTTCCTTACATCCAACCTGAACCTCCTATGGCATAACTTGGAGCCAATTCCTCTACTCTTATCTCTCCCTAAAACCAAATTAACATAAATTGTGAGGGGAGGGAGGGGGAAATCCAGTGCATGTCATTCACTTTTTTCTTTCATTGTGAAATGCTAAGATGTGGGAATAATTAAGTACATGGGTGTTAATCTGTACAGTTGCTTAAATATTCATGCACTTTTATAGAATCAAGCACAGCTTTCTGATGGGACTGGGAATTCTGCAGGCTGTGTTGTTCCTGATAGGACAATGGATATGTGCATAACACAGTGTCTCCTGCTTCTGTCCTCAGTTTCATGCTATGTAATCTCCTAGAACACAAAATGAAGTATCAATTTAATGTAAAGCCAAGCCTTAGTTATCAGTCTGAAATTTATGCCTTAAATCATTTTGCTACAGATCTATCAGCACTGTTTAACAGTGTGAATAAGGACATCAAAATTAGGATTTGAGTATATTTGCTTTACATGCCAAAAGCAATTCCAGTTAAGGAGTGTAACTAATTAGTGAGGATTTGCTGTGATTCTGCTCCTCACATGTGTTTCTTTTTCGAGCTGTGCTGAGCTGCAGCATCACAGTGATGCACCACCTAATAGAGAATTAGCCAGTTCCTTTTTGCTAAACAGGAATGGATGTTTGTTTATGGGCAGTATTTATTTGGATGATGTCTCTGGACAGGAGGAGACTTCAGTGCAGTTCCAGACCCGTGTAACATTCCTCTGGATTTTTTCTGCAACCGAATATTTGCTTCTGATCCTGAAATGGAGCAAGTAGTCCTGCTGACACTGGTTGGGATGGATGCTATCAACAGTGCTGGAGAACTCCTTTGCCAGATCCTTCTTCCTGGGAGCAATAATCAGTATCAGAGTGCAGGTGATTGTTGGCTCCTGGGGGAGGCTGTAGAAGTTGATCAGGAAAGTTGAGCCTGTCTGGCTGCTTTTATCATAGCCAGAAAGCTTTGAAAAAAGAGATGCATACTCGAACAAATGATTTCTTCATTTACCTGCCAGAAGTGCTGAAGAATTTGTCATGGCTAGTTAGTGGGCAAGGCCACGTTCCATTTGACACAGGTGGGCATTTTCTTCAGAGAGGGTCAAAGTAGTTCCAATCTGTGCTAAGCCTTTTATGTTTTCCCTGCCTTCTAAGCAGCGAGAGATAATGCAGCTGTGCAGGGAAGGCACAGCAACAGGAATTGGGAAGTCACAAATTCTATTATTGCTGGTCCACTGACATCCTTTGTGACCAGAAGCAAGACAGCACACCTCTTAATGCTTCATTTCCTCATGCAAAGGAGGAATGATGACACTGTCCCATGCATTAAATGATCACAAATGATGAGTGCTGTCAGGTGCTAACAAGATGAAGATTGTATGTAATTTCATGATGCAGATTGTATTAGTGTGCAATAATGCAGTCACTGTCCTAATAAAGGGCAGAAGTCTGGCATACTGTCTGCTCTCATTCTATGTCCTGTTCTCTTGAAGGGGATGTTTAGTGAGATCTATATCACAGTAGGCAAAGAGGAGATTCCAGCTGACAGAAACTTCCAGCAACCTGAATACATGGATTGAGCCTCTAAACATCATAGAATCATAGTATTGTTTGAGTTGGAAGGGATCATTAAAGGCTGTCTGATCCAACTCCCCTGCAGTGTAGGGTCACCTACAGCTCTGTCAGGTGCTCAGAGCCTAGTCCAGCCTGACCTTGTCCAAGGACGGGCACTCACCACCTCTTCCATTGTTTTACTACCATTATCACACAAAAAAACTTTTTTTCTTCCATCCAGTCTAAACCTCCCTTGTTTTAAATGTCTCGTTACATTGGAAATAAGACCACTTTACAAACAATGTTAAGTTGCTCTAGAGACAAATCAACATTAAATTGTGGTTTATTATTATTTTCCCAGTTTTTCTGTATCTGCATTACAGTCTGTTTTGGATCCAGCAGGGAGTGAAGTCAAAGCAACTTCGAGACTTCTGGTCTAATAAATTAGAACACTTGTCTCCAAAAATACTATGACTTTTATGAAACAGATGCTGTCAACTGATACTAACAATATTTTCTTTGACTTGCAGAAGGACCTGGTTCAGGGTTTGAGCTTCTAGGTCTCAAGTGGTTGCCCCGTCTCACTCGACATCAGGCAAAAGAAGTAACTCCTTTTGAGGTTGGAGATGCTTCCTGGTGGACAAGCCTTGATACACTGATGTCTAATCCAGTCCTTGTGTGTGCGTTACGGCGGATCAATGCCTTCCAAGTCCTTCAAGATGCATTAAAGAGATTCACACAGTGCAGGGAGGAGCTAAACGAAGGTGACAGTGCTCTGCAGAGAGTAATGGCCTTGACCCCAGAGGTAACGTTCAGACAAGCCATCCTTTTCTTCACAGAGAAGGATCTTGTAGCTGGTAAGCCATGCCTTTATTGTTTACAATTCTTAGATACAGGGTGCTTGGGAATTTATTGAACTTGGATGAACAAATCCTTTTCTATGTTGGTTTTTTTTTTTTTTCTAAGGCACAGAAAAACTTAATTATTTGGGTTTAAATTATTCATTGGCTATATGATCAGGGATATTAAATCTGTAGGAGCCAGGTGAGGTCATCTGCAGGTTGGCCTATTAATATAACACATGGCCTGGTTCCCTTTCTGAGGATTCCAAGCTACTCAAATGCTTCACAGACATCACAAGAGTTACCAGGACCAGTAAATAATATTCTGTATACTTTCTCTCTGTGTATAAGAGAGAAACTGGGAAACAGAGGCCGTGATCTATCCCATCTATATGTGGGCATGTCATTGTGATGCTTGACTTCTTCAGTCTAGATGCCCTGAGCTTGCCCTGTACTCAGGGAGATGAAGGTACTTCCAATCTACAAGAGCTGAAGCAAGCAGATTTTCTTGAATTTCTTTTCATGCTGGCACAGAGTGAACAGTTCATGAGGAATGGAGACCTCTGTTGTCAAAACTTCAGACTTCAATGATATATGCTAGCATTGATCTTTCAGCACTGAAAACCTGTTAGCTTCCTCCTGTACCAAGAAATGTGTAGCCCACACCTCTTTAGATCATTGTGCAGACTGAGATGTTATTCATATTGGATACTTTTGACCAGCAGTGCATGAGCTCCCACTGTTTTCTTCTAAAGTGGAATACATTGGACTGTCACCTAAGTTCTTGGGGATGCTTCACTCCTTACCCCTGGAGATAAATAGTTCTGAACCTGATGATTTCTGATTGTTCAGACACATAAATAAATGAAGATTGTGATAACACCACATATCAACTGAGAAGGAATGGTAGAGTTCCATAAGTGCATTCATGCTTTGTAATTTATAGTTCTTCTCCTATCTTTTTCTGAGGAAGAAAGGTCCTTTGTTGTCAAGACAAAGTTAGATGCTTGTGTCAAACACGCTGTGCTTGTGTAGTGCAGAATAACAAGCTGGCTTTGCTGAATAGAAAGAAGAAAATGTGGTGGTGTCAGGAAAAAACCACTCATTCTAGTATCACAAAAGTCAGATCTGACAGTGAACTATGTGGGTGTTTTGTGTGAGTTTGGAGAACAGGAAGAGGAAGCCTTCAAAACAGAATGCAACAGACATCCCAAATTACTGCATAAAACTGTAAGGCTGCGTGTATTGCTGTCCTTCACTGAGGTTATCTTGACACCAGAAGGCAGGATAAGAAATTGAGAACTGTGAGATCAGTTTATTGAGGAGAAATAACAATCACAATAGCACCTTTCCCACCACGACACAGCCGTGCCTTCTAACCATGACTTTAGCACTCTGTATGTTGTTGTGGGAGGAATGGAAGGGTCTTTGTGCTAGAGAACAGCTCTGCAGCATTTTGTAGCAACTGCAAGGTCTGCCATTTCCCAAGTTAAGCAAGACTACTTTCCTTAGTCCCCACCTCCCAAACAGTAAAGGTTCTTCATTTGTGAATCCACAAAATCACATCTTCCTTTTACAGATCCAGAACACCGCCCCACTGCCAAATACCTGCCACCACCTGGCAAGACATCCAGGGCTGGAGGTAAGGGCAGAAGTGTGCACCAGTTGCCTCTTGAATAAAAATAACAAAAATTTTATTTTATACTCTTAAAATAGATGGAAGAAACAATATAACTCCATGCCCTCTGTCAGAATCATCAAAATGGAATGGTAAACCTTTAGTTAGACATCATTATCCCGGGCAATTAGGAAGTAAAGGTTGGATAACCCTGCCTGGTACTGGGGGGTGGTAGGACTGTTGCCAGAATCACCTTTATTCTGCAGTTCTTTGCGTGCCTCAACCACTTGCCTGTGGCTGGTGTGGAATGTAGAAGAGAAAATCTGAGCTCTTTTGTAGCACTTTTCAGTTGTTGGTCTCAACAGGCTCAACATTGCTTTACAGAAAGGATAGTGGGAGCCTAGAGGGGTGCTGGTTTTCATTCCCCAGTGACTGAGTGATGGAGATCAGAGCAGAACACACATTTCCTAAGCCTCATCAGGAGCTCTGCTCTCTGCATTACAGTGCCACTAAACCACCAGGCACTTCACAGATGCTGGTTCTTCCAAATCACTCCACTGCTGAAGAGAATAAGTGATACTGTGAAGATGTGAGCTAAAAGTTACAAGGCAAGGACCTCAGAGCTGCCTTCACCTTATATACTCACTCTTAATATTTCCAGCAAAATAGAATGCACATTTGGAAAGAAGTCTCATTAAAAGAAAAGAACACTGGCTAGATACCTTCCAGATAAGTTGCTCTGGGAAACAGAAATACATGGATTCCAAACAGTAATAAATACAAAGGAATGGTGATTGCTTTGTTTTGGCAAACAAATTTTGGTTTTCTATTATCTACCTTGCACATCTCACTGCTTAAATTTGCCAGTAGGGATCAATGGGAAGAGAAATCCAGGATTCACAATTCTCAATTCACATGTGCCTTAAATTTCCCTCACCTCTTTGGGTCACTTGCAGGTTTATCATTAGACTGAAGGAAACATTTTTATATGGGCTTTAGTTATGGCTCACTTATACCTGACTCTCAAGGGGAATCTCTGAAGTCAACCATTCCTGTCTAGGGAATATCACTGAGGTTTCATCAGTGATATCATCCCACCATGTCTGAAATCAAGCCATGAATTCCTTGGTATCACATTTTAAAATGAGTGTCATAGCAGTGTTAGCTGCATTATGTAGATAGTGGCACTGTTCTCAATTTACTCTCCCAGGATGTACGTATATATACTTACCCACATCTATCTGCTTTTCTTGCTTAGTGGAAGAGACCCAGAGATGCCATGCAGAATCACTGTTTGCCTACTTGCATGCAGGTGAGAGAAGAGCAAATTAGAAATGTGGTTGGATTTTGTGAACCTAACTCATGTAGATGTACCAGCCAGAAATAAGTGGAAGGATTATACCAATGTTTTCCTTGGGCTTGAATACTGGCAGTGATTCTCATTCTCTTTTCTAAGCATGACAGGAGATCTGGTATTTGCTTCTCTTCAGTTGACACTATTTTAAGCCGTGCTCATACATAAAGTGTTTTATATGAATAGCATAAAATAAATACGGTACTGTGACTCAGTTACATCATCAAAGCAAAACTGGTGTAAATAACTGTGGGGAGAGCTGTGGAGTCATTGGCCGTAGGAAAGGATCTAAAAATATTGTATGTATGTAACAAACACCAGGAAGATTGGGCAAGTCCAGGAGAGCTGCACAACAGCCAGAACAAGGGATGGATGTGTCTGATGGCTGCCAAGCCTGGTAGCACATGGTGAGCAGGGGCTGTTCCTTTGTAGGCAGTGGTGTGTTGGTGAATGCTGGCACTTACAGTCAGTGGGGAGAGAAAAGCACCTCTGGGGTAGCAGAGTGTCCCACCTTGGTTTAGGTGCTTGTCTCTGAGCAGACCAAGGTGGCACAGGGGATGAGGAGATCCCCTCCTGAGGTATCTCAAGTAGCATAAATATGCAGCATGCAGTGATTCACACACCACAGGAATGAGGAAGCTTGCCCAGAAACACGGCAGATGGTGGGGAAAGCAGCACGAGGGCGATGCACATTGATGTGAGCTCCTGTAGTTGATACTGTATGCGAGCAGCTGAGTGGATCTGAGTGCCTCACTTCTGCACTTGCAGGCCGTTGCTATGGCATTTACATCTTTCCGTTCAAGAAATACATGGAAATGTAACCATCAGGTCTTCAATAGGAAGGTTTTGTGTAGGATAAGGGTTGAGTTTTCATGCCAAATGGGGTCAGCATCCTGGCTTTTTGTTTTTGATCCCGTATTTCTCTGTCACTGAATCGCCAACGTGCTTCTTGCTAATTGAAAATATCCGTATGCACCAAATTTCATGCAGCACTGTTGATGCTTCGTTGCATCAACATCTGTATAATTAGTGATGGGGTGTACAGGAAACATAAAATGGTGCTTTATGTACACAAACAGATCATCATGCATCAGTTTTAACAGTTTGCAGCACTGCTACCTCATGCTTCATCTAATTGATGTGGGCAGGAACCAGCAGTTAGAGGGTCCTGGCTGGCTGCTCCCAACATTGTGCTGGACAGTAAATCTTCAAGGGTGTCATCACGACAAAACCTTAACTAAAGCCCCAGTAATGGAGGGGCTTAGATTTAATGTAGCACTTCAGATTGGTGAAGCTAATAATTTGAAAATGCTATCATTTAAAGGTGAGATTAGGCGTTTTCTGCCTTTGGAGAGCTTTGGTACCACAGTAAAACTATCGTGGTCCATTTTGTTTTACTTCTCCAGCGTATGGCTGGCAGGTCTGCTGGGGACATTTTATCAAAAGCCAAAAGTTTTTGCTGAAATTTTGATTTTAGAAAACATGATCCCCACTTATAATAAGGGTTACAACATCAGCTGGGATCTGTCACACTTGTTAATGCCTCTCTGAAACGTAGCTCTAACAGAGAGGTGCAGAATTCTGAGAGATAAAACCATGAGGAATAAGAATGAAATAACTGCCTGAAGGATTTCATCATGGAATCACAGAATTGCTCAGGCTGGAAAAGACCTTCAGGATCATAAAGTCCAACTGCAACCCAACCACACTGCCCTATCTAACAGCCCTCCACTGAATCCTGGCCCTGAGCACCACATCCAAACGGATTCTAAAGACATTCAAGGATGGTGACTCTCGTGTGAAGGACGTTTTATCCTGCTTAAAGCATTCACACACACTATAAAGGATGGAGTCTCATGCTGCAGGCCTGCCAGGTAAAACTTTTGGATTCATAGAGCAGGCTTCCTGGAAAAAAAAATCTATAAGCCCAGACTGTTGTAGATTGTTTATATGTATATATATATGTACATGCACAACTTTTTTACAGTCTTGTTTAGTTCAAATTCCTATCAACTTCATGCCAGTTTTCAGACAACCCTCTTCTATAGGTGCTGTCCTGGCTCATCCACAGAGCTGTACGTTTGGTCTGCGTTTTTAAGAGCAGCTTTGGGTTTCACCATTGTGCTTCGTTACAGGAGCCCAGATTCTTTGCACGGTGCTGCTGATCAAACCTGGTGCCTGGAGCCATCATCTTGCAAGGATCCTCCGAAAGCTCAACCTAGAAAAATTCTCTGTGGTTGGGATGAAACACGTACACCTGGAGCCAGACGTCGCCTTAGGACTCCTTTCTTCTGAAGCAAAGCAGGTTTGTTCAGAACCTGGCCATTCTCTGGCTATGTTTAGGATTAGAATGGGAAAATATGTTTGCTAGTGAGTAATCCATTCCTGAAAGAGCAAAAACTCCCATCCGGGATTTAGTGGTTATTGTTAGAAGCGAGCTATATAGAACAATCAGATCTGTACAATACCAGGCACAAAGCAAGCTGACATGCTGACAGTTTCTTTTATCGTTTGCCATAAAGAAACAGACCTGGTTTCTCTAAAACAAAAGTTCAGAGGATCTGGGAGCAGCAGACCTCCCAGGAACATTAAATTGCTAATTTATAGTGCTCACTCTTAACTGCAGAACAGGAGTCCCCTGTTTCTTCCCTGCAGTCAATCCAGGTGGAGCATCGCTTGGAGTGTGCTGTGCTCTGCCCATGTGCCTCATTTTCCTTCCATGTGTTTAAACGTGGGAGCTGGGAAACCTTCTTTGTGCTGCCAGGGCATATGTAACCCTAGAGCCAGGTTACATTTTGGCACTACATCACATATAGAGTGGAGGCTCTGTTCCAGAAACGTGTGTTCAAGAGCCTGTAAGAATGACCTGCAAATAGAGAAAATGGGGTTGCTGTTATTTCTGCTGTCAATGAGGAGGGTTTTAAACCTTGGGGTATTGAGGGGGGTTGTCAGCTAAAAATAGATTTGTCTGCTCTTCTGTAGCAGTAGGGATTCATTCATCGCCCAACTTGAAATATACTCATCTATTATCATCTCAGAATAAAGACGTTGTGAAAGTCAGGAAATGGAAAGCTGAGCATTGCAGAGGAGTTAGATTTCTTTTCTTGCAAAAAAATCCTTGTTAGCTGATTGCTTTCCTGAAGACACTTAACCAATTAACTTTTACAGAAAGCAAGCCTTTATAATGGATGTTGCTCTTGAGTTAAGTTGGGAGTACACAATAGTGTAGAAATCATGAATAGTCCTCTAGAAGAAGACTGGGAACATCTCAGTGCTCCAGCGTAACCATCCATCAGCAAAGATTATTGCTTTCTGCATGATAGCAATGGAATGGGGCAGAAGCATCTGGTTTTTAATTATTCACAGATCTCTGCTGAGGGGGGACAGTGACCATTAGAATTGCTGAGGAGGTACTTCCAATAAGGCTTTTAATTGCACAACTAAACACAGAAATAATTAGTCCACCGTCTGAAACAAAAGGCATTGCACAAAAGCTAAATGTCAACCTCGGGGAGAAATGTAGATATAAGATACGTTTGAAGAGAGGTTATTTCAGGAAAAAAGTCTCTTGTTTTCAGAGTTCCCAAACTGGCTGGAGTGGCTGTTGTGCATTGATTCAGTTTCCTTGAAGAGTTGGTGACCGAGCTTAAGAATTACAGTGTTGGGCTTTTGTCCATGGAAAAAAGCAGGGCTTGAATGTGAAAAAATCTTGATGATAGACTGCTTTTAGCAATGGGGAATGGATGGTAGGAAATGCTTTCTGCTGTACGGAGGCTCCTCCTCATTTTTATAACATAACCAAAGACTTTCATCACACAGGCTGGAAAGGGCTGAGCTCCCAGGGTAAGTAGAGAGATGGCATCAGATTAGGGGTTTATTCACTAGGAGCAGTGCCTAGCATCTCCTTCCTCTTTCAAATGTATGACTTACCTGCACGCTGACCCATATCCTCAGCAACATGCTGTCAGACATCAGTGCTTTTCCAACTGCATTTAGCTTCTAAGCAGCTTCTGGCCTTTGGCCTACAATAAGAAATGGGCTGATGCTTTGCTTGCTGAGATTACCCAATCACAGGAGATGCAGCAATGCTTTTTATCTGAAAGCTAATGATGATGATAATAAAAACAAAGATCAGCTAAATAGAGCAGACATTGCCTTCTCAGCTTTTACCATGACCCAATAGTGTTAAGACTGTGAGAAGCAACTGCTCCAGAGGCAGTTCTGCCTATGGAGGTTTTCCTTTCTGCACTGATTCAGCAGATCCCAAACTGCAGACACTCACAGCTGTGGCTGCTAGCTAGAAAATCTGATTCTACAGCAGGACTGATCTGCTGCCCTTGGATTACCTGCTCTGATTGCCCATAGCAAGTCCCCAGACTCAGTAATGTGATGGATTCCCTCCAGCCCTGCCTTGCGAGTCTGATGCTGGAAGCAGAAGAACAGTTCTGCTGCTTTTTAATCCTGTTAGTCCTCCAGAGCCAGCACTCAGCTGGAACTTCCTCTCTGTATGCATCAACAGAATTGCTCACTGAATTCCAGGCAGCTGCACACGTGCCATCCCACTGCAGCTGCTCGGGTGCCAGCAAGGACACGGATTGAGGCTGGTGCAGAGGCAGGATGTAAGCAAGCAGAAGCACGGTTTGGCTGACAGAGCCCTGCCTGGACCTGGGGGTGTAGCACTGGGAGAGAAGTCACCTTGACTGACTGACACCATTCTAGCCATCAGAAACAACACCATCATTAACCTGAAGCTTGTTCATTTCCCAGGGAAAAGCTGAAAGAAGGGATATAGAGACAAGAGAGTTTGTTACGTAAACTCAAAGCACTCTGCGTAGGGTCTGGAACAGAACAATTTCATTTGTTGCATTCTGTTTAACAGAAACCACCTCTGAACGTTTCCTTTTGCAGATGTGTGACATGGAGTTTGATGAATGTGGAAATGCTGTATGTGGAGCTTTGGGAAGTTTGCATGGAGATGTCATCAGCGTTCTGCATCTCCCAACGAGAAGTCCTGATGACATCTTAGAAAAGTGGATTATGTGCATATATTTTAAACTATCCAAATTTTCCAAGCCTAAAGGCTTACTTACTGTTATATAGCACCGAATTAATGTCACACATTTGCAGCATGCTGTGGATGTCACTGTCTGAGCTCCAATCACAGCACAGCTCTGAAACTTCCCTCTGTGTTCCTCCAGCACAGCTGTCCCTGCTCTCCTTTGTCTTGTGTTGCCATGGGCTGGGATCTCACAAATATCACAAATTGTATCAGACCCCTTATCTCACTAACCAGCTTAAGAACGGGGCATCTCAGATCATTTTGCATTTCCAAATACAGAGAAGAAGATTGGGATTGAGCCAGTGATCTTTCCTTTATAGCCTACTTACAAAAAGGCAGTTTAGGGGGAATGTGAGTGAGAGAAGATTTGGGTCAAAGTCAGTGAATGGCTTCATAGGATAGAAAAACAAAAGATGCCTTAAAGTGTTTTATTTTCATATTTTTGAATGAAAGGATGGGATTTTCTTTTGGAAATGTTTTATCTTGAGAACTGCCATTCTCTGGTGCTTTGAAAAGATTAAAAAAGAGAGCAATGAAAACCTTTGGGGAAATGAATGATGCGATTCAGCTGAATCAAGCAAGAGTTCTTCCTCCAGCTTTTAATTTCTTCAGAAATGTCTATAAAAGTAAATAACCACAGCTTGGTTTAGCCAGCAAGCTGCAGATGCTGTTGTATGTATGCACAGTGCTGGCTGAGATGCTCTGATTGCTGGCATTGCTGCACTTGGTCACTTGGAGGGCAGGGAGGCAGACCTGGGTGCTTCTGCCACTTCTTTATGATGAAAGGCTCTGAAAGAGCCTACAGCTGCTGTGGACCTCACTCTTAATGGAAACATCTGCAAAGAACCTGGCTCTGTAAGGCTTTGTTTAATGAGAATAGCAGGGTCCTGGGCTGCTTTGCTCCTTAGTCACCTTCTGCCCTGGGCTCTTGCTGTCTTTCTTAAGACTTCTCATTCATTATGTCCATCTCTGGCCAGCAAATCACTCTCTTGTCACTAGTGCAGCGAGTGCTAGTGGTTATCAACACTCATCCTGAATTAAAGATGTCAGGATCCTGCGACCTGCATAGCTATGTGAGGAATCTCTTTGCTCAGGGTGAACTGGCAATGTTTGTAAAAGAAAAAAATGGTAGAGAAATTTGTCATGGAGCACACATTACACCAGTGGGAGAGCTAGGAGTTGAGCTGCTTTCTTTCAGCTCCAGTCCAGCGTCCTGTCCTGAGCATCCTTGCTTAAAGCTCACTATTCCAGTAGCACTGATCCCATCTAGTGTATGAAATTCTGCCACCCAGACTCACAGCACTGTGTGTTAGGGTAGGGGGGGGCACTTTTTTCATGGAACTGAAAAAGAAAAGTTCTGCTATTTGTCTTCTTACATAAGCAGAAGAATTAAATGTGGTTCCTTATCATAGAACATATGTATGACCACGATGGTATTTCTGTTGTCACTTTCCTATCCGTATGTCACACTGAAGGTGCTGTGAAAAGGGCATCTCTCACATCAGTGGTTCAGCAGTGGGCACTGAGCTTCAGAGTGACAATGCATTTGTAGTGGGTAAGGACAAATGGCAGCTCCATCTCTGGTATCTGTGTTCCAGATGGGCAGAACAAGTCACAGCACAAGGCTGCTTTTCCTCTTAGAAACAGGATTTTGTTTCCTCCTCTACAGCATTTATTGTAATCTGTTCCCTCTCTATTTCTTTTCAGGATCCTGCTGTTCTAGAAGCTCACTGTACCTACCTTACCTCAGGCACTTCTCTCGTGCTGTGTCTTCAGAGACCAAATGCTGTGAAGAAGTTGATGGACATTCTGGGACCAGAGGACCCTAAAGTAGCCCAAGCACTGAATCCATGCTTCTGGAGGGCTCAGTATGGCATCAGCACTGTCCAAAATGGATTTTATGGTAGGTTTCTGTTTAAGAAAAGTCTGAAGGCTCAGATAAGCTAATGGTAAAAACATAATGTACTGTTCCCCTCCTGCACTGTCAGCACAGATCCAGCCTTGGCAGGCAGTAGTGACCATTTTTCCCTAGAAAGTTTTGATTGTTTTTTTGGTGGCTGATCTGAGTACATCTCAGAAATATGAAATATTCTCCCAGAAGATATATCAAAAAGTTATCTTCTCAGAACGGCCCCAGATCTGTCATCCATCGGAACAGATTTCTTTTAATTTCTTCCCTGCTTGGTCATTTTGTGATTTTAGTTTGGTTATTTTGTACTTATCCCCAAGAACCCATCTGTCTGTATGCTTCTGACTCTCTTCCTGATAACTATATAACTCGCTAGCCATCTTTTACAGAGGGATAAAAGACTCCAGGATACCAAGTTCCTGCAATGTCTCAAAACACTGATGGCTGGGTAGGGAGAGGTGATCAAAAATTACTCCCACTGAGGAAAGCAGGTAAACTCAGCTCTTTTCCATTCTGAGAGGCTCTTGCCAGCTGGCACGTCAGCAGAGGCATGCCAGCTAGGCAGCATCCTCAATGCTGAACCAGCCACAATTCATCCACCAGCAGCGGGTGGAGGGAACTGGGATGTTGCCATGATTGGAATGGGAAACAGCTGAGAGTACAGGTGAGGGATGGGAGAATGAGAAGGACTGCTGTGGAGAACCAAGGATATCATAGTAGGGGATCTGGGCTGTTTCGATAAAGAGGAGGGAAGGATGTCATTCAAAAATTCATAAGGAATTAAGCATTATTAATTGACAGCTCAGTAGTAGTTTGTTTTTCTCAATATTGTGCTGATTGTGTTGTATGTACTTAAAGGAGTATAAAAATAATGCAATCAATAATTCCCATAAAAACAGTTGAGCTAGCAGAGACTGGATGCTTTCAGTTTCCAGAAGAACTTCTCTGTCAAGATCCATTGGATTAATTGGTGCTTTCTATTGCATTCTGTACTGCACTCCCTCTTTTTGTCCATATCGTGGTCTTCCGAGGAGAATTCATAATGAAGTATCCACCACATGTAGTTTTGGGAAGAGAATCAACTCCTTGATGTGGAATTACTTTTTGTCAGATACAATCATAATCCTTAGGACCAAGACTAAACTGAGAGAGATCTCCCACCACAATTACTCATAGGTTCTCATTTGTGGGAGTGACAGAAGGGCAGGGTCTACCTACACAAGAGATGCTCAAGGCTTCTCAGTCAGTACTTTTCCACTATACCCCTGCTTCTTTTGCTCTTAAGATTAATGGATTGTCTTCCTGGGTTGCCTTGAGAATGAGAACTCATCAGTTATGGGTAATATATACCCCAACTTAATATACCCACACAACACCTGGAGCTTCCCTAGCATAATTCTTTTAAAGATTAGTTTATATCAGCAAGGGAAGCTGAATCTCAGAATCAGAAACTCAGCTCGGGGGTTACAGAGAGCTGTGTTAAGGAAGGCCTCAGTTGTTTTCTTAGGGATTCCCTTCAGATCCCTGCTTCCTTCCAAGACTGGGCTGGGCAGAGAGCTGAGCTGGTTGGCCACCACCTGCCTGCTGAGAGCAGATTGTGCATTAGCATCCCAGCCATGCGGATGGCTCACAAAGCCTTAATTGCACACATTCAAGGAAAATGGTTGCAGCTGTAGCTTATGTACACAGCAACTCAAACTGATGAATCTGATCCAGCTGCTGTGTCAAGCAGGAGCCTGTCCTTAAAGACCCTTAACGCCTCGCATCTCCTGGAGTTTGTCCTCCAAAAAGGAAGAAACGTTTGTGTCCAAGTTAAGCAGGAAACGTCATCAGTGCACAAGTGGTCATTTGGGGGACAGTGGGAGAACTTCTTTCCTAACAAGGAGTGCCATGTTTCTTTGGTTTTGCTCCAGCTGAGGGAGGTTTCTAGCCGGTGGCATTGAGCTGAAGTGCAGCAAACTCTAGCTGTATTGGGACTAGAGGAGATCTGGTAGGATGAAGGCCAGCTCTGGTGATAACAGCCAAACCAAGTAAAGCAGTTCTAATATTCTGAGACTCAGCTGTAGGGATAACCCTGCATTCCTTCCATCTCTCCAATGCGTTACGAAATCACTGCGCAGTGCTTTTTCTTGAGCCCGAAGAGCATCTTATACAGTATTACACCTCGAGAAAAGTAACAGTAAAATGTTGCTAAGAGTAGCATTGGGAACATTTGTGTCCCCTTTGTAATGGCACCAATGATTTAAACAGGGAAGGTTTGACACAGAGGTCCATAAAGAACACAGCATGACTTATACATCAGTGACATATACAATCGCAGGGCTGTAAACTACTGTGTTAAGCACTGTGGCTATGTGATACGTAGAATTATGGATGCCCACACAGGGCTGAGTGCTCTAGGAGTTGTAAGGCACAATATATATATATATTTTTTTAATGTGTAGTTTGCAGAAGTGACAATATTTCAGAATATATTTGCCTTTTGTGTATTTGCATCCCAGGAGTGTGGATCCATGCCAGCACACTGACTGTCTATCTGAACTCCAGTTATTTGGAAAAAGCTTTTCCTTCTCAAATGTTTTCCACTCACAAATCTCAAATCCTCCTGAGTAGTGGTTTCTAACACTCTAACTTTATGGGGAAATATTCAGCTGCCAGGCTGGAGGGACCTGAAAGTCAGTGAGTTCAGTTAATCTGTTTCTTCTCATAAGCATTCACCTGAATTTGGGTTGGCTGTTGAAGAACCCAGCTGGAAATTTTCAGACATTTTCAATTCTAAATGCAGCCATACACAGATTGTATCTGTTTGCTCTTGTGCCAGTGCATGTACTTTAAGTAGTTTTTCCTTTTTTTCCTTCTCTGACCTCTTCACCTCGATGTATTCTTTCTTAGCTTTGTGTTACGTTGGGTTAAACAAGCTGAGGTCTTTAGTTCTGATTCTTCAGATGATTCCCCACTCCTTCTCTGACCTTCACATTCATTCTTCGTACCCCTTCCAGTCTCAATCTACTTCTCAGGACTACAGGTGAACGGTGCAATATATTGCTGTCAGGAATGTCTCATACTAATCTTGTTTCTTTTGCTCTGTTGTACAGGAGTCACCAACATAGTAGCTGCTTACATTATTCTTATGAAGTACAGCTGGTTTCTATAACTTGTAGCTCTGTTCCACCTGACAGGATCCAAAAGCATGGGAAGAACAGGGGCTGGTGTTTACAGGCTCCTTAATGTGATTTTCCTCGACTACACTGTTAGGAAATAGAGGGAGCCTTATTTGTGTGGAGGACAAGCTGAGTGATAATGGAGCAGAATCAAAATACCAAAAGTGCAATGGAATTATTCTAAATATAATGGCTTTAAATGGTTGCTATTACTATACAGAACAACTGGCCTTTAAAGCAATTACTTCAGTAAGTTGCACGCCATCAGTCTCTCAGGAAGATGAGCGTGAGTCCAGAGAATGTTTAATTCATGCCCTGAAAGAATCTTCTCATTGTATTTATCTCTCAGGCTCCACATCCTACCACATATCTGTGCGGGATATGAAGCAGTTTTTCCCAGAAGGTCTGTGCTGCACCGAGTGTCAGGCATTGCAGGAGGAACAGGTAGGATTCTGCCCTTTTCTGAAGGGTCTCCTGCTGTGTCAGAGCAATGGCTTTGGTCCTGCTAGCCCTCCATTTCCTTCCTCTTACACTTCAGATAATGCTTTCTTGCTGTGTTTCACTGGCTGCTGAGATTTCCTTCTCCTCTGGATGTCCCTGCCACGATGTGCAGGGACTTTGTATTGACCCAGACAGTCTCAGAGGAAAAGTGCTTTTTCAGATGTGTTTTGTTCAGTGACCTGTGCCATAAATTCAGGAAGGCTGAGGGCTGTTGCTTTAGAAGCCAAGTTCCTACACTGAGCCAATATCACTTTGGAAGCAGGTCATGGGGAACAGTACCAACATCACCCATGATTGCTGACCCAGAGGCTGATTGTTACCAGCCTTTCACATGTTCAGCAATCGAGATGAAGTGAGGCAGCTAATAAAAGAACTCTCTGGCTGCTGAATGCATCCCAGTGAGTGCATGTGTGCACATGTGCTCCTGGCATGGAGTGCTGCCCCATGGTGTGAGAAGGGTGCTGGCCCACATACCCTGCCAACAGAGGTACCAATTCACAACATTGTGAAGACAGGGCTGTTTCAAATAGGACACTCCTTGCTATAAGTCACAGGCACAGTTTGCTGCTGGATGCCCACGTCTTCCCCTGATTACAGTTGAAGGCATAAAGCCTCAGATTCTTGCCTCCTGTACTGTTGGTAGTGCTGAGAAGCCCAGCAGCACTTGTACAGCCAGCTCTGCTCATCTGGCCCTTCACACAGGTGCTATCTCTGATTTGAAGTACCCTAATGGCTAAAATGAAACGGTAAGTCTTTCCTTTTCAGCTAGTTTTGTACTAGCTAATCACTAGCTGACCCCTCTGATCGGCTTCTCAAAATCAGAGAGTCTGAATGCTGAGTTTTGCCCAACAGAGGGATGGGATCAAGTAGCAGGCCCCCCTTTGAAGAGCTCCACGATGTGGATGTCCTTCCTCTGTGACTCAGTCCAGAACATCAGGACTGCACCGTGCTGGGATGCATGGATGTGACAGTTTGTTCCATGGCAGAAGGGAGCTGCTACACACTACTTAGGCACTGGGTAAAGATGTTGTACACTTGGGGTCTGTGATCTCTGGCCTCGAAGAGCTGGGAATGGAGAAAAAAGTCTGGATGCAAGAGCTTTAAAGGCTAGCAAGATGCTATACTTAATTAAGTCCCAATAAGAAAGAATGCATGCAAAATGTTCTTTTATCTCCAGACAACCAGGTGTTTTCTAGGCTGGTAATTACAGGAGCACAACAACACCAACAAAACCTTCACAGCTTGCCTGAATCAATACTTGAGAAGTGCTATCCTTCCTGGTTAGGTAACAGTGCTCACGTGATTTGCCTCTCTCTCCCTCCCCTTCCCTTCCTTCCTGCAGATCTATAACCTGAAATGTGACCCCGTAGTCAGGGTGGAAATCAACAAGCAGCGCAAAATCCTAAAACGTGGAACAGGAGGGCAGCTCGATTTACTGGGCTCTGGGCAACCACGCGATCTTGGTAAGGAAGTGCATAACTCTTGTTATAGATTGAGGCTGTTATTGATTAATTGGATGGCAAGACAAACCATCTGGTGGCAGCAAGATTTGGTATCGATGTCCTTTCAGAAGGGAGCGACAACTCTGAGCTACAAAGAACGGCTCCAGTGGAGTCCAGCCAGTTAACTCTTTGCCTGCCGGGCCTTTCTGTCACCACTTCTCTTATGGGTTTAAACATAGGGCTGATGAGAAGTGTTGATCTTGTCACCAGCAGAACAAAAAGTGCTGTCAGCACAGATAACATAGGCAACAGCTGAATTTTTACTGTGTGTTTCAGCACCAGCTTTGCCACGGTGGTTTGCATGTCCATTCAAAGCTTGGGAGAGACCAAGGCACAGCAGTGATGAGAGACAGGGAGACCTTTTGTTCTGGGTGTAGATAAGCAGCAGTTTGTGCAGGGAGTGCTTTTGGCAGCGTGGGCATCCATCTCTTGGGAACGGGGCTGAGATCTCGTTGGGTTCCCACTAGCTGCTGGATGTCTGCCAGCTCAAAAGAACTTCCAGTTACTGCTGGTCTGAGTTTGTTTTCAAGTCAGAACTTAAGCAGCAGGCCTGTGAGTTCCCTCAGGTGTTTGTAGTTTCTCTGGTTCTTTTCTGCTGATTGTATTTGATAGGTGTGAATGCAATGCAGGCTGTGATGCTCTGCCTTTTATGCCAGGAGATGTAACTCTTACATAGATGTTTCCAGGTTGGGATCCTGTGGGCTGATCCCAACCACTTTATACCAAAGTGGTGACCAGGTAAAGTATCCCTGTGGTATTTACTGGGAGCAGAAATGTTTGGAATTGGGTCCTCTGAAGGAGGAATTATCAGTAGGTTTTTTCCATTGCCATCTGTTGGCTTTGGGCTATGCCCTACACATACTCCACGTGAGTAGGGCCATATCTCCTCCTTTTCTTGTGCTGCACACTGATACATCAGAGGTTGGCTGTGTGAAGGTTTAAGATTAAGCTGTTGGCTGGGCTGAGGTCTTATCTTGCAACATTTCTGCCATTCCCAAGCCACTGTATGAACCCTGAAACAAGAGTAATAATAACACTGCAGAGCTCATTGTGGAAATAGCAGGAGCATTCTGCAGGTTCTGTGTGGCTCAGTCTGGGAAGCAAATCTCCAAGTATGTGGCCTCAATTTCCTGCTTCGTGAGAATCTCTTTGCTTTGAAGATTTCTGAGCAGAGTGAAAAGGAAACCAGCGTACAGCCCTGATGTGTTTGTGTCTCAGAAAATGTTTTTCAAAGAGCTACTGTCCTGGAAAAGCAAGCACACGTGATCCCTGGGCTGTCAGGCACAATACAGTGAGTGCTGCCAGCAAGCCAGACGCATCATTCACATCATTCACTTGGTGGCCTCCTCTTGGACGCTAGAGGTAGCTCTTGCACACGAGGAAACGTCTCCTTTTGGCAAATAATGATCGCAAAGCCTAACGGACAGACAGATTTATCGTGGGGAAAATATGAAGTGCATTAGATCTTATGTATGTTACCGAGAATTACATTTTGGATTATGAAAGCAGCTGGATTAACAAATTTCTTTGCTTGGGAGAAAGTAAGTGGAATAGCATCTCCTGTAGCAAACCAACAGCTGTCCTTGCCTGACTCCTGGAATGGGGTCACTCCTGCTGCCTTGTGATCTCCTGATACACACACAGCAGTTGGACAGTTTGGGATGAGCAGTCATATCTGCAAACATCCCAAATGACATCACAGTGCCAGAGTGCCTCTGATCTTCTGCTTACGTGTTTGTGGCAGGGAGGGTTAGCAGTTGAAGGGGGTTGATAGAAAGCATCTGTTGTGTTTTGATCTTTTCCCATCAGATCAGCCAGTGCTCAGTAACCTCTGCCAAACCACTTGCCTCATCCTGCCGGCGATAATCCTCTGGGGTTCAGACCCACCTTACGTTGAACTGCTCGATCAGCTTATTGGCAAAGGTTTCACGGTGACTGGAGTGCGCCTCACTGTGCTGGATGCACCACAGGCTCATTGCATCTCAGAGATACTGAGCAGAGCCAGGCGCGGTGTGGCAGCAAAGGTATGGAGTCTGGATTAACTTTGCTTCTTTCCCCGTGGATGAAGAGCCATTTGGTGCAGTGCTGTTCAAGCTGGGAGTAAACCAGCTTTAGCACAGCGCTGCAATCTGATCTCTTTTGCACTAGTAAGTAATTTGGGCAGTGTGCCTTGCCAGCTTCTCCCTGCTTTTGTGTTCCTATATCTCCATTAACTCACAGACACCTAAACTTGACATCGAGATGGGCAAACACAACCTCACTGTGAATGCTACATCCCCTTTAGGCATTTTATCCCATTCACCTCACAGTGCACGGTTGCTGCTGTTATGTATGTTCTGCTGTTGTATCTTGTCTTGTTCTTCCAGATAAATACAGTTTCTATTTCCTTTTCTGTAATCACACTCCATTAATCCTCCTCTACAATGCTAAATAACCCTTCCACTTTTTGGACGGTGCCCTGGAGTTCTGGGCAGAGATTTAATTTCATCTCTCGTTCCGCTGGTGATGACAACTCGCGCTGCAGTCCAGCATGGGGTTTAGGCAAGTGCTCACGGGGTGTAAGCACAAGGTCTGCTTCTGGGGTGAGCCAATACTTTGCTTTACAGCAGTGCAGCATCGCCCCGGAGCTGTTTTTCTCTCTGTGCTTGGTATAGGATAAACCCACCGTTCCAGGAACCTTGCTAGAGCAAAGCAGTAAGTGGGAATGTACAAGAAAACATTGTCAGGAGCAGACAGTAATCAACGGGGGGGAGCTACTTATACTGGCAGTAGCAATCAACAAAGGGCTGTCAGAGGCATGCATGCAGCAGATCCAGTGAAAAAATAAAAACATTTCTGTTTCCAGCCCATCAGTACTTATGAGTGTCTTAGGTGCAACCTATAATAAAGCAGGTAAGATCTTTTCAGGTTGTGATTTTTTTAAAACTGACAGCATCCCTTTGAAGTACATCTGTACAGAATAGCAATTACATCCAGCATCCAATTAGTCTGAGCACTACTTTCTTCCCCCTGCAGTTCCCCCGAGGATGCCATCCCTGTGCACATCTCTCTAGGAAGGACGGAGCCAAGGGGTGTGTGGGAAGGAGAGGGCAGCGTGGCCCTGCTCCCCTGGCCGTGCAAACACGTCCTCCTGTCAGAGATGAATGACTGTGGGCAGAGCTGGCGTGCATCCACAAGGGACTGGCACTGCTGAGCCAAAGGCAAACGTTTACAGCATTTGCTTTCCCTTGCCAGAAGGGCGATGGGCTCCTCCAAGTGAGAAGTGTTTCTGCTGCGTAGCGTCTCAGGCGTTTGCAGTTATGTCCGTATTCCTGCTTCCAGCAGAATTAGTGAGTGAATAACACACCCAAGACCCAGCTTATTTTCACTCTGAGAGGAGAGAGCAGGAATAACAGTATGCCATAGGAACGGCTGAACCGACAGTTCAGACGTGATACTCCTCCAGCGTGAGCCTCTGCTGCTCTCCTTCCTCCCCTCGCACAGCAGTTCTCTCTGCTGTCAGCAGCTCATCAGTGAGGCTTACAGCCTTATCTAAGCAGAAAGCAAACCAAGGCTGTGCTCTTCCCTCTCTCAGTGCTCCCTCTTAATGGATGGTTTGTGCCTGGTGGTAGCAGCAGAGCGACACAACGCGCTCGTTGGCTTCGACTCCCTGCTGGACAGGTAAGTGAGGAACAATAACACTTTAACAGCACTTTTTCACCACTGCCTCATTTCTCTACCAGAGGGCGTGTGATCCAAACCAGGACAGCTGACTGCTCACTTGTGGTTTGGACTCCCACAGTGTTCAGTGCCACTCAAAAGCAACGTGTTCCTCCAAAGGAAGGCACGAGGGATGGTTGGACTAAGTGCTCTTAGTTCTCTTTCCAGCCTTAATGATTCTATGATTCTTTTAAGCCGTGTTGTTTTCAACGTACTGACGTGTTAGAGCGTACCTTAGGCTGAAGTCAAGCTCAGGATGCTAACTAGTGAGTTGTGTGCTTTGTTAAGGGCTCAGAGTGTCTGTAAGGCTTGGCAGCCTTGGTTCCAAAATACAGGGAGTTCTCTGAGATAAGGGCTCACGTTGGGAATAGACCTGCTGAATCAATACAATTCCTAGGAGAAATATCTTAGCAGATTCTGTTTGCTATGAAGAAAAAAAAAAAAAAAAATTGCTTAAAATAAACGCCAGAAAGCAAAATCAGAAATCAGCCTCGTAAATAAATCACCAGAAACGCTGGATTTATGAACCTGATAAAACAAACAGAACTCCTCTACAGGGACTGATTAGTGAAACAGGCTGATTATCAGGCCAATTAACCCACTGCCTCCCAGAGGGAAAGTTTCCATGCTCGAGGGGTGGTATTTAGGAAAGAAGAGAGCTGTCAGGAGCCCCAGAGATACTGCTGAGGGGGTTCTGGGAAAGGGATGTCATTGGCCCAGGAGTCAGCACAGCATCCCTCACCTCTTTGTTTTGCTATGGGAGTCTGGGTGTGACCTGCAGCACAGCACTTCTGCCTCCTCTAGGTTTACCTTGGCCTGTTGTTGTGTGTGTGCATCCTGGAGGTGCTCCCACAGGGCAGGAGCTGCTCTGCCATCAGTCCTGCTGCAACCATTTGGAACCAGCTCTACAAAAATAGTCTTTGTTCTGGATGGTGCTGGTGGAAGGGAGGGGCAGTGGGGTGCTGGGAGGTTGGAGAGGCACAGATCCTTGGCTAGATCAGCTCCAGCCAGCAATGCCTGTGCTCTACTGTGAGCCATCAGACTGCTTAAAGTCAACTTTGCAAATGTCTCTGCAAGCCTGAACCAGTGTCTCATAAGGACACTTGATGCTAAGGCATCTTCACTGCCTAGTTTATAAACATTTCAGAGTAACATCTGAGGTTAATTGCACTTATGCCTCCATCAGCAGGAGCCACGTGACCTCTCCTGCACTGAATACATCACCACATATCTGTATCACTGCTGCGGCCCGGGATCCCAATACCTGCCTGGGCTCTGAAGCACTGCGGTGTGGGAGGTTGTTTTCTGTGTCCTGGGAACTGGTTCACAGCTGAGCCACATCACTCAGGCACTGTGCCGTGGGGAGAGATGCGGCCATCCGTGGGGATGTGATGGCAGAGGAGGGCTGTGATGAGAAGGAATCAGGTGCTGAAGGAACAAAGCAGGCTTGGCTGGTGCAGCAGCTTGTTCTGAGCCTGCTAGAGCTTTGCTGTGCCAGCTCTGTCTGCGGCACGTGAACGGGACACTCAGAGGATGTGCAGAGCAGATCCCTTAAGGGCAGCTGCAGGCCCTCATGACTGCCTGGTGGTGTTCAGCAGCAGCAGCAGCACCCACCCTGTGCACTCTGTCCTTTCCCTGGGTGTCTGTGAAGGGATTCTGTCTGCACCAAAGTGCAGGAGGAACACAGGAGGGGACAGAACTTAGGCGGGTGGGGGCACAAAAGCAGTCTGTGAGCTTGGTTGACTGCAAGGAGTCAAAGCCAGAAAGAGGTGCAGGAGGATGCCAAGGGCAACTGGCAGGGCAGTGGAGTCAGGTGTTAGGGAGAGGTGAGGGGAAGGGAACCACAGCCTTGGAACAGTGGGACCAGGGCAGATCCTGGGGGAGGAAGTGACACAATCCTACCTACAGACAAGGAAAACAGATGCGAGAGTTGCCTTTCTAGTTCTGCCAGCACTCAGTTGCCTAGGTCTCCATTAGAAAGCATTTGAATTTCCCCTGTCGTAACTTGTTTTTAAAGCCAGATTTCCTAGCTGCAGGGTGGCAGAGGGAAGAATTTACAAGCAGGCTCAAAGCAACAACTTGGAGAAAGGCTCTGCTTGGTGTGCGTGGCAAACCGCATGTAGTCGCCTTAATAAGAGATGCTATTTTATAGTGACCACAGTAGAAATTACTCCTTTGTTGTTATCTGAGCTCTCATAAAGCACTTCCAGGTGCTGGTAAGATTGCTGGGACCCACCTGCGTTGTGTAGGGTCCCCAGGAATTCAGCTGGCTTACGTTGTGCTGAGCTCCATCAGCAATGCTGGGCTGAAGCACACCCAAATCCTGGCTGCAGGGGAAGAAAATCGGAGTGCAGGCAATCAGAGGCAGCTCCGAGTGCAAAGGAACTTAGCTGGATGTTGTGCTGTCTGATGAAACGTTCTTACCAAGCGTTAATTGCTGTTAGCAGGGAGCGATGTTATCCCTATAGGAGGCTCATCTCTGGGAGGCTTTGGAGGGAAAGGAGGTTTAGAAATCAAAGGAGGAACGTGCAGGATGTGAAATCCTGGGGCTGATGGAAACCACTGGAGGGAAAACTGTTGCTGAGTGCAGTGCTGGGTGTGGGGGCAGGGAGCTGGAAGCACTTCCAGGAGCTGAAGGCTCTGCCCGTGTATAGGATTGGCTAAGAAAGCAATTTTGAGCTTTGAGTCTTGCCTTGAGATGTCTCTAATATGTCTTGTGCTCAACTCGTGCGATTTGAGGGGGACCAAAGCACAACGTGAGCAGTGCAGCCTGCCCTGCTGTGAGGGGCATCACGAGAAGCCTGCAGTGCCTGGGGAAACACATTGGTGGTCTTTGGTGAGAAAAAGGCCCTTGTACAGACCTGGCATATCTGGATATGTGTGTATTCCCACTGCCCCACAAACCCCATTATGCAACGGGTCATTACTGTTTGTTTGGAGGCTTATATTTTAAGAATCCAAATCCATTTATACAAAGCTTTGTAAAACCCAGGATTTAGCCGTGTAAAGAAGTTCAGTAACAGATGCACACGGCCAGAGCTGCTGGCACTGAGCGTAGCCCTGCCTAAAGCTGGGTCATCAGCAGTTTCCAACAGCTTAGATGGCAAAATAACTCTGCCTTCCCTTTGTCTTTACCCCCAGCGTGCGTTGGCAGAAGCAGTCGGTGCTGGACATGGCGCAGCATCTCCTATATCCCCAAAATGAGAAACAGGCAAGTAGGGATGGTTATGGAATAGATGGACCTTTTTGTGTCCCCGTGGTGAATGAAGCTTATCCAGAGGGGTTGGATTTTAAAAGAAAATGTCAGTTGGGTTGTGTGGCCCTGGAGAAGCACAGCTGGCAGCAGGGCAGAGCTCAGACTGAGGCGTTCCTGGGGCAGTGCAGGGCTGCAGGGCTTCTCCCTGGGGCTGCAGGAAGCACAGCACTGAGCCCTGGGTTCTCTTCAAAGGACCCTTTTGCTCCCAGGTCCACAGTGGGTTTGGAAATCACAGAGCCAGATCTGTGCACCTGGGAATGGCTGTACCTCCAAAGGTGTCCTTAGAAACTGTGTTTGATCCTCTGATCTCTTGCTAACGAGTTTATGAAATGTCAGCCAGGCTTTCCAGGTTACAGCTAATGAGCAACACCATGATATCGGGCAAAGTTCAGAGGGTTAAGTGAACACAGATTGCAAATCCTCACAGTCTGAGTGGTGTTCAGTGGTGGAGCCACGCCGTGGGAGAGAAAAGGAACTTCATACTGACTCCCAGGGAATGGGAATAGGAAATAAGATGAGAATTCAGATTTTCAGATGGAGGCTGTTTCAGTGTTGACAGCTGTGCCTGGGCAGAGCTTCTCCCTGCATGCAGCTTGGGGTCGTGGGGTGGAACCTACCACCATTAGAGGGGCAGGAGAGAGGAGGTAACACCCCATGGAGGAATCACAGAACAGCTTGGGTGGGAAGGGATCTGCAGGGAGTTTCTTTGCAACGCACAAAATTCACAGCTCTCCTCTTCCTTCTTTTCCTTCTTGTCTCCTCAGGCTGAAGAGCTGCTCTGTTGTCTTTTTGACTCCCTGACATCTGACAGCACTTGCCGTATTGAATCCCAGAGCTGCTAGCTGCTGGTCACAGCCCCCAGGTAGCCAGTGGGCCAGTGATATTGCAGGGGGTATCTGTGCAGGAGGGCACAAAGCTGCTTCCAGCCTCCAGGAGCACCAGCACCTGTTTGTCATTATAATAAATTCTGAAGCATCCTGTTAGATGAATGAGCGTGGTGAAGGATCAGTGCCCAGGAACAAATCCTGAACCTGTAGCGTGATTCCTAATGGAACGCATTCACGATCTGCTTGTGTTCATGGAGGATTCATCAGATTGGGTTAAAAATCAGGAGGTAACCACAGGGGCAGAGGTTCTCTGCTGTCTCACTCTCGAGCATATCGAGATTCCATGTTCTGATGCTACCGTGGCCTTTGAACTGAAGACAGAACCCCAGTAAATGGCATGCAGATAGAAGGAGGGAGGTTGGCTCCCCTGGGAGCTGAGCATACCAGGCAGGGCCATTGAAGGAGGCTGGAAGCTGGCCCTGCTGCCGGCCCTGTGCCCACCCAGCTTCCTGGGCTGCCTGCTGGGGCTGTGCATCCCCTGCAGAGAAGCTCTGGGATCTGTGTGCCAGCTGTCCCCATCCCTTGGGGTCCCAGGAGCCGCCGTGACCCAAGGCCTGTGCTGCTCCTGCAGCTCAGTAAGTAGGTCATCTTGCTGCACTCCAGCGCGCTTCTGTTGTGCCTGCGAGCCACACACAGCTTTGAAACAAATGAGAATTAAAAGGATGCTGAGGTGAACCCCCATCTGCAAACACAGTGGGAGCTGTGCCTCAGTTTCCCAGTCGTGAAACTGCCCCGTGCCCCGGGCACCACCACAGAAATGGGGCAGCACCGGGTGCTTTGGGAGCATCCTCACTCCTTATTTTAACGCCCAGCTAATTAGTCTTGGCATGATGAACCAGCCCTCCGTGCACAGAGCAGGGAAAACATCATCCTCCAGTATTTCCGAAATGCCGGCATCCCATAATGAGCTCAGCAGCCATTCCTGAGCACCCCACTATTCTCTGGAGAGCTGCAGGGCCCACACAGCTGCAGCTGAGCCATCCTTCCTGCACACTGCCCCAGGGTCACCAGGATCCCTCCTCGGAGCTGAGGAGTGAATTAAGGATGGCTGGAATGAGGAGAAAGGCAGATCCGATTGGAGATTGCCAGCTTTGCAGCTGGCTCCTACTTGCAAACAATCCATTTAGCTTATGAAAGCAAGGAATTGAGTACAAAACCCCCTAGATTGTTTGCTTCCTAGAGAAAGAAAAGAAAAGAAATGGAATTTAGATTAAAAATTATGCAGAATAGCATTAATTCCCCACCCTCCCGTGCCTCCCCTCTAGCTGGAAAACCAGAGCTCATCAGAATTTGGCATTGTTCTGCTGCCAGCATGGAGCTGCCTCAATGGAGGAGATAACATACAGGAGGTGGCACTCGATGTTAACTCCTTCGGGTCCTGCAGGGCCGTGTCCCCTCCCCACCCTGCACTGGGTGTGGGGAAGCAGAGCTCTCACCTCGTCTCCTTCCATCCTATATATTCCCACAGAGCTGATGTCCCCGTGCACCAGGCCTGCTTTGTGGCTTTATGTGATGCCCAGTGCCATGGCACGCGAGTGCCAACAACGAGGAAGAACTCAAAATGAATGAGCAACCGGAGTGCAGTGTTCAGATGTTCCACTTTCACGTCCCCTCTCCACCCCAACTCAGCTGAATGAAGCAGCTCTGCAAGCAGGTGCCACCTGGCATTGAAACACTGAATGTGTGCATTTGATTTGGGCTGGAATGATGTTGGTTTGTGGGTTTTTCTTTTGTAATATTTACATTATTCACCCCCCAGAAAGCAGTTCCTGCTCCAGCCCTATGCAGCACTGTATCCCAGCCCCTCCTTGAGCTCCAAGGCTCCCTGTGCTCACGCAGAGCTCCCTGCCCAGCTCTGACCCTGCAGCACAGCTGTGCCATTGCTCTGCTGCTTGCAGCAGCATCTGCATGATTTTAGGTCATCCTTGCTGCCGATTTCACACTGCACTCCCAGCAGAAGGGAAGGAGCACACGCACACTGGCCCTGGAGGCACATGCTGGCCATGGCATTGCCTTCACCCCCCGGCTGCATCCATCCACCCAGGGGCACTGGAGGATGCAGGGCTCCATGGGGACGTGGCACAGCACAGACCTGCTGCTCCCTGCAGCATCCTGGAGCTGCCACCTCCCCCACCGACCCGGGCTCAGGCCATGGGGGGGGCAGCAGCCCCTCTTCATCTCATCTCCCCGTGGCATCGCTGCAGCAGGAGCTGCTGGTTAATTGGCACTTGGCAATTCCCTGTGGACGGGGACTGGAGGAGCACAAAGGGCGATTTGTCTGCAGGGCTGCGAGCTTTGATAAAGCAGAGCTGGGGATGACTCAGATGTGGGTAATTAAAGCAGTTGAGGCTCTGGTAGAGATATCGGCTCTGAGCTCCTTCGGAACTGGGGCACATTGAACCCAGTGCTGGTACGGCCACGAGCCGATGGCACCGCTGCTCCCTGAGAGCAGCCAAGCACATGGATGGGGCTGGGGGCTGCGTCCTGTGCTGCTGCTCCGGGCTGAGCTGCTGTACCTGGCAGACTTCACTGGGTTGGCAGCAGGAAGTGCAGGCCCTCCATCCTTCCTCCATCCTGGCCATGCAGAGGTGCTCGTCCTCCAGAGCCCATCAACCAACACCTCGCAATGTTGAAGCTTGTCTGGATGTGAGGCACAGCTCAGAGCTGCTCGGGTTGCTCAGCTCATGCACCCAACCTGGCCTCATCTCTCCCATCCCTTCTGCCTTGTGCCCAGCATGGCACTGCTGCACCCTGCTCTGTGCTCCTGGGAAAAGCTCCTCGGGAGCCCCTCGGGTGTTGGCACAGCCAGGCCAGTCCCACAGAGCTGTGGGAGCTGCACCTCTCCAGCCTGGAGGAGCTGGAGGGAGGGAATGCAGGAACACAACTTACTGTTACCCAGCACTGGGAGCAGGGCGGCTGGGTAGGTGCAAGGCTGGAGGATGAGGAGATGGATGCTTCGGTGAGAGGAGAGCTGATGAGCAACAGGAAGAAGCTCTGTGTGAGGTGCAGCCCCAGGAAAGAGACCTGAGATGTGTGTTTGTGAGCACCCATTCCCGGAGGTGTTTGGGGCTGCAGTGCCTGCTCTGCCCTTAGGCAGCATCCATCCCTGCTCCATTCCCTTCTCCCTGACTGGAGCTCCACCTCTCCATCTGTCCGTCTGTCTGCCTGTCCATCCATCTGTCCATCCATCCATCCACCTGTCTGACATCCGTCCCACCCTCCAACAGGAGCTGCCTCCTCCAGCACTGGCTCTGCTCTCCCTCAGAGCTGCTCTCCCCTCTCAGCACTCAGCCCTGGGATCCGGGTGGGCACAGAGGAGCCCTTATCAGCAATGGGATGCAGTGCTGCCCGTGCCCCAGGCTTTGATGGTGAGGTGTGGGACATGAGGGTGACCCAAATGCTTGCGCCTGTGCTGGGGGTGGCATTTAGAAGCTGAACAGTGGGGCTGTGCAGCCCTCCCACCTCACCTGTGAGCTTTTGTGCCAAAGTTTCCTTCCAGCGTGGTACCTCCAGGGCTGCAAACAATTAACATCCAGCATAAGCATGCTCTAGAAGTGTTCTGGCTGGCTGTAAGCCCCCGAGGTGTTACAGATGGTGTAGGAGCCGGGCCCACCAGCACCTCATTCACTGTTTATTAAAGCCTCTATTCATCTTTCAGACGAGGCCTTTATGAAGGAGCAGCAGCTCAGTGAGGAGCTCGGCTTCCCCTCGTGCTGCAGCACCAGAGAGCCAGGGAGCAGTGCAGGCATCTCCCATCCCATCCCCATAACATCTCCATCCTGACCCCATAACATCTCACAGTGTGTCCCCATAGCATCTCCCATCCCGTCCCCTTAGCATCTCCCATATCTCCCGTCCCATCCCCATAACACCCCCCTTCCCTTCCCATTCCATCTCCCATCCCATCCCATCCTGCAGCATCTCCCATCCGAGCCGAGTCTCCCAGCTTCGCCAAGGCTGGGATGCAGCAGTTGCCATGGCAACATGGGAGGCGGATGGAGCTGGAGCCCACAGTTGAGATGTTTGGGCTGAGGGGGGACTTTGCAGGAGGTGTTCCCTCATCCCCTCATGCCTGCCCTGGGCCTCGTTGCACCCCAAAACTTGTTAACCCCCCCAAAAAAAAGCCCACTTACAAAGCTCTAATTTTTTTTTTTTTTTTTCAGCCAAAGAATGCTAGTGAAAGAAAATGTCAATTTTCTACTTTTTTTAGAGGAAAATTTTCAAAACTCATATAATTGCAGCCAGGTTAAGGCTACCAGCAGCCTCCTGTGTGCCTCTGCCCTGCACCAAAATCCTCCTGAGCCCAAAGGGAGCACCAACAGAGCCTGGGGATGTTCACAGGGCTGCTTCCACTGGGCATGGAGATGGGGTGGAATGGAGTGGGATGGGATGGGATGGGATGGGATGGGATGGGATGGGATGGGATGGGATGGGAGGGGATGGGATGGGATGGGAGGGGATGGGATGGGAGGGGATGGGAGGGGATGGGAGGGGAGGGGATAGGAGGGGATGGGAGGGGATGGGAGGGGATGGGATGGGATGGGATGGAGCAAATGGGATGGGATGGGAGGGGAGGGGAGGGGAAGGGAGGGGAGGGGAGGGGAGGGGAGGGGAGGGGAGGGGAGGGGAGGGGAGGGGAGGGGAGGGGAGGGGAGGGGAGGGGAGGGGAGGGGAAGTTCAGCTTGCCACCAGCTGAAACATCCTATGTTGGGATTGGATTTTTCCCCACCTTGGGATGGGTTCTCATGCCCATTGCAGGCAGCTTGTCCCCGCAGGGCCCTGACAGCACCCAGCACAGCAGCCAACAGTGCAGAGAGCAGCAGGGCCCTGAGGAGGGGCAGCCAGGGGACAGCTCTGAGCAGCACAGCAGGGTCACTGGGCCTTGGCAGCACCCCGAGGTGAGTGGCTCAAACCTCCACCACCATGAGTCACCTTTGCTCCCAACATCGCTATTTCTGGAAGCTCTGGCATCTGCACCAAAGCGCAGTGAGGAATCACTTCCCTGTGCTGCTGTGCATCCCTCAGCATCTCCACACCACTTCAGTGCCACCATGGCAGGGATGCATCCTGCACAGCATTTGGTGGTGGCACAGTATTGCCTCGTGAAGGGCTGGTTGGGGTTGGTTGGCTTTGCTCCGAACGAGCGGCTCAGGCACGGTTGGTGGATGCTGCACTTTGGGGGATGCTGTGCTTTGGGGACATCACAATTTGGGGACGCTGCTTTGAGGGATGCAGCGGTGCCAGGGCACGCAGCACAGCCCCAGGGAAGTCTGGGTCCCAGGGGGGTTGGGGGTGATGGGGTGGCTGTGAGTGCCTGCAGGGTGATGGAGGTGCTGAGAAGATGAGATCGAAGGAGAGCAGAGCAGCACGTGGTGGAAGGGCTGAAATCAGCACAGCGAGCAAAGAGCACCTGAAGTCCTGGGGCTTGGGGGGGGATAAATGGGCTGCTTTGCTCCGAGTTACCAGCAGTGCAGCTGAGCAGGTGGGCTGAGATGTCACAGCGCAGCTCGCCTCTCATCTGCACAGGGACGGGAGGCTCCTTCCAGCCACAGCCTGCTGACAGTGACATTGATTTCCCGGAGCTTTGGTGCGGCCAAATCTGTATTTTTAGCTGGATAAAAAAAAAATAAAATAATCACGTGGCTGAGAAATGCTTTCCCTGCCCTGATGTGAGGGGGTTGGAAGCAGCAGACGTTGGTGGATGTGCAGGGCTCGTGCCCACTCCCTGTGTCCCCACAGTTTGTCCGTGTGCCCCAAACCCCCAACAGCCCCATCCGAGCATCCCTGCAGGCATCCACCTCCTGGCTGTGCGCTGCCTTTATCCCTTCTTCCCCTCCTCCTCCTCCTCCTCTCCCCCCAACCTGCTCTCATTTCCCCTAGAAGACTTTAATGAAATCTGCCCTTAATTAAATCCACATTCATTTGCATAATTAGCAGGAAATTGAAATTAGCTTGCCGACGTGGCTGGAATCCATGCTGCGGTGAGGCGCTGCCATCGGGGCATCGTCCCCACGACCCCAGCAGCACTGCCCACCACTTCACTTCTCCCTACAAAAAAGTCTCCGCCACCACTCGGTATTTTTTTGGGCTTTCAGAACGATATATTTGTGTCTTTTTTTTTTTTTTTTTTAATGTATTTAGTTACTTTTTTTGTTTGTTTTTTTTTTTTTCCTTTTTGACAGTGACAAACTGAGGTAACGTCTGTGACACTACAGCCTCTCCTACGGGAAGGAAATCCGGCACCCGATGGCCGGGGGAACCCGAAATAAAAACCCGAAACCGAGCAGCACCGCGGCCATCGGCACCGGGGTTCCTTATCTACATTATTGCACGAAAGATTGGGGACGTGGAGGGACCTAAGGCAAAAAGGAGGACGAACCGCACCTAACATCTCTACATCTGTGCAGTGCTACTTCTACCACCAGACCTGGGCCCTGCGGGCGGGGGGACACGGGGACACAGGGACACAGGGACACGGGGGCATGGGGACATGGGGACATGGGGACATGGGGACATGGGGACATGGGGACATGGGGACATGGGGACGGGGCAGCGGCGCCGGTGGTGGGGGCGCGGGGGCGGCGGGACCCCACCTGCCTGGCGACTGCTGTGTAAACTGCTGCTGCTTCGGGAGCGTGATAGCCCTTTGTGCGGTAGTTGGGGGCCGGAGGGGACAGCGGCGTGGGGGTCCTCAGGGTGACCCCGTGGCTCCCGCCTGGCTGTTCCCCCCCTGTTGGAGAGCATCGCTGCGGCCATCGCTCCGAGCAGGGAGGATGGGGTGGCACACAGTGACACTTGCTACATCGTGGCAGGGAGTGGCCAGGGGGGTCCCCTCCATCCCGGTCCCCTCGTCCCCTCCTGGTGCCCAGCGTGGGGCAGGGGCCACCCCGAAGGCCTCCTCCAAGCATGGGGTCATCGGCCTTCCCAGGGCCCCCGCACAGCCCCGTCGCGTTGTCACGGAGGACCTCCCCCCACAGCACCGTGGGGGGCTCCTGGAGGGGCAGGGAGGCCACTGGGATGGGGACAGCAGCACCGGTGCCCCCCGGCTCCTGCCTGCTGGGCAGACGGTGGCACTGGCATCTTCAGTGCTACTGAGCGCAACCAGTTCTGTCCTCTTCTTGTTTCTGTGTACGGAGGCGCAGCCCCCGGCCCTGCAGCCACCCGCAGCCCCTGTGCCAAGGGACGGGACGGTGCCAGCAGGAGCGGGGCCACGCACCGCCCCGCGCCCTCAGACACAGATCTCTATCGCTGTGGCCAGCACCATCTGCCCCTTGCCCTTGTCCTGCCGTCCATCTGTCCTGCCGGCTGGGCCGGACGAGGCCGCGCTGGGCTCGGGGCCGTTGAGCCGCGTGCCGGGGCCGTCGGTCAGGATGGTCCTCTTGAGCGGGGCGGGCGTGCAGGAGGCGGTGGGCTCGTGGCGGTGCGGCCCGGCGGGCAGCTTGTCCCCGGCGTGTTTGCGGGAGCGGTAGGAGGGCCGGCGGCGCACCTCGGCCATCAGGTCGTACTTGATGAAGTAGAAGACCTCCTTGACGGGGCAGCGCTTCTCGGGGTCGAGGGCCAGCAGGCGTTGGAACATGCGCAGCGCGCTGTCCGTGAAGCGCCGCCACTGCGAGGGCAGCCCCGCCAGGCGGCCCTTCTGCCACCGCACGAACTCCTCGAAGAAGGTGTCGGAGGCGGCCGCCGCCTCCCAGGGGAAGTTCCCGGTGAGGACGCAGAAGATGAGCACCCCGAAAGCCCAGACGTCGATGCTGGTGTCCACGGCGAAGCCCTCGGCGCGGCCGGCCTGGCACACCTCGGGCGCCGTGTAGGGGATGGTGCCGCTGATGCGCTTCACCCGACAGCCCACCTTGCGGGTCATGCCGAAGTCGGCCAGTTTGACGCGGCGGCAGTCGCGGTCGAAGAGCAGCACGTTCTCTGGTTTGATGTCCCGGTGCACCAGGCTCTTGCTGTGCATGTAGTCCAGCGCCAGGCCCAGCTGCTGCACGCAACGCTTCACCATGTCCTCGGGGAGCCCCACCTGCGGCCGTGGGACACCGTCACTCCATGCCGCCCCTGAACTGCCCACCCGTGTCCCCCCCGTCTCTCTTTGCATCCTTCCCACTCACTGCCCTGCCTTCTCCTTCCTGAACCTTTTACTTAAGAAGAGATACACTGCAGCAGGACTAAGCCACCATGGCCAGCTGATGGGTTCCATGCCTTCTCGAGGACACATGATGTGTCCCAGGCCACCACTTATGGGACCCAGATCACTTAGAAGATGACCAGACCACCCATGGAAAGGGTTATGGGTCCCAGGCTATCAGTTATACGTCTTGGACCACACTATGGTTGTTTGATGGGTCTCAGTCAATCTGGGACCCATCACTTATGGGTCCCAGAACACCCAGAAGACAGGTTGCATGTCATCGGGGGGATGGCCAAGCCATCAGTTATGGGTCTCAGAACACCCAAGGGATGAGTGGTGGATCTCATGCCACCAATGGGAAAGGTTATGGGTCCCAGGCCACCTAGGGGATGAGAAACGGGTCCCAAGCCTGCTTTTAGATGCTACACTACCTAGGTGTCGCCATTCTGCCCATGTACAGATGTGTGATCTCTTCACATGGGGCTGTGCAAACACCAGGGCCCCTTCTTGTGCCACCAGCAATTTGCAAGCCTCTGCACAGTGGCTTTATCTGGGGACACCAAGCCCTCATGTCCCCACCCCAGCACCCAGAACAGCTCTCACCTGCGGGGGGATGATGTCGAAGAGGTCCCCTCCTGGGGCGTACTCCTGAGCAAAGACGTAGCAGTCCTCTGTCTCGAAGACCACGTCGAAGACCTTGATGATGAAGGGGCTGGAGGAGAGCGTGTTGGTGATGCTGAACTCCCGCAGGAAGTTCTTCAGCTTCGTTTTGTTCTTGTTGACGAACTTCAGGGCCATCTTGGTGCCTGCAGCGGGCAGAGGGCCGGCTGAGCTCATGGCACGGCCGATGGCGACGCACGCCCAGGAGCCGCGCCTGCCCCCCGCTCCCCTCACCTGTGCTTTTGTGGGACACCAGGTCCACCTTGCCGTAGGTGCCCTTGCCGAGCTCGCGGATGAGGTCGTAGTGTTTGTTGATGTCGGTGCCCGAGAGGGTGCGGATGGCCAAGGACTGCATGTCTTCGGTGATGAGCGGCACCCCGCAGCACGCCAGCTTGCGCGACGGCTCCTGCTCTATGGATCCGGCACTCATGGCTGTGCTGCAAGGCAGAGGTGTGTCACGGCTTCCACCCGCAGGGACTGGCCCTGCCCCTGTCCTGCAGCCCATTCTGCCTGCACAGAGCATCTCTGGAGAGCCCAGCGCTCCTGGGACCTGCAATGCCACGGCGCCGCAGCTCATTGCTCCCACACACCTGCTGGCATCAACTTTTGCCTTCCCATCCGTCAGCACCGACTTCTGGCCACCTAAGACTCCCCCACGCAGTGCCCCAGAGTACCCAGCACTCCCAGCTCTCAGTGCCACCCTTTTCTCTCCCTCAATCCTAGGCTCCAACCCGCTGCTCCGGGACCCCACCAAACACAGCTGAGCTCCCACTCCGCACTGCGCTGCAGCCAAACCACCCTCTGAGCCCCAAAAGCACAAATCCAGAGCCACATCCTGACCAACACCACGGGAACGCAGCCAAACCACCCCGCTGCCGGCTCGCCCCGCGCCCACGAGCATCAGGCACCACAGGGGTGGCTGCAGGAAGGGGATGGAGTGGCTGCGTTTTTGTTTTGTAGCAGATTGACAAAAATCATGGGACAGCAGCTGGGCGGGCGCCGGTATATATTTAGATTTTTAATGTGGAAAAATAAACCACAACAAATAACTCAAAATATATCCCAGCGAACCCGGGCCAAGCGTTGTCTCCAGGTCCCAGGAGCGGGGCTGAGCCCCACACATGGCCCCACGGGGCTGCACGGAGAGAGCAGAGCCAACAAAGAGGAGGTGGATAAAGGGCATCGGGGGGCAATCCCAGAGGAGAGCAGGGCAACGACCCTCACACACACAAAGACCCCCCTGCACAAGCACTGCCCCAGCCCCGACGCGCAGTGACCGGCTCACCCACCCAAGCTGAGCCCCATCCCCACCCTTGTTTCTTTCCACTCTGGCCTTGCTGCCTCTCATCTCAGTTCTTTATTATTTTTTTTTCTTTCTTGGGAAGTTGGGCAAAAAATAGAAAAGGAACTTCAACATCATGCTGTTCCAAAAATGTAACGGCTTGACTCATACGATCTCCAAAGTGGCTCATCTCCATAGAGCTTTGTTGGCCCCGTGGAAGAGGAGCACCATTTCGGTGTCTGGTTCCTGGAGGTGGAGGTGGGTTAATGCAGGAGTGGAATGGATACGGGACTAAAAACAGCTCACAACATCCTGCAAGAAGAACTTTGTCTGCACTTGAATTTACAATCCTGCTCGTCAATGTCTGCTAATTAACCTGTGTTGAAAGACAATCATTCAAGCCAGCAAAGTTCTTTAAGAAAAAAAAAAAAGAAAAGAGGACAAAATGCCAGCGGGATGGGAGATGGGAGAGTGTGTGCTGCACAGCGGCTCACCACGCCATGGGCTGCTGCCCTGAGAGCCCACTCTTGGGCCTGGATGCCTCAGGGTTTGTGCTGCAGAAACACCTGCAGCAGAAAGGGGCATTGGAAATGGGTGTCTAGGAACAGGGGTGTCCCCAAGGATGGGCAACCACAAGGATGGGTGACCAAGAGGATAAGTGACCACAAGGATGGGTGACCAAGAGGATAAGTGACCACAAGGATGGGTGACCCCACGGATGGAGTGACCCAAAAGGATGAGTGACCACAAGGATGAGTGACCCCAAGGATGGGGCGTCCTCAAGAACAAGTCTGACCCCAAGGACGGGGTGTCCCCAGGGACGTGGGTGCTGCCCGCATCGCTCCCACTTTGGCCACAGTCCTCCCCAAGAGGTGTTGGGATGGGAACATGAAGCCAACACCATTCCTGGGAACAGCCAACAGTGACGTCGGCCGGAACACCAACAACACCCAGGCAAAAGGAATAAAAAAGGAAAGGCAAAAGTTTTCATTAAGAATGGAAATGCTTTGAAAACCTGCTGGTTTCTATGCAAACACGCAGGGCAGCGGCGGGGACAGGGATGAGGATGCGCTTCCATCTGGCTCTTCACAGAGATGAGGGTGGTGGGACCGAGTCCTGGCCGTGTTGCGGGTGCTGGTGAGGAAGCAGCACAGCACTGTGGTGAGCACTGTTGTGACACGAAGCCACAGCGATGCCAAAGGGACAGCAAAGCCACCTCCAGTGCCAACGGTCCCCACCGTGCGCTGCGGGCGGCTCACGCCGTCATCTGCGTGTCCTGAACCATTTCTCCTACTATTCAGACTAAAATTGCTCTGTGTTTAAGCTCGAGAACCATTTATCTCATTGAGCGAGGAGGATAATCCACCCACCGCTTCCTCGCTCCGTGGCATGTATTTATAGGCAGGCGCTCATCTCCCGGCGGCAGCTGTCTCTGTGCTCCCCAGAGCTCTCCGGTCCCCACCATCCCCAGTGCCACTCAGTGCCGCTCAGCCGCCGGGTGCATCAGCTCTGCCAACAACCAGGAGCTCATTGAGGAGAACAGGGCTGGGAGAGGAGGCTGCAGGGGAGAGGTGGCTCCTTGGGAATTGAGATGGGAAGGAGAAAATAACCCTCCGGCTACTCTGGGATAGGAAAACCTTTAAGAGGAGGAGCGGAGTGCGGTGGTGGGGATTTGGGAAGAGGAGGGAAGGAGCACGCCAAGCAGGGCCGGGGGCTCTGCAGGACACAGAGGGAGGAATGAAAAACACGCAGCAGCAAGCAGGCATCCCCACGCCCCGGCGGAGGAAACTGAGGCACAAAGCAAGGAAGCGACTTCCTGTGGCCACACAATGTGCGGGGCCAGGACCAGCCCCAGGCATCCCGGTTCTGCCTCTGTACTGAGCACGGAATGGGGCCCTCCCAGCACTGACTGTCAGCATCAGCTCTCGCTGCCCAGCTAGGTGCAGTGACACGGGGAGCACCCAGCAGCCGGGGTAGGACGGGGTCCCATCCTGCCACCCTGCATCCCACAAGGAGCCTGCGGCCGGTGCGGCACCTCCCGGAGCCCAGCCTGTGGGGAAGGATGCTGCAGAAGAGCTGGCAGCCAGCCCAGAGCTCCACAACACCGTGACTTTGTCACAGGACACATCTGGGAGGGCTCGGGGACAAATTCCCACTGCACATCTGGATCCTCACCCCACAGCACCGCAACGGCATCAAGGGCGAGCTGAGAAAACCGCAGCTCTGTGCTCACGCAGAAGCAAAAGGACAGCAGATCTCACCTGTGCCCGGCCCAGCCCCGCTGCAACCGTCCCACCTGGCCACGTCCCCACGTCCCGCACTGCCCCGGCGATGCTCACACCCTGGCTGGCTGCAGCCGAGGCCGAGCCGCAGGCTCTCTGTGCACCGCTCCATTGGCAGCTCCGCCGCCTCCCGGCTCCGCTCTCGTGTGACCCCATTATGGGAACATCTCAGCGCCTCGCGGCTCCTCGGTGCCGTGGGGAGCAGCGCAGCAGAGCTGCATTATTAGCTGGCTTCCCTGGGGCACCGGGGCATTGCTGGAGTCCAGGGACACCACAAGGGCACCTCTGTGTAACGAGGCCGATGGCAGCGTGGGGATGCTGGGGGTGTGTGTGCTGGGCTCAGTGGTGTAGCAGGGTGAGAGCCATGGGCAGAGCCAGAAGGTGACCAGGAGAAAAAAAACAGAGCCCAGCTGATGTCCTCACTCCGGTCCCTCATTTTCTCTGTGCTGTCATGCGGGGCTTGCAGACCCTGTGCCACACAGCCATGCCCTTCACTTGGACCAGATGCCGGCCAAGGGCAGCAGCTGGGGACAGCAAAGTGACACGGGAACACTGGCACAAGCAATGCTACAGCAGCAAACGCGTGTGGGGAGATGGCACCTTGGGAGCTGCCCCATATCCCACAAGCCAGGAGGAACAACCCACAGCTAGTCCAGGGATGATGGGTGGGCCACGCTGCCTCGTCCCCTTGTTCTCCTCAGTAGGGCTCCTGACCCTGCACAGCAGTGGCCTGCAGCATTTTGGAAAGCACTGGGAAGTGCTGGCGTGCTGCTGGCCATCACCTCACACCACATTGCCCACATCTCCACGAAGTCACAGTGACTTCCTACTGTGTGACACTTCCCTGAGCAATGTCACCCCGTTCCCAGGGATCCAGAGTTTCCCATTCCGGCTCCATGCCCAGCAGCAGCCCTGAAACCAGGATCAGCTCTGGATGAGCTGATGGAGCAGGAGATTGTGGGATCCCGGCTCACAGGTGAGGCCTTCGTCCCAGCACAGCCGTCCCAGCAGCAGCATCCCCTGCATAAGGAGCCATCTCCTGCCCTGTCCCATCCCACGATGCCTTCCTCCAGCCCTGGTGACTCCACGCTGCTCCTCGGAGGCTCTCGGGCTGCATTCCCTGCCCTTGTCTCCAGTAGAACCTGCACTCCTCCAACCTCTGGCTCCTCCTGCTTTCTCCCAGCCCCACCGCCGGCACCACGGCTTTGTGATTCCTTCACCATTTGATTGGTTTCATCAGCCTGTCGGCATCGCCCTCCCCAAAACTCTTCTACCCAGTGTCCCCATTCCTCTACACCCCAGGAGGGCAGCGGGGCTGTCACCTTGCTGCAAAAGCAGCTCTGGGGCTCCTGGTGCCCCTCATCAGCCCCACCGACTGGGCGCACCGTGCAGAGCCCAGAGAAGGGACCTCACCTGGGCTGCAGGGCTGGGATGAGTGCAAGGTTGCCGGCTCACGGCGCCAAGGCTGTGACTCCCCCCAGAGCCCCCAGCCCCGCACAGCAGCACGGTGGGACACGGCGAATACGGGGACAGCTGTGGGACGGACGGGGACACCGGGCTCTCGGTACCCCCCATCCGCATCCTCTCCCCATATCCAACCGCCCTGCACCGCCGCATCGCTCCGTATTCCCAATAACCCCGTTCTCCCTCGTGTCCTCGGCGCGTCCCCGGCGTGCAAACGGGCGGAACCCATCGCCCCCCGGCTCCGGCCTCGCTCCTCCGAACGAACTCCGTTACCCACGCCGTTCCCGAGCCCGGCCCCGAGTTCGGCCCCGCAGCCGCAGGGCAGTGCCGGGAGGGGATGCGGTGCAGGTGGCGGCGGCACCGGGCGGGGTCCGCCCTGCGGGGCGCGGGCTGCGGGACCCCGAGAGCGGTGGCAGCAAAACGGGTGGCTCTGCGGGGCTGTGTCCCCAAATCCCCCCCCCCCCCTCTCCCTCCATCCCCTCGCTGCCAGGGGTCGCGCGTGGTCCTTCACCCCCCGCGCTCGGATGATTTGATGGCGACGACGATGATTTTAATCAGGATTCTTCCGAAATGGCGCTTTCCCCACCGCCACCCGCTCCCCACCGCCTCGCCGTGCAGACAAAAGGGCCGCTCCGCCGCCCGCACAAAGGCGAGCACCGCTCCTCCCTTCTCTCCCCCCCCCCGCCCCCCCAGCCTTACCGGGGGCAGCACGGAGCCGGGCTCGGTGGCGGATGGCGGCCGTCAGCCCCCAGCGCGGGGCCGCTCCGCCGGGTTCATCCCGCCGCTCCCGGGAGGAACGGAACCGGAGAGAGGAGCGACGGCGGCGGCGGCGGCGGCGGCGGTTCCCCCCCCCGTAGCCCCCCGGTAGGGCAGAGCCGCTCCGCCCATAGCACCGCCTTCGCCATCCACGCGGGGAGCGGGACACGCGTGGGGGAATCGAATCCCGGCCGCGCCCCCCCCCGCGTGTCCCGCTCCTCTCCGGCGACGTCCTGTCCCCATCACCGGTTCCACCCGTGGGGATAAGGGCCGGGGGGGGACCCGAGGATGAAAGGCACCGTGACCTTCCTCACGCCGCGCCCATCGCCGGGGATGGAGCGGGTCCAGTATCGCCCCCCCCCCCCAGCTTCGCACCCATCCGCAGTGGGGCTGTCCCCTCTGTCCCCTCCCTGTGCCACCACCCCCCAGCTGCAGTGTTTGAAGCTGCGCCTCTGATCTCTCCAGCTGTCCCTATTTATAGCTGCGGGCTGTTTCTAGGTCAGGTACAAGGAGCGGCGCTGGGGGGAACCTGGATGGGGCCGGGTCCTCGGGACGCATCACCTGCCCTGGGAGCAGCGGGGGACAAAGTGGGACCGGCAGCAGAGAACAGGGAGCACTGAGGGAGATGCCATTTGCAGCCCCTTCACATTCGGGTGAGCACATGGCACATCCTGCAGTGTTCAGCTGGAAAGGTGTCAGCTCCCTGAGGCTCTGTGGGGCCCTATGGGGCTCTATAGGGTTCTGTGGGGCTCCATCCTTCCCATCAGATGCTGCTTTGCAGCTGCAGAGAGAGCTCCAGCACGTGGCAGGCATGTGGGTCACGCACGGATTGAATAAGAACAGCAATAACAATAACACCCGCCACTGTTTGCATCAAGCTCGTGGTCTTCAAAGCACTTAAAGAATATTAATAACTAATGACAATCAGCAAAATGAGAGGAGATGGTTCAAATGTGTTTGTGACCCAGCACCATCCCAGACCATCCAAGTGCACCTGAGATTTCTGCTGGCTGCTCGGGGGAACATCTCGCCCTGCGCCAGGATGCACTCAGTCAGTGGGGAAATGACCCTGAGAAGCAAATCACTTCTCTCCAGGAATGGCTTCCCACGTTGCCAAGAGCAGCACAAGGGGCTCAGCGAGACAAGGACGAGCTGGGGACATGCAGGGCCCCGTTGGGGTCAGAGTTGTGTGTGCACCATGAAGTGGAGACCAGCCTGGGTTATGCGTCCCCGAGTTGTGGGTAGAGGTGCCATGAATGCCTCCCCTATTCCTGGAGAGGTTTGCTCCCGAGCATCTCTCGCTGGCAAACCAGAAGCAGAAAGCCCAAAACGTTTCTAACAGCCTCTCTGAATTCAGGGCTTGCTCATCCCCTCGCCATCACCCAGTGCTGGGAGTTGGGAGTGGCTCAGCCCGAAGCGAAGGTGCTACCAACGCTTCCGCAAGCTGTCACGCCTCGATGCCATGAGCCGAAACCTGCCCGGAGCCGGCGCGGGGATGCTGGGAAGGAACGGGAGGGAGGAAAGGGAGGGAGGGAAGGGAGGCAGCGGGGAGGGAGGCAGCGCGCAGGAGCGGAGCACGCCGGGAGCCGCAGCGGGAGCAGAGGGAGCAGCTGGGGATGCGCTGCGCCCCGGGGAGGTGCCGGCGGTGCCTCCTTGCTGCCTGCGAGATCTGCCCCATCTCTGCCCCATTGAGCCCCTAACCCCGCTCTGCCTTGCTGGGAGCTGCCAGACCTCATCCTATTGTGGCTCGGATCCTCATCACAACATAAAGGGGTCAGTGCCCTCTCAACCCCACGTGGCACCTGGCCAGGGGGGCTTCCAGGGTGAGCAGGGCCGGGGGGAGCTGGTGATCTCCCACCCCCCAGGGCTGCTGCTCCCAAGGTCCAGGAGGGGATGCAGCACACGCTGCCATGGACCATGAGCTGCAGTTCTGCTTCGTGGCGGGGGCACACTGAGCTGCTGCAAGCAGCCATCGGGGTGCTGCACCCCCTCCTGCAGCCCCCAGTCCCTATCGCTGCTCCTGGGAGATATAGGAGCACCGGGGGGATGGACCCCAAACAGCTGAGCGGGGGCACAGCCTTCTGCTCGCTGTCTCCCTCTCCTGGGGAGAGGAGGGGGGCATGAGGCCATCGGGGACGCTTGCAGGCAGCTATGAGACAGTGTTGACTGAGGCATGAGAGAGAGAGATCGATTTGAAAAGGAACAGGGTGGTCTTCTTTTGAATCGGCTTCTTCTGAAGCAAAGCAGAAGGGCTGTCTTCCCAGGGCAGGTGGGATCTGGGGTGTAGCGGGGTCACGGCATCGCGCTGCTCTCCCTGGTCTGGGAGTAAGGCTGCAGACAGCAGCTGAGTCGCTGCCCTGGAGCACGGCACGGCACGGCACCGCACGGCACCGAGCCTCCGCTCGCAGCCCGTTCCGCTGGCACCATCTAGCGAGGGGACCGGCACTCGTCGCCAGCACCGCGGTTTGGGGCTGACGGCACGGAGTTGGAGCTGGAGCCCACCCGGCCACAGCAGCCCAGCGCACCGCACTGCCCCGTCACTAAGCCCTGGCTGGGATGTCGGGATGTCACCTCCCTGTGCCGGCTACCTGCGGCCGCTCAGCCCTAGTGCAGGTCAAGCTGTGGGATGGGAGCTGGGGGGGTCCGAGGGCTGCTCTGTACCCCTCTCCATCCAGCAGCCCCATCCCCACTCCCAGCCCTGGTGACCAGCATCACTGCACCATCCCAGCATGTGGGCTCATGACATCAGGTCAAGAACAGGATTGAAACACCAAAATAAATCCTACACCTTCCAGCGTACTGGTAGGAGGGACAGGCCCCTCACAACGTGCCCAGGATGGCCTGTGCCCACCGGGGACAAGGCACAGCCCTGCTGGTAGCCCTGCTCCTGACACGTGGGACGGTGGCACAGGACAGCAGCCGGCGGTGGCCCGGTGCCGGGGAGGAGCAGCTGGGCACGGCATGTGCCGGTATTCACACCTCGCATCCTCACCGGCTGCCCGGCTAATTCAGGCACTGTGTGCTGCCTTGGCTGCCACTCAGCAACACGGATGGGAGAGGAGGTTGTGGAGCCAGAAAGCAGCAGGGAGAGAAAGAGCAAAGTGTCGGCACTCGTGGCTCTGCTTGGGGACTGTCCTGCAGTGCTGGGAGCAGGGCCACAGTCAGGTGAGCCGGTGCAAGAGGAAGAGCACCAGGGTGCTGTGGCTGTCCCAAGGCTGGGGATGGCCAAGCAGGAGTTGACACACCAAGCACTTTCCTGGTGCACAGGGATGGGTGCAGGGGGCATGGCAGTGCCAAGTTCCAAATCCCACTGTCCTCAGAGCTCCCCAGGCTGCCAAGCACACCTGCGTCCTGCTCCTCCTGAGCTGCTGCAACCTGTTGGGATGTGGCGGGAGGTGCTTCCCAACCGACAGCCCTGCTTCCACTCAGCATGGCAAGGCATGGCACGGCACATGGCACAGCACAGCACGTGGCATGGCACGGCACGGCACAACACATCATGGCATAGCAAATGGCACAGCACATGGCACAGCACATGGCACAGCACAGTGCCAAGGCACAGTCCCCTCCGTCCAGGAGATGATGTATCTGCTCCAATGCAAACTTTGGGCTCAGCGGGAAGGTCTCCATCAGCCACCATCCCCAACCCAGCCCCATGCCACGTCCCCGCAGCACTGACCTGTGGAGGTGCAGGGGCTGCAGCTCCTCTTTCTGGAAGCAGACGAAGCAGAAGGAATCCATTGCTCAGCTCCAGTGGCCGTTGTACCTGGGCGAGGGGGACAGCAGGCCGGGCAGCACAGGAGCTGCGTTGGCATCTTCCTCGCCCTCAGCAGTACCGCTGGTGGGGCTCACCCAGCCAGTGCCATGGTGCTGGGGAGACTCACACCATCAGGCTGAGCTCTGGGGCTGTTTGCTCACCACAAGAGGAGGCAGCTCTGGGCCAGGCTATGACCTGCATCCCTCTCGCACTGGTGCCCAACGCCGTCCTGACACCCATCTTGCAGTCGGCACCGGTGTTCAGCGGACACACGCAGGGATCTGGGGTGGCATCGCTGTGGCTGAGGGCTCCGGTGGGGCAGGATGAGGCCCCGTCTCAGCCCCACCACGCTTCCAAAGCCAAAGGATGCAGCTGCCCCTCTCCGGCACCCACGTGGCAGCCAGGTGCTGGGCACAGCCCCGGTGCCCCCAGCTCCGTCACCACGGCAGTCGCAGTGCAAGGGCTCGTGGTGAGCAGGTGCTCCGTGTGCCCACGGAGGAAAGTTGTGGCACGAGGAGCCGTGGCTGCACAGGACCGGTCTCACAGCAGAGCCGCCGCTCGCTCTGGCAGATCAGCAGCGTGTGGGTATTAATAGCTCCAGAGCCATGCGGTGAGGCTGGGAATTAACTCCTCAGCTGCCACTGCTGGTGCCATGGGGTCCACCAGCACTGCGGCAGAGTCCTGGCAAACTCAGCACAGCAGTGCCAGGAGCCAGCCCTTCACCCCAGCTGGTGTCCTACCCCTGGGGCAGCTCCCTGTGAATGGCAGTGGGAGGACACAGAGAGTTTCTCCAGTCTGGCCATCAGATTTGTCATCACTCCCTGGGAATTATTCAGCGCTTTGGTCTGGTTGCAGCACATCCCAGCCACTCCCACTCTAATGGCAAACATCGATGGGTTTTTAACTTCTCGTGGCCGGAAAGCTCCCAGCCATGCTGTGCTGAGGGGAGGCTGCTCCCATTCAGCATGGCTCTGAGCCCCATCCTTGGTGCAAAGTTCCCCAGGATCGAACCCAGAGGGCAGCTGTCCCTAACTCACAACCATCGCTTCCATCAGTGCCCCCAGGGCTGCAGGTACGGTGCCCACATATCAGCATCCCACAGGTGTCATCAGGAGCCCCTCTGCATCCCCAGGGCCCTGGCTCCCACCCAGGCACTCACTCACTCACAGCAGCATGGGGAAAATGTTAAAATTTAATGCCTCGGCTAATGGGCCGAGCGGAGAGGAGCAGGAACATGGAGAGAAGAGCTCCTCTCCCACGGAAGGGAAGAGTCAATGGTGCCCAGCCACAGGAGCCCCTAATGGCTGCTGGAGGGTATTTGCACTCAGAACCTTTACCTGCTGTGTTTTTTAATAGCTTGCTCAATGAACAAATTGCTTATTGCCAAGCACACACAGGGCGTGGTTGGGCCGCACAAAACTTTCCCTCGCATTTCAGTGTTGCTTTATTGTACTTACAAAAGATGGTTTTTAACCCTTTCCATGAAGTCATGCCAGGTGGAAGCGCTCATTTGTACATGGCACTCAGAATGAGTTATGGCTCAATTTGTGGCAGAAGCAATAGAAGGAGATGAAAAAAGATGCCCGGCTGGGTCTGAAGCAAGAACAAAGATAACCAAGGGATAAACCACGCAGCAAGGAACAATTTTCACTAATTCTTTTCCCTTGGCCTCCCAGTGTAGATATTCTTTCTTTTCTTTTTTTGCTGGCCTGGGTTGACGAGAGCAAAATCTCATTAGGAAGAGATTAAGAAACAGAAGGAGCCCCACATTGAAACACAGAGGCTGCAGTGGTTTCTCCAGCCATGCAGCGTGGGACCTTCCATCCCAGCGCAGTGAGGGCACAAAAATGCTCTCGTGGCCTTGGGGAGGTGTTTCCAAAGCAGGGACGAAGCCTGTGGAGCTCAGGGTGAACCGGCAGCCCCAAATCCTGTATCGGCTGCAGATTTTGTAGGGAAATGGGAACACAAAAGCTGGGGATACAGCACCGGAAAGCCCAGGATGAGGGGCTGCAGGGTCAGCGTGCTGCCAGAAACAGCCGTGATGTTCAAGGAGAGACTGGATGTGGTGCTGAGGGACACAGTTTAGTAGGAGCTATTGGTAATAGGTGAACGGTTGGACTGGATGATCTTTTAGGCCTTTTCCAACCTTGGTGATTCTATGATTCTATGATTGGATGTGGGGAAGAAAGTGGGCAGTGGGAAAAGCTGGCAGTGCTCAGCCCCGCTCTCCCTGCCAATCCCTGCAGTCAGTTACGCTGCCGGGGGGTTTATTTCCCTCCCTCTCCTGTTTTGTTTAATCCTCAAACGCAACTGCGAGCACATTCAATATCCTTGTACGTACACAGCGCCCCTAAAGCCTACTAAGCTGCTGGTTTCAGCAGTTTCTTGCAACGGGAAATGCCACAGGAGACGTTGGGGACCATAAGAAGTGTGGTTGGAAGAAACGAAGGTAGGCCTCGGGCCGGCCAGGCGGCTCACCGAGCGCGGAGCGGGGCTCAGAGCCGGACTAGGCCGCGCCTGCCCCAGCGCGTTGCCAAGCAACGCCCGCCCCTCTCACGCGCCGCTCGCTACCACGCCCAGCCCTCAGGAGGGGGCGTGGCCAACTCAGCCCCGCCCCTCCTCTTCCCGCTTCCTGCAGGGCGGGAAGAACCGGGCGCGCACGCGCAGTAGCGCAGGGGCGGGGCGAGGCGCACCTCCTTGCGCGCACCTTCCCCCCCCGCCCTGCGAGACGCCGCGCCCTCCTTCAAGATGGCGGACGGCAGCGTGCTGAAGCGAAGTGCGCACGCGCCGAGTCCCACAGCCTCGGTTGCGATTGGTCGGCTGGGCCGGGCGGCCGCTTCCGGCGGGTGGGGCGGGGCGGGGCGGGCAGAGCCGCAGGATGCGCCCGGAGGAGCTGCGGCCGCGCCGCCTGTAGCAGCGCCGCTCCCGGTTCCTCCAGCGGCCCGCTCCGGCCTGCCATCCGGCGGCCCTTCCCAGCGCCCCGGGGCACCCCGTGCTCGGCGGCGGGCCCCGGGGCCTGGGGGGAGGCGGCGGCTCTGCGGACGGGGGGTGAGCGGCCATGAGGTGAGCGGAGTGCAGCGCGCAGCCCAGAGCCGCCCCGCGGGACGGACGGCCCGCAGCCATGGTGAGTGCGGGGCGGGCTGTGGGCAGGGCCGTACGGAGCCCGGAGCTCGGGGCGAGCAGGGCCGGGGCCCCGGCCGGCTGTTCCCCGCAGGCCTGGGGCGGCGGGCCGCGTCTCCGCCTGACGGTGCGCCGTGTCGGCCGGGCTGTGCGCGGCTGTGATTTGCACAATCCTTTTTTTATTTTTCCTCTCGATGAATGGAAGAAGAGGCGTGTTAAGAGCCCTGCTCGCGCTCAGCCAGCCTGCAGTCTGTCTCCAGAGGACCGCAGCTCCGTTCCGGGCACTCGCAGGGTCGTGTTAAGCAATGACGGTATTATTTTTCGCTGCTTCCATCTGAAGGAAGGCCCGGCATTGCCAGGTGTGCTCTGCTGGCAGATGGCGGCTGTGTGCACGGACGGTGCAGTGATCAGAGGACTGGAGCACCTCCCCTATGAGGACAGGCTGAGGGAGCTGGGCTTGTTCAGCCTAGAGAAAAGAAGGCTGCAGGGTGACCTCATTGCAGCCTTTCAGTACCTAAAGGGAGCCTACAGACAGGAGGGGAATCAACTCTTGGAAAGGGTAGATAACTGCAGGACAAGGGGAAATGGTTTGAAGTTGAGGGAGGGCAGATTGAGGTTGGATGTCAGGGGGAAGTTCTTTACAGAGAGAGTGGTGAGGTGCTGGAACAGCTGCCCAGAGAGGCTGTGGATGCCCCATCCATCCCTGGAGGTGTTCAAGGCCAGGTTGGATGGGGCCTTGGGCAGCCTGGGCTGGTATTAAATGTGGAGGTTGGTGGCCCTGACTGCAGTGGGGGGGGTTGGAGCTTCATGATCCTTGAGGTCCCTTCCAACCTTGGCCATTCTATGATCAGGGAACAGGGAGCTGCCCTCTGTCTGCCCCACCATGGCCTTGCCACGTGAATGCTGTTGGTGCCGGTCTGGTTTCCAGCCCCCATCTGTTCCAAGCTTCCTCGGATGCTGCAGGCCCAAGCTCTGCAGCCTTTTCCTTCTGGGAGTTGGGATCTTGCTCTGCAGCTGTGGATTTCTCAACCGGCATAGCAGGGAATGGCTCCAACAGCACAGCTCCTGCTGATGGTGGCTTTGGCCAAAGCTGGAGCCAAGGGTGGTGTTCTCAAGACCGTTCTTCTCAGTGAATACCACCCTTCAGGAAGGTGAATAAGTGCTGTGGGGTTTTGATGATTTGTTGGACCTGTGGTGTTTAGCAAGCTGCTGCTGTGCACGTGAAAAGAGGTTAGCGAGTTCTGTGCTTCAGGGGAGCAGCAGTAACCTCAGACACTCAAAGAGGCCTCTTGATTTTTCCATTGCATTCATACAGACATATACTTTCAGTCTGCTGAGTTCATGTTGTTTTCTTTTACTTTGAGCATTCAGTTTTTGGTTCAACTACAAGCCAAGTAGTGGGTATGGCAGGTGAGAAGCAGTCATCAAGCCACACTGCAGAATTTACTGTTGTAACGCTTCATGTGACTCCTGTGCAAGATTTTCCTTCTGTTCCACACTCCTTGGAGCCTACAGATGGGCCTCTTCTGCTGCTAGTGCCCCCTCCTTCCCGGAAACAGTTGGACAAGTGTGAAGATGAGATTCTGTAAGGCACACTGGGAATGAATGCAGCATAATTAAACTGCGCTGTAAAAATCCAGACTTGGGAAAGCAGATTTTATATCTTGAACTGGGTTAAAGCTGCAGGCTGTAAGCAGGAGGAGCAGTGATGAGTTGGAGCTTGATTAACTGAGGAGGAGTGATGAGAGCAGCAGAGTCAGTGAGAGAAGCATCAAAGGCAGGAGGGAAGCTGCAGTGACACGCACTGTGCTCAAAAACTGTGTGTGTGTTGGCAGCATGTGCCACTTCAGGGTGCTGCGTTCCACAAATCTTACACTACTGATAAGGAACTTCTAGAGCAGACCAAAAAGCATTAGTGTGTTTCCTACTCAAGCATTAGGTTCCTCCTGGCTGATTTAGGAGAAAAAAAATTTAAAAAAAAGCTTAAAAATAAATTTTGTATGTAGAACCATTCCTAAATGCACTGTTTTGCATCCAAAGAATCTATGCCTTTGTTTCATTGCTGATGCTTCACCTCTTGTTCTGCTTCTGTTACCAATGATGGATCATCTCTGAAGCTGTCAGAGGTCAGTTGTGATTGTTAGGACATAGCAGTCACCAGATAGTGTGTAATGAACCCTCATGGGAGGCTGCAAGTCGGGCAGTTACCTCCTAGAGAATGTTGTCTTTGTTTATCTGAGACTTGTATCATGCCATCCACCAGAAGAATAGCTCAGGGTATGGCTCTCCTTCCCAGCCATATCGTTTTGCTTGATATCTGGCTTTTAAGATGCTGTCTGAAATCAGCTGTTCTGTCAGAGAACTGCAGAGAGACTCCTCAAACCTTGTCTTAGCTGTGCAGCAGGCACTCGCCTTTCCTGTTGTCAATAGGCCTCAGAAACGTGTAGCACAGTGGGAAGCACACAACAGGAGTAGCAGTGGTGGTTCCAAAAAACCCATGTCCCTGCTGTGTGTGAAGTATAGCCTGCAGAAATGGAAGGAGGCAGTGGATGTGTGTGGCTTGAATCTTTCTAGGTTTTTCTCAGCAGCATCCTAACTTTTATTCTGCATCCCTGTTTTCATTTTCTTAGCACTAAGTACTGTCATTTTCTTATGCTTAAAGCCTCCTTTGAAGAACTGAGAGTGGTCTAAGCCTTCCGTCTGTTAAGGAATCAAGTATGTCCAGATTACAGTGTACCTGGCCAGGTTGCTGGTGAGCAGTAAGTTATTCTGTCACCGTTGGTTACCAAGGAGTGTGCTGCTGTGAGTGATGGAAGCAACCCACATCTATTATGGATGTTGGTGCAGCTCAGTTGGTGGCCCTGTGGCTAGAGCAGGTCTGAGGGCTCAGTGAGGCAATCCCATACTAGTGGGACTGTTCCTGATGTCCCTGTGGCATGGGAACAGCCTCTTGCTTTTGCAGCCATCCTGCTGCGGGAGGTGCTTAAACTGTGCTGCTTGGGCTGCTGCTTCTGCCTGGAGAGCTGTGGGATGCCCTGCAGTGAGAGGTGGAGGAAAGTAGGGTAAGGCTGTGCAGTGCTGGTGCCAAGAGGGCAGGAAGCACTGAGGTCACCTCTGCTCCTTGGGGATGGCTGAAATGAAGCTGGGAGCTGGAATAATGACAGTGGGATTCAATGGTCCTTATGGGCCCTTTCCAACTCGGGATGTTCTATGACAGCACCAGGCCGTGAGGTGTCACAGCCTGCATTCTGACAGCTTTTGGGAGTTCAAAAAGAAAAGTAAATCATTTTAGAGATGTTCTGACTCACTACTGAAAGAGAAACAAGAGAATAGGAACTTGTAAGTCCCAGCCCCAGCTCTGACATCTGGCTTCCTTTTTCAGCCTTCAAGTCACGCAACTTTTTTTCTGCCCCTCTGTAGCATTATCCCCATTTTATTAAATCATTAAGTGAGAGCTATGGCTTAACTCCTGTGAGCTGTTCACCTATTTCTTAGTGCTGCAGAAGGCAGTATGTGGTGATGCTGAGCCAGGTGGCACAAGCTATGCCTGACGTTCAGCACAGTGGTCTGCATTTCCCACCTACCTGTAAGCACATCACACGTCGTGTTTCAAAGGCTGGGTAGCTAAATGCTGGTTCTACTGTTTCCAGTCAGGCTAAAAGGTATGAAGGTGAGTGTATTGAGCCTTAAGATCCCTTGTACTATCTGGAGAAGCTCCTCTTGCTGACTGATGTTTGTGGCTGAGAGGTGAGTGGCAGCTGCTGGGATTGTTTTAGGGGAAAGCATTAAAATCTGGTGTGTGCAGTGAAGCTCATGCAGCAGGGTTCGGTGCTGCAAAGAGGTGGCTCAGTGTGCAGATGCCTAACAGCTGCTGGGAGCTTGTGTTCTGCTCAGTTACTTCAATGTATGTTGTTAGGTGTTGTCTCTTAGATCAGGAAGAGACTCTGCTGTTGTTATATGCAGTATGGGGGGGGGGGGAATAAGCACTTGCTTTTACATCTGTAATGGCACCTGGCTGGTAGTGCTATGTGTCCTGAAATCCTTCCAAGTCTTTGTCCTCTATCAGTCAGCAGGTATTTCCTACCAGAAGCTGTGTCTTTATTTGAGTCACTGCTGTGTTGGTCTTCTCTGCATCCCAGGTATTAACATGGCACCTTCCTTTTTTTTTTTTTTTTGAGAGAGAAATGAGGTCTTGACTAGCTTTGCTTTCTCAGAATGAAATGCTTAGAATGCCGTGTCTGGAGGTGAAGGATGCAGCAGATGCCTGATCTGTTGGAAAGGTCTCTTTGTTCCAACGCAAGTGTAAATATTAACAGTTTGGTAGAGAGAAAGCAATGAGCTTCTTTCCAGGCAGGTTTTCTCTGTTGAGCAGTGACCTCTGTTCCAGGCAGCCCTGGCGCTCTGTCTGCAGCCAGATGGACAGAATGAAGAGTTCTGTGCTCCGGGAGCAGGCTGGGAATGGTTGGTGACCTCTCTGATTTCGGCACAAGAGCACCTCAAGGATGGTAGAGATGTTCTGCGGGGAAGCAAGGGCTTTCCAGCACATCTTCCTGTCTTCTTTCTCCCTATTTCTGATTCCTATTTACCTTTCAACATTTCAGATGGTGTTCCTTCAGCAACATCATGAATTCCTTTTTTTTTTCCCCCCAGTGTTTCTTAATTCCTCTCCCATAGGGATCACGCTGAGAACATTTCTTTTACAATTTTCCAACACTCTGCATTTGTGCTCCAAATCTTCTGTTTGTTTCGGCATCTCTAAGTTTGTAGCTGGGTCTGCAACTCTCTGTGTATTTTTAGCAGTTTGATTTGATGTTTTCTTACAGCTTTAATTGCAGTGTGGAGACGGGTTGTCACATTTCCTTTGTCCCCTTTTTTTGTGACAGCAGCGTGCTCATCTTGTGTGCATTCTGCCTTGTCAGGGTGCCAAGCCAGCACTGAAGGCAAGAAGATGGGATGTTACCTTCTAGAGAGAGGATTTTTTTTTTTCCTAATGGGGGATAATTTTGTCTGCAAATTGTGTCGTGCTTGATTGATGCAGTGTCGCTGCAGTGAGTGAGGTGATTTCTTGTACATTACAACGCTGCCAGTTCTCGTCTGCTAGACTGAGGGCAACATCCAGCTTCTTCCATTGAGATTCGTTTGTGTGTAGGAACCTGAAACCGCTCCAGGAGCTGAAGCTGGTGTTTGAGAGCAGAGCAGGACTCTGCAGGGGCAGCTGCAGGGAGCGGCTCTGCCGCGGTCAGGCCTGAAGGAAAGAGGAAGCCAGTGCAGTCAGCAGCCTACGATCTCCTCTGTGTGAGCTGAGGTAGGTGCTCAGCAGCAGGGGTTTGCTGCTCACAGCCCTGTGTGGGGCTCAGCCTGCAAGGCAGCTGGTGCTCAGGAGAAAGTTTGCTTTGCAGTGGGCCCCAGTGCAGCAGGAGGTGCAGGGAGAGGAGCAGGCTCTGCTGCTGGGAAGCAGCCCAAGAAGCTGGGGCACTGCGGGTGTCAACATCTTGTTTTGCTTTGCTTTAAGCAGGCTAGATGCTTTTTCCGAACATACTGTTCTTTGGAAGCATTAATTAAAAAAGAAACCAAGTCTTGCAGACTTATTTTGGTGGTGTTATCTACATTAGTTTCATGTATGCTCTTAAACCCGTGAGTTTTAATGGCCTTTGCCAGGACTTCAGTTTGCAATACTGTGAGGGTGCTCTTCTTTGCCAGTGTCCTAGAAAACACTATGTCTCTGCATACCATAATCACCATGCTGGGATTTGGATTTTGCTGCTGCAGGGTGTTGGGCAAGGTGCAGCCCTTGTCCCAGGCTTCCTGTAGTACCAGCCTTGCTTTGTTGGCCCTTGGCCTGGTGTCAGAGTTTTTCACAAAGTAAGGGGGATTTCTTTCTCCCTGCAGAGCAGCTTGAGCTGTGTCTGAATAGAAGTGCCATTTTCAGAAGTTGCTGAATAAGTGTTTTCTTCTTGCATTCACTTTCTTCTTTACTTAGTGTAGCACTTTCAATTTCCAGCCATGTGTATGTGCGTGCCCTCGGACTCCTAAAGTTGGGCCTGCAAACAGCTGCAGTTCAGGTTGTATGTCCACATGCTGTTGAGTTGTCTGCAGGCTCAGATAAACCAGTTTGGATTTGCACTTGTGGACTCAAAGTATTTGAGAAGTGTTCTGGAAAAGCTGTTAATGCTTCATGACATCTTGGTGCTGATACACATCAGGTGACTCTTCACCATCTTCACACTTTTCCAGCCTCCTCCTCTCTGGTCAGAGGAGCTGCTGCATTTGTGTGACTTAGGAAGAGGCAGACACACTAAAACTTGAAGGTGCTTGTTGTAAATGGACACCATGCTTGGATACATGTCTTGTGAGTTCATCTATTTGTTGTGGACCATTTGAGTGAGGAAGTGTGTGGTTTTTTTTTCCTTAACTCTTCAGAATTCGATTTCTTCTTGGCATACCTAACCCCCTCCCTGCCCCCCACCCCCTCCAACATGGTTCTGTCCAAAATACTATGGGTTTGGGTTCTTCCCCCCAGTGCTTTTTTAAAACTTGGGTTATTTCAGATGAAATACCAGGGGATCTCAAAGTCAGTATGTGCATTTGCTTTTGGGGCCAGCACCGTGATCCTGTCTGTGCAGGCCTGCATTCCCTTCTGCAGAGGAAAGGGGAAGTGGTCTGTGCCCTGCAGCTGTTGTCTCACACCTGTGATCATCACGAGGAAGGACGGGGCTGTCCTGTGTTGTGTGGGACATGGCAGAGCCCCCAGGGATGTGAAGTGGGTGAACAGACCGCAGTGCTGTAGAATCGCAGCCCTATGCCCTTTAAAAGTGACTTTCTAGACATCGCTGTAAGATTGCAAGTTCCTTTTGAACCCTGGGAGAGAAGCAGAGCACCGTGTGGTGCTTCAGCACCTGCAGTGTCCATCCAAAAAGCACACTGACATATGTTTGGGGCTTTATCAGAAAAGCAAAAGTGTTCCATCAGCGACAGCTTAAGAAATAGCAGGCAGCAGTTGAGAGCTGTCTGTGAACAGCTCATGGCTGCAGCAGGATTGATGGATTTAACTGTCCTAACAGCAGTTATCGTATCATCTGTGTGTACCCATCTGATACCCCTGTGCTATGGCAGTTTGCAGTCATAATGGAGAATACTGACTGTAGTAGTCTGTGTGAGATGCTTCTACGCTTCTCAGCTGTACATTATGATTCTAGGAACTGTTTGTTTGGTGGAAATAATGTGCTTTTCCAGCATTGGTTGCAGTGCTTTGTGATTACTGAGTTGCCATGTGTTGAGCATCCTTTATGAGCAGCAGAATGACTGCTGGGATGACCCCAGGGTCAGTCCCTGATCACAAACCATCAGTTTGGAAAGGATCTGCCTCGCGCACCTGTTAATCAAAGTTCAGCCTTAAAGCCTGTACCCAGGTAACTGAACCTGCCTGTACAAGATGATTGTAGAAATATGATCCTATAGGTATTCTAAAAGGTGCCTGATTACCTGTGTACCTGGTGGTGTTTACAGGTAAGGTGATCTCCTTATCCTGCTCCAGAAATCAGCTTATCGCTGCTGCCTTTCCATAGCTTGCTCAGTGCAGCGCTGTTCAGCCTATGGTTGTTTTTAGGCTGATGTTTAAATAAAACACATTGATTCCTGAGGTGCATTCTGACACTTCTGAATTGATGAGCAGTAGAGGCAGGATTCCCCAGCTCACGTGCTGGGCAGCAGCTTTGTCACAGAGGATCTGAGCACAGCATAGCATGTTTGCTGCCTCCTTCACTGCCCTTAGAGCAGTAATTCATGACTTCTATGGCAGATTTTTGGCTTAAATTGCAATATAAGAGAAACGAGTTTGCAAAATCAGCATCTTGTCAGTGCACTGCAGGAGTGGTGGCTCTTGGAGCAAATGAAGCAGAGGACTGCTTGCGTGCTGCAGCCAGGAGGTCTCCTGAAATGGCACCAGGAGCCTGCACTGCTCTCACGGCACGCTGAGGTTCTGCCTAGTTTCAGTTCATGAAACCACGAAAACATGTTTGAAATGCAACGAGGAAATTGAGAGCTTGATATCATCAGCAGCGCGCTGCAGGGGAACACGTCTGCCATGGGGCTGTGCACTGCTTCCTATCTGAAGACTTCTGGGCAAGCCTTGCAGTTCTGTCCGAGATCTGTGGAATGTATGTGAATACCCAGTCTTCTCTTATAGTTAGCTGGGAACAATGAGCTGCAACACAGCACTGCTTTGAGCTGCACAGCTCTGCCTCAGTGTAGCGTGCATTCATTCCTTCTGGAGCATGTGTTGGGTGTCATACGGCTGTGTTTTGGTTTTTGAAGCACTCCATAATACTGATTTTGTTGCTGCTGTGCTTCAGTTTTACCCTGAACTTCACTGCACAGAGCGGCCCACAGCTGCTCTGAGGGTCAATGGAGCAGTGCCAATGCTGGCAGCAGCAGAAGGAAGGCTGTGGTGAACCATGCAGGCTTGAAATGACCCAGCACCTTCTGAGGCCATCACTGCTGATGTGGGAATTCCTGTTATGTTGGGGCTGGGACAGGGAGGGACTCTGGAAAACACCCTGGTAATTGGTAAAGCTGATGAGTAAGTGGTTGTGTTAGGGCACGTGCATACACATTATGTGTATAATTCAGTTATCCTTTACTGCGTGCTTAAAAATGATCTGCAATATTGTAAATAGTATGTCATAAGATCATAGAACAGCCAGGGTTGAAAAGGACCACAATGTTCACCTAGTTTTAACCCCCCTGCTACGAACAGGGTCATCAACCATCAGAGCAGGCTGCCCAGAGCCACATCCAGCCTGCTAATACGTGGAAGAAAATTCAGCAGCAAAGTGTAATGGTTTGTATCTGCTCGTATGACTGTCAGTAAGTAGCTGCACAAAAGTGGATGCAGAAGGTTCCCAAGTAAAAGGGAATGGGACCATTTAGAGGCAGCAAAGATGGGAAATTAATGAATTTTGTTTTACCAGCAGTTGCCAATGTGGGCACAATGGGAATTCCTGCAGGAGCACTTCTGGCTGGGACAGGGATGCCGTGTCTCTGCTGATACAGCACTGCCCAAAGGACAGCAGGAGGCACCTTTGTGAGGCTGCAGCTGCAATTAACATCTTGGCAAACAAAGAGGGGAGGGGAAAAAAAAAAAAGCTTTGTACACGAGGTTGCCATAATTTTGTCTTAGTGATATCCGTTTCCAAGTGCATTAAAACAGCCCACAAAACCTCTTGCTGTTGTCATCAGCTGCAGGGCCGTATTTAGAGCATCATTTGTATGATCGATTCTCTGCTGAGCTGTTAATAGCAGCCATCAGAAGGTTAACGGCGTAGGGTTTTATGGCCAAGCATTAGGGGAAAGCTTTCCTCTAACAGAAATGATCACTTTCTTTTCTAAAAGCATTTGTTTATGAAAGTGCAGTGACAATCTGGTGTGGCCACGGCCAATGAAGCTGCTGGTTGGCACTGGCTGAGGCACACAGCTTCCCTGCTTTGTAGCTCTGATCTTTAGTGAATAGAAAACAAAACTGGGGGGTAGGGGGATAAAAAAGGCAAGTATGCTCTAGATGGAAGCTCTTCTGGAGAAAGCTTAAATAGCTTTATGAGCTGTTATAGCTTTTATAAGCACTTTCATATTTCCCAGAATACTCAAATGCTTTTGTAGGAGGGAGAATGTCTTCGGTTTGATGTGAACTAAAATTAGCATTTTCTGCTCAAATAAACATGCAGGGTCTAAATTGCAACCACAACCCAATTCCTATGTCTGGCAGCAGCTCTCATCAGTATGGCCCCAAATGTTTTATCATTAATATCGCTGTCCTGTGTATTTTCTCCCACTCGCTGCAGCTCTCATCCTTCTGATGGCTGAGCCCATTGACAGGTATGGGGAGACAGCTTCTTTAGAGCCTTATCTGGTGCAGTGATTCAGACCTTGAGCAGTCCAAAATGCCATAGGTAGGCAGCTATTAATGCTATTCTGAAGAGAAGTCAGTTTATGGCACTCTTAAAACAGTCAGCTGGTATATCTAGGTTTTGCTGATCCTTTTTATTTAGGACAAGAGGAAATGGGCCTTAAGTTGCACCAGGGGAGGTTCACATTGGGAATTTGGAAACATTTATTCTCGGAGCAGTGCTGCAATGGCACTGCTGCATAGGAGCAATGGGGTCACCATCCACAGAGGTGTTCCAGAGCTGTGGGGATGTGGCACTGAGGGATGTGGGCATGGTGGGGTGGGTTGGGGTTGGACCTGGGGATCTGAGAGGTCTATGATTTTTGGAGGATTTCCTGGATGAAGAATATGTAATCACTGGGTATTCATGTAATTGCTGTTCAGAGAGGAAGCTCACTTGTGAGTCTCGCTTGTCTGGTTGTATGGGACCAGTATTAAAGGTTGGAGCTCAGAGATAAATGCTGTGAGTAAGCAACTACACACCTCTGTCTTGATAAGTTATTGAATCGCCCTTAACAAAATTATCAGGACAGAGCTGGGGGTGGTCAGGGCGTAGCTTTGCAGTATCCTGGGTACTGGAGCTCCAACCCTGCTTGCTGGCAGCCTCACTGGGGGTCAGATGGGCAATTCCAAGAGTGACATTCTTGGCAGGTCTGACGCCAGCATCCTGGCACGTTTGTTTTATGTGTCACCCAACCACGCTGTGGCCGATGGCACTGTCTCAAGCTGTGGGATTCGCTGGATTTAAGGAATCCCAAGCGGTGGGGCGGCGTGGATGGTGACACATGGAATCTGACCTTGGCTGCCTTTAACAACTTGAGAAATGTGAGCACTGCTGGCTCTGATTGCCTGTGGGGCTGACCTCGCCCTGCCTGCCCATCTCTGTGGGGCTGGGGCAGCCCCTGCTGTGTCTGTGTGCTGCCTGGGGCAGAGGCAGCAGCTCTTCCCCTAGTCCCTGCAGTACCTTCTTGTCCCTTTTCTCCAGCACAGAAGTGGAGTGGAGGCTGCCTGCATCTTAACGTGAGTGGTAGTACTAGAGATATCACAGTGGGGTTCAGCACAGGTCCTGCAAGCAGTTCTGTGCTTATTATGGCCTCACTGGATAATTCCTGTGGGCTGTCAAAGTATAGTAACTTCCCTCTGCAGTTCTCCAGCAGCACTTGTCCTTGCATCCTCTTTACCACGACCCAGTTATCTCAGAGCTGCATTCAAGTTGGATGATTGCTGCGTGCCCCATGGGAGGTTAACCTGGGGATACCCAAAGGCACTACCAAGTGCAGAAGGCTGCTCTCTGCCTTTCTGTCATGCACATCTCCAGAATGGAGGAGCACTTGGTGTGCAGCAACAATGCTTGTGGGAACCTGGCTGGCTTTAGACTGTGCGGAGCCCACTGCAGGTCCAGTCTGATCACTGCTGCTCTACCTGTGAGGCACTGGAACAGGTTGCCCAAGGAGGCTGTGGATGCCCCATCCCTGCAGGCATTCAAGGCCAGGCTGGATGTGGCTCTGGGCAGCCTGGTCTGCTGGTTGGTGACCTGCACATAGCAGGGAGTTGGAACTGGATGAGCATTGTGCTCCTTTGCAACCCAGGCCAATCTGTGATTCATCTGCCCTTGGCCACACCTCAGGAACAACAGGGAGAGTTCAAGTGGGAGCATAAAACAGTCACAATGCAGGTGGCACTGGGCTGAAGTATTAATCTGCCTGAGGGTGGGAAGGCCCTGCAGCAGGATCTGCATCAGTGGGCTGAGGCCAATGAGATGAGCTTCAGCAGGACCAGGTGCCAGTGCTGTGCTTTGGTCACCACTTTTGCTCCTTTCCTGCAGTGCCAGCCTTGTGCTCCTCTTCCTACTGCTCCTGACACTTGGAATATTGCAGTGGTGCTGCTCAGTGTCAGAGGCTGCATTCCTAGGAGCTGGGTCAGTCATCTTCCACATCTCTGAACTGAGGTAGCAGGGAGTCAGTGATGCAGCAGATGTTCAGTTATGAAAATTGTGCAACTTCCAGAAGCAGGAAATGAATCTTCATAGAATCATCACCGGGGTTGGAAAGACCTCCAAGATCGTTCAGTCCAACTGTCCATCTATCACCAATATTTCCCCACTAAATATTTCCCTTAGTACAACATCTGAATGTATCTTGAATACCTCCAGGGACAGTGACTAGCAGCTCCCTGGGCAGCTATTCCAGTGCCTGACCACTCTTTCAGAGAAGAAATCTTTCCTTGCATCCAACCTTAAGCTCCCCTGGTGCAACTTGAGGCTGTTCCCTGTAATCCTATCACATGGGAGCAGAGGTCAACCCCCACCTCACCACAACCTCCTTTCAGGGAGTTGTAGAGAGCTGTGAGGTCTCCCCTGAGCCTCCTAATCTTGGATCTTACCTTAAAAAATCCAACAGGATTAATCTTGAGTGTCCTTCCTAAAGGAAGTTTGACTTACTCATCCCAAACCCTTCACATCCCGATATCTTTGTGCAAGGAGCAAGTGCTTCCCATTGAACTAAAGCAATGTGGAGCATTGGGGTGGAGAGAGCAGTGCTCAGTGGGAAAGCCTGACTCCAACGAGTCAATGGGAGCCAGGCATGAAAACTGCCTTGTGGGTGTTGGGCAACCGAAGCTGCCAGTGGCACTCTGTGTTATGGAACTGCTGAAATTCTCTCCGAATCTTACTGAGAGTAAGTAGGTTAGGAAGGAATTTGCAACAGCATGAAACATCCAGGAGAGAAACGTGCAGAAGTGGCAGCACAGCTGTATCCTGATATCTTGAAAGCAACTCCAGCAGGGTTCTTCAAATGAAGCTCTCAGCACGGCGTTGCTTCTCTTTTTGCAGTGGGGGCTGTTGGATGGGGGGGCACTTCATGGGGCAGCTGCCCACAGAGGCCACGTGCACATGGATGGAGGCAGTGACTGAGTGCTTTGCTTTCACTTAAGTTGACAAAGTGGCTTTGATTCGATTGTAGGCTATTTTAAGCCAATTGCTCACTAGCAGAACGTTCTATTTTTTGCTAATGCAGTCCTTGCTTTCTAGAGCACACACTTTACAGGGGGTGATGGGAAGGGGGTAGAAGTAGAAAAGAAGCTGAAATTCTGTATTCCTTTGTTGAACCATTGAAGATGCTGTGAGAGCTGGGAGCGGGCAGCAGTGGTGCTCCTGCTGTCCTGCTCTGCTACCTGCAGAAGGCTGCCAGTCACTGGTTGGGTTGGGTTTTATTTTTAGAGGCAGAATTTTCAAGTTTTCTTCCCTGTTTTGCATTGTTTCTACACAGAGGGAAGATGGGCCCTGGATCTTGCAGAATTTGTTATTGATTGCATGAGTTGAAAACGTGGGAGGGAGGGGAGTAGCACAGCCATGGCATGGACCTGCTGCTTCCTAAGGCCATCCATTATTGGGTTCAGTTGAAAGAGAGCTGCAGTGCAGGTAGAGGCCATCCTCAGTGCTGGGATATTACTGGAGTAAAATCTCAGCTCCAGAGAGCCATGAAATTGCCATAACCTTGACTCACCCATACTGAGCTGTAACTATTTCCAATAGTAAAAGCTAAATTTGGGCATGTGGGGCCCAAATCTTTAATTGAGCCTCTGAATGTTTGTGTGTCCCTTCTCAAAGGGCTGGAAATGCTTTCATCTCTGGAGCTGCTGCTGCCACAGTTCTTTTGGTGCTGCAGATGCACACCCTTCTAGGCATCAGCTGGAAGCATCTTGGCTGGAATTTGCTGTTTTTGTGAGCATCGTGTGACACAGCTGAGCTGACTTGTGGCTACTGACCAGGGGCAAGGAGGAACCTTTTCCCACTGGTGTCACTGCTTAATGCAACTGAGCAAGTGATCCCTTAGTGATGGTCCTGACTTTCCCTTTGACAAACCTTGTTGGGTGCAGCGAGCTGTTTGAATTCTACGCTGCTTTGCTCTCTACCTGGATTTCATTCTTCTGTTTTTGTGGCACAAAGGATGTCAACCTCCAAGTGCTCTCTTTTAAGAAATCATCTACACTGAGTGCAATTCAGAGTGGAAATCTGCATTAACTCCTTCCTCTTGATGTTGTTTGCAGGCATCTGAAGAGGCCTCGCTCCGGGCTTTGGAGAGTTTGATGACTGAGTTCTTCCACAATTGCACAACAAATGAGCGGAAGCGGGAGATAGGTGAGTGCCTGCCCCTTCCAAGGGACAGTCCCACTGCGTTGTGCTGCCTGCAGACCTCACCAGAGGTCACTTTGTGCTTTTATTAAACAAATATGGCAGGGAAAAGTGCCCTGTCTGATGCAGAACTGGCATCACTGTCTCTCCTGCTTGTGTGAATTGAAGTAAGGGCTCGCATAGCTTGGGTTTGGAAGATCCCATGACAGGTAACTGACATCAGTAACTAACATCAGTAACTGCTCCTGTGAGCACGGAGCTGCAGATTCTTTTTACTGAGTGGGAACTTGGGTGGAGGAGGGATGTTTTTTTTTCTGCCTGCATGGTGTTAGACTGCTTGGCTTGAAAAATGCTCACCTTCTTCCTAGAGGTGGTGCATGGACTTGAGGAGTTGTCCTGCCCCAGGGAGGGAAAGCAGAAGAATGCCCTAATTAATGTGAAATGACAAGGGGGAATAAACAGTGAGGTTTCATTTTGCGGAGTGTTATTAAATGTGTCCTTCTGAAAACCAGCAGAGATCATGCTGGTCCTCCAGAACAGCTCCTTTCTGCTGTGCCTAATGGGCACCAATAGATCGTTCTGCTTTTCTTCTCAAATTTCTGCCACTTCTACGACTTCAGTGCAAAGGTATGATCAGTGTGAAAGATTTATTCCAAAAATCTGGATGAATTATTGAGCAACTGGCCAACTATTCTTCTATTGAGATCACCTGCAGTGCTAGAGTGGATCTCTATTGTACCTTTTCATTTAGTCCAAATACCATTGCTGTGTTCCTTTCGGTATCTCCCTGTTCTCCTGGTCTAGCTGCAGGAAGGAAACCTACTGTGAAGGCTGAAATGTGGCCAGCCTGTAGCACAGCCCTTGCAGCTTCTCCTTCCTGCCCCATTTGGTGTGCAGCTGCCTGACCTGAGATGCCCACCAGCACTTCACTGGAGGTGCTGAGGCTTTTGGTGCTGACTTACCAAGCCAATGTCTCCTGAAGCAATTGCATTTAAACAAGCGCAATTTTTTTTAATATATTTTTTTTCTTTCCAACTAGTCTCAACATTCAGCACTTAGCCCAGAGTAGCACGTCTGTCATTTCAGAACACTGTTTGACACACTTATTTTCTTTTTGTTGAAGCCTGCTGTTAGATTATTTTCAAGGTTTTTGAGTGTGATACCCCCTGCCCTGGTTGTTTGAGTGACCCTGGACATGGTTTTTTTTTCTGTGCTCAGTGTGCTGTACGTACATTGTTATGACTCTGTTTGCAGCTTGAGTATTTTAATGCATTTTCTAATACTTTGTTTTTTCAGAGGAGCTTTTAAATAATTTCGCTCAGCAGATAGGAGCCTGGAGGTTCTGCCTCTATTTCCTGTCAAGCACAAGGAATGACTACGTGATGATGTACAGTCTGACTGTGTTTGAGGTAAGATGTGTGTTGTTGTCTGCATGGTGCATTTTCCTTGTCTGATGCAGTTCTATATGACAATCGATTTTATTTGAAAATGTTTCTCTAAAAAGGCAGCCTTAATGAGGACAGTGATACAGCTTCTTTTATTGCTTTCTCCTAAAGAAGTTATTTAATGGCAGGCTTACAGTAGGAGAATCTTTGTACATAAATTGAAGAATTAAGTTCCTGGCATCTCTGAGTACAAATTATCTGCAGTTTGAGAGGCTGCTCAAGTTTTCTGCACCACGCTTTTAAGAATTACTGCTTTTATACTCTCCTTTATAGTAGAAATGTGTGTGGCTACCTCCTAGCTGCTGCAAACTGTAATGCTAAGGGGTGAAACCAAATTGCTTTTATCTTTGAAATCTCTTTTTCTGACATGCTCTTTTTGGAATTACATCCCGCAAGCTTGTGTGAGTTCTAGAGGGGAAGGTCACTCTTAGAAGAGCATGTCCCACTTTTTACTTATTTATAAAACAGAAAAAAGTTGTGGTTAAAAGCCTGAGTATTGGTTTGTATAGCTACTGGAAGAAACAAAATGTTCTGTGCAAGTTTTGTCTTATCAGCTTGTATCTCAGTGAGCAGTGCATTATCTTTCCTTGATGATATTCTGGGGTTTGGTTGTGGTCAGCTGGGTCTGTTTTTCTTTTCTTTGGGTCTCTGCACTTGTTCTGGGCTGGATTGCAGTCTGAGCCTTGCTCCAAACTCAGGGAGTGTTAATGCCCTCTGCAGTGGCCTGCTCTATAGGCAGAGCAAACAACTCTGTTCTTAGAAGTTGCCTTGGCAAATTATGTGTCTGTGTTGTTGTTGACTTCTTGAGGTAGAAGACTCCGTTTATCCAGGGCTGTGAAGGGAGGAAGATGAAATAGATCTACAAAAGGAATCTGTGTGGCCCTTAACCATCAGGAGACCCTTCTCAGAAAGGAGTGGCAGAAGTTATATGGAACAGATGTTACGCAGGAACAATAATTAAACTGATTTTCAGGAGGAGGAAAACATGTTTGGTTACTGAGCCTCAGGCTCTCTGGGCAAAGGGAGAAAGTAGTACTGAAAAAAAGAATTGTGCCCAGAACTAAACAGAACAAAGAAATCACTGTGCAAGTGTAAAGTGAGGGAAGCAATCCATAGCTCAGCTGAGAGATTAAGATCTCTCAGTGGAGAAGCTGGCATTCCTGATCTTAACTACTTTAGCACTCTGCCTTTGGCCATTCCTCTGCGGGTCTGCAGCTGTACCATGCTCCTCAGCTCTGTGTTGAATGTTGGTCCAACCATGTGTAGGGACACAAGGCTCATCCCTAAAACTTCCTGTGAATGCTGTGTTTTCTAGAATATCCAGAAAGCTAATAGCTGACTTGGTGTAAAGGCCCTCCTCCTGGCCCCCTTCCACATGAACTGTTGTCTCCTTTTGCTCTGGGAAAAGAGAATGCCTTCCCAAGAACATTTCTCAGGTGAAGAAAACTGCCACTTTCACATGAATGGAGTGAACTGTGAACACGAGGATGGATATTAGTGCTGAATCTGCCAGTTTTATGGGTGCTTCAGAAGTTGTTCTGGTCTTGCAGTGGGGAACTGTCATTTGATTTGGGCCATTGTTGGTTTCTAAGCTTTTGGATCCTCTCCAGGGGAAAGGAAAAAAAGCCTGTTAACCTTTTTGAGACAATTTGTGTGTCTGTGAGCCATCTATATGTGTGTATGTATATACCCATCTCTGCATACTAAACTGGTACCTTAGTACTGTATCTCTGATCTGCTCTAACCATAAGCATAGCTTTCCATGTCATACAGAAGCACTGCACAGCATTCCCTGCTGTTGCATTTTCCAGCTATATGCCTGCAAACAGCTACAGATAGTGCCCCTGTGGCAGGCCTCCTGTGTAAATTATCCCCAGAGGCAGAGCAATTAATGCTCCAGAGTCCCTAAATGGGATTGTAGCATGGCAGGAAAGCAATTTGTGACTCTTCATATGGATTTTGTCTGCTTTTTTAAAGTGGACTAAAAGCTTTCTGTTTAAGTGCTGCCCTGTCACTGCAGAATCACTGCTCGTGAAGCAACCTTCCAGCTGAGCTCCAGGAGACCTCTGGAGCCTCAGAGCTATCGAGAGCCAAGCTTACTTCCCTTCTGTGTTGTTATTCTGCCTCATGCAGGGCTATTTTTTCCCTTTAGAAGGGGAAGTGTGGATGTCCAGGGTTAAAAGATAGAGGCAAGCAGCCAACTCTGCTTGACCGAAGGCTGGTTAGTATGGTGATGTGCCATCAGATAGTAGAAGTCATCTTCAGTGAAAATCTGATTTTGCAAGGGTTCTGTGTGTCTGATACTGTTGTATTGGGTGTGGAACTTCATTTTTTGTTAGAACTTGTTCCTGCACACTGCATGGCTGGTAAGAGGTGGGCTCGGTGAGTTTTGCTCAGCAGCCTGAGCACTGCTGTCTTCCATTGCCCTAGGACCCTGTTATGTAGCAGAGCTTATTCAGAGGTAGTGGTGCAGGGTCTATGGCCTGTGAAGCTGCTCTTGTTCTGCCTGGGTTAGTTCTCACATACTCATCCTTGTGCTGATAAAGATAGCAGGGTTAGGGCTGCTGAATAATTGTGCATCTGAAATGGTAACTTCACCTAAAAAGCTGGGGTCAGAGCTTTAACAAGGGCAGTGTCTTCTCCTTTAACCTGCTGATGTCTCCTTGTTTTCTTATCTGCAGGTCTGCCTGTGGCAGCCAAGAAGCTTGAACTAAATCACTTGTAGATGCTTATTTTTTTAACTGGCTATGCATGGTCAGCAAAAGGCATGGACAGATCTGAAAGCTATGGCCTTTCCCCCTGCCTCATGCATTGTGGCAGACAAGCCTAAGGCATGAGATGCAGCAGTGCTGAGCAGTGCTCTGTCCCTGTACTGTGTGCCTGAGGTCTCCCCATGAGTGCAGCTCTTGCTGACTTTCACACTGAGCTTTGTAGCTACACCTGAGGCTGTAGGGGATCAGCTTTTCCCAGGTTTTCTTTAAGAAAGCAATAAGTTATGTCTGAAAAGCTGCTGATAATATATATATTAAGATGCTTTTCCTTCAGGCACTATACCTGGTATCATTAAGGTTATCCTATTCAGACACCAAAGTATTTATCTTCAGTGAAGCATGTCATATCAGCTTGTTTACGATGGACTCATTGGAGAGCTCTGTTTCTTTTCCAGAACCTAATCAATAAGATGTGGCTTGGGGTCCCATCTCAAGACAAAATGGAGATCCGCAGCTGCCTGCCCAAGCTCCTGCTAGCTCAGCACAAAACTCTGCCTTACTTCATCAGGAACAAACTCTGCAAAGTCATTGTGGATATTGGCCGACAGGACTGGCCAATGTTCTACCACGACTTTTTCACTAACATCTTGCAGGTAAGAAGGTACTAAAGATATTTTTTTGTCACCTAATTCTAGAGCTCAGGTTACCCTGAAAAACTTTGGCACCACATCACGTAAAGTTGCCAGCTGAATGCTGTAGGGATGTTTGAGGTCTCATCCAGAAAACAAGGAGGAGTATTTGAGGCCCCTGGCTGAGATGCTGCAGCTAGTTTGAATGTTACTTGTTTGAAACGCAGCATCTTCAGGTGAAGCCTGGGCTTGACTAGCAGCTCACTGTTGCAGACGTCATCTTTTGGTTGAGTACTTTGTTTCCAATTCTCCCCAAAACGTTCATAATTGACTTAGAGTCTGGCTGTAAGCTGAAATGCTGCTCAGCCTTTTTCTGCTGACATAATTGCATCGTCTGAATGCAGCTATGCCCATAGACAAGCCCCAAGGCAATTACTGAAATAAATCAACATCCCTAAGTGTCAAGAGTTTTTGCTAAGACAAATGGATCTAGTATTAATTGCAAAAGAAAATGAGCCCACCTGGCATCCCAGGCTTGTTTTGTTGCAAACTGGAGTAATCTCTTCTGAAATAGCTCTTTGTGACCACATAGTGCAGCATGCTGCATTTTTTTCCTGAGTTGTCACTCTAACAATAAGTACTTTAAGACAACTGTCTATATTTAAGTTTTGGCTTTGATTACATCTGAATTTGCAATTGGAAACACTTTGTAATCTACTTAGCCATCTTTAGTGCATACAGAGCCTACTTTAGTTTTTCCTTAAGCCTCTCCTTGTGGGCTGAGCATCTGAGGGAAGTGCTCCCATTAATAAGTTTCTGTAGCAGAAACCTTCAAAAATTGTTCAGATAAATTGGAAGAGAAACACAAATACCTCAACTTCAAGACCCCAGAAAAGTGAAAGCAAAACACAGCTCCTGTGCTAGAGTTGCAGAGCCGTCTGATCTCAGATTTGTCTTCTGAGATGATTTAAAGCAATTCTTTGATTCTTGAGCAGCAAGTTGATATCACAGTACTCTAAAGGCTCAGTGCCACATCCTCACAGTTCTGGAACACCTTCAGGGTCAGTGACCACACCGTTCCCTGGGCAGCAGTGCTGCTGCCCCACCACTCCTTCTAAGAAGAAATTGTTCCTAATACCAACCTGCTACCAGCTCCTGTACCATCATGCTTCCTTTCTGAAGGCCAAAGTCACATACATCCAGACAAAGAGCTTAAAGGTGTTTTTTTTCCCCAACATATTTCACCAAAATATGCAGCCTGATCAGTATTAGGCCAATTTGTCTCTGGTCTCATGGGCCAGTGAGCTGAAGTCAGCCTGCACTGTTTAATTTATGACTTCAAGGTGATAATGGTGATTGACTTGAGATTTATTTTCCTCCTGGTGAGAGCAGTGCATAAATCATTTTGGATGTTTCAGGTTGAGAGATCAGGGTGTCTTTCAGCTTTTTCCCCACCTGAATGTGTCTTTAATATCCTAATGGCTAACAAAGGCAAGAATCCTTGCTTTCTCTGCTCCTATTCCTGTGCATTCTGTACACGGTGGAAGTCATTCTTCTAGGGTAAATGTGATTTCCAGCATGAAGTACAATGCAGCCACAGGCAGAGGTGCACTCCATAGCTGTGTTCTGTTGCCACCCAGTGCTGGCTGCAGCTGTCTGTATGCTGTTGGAAGGAATGCTTTTGTTTTCTTCTGGGGAGCTGCCTGGCTGATGTTGCAGGCTCTGAGCAGCAACCTCATTACCTGGTGAAACCATGGGTACTGTGGTTCTGAAAAGTGGTGATGTCAGCAGAAGGCAGTAAATGGGAGGAACAAACTGTTACTGGTAAACATGCTGGAACAGAGAATGTGTGCAGTGTCATGATGAAAGCTCTCATGAAACCCCAAGGACTCTCATAGTGCTTGAACTGTTGCAACATCATAGGTTAATGTCTCAGGAAGTGGAATCCTTGCAGCACTGCAAGCTCAGAGCTGTTACTCCTCAGTCCTGGAACAGCTGTGAACTGCAGGCAGAATTGCTCATCTCCTCTTTGTGATCTGAAACTTTTTCAGGATGTTATCACATTGTATTCATGCCTTTTCCTTTCAGTTGATTCAGTCACCTGTGACCACTCCTCTGGGACTGATCATGCTGAAAACAACCTCAGAAGAGCTGGCGTGTCCACGTGAGGATCTGAGTGTAGCCCGCAAGGAAGAGCTACGTAAGCTGCTGCTGGACCAGGTGCAAACCGTGCTTGGACTCCTCACAGGTATGAGCTGGTGTGCTTGCAGTCTGAAACAACCAACTTGCTTTCTCACCCCTGTGATGCTGGCAAGTTTGCACATTCTCAAAGCAGTGAAGCAAGGTGTGGGTGATGTAGTGACTGCTCGTGCTGCTCAAGCACTTGACCTTTGGGTGCCCTGTTCAGATCAGTGCAAAGCAAGCTAGTGTAGCAGAGCAGTTAATACAGCTATGTGTGCCCTTCTCTTTATGAAGAGGGATTGTGATTGTCTTATCTTAGTGACCCTGAAACACATACTGAATGCTTGTACACACAGTGCTCCTTGTTAAAGCCCTTGAGATGTATTTGAGAAGAGCTATCTGTCTCTGGTATGTTAAATGAATCAGTGTTTTTTTTATCTGTCTGTTGTAAGAAATGTCTCTTTGGCTAGGTATTTTGGAGAGCATCTGGGACAAACACAGTGTTACTGCTGCCACTCCGCCACCATCCCCAACTTCAGGAGAAAGTGGTAAGGACAGATAAAGCTGAGTCTTTATCTTCATGTGCTTTAACTTGCAATACCAGGTATAGATTCCTTCCTTTACTGTCTGTTTCCTAAAGCTGTTCTTAGGCCAACAAATTGCAGGTAAGAACAGCTAACTTCAGCTGAAGAAGCCATTGCCACTGCAAGGGATGCCCCACTTGAGAATGCCACTTCATTTGGCAGTACTGCAGTCCTCAGATGGCAAAAAGCTTTCTGAAGTGTCAGCTCAAAATGCTGTAACATCACTGAGTTGGCACTGTTATATGTGAATTTCAGCTCTAAGCACATCAAAAGGCAGAGTGGAGCAAAACTGAAGCCTAATTCAAAAGCAAAGTGACAGGACTTTGTGCATCTTTATTGACACAGTCTATTTCCTCCCCACTCCTGTTGGTCTTTTGCAGAGTTGTCTGTCTATTCTCATTTACATACATATTAATTATCTTTGAAAAGGAGACTGTTTCTATGTCCTTGGAGGACACTTCGTTTATCCTGCTATAAGGAAAGCTGTGGATGCAGAGGGTCTCCCCAGGTGTAAGGATGAGATGACAACCATTTTCGGTGGTGCTCAATGTGCTGTTGTCCTGTTACATTCATCTCGCCTAGGAAGTGACCAGCAGCATGTGGTATCTTTTTCCATCTCAGACTACAAAGCAGATCATGCAGTGAAATCAATATTTTGTTAAAACACTCGAATCTCAGATCTGCCTGCTTTTAACAAGGAAAAAGAAGGGTTTAGGCTCTGCAAACCAATAATGTTGGTTGTGTACAGTGAGGTGATGAAACGCTTGGGGGTTGATTGCTTCTTTCTGTGCATTAACACCAAGTTGTGTTCTGTGTGTTAAGAGTTGTAACAGATCCCTTGTGTGTTCAGATTTGTCTGTAGGACCTTAAGCAGTTAACTGAAGGCTGTGGATGGCTTGCCTGTGCTGGTTTGCACTGGTCAGCACTAGACTGTGCTGGTGAATGTTAGTGTTTGGTTTGTTCATGCTTTGATACAATTTTTATGTTTAAATCAGAGTTGGACCAGAATTTCAAGTGCTTATTTTCCTTAGACCTTTAAGACTTTGATATTTATCCATAAAACACAAAAGCTTAAATGGAAAGCACTATTATCTTGATTTTAGGGGGAAATTCTACTGTGGGTATAGTGACACTTTTGCATGGACTTACGTGCTGAATGAGTGCTATACTTTTTTATATTAAAACCTGTGCAGTCTGTAAGCTGAACAAACCTTTTTACATGCATGTTGGGTACGTTTGGATCTCATTCACACAGCAAAGTATTCCTGCTTACTGGTAACAGTAATTTCTTGTTGCATTTTCCTTGCTCAGATAAGGCCTCCCTCTTGTCCTTTTTGTATCCTGGTGAAGGTATTGGTGTTCCAAAAAGCAAAATAAGCTTCAGAAGTTCCTATAACCATTTCATGTCTTCTGTCAGAGCTGAAATCTCTTTAGGAACTTGGAATATCCATTTGTTCTTTTTTGCACAGGGAACCAGAGTGCAATGTCTGCCACAAGTCCTGTGTAGTTTTAAAATAGCACTTAAAACCTACACTAAACTCATTTCTCATACCATTCAAGCCAAGGAACTCCAATGTGTGCAATATTGGGTAACTTTTGAGGTAAGGGATTGTATAGGCAGATCAGTATAGAATTCACTCAGCAGTGATCTCTCAGCCTCCCAGTGTTGTCTTTGAATGATTTGTACCTCTGTATTTGATTAATTCCTTCCATGGATGTATTTGGACATGTATGGTAAACAAATGCACAAACATTTGTTACCGCTTCTGCAGAATTAGCATGATCCCAGGTCCTTCTCCCAGATAGCTCTCCCCCTGTGCATGAATGCTGTTCTTCCTGTAAATACATCACCTGTTTGCAAAGATACAAAATGTACCTTAACATCCTTTCTACTCTGAACTTTAAGAGTTTAACTGGATGCAAAACATTTGGACCAACTGCTCTGAGTTACAGAGCCCTGATTCACACGCTGTGGCCACGCACTGACAGCTGAGAATCTTCAGTTCTTGCAGTTTGCTGGAAAGTCCCTTAGGAAGATGCACGATTGCTTCTGTGAGCAGAATGCAACACACTGCAGCATAACTATGGCTGTGAACACTGTGCTGGGGCTGTTCTGATATTAAGACCAGGTGTGGGATTATCTAATGCAGTTGAGGTGGTGTGATGTCTTACAGTTCTGGAGTGGGAGAGAAAAAAGTGTGAGACATGGCAGAGTGTTATCAACTTTGTGATGCAGAGCATCCATCTTGATGAAGGATGGAGACTTGGGAGTCTGTTCATCATGCATGCTTTTGAGTACTTGGAAAATAGCTCAGTAAATCATACCCTCAGCGTTCGTGCTGCTCTTGTGTTGAGTCTTTTCACTTTCAGAAGTTATTTGATTTTCTAGGGGGGATAACTTTAAATTCCATAATGTAGCAAGTGCTTGCGGATTTGTAAAGGTGAAGAGATGATTTGCACCCGAGGAAGAGAAGTTTCAGATCAGCAACAGTCACACAAAGCTGCTGGGGTGCTGGGTGGATTTGGGCTTCACTCACATCTTCCCTAGCAGCTGCAGTTTTGGTATTCTGTATCACGGAGGGTAGAATAGAGGCAAAAGCTTTGTAGAACAGTGATAAAGGTAGTGAGTGGCTTCCACATAATTGAGAAGAAAGGTACAATCCCAAATCCAGAATGAGGAGCTGCAGCAGCAGACTGTTACTTTAGTGAAAAGGAGGAAGTGAATGGAAATTTTTTCCCCTCTTTGGACAGAGGAAGTAGGAAACACAATTGATATGTCCCAAAGAAAGGCTGTCTTTGCCCTTTGTATAGTTAAGCCCTGGAACTCTGTTGCATAGGGATGTTGCATGTATTAAGCATATATGGCCTCAGCTACAGACCTCATAAATCCATGGAAGAAAAATCCTCAGACTGCATGGAGTTCTTCAGACTGCTCTGGGCTCAGGAAGCCTTTGCACAGCAGTGGTCAGAGGCTGAGCAGTGTCACGTGCACTTGCCATGGGCTGTTGGTCACTTAGAAGAAATGCTGGGCAAGGTTTGGTTCTCAGCACCTCTGCTCTTACATAACCCACAAGCTGTCAAGTGCAAGCAGAAGCAACTCTGCCAACTTTTGATATAATATGGACATGCTGCAGAATTTATGCGGACTCACATCAAGGATGCTCAAGTTCTTGAAGGGAATCAATTTTGTAACAGATCCCTAAAATACACATCATGCTGCTATGGTTTTATTTTGCAAAATGCTGTGTGTGCCCTTCTCAGTAAAGCTGATGGTGCAGTACAGAGCTGTCCCTTGAACTTGTTTGTTGGAAATAGACCCCTGGTAACCCCTCTGATCTGACATGTAGGATATGTATGAAACTTCAGAATGTTCCAGAATAAAAAATACTCTCCCATCTCGGACAAATCTGCATGCTGACCAATGCCAGAGGCTCTGGTGGCTGTTGGGTTATGGCTGGGGCTTGCAGTTGCGACACTGGAAAGTAACTGCCTTGATCTGTAATGTGCTTTTCCCCTTTTTCCCCCAGGTGACCTGTTGAGCAGCCTGTTGCAGAGTCCCAGCGCAGCCAAATTACTGAACCAGCCAATCCCCATCCTCGACACAGACAGTGAATACATCTGCTCCCTGGCACTGGAGTGCCTGGCCCACCTCTTCAGCTGGATCCCTCTGTCCACCAGCATCACCCCCTCGCTCCTCACCACCATCTTCCACTTTGCCCGCTTTGGCTGTGACACACGTGTCAGGAAGATGTCCTCAGTCAATGGCAGCAGCCAGAACGTGGGGCTGGGAGCAGAACGGGGCCGGCTGGGCGTCTTGGCCATGTCTTGCATCAATGAACTGATGTCCAAGAACTGTGTGCCTATGGAGTTTGAGGAGTATTTGTTACGGATGTTCCAGCAGACTTTCTACCTCCTGCAGAAGATTACTAAGGAGAATAACGCCCATACGGTGAAGAGCCGGCTGGAGGAACTGGATGAAAGGTAAGAGAAACTAAGCAGCTGAGTAGCTGTGCTAGGGCCTCTTGCTTTCTAAAGGACAGTCTTTATTGATTTGCGGTCATGCATGGTGTGTCTAATCACCTTTTTTTCAGAGTTCTGTGCTGGTGCTGACAGGCAGAAAGGTAGGTGCTCGCAGGTAAGGTTCTGCTCAGGGGCTCAGTTTGCCAAGTGGCCATGGTGGCAAAGGTTTGTGTTCTTTCCTGTCCTCTTCCTCCCCTTTCCCCGTTCGTTGCTGTTTGACTGCAGGTCTGAGGTGGCAGAAGAGCTGACCCTGCCCTTCATTCAGTTGTAACAGAACAGCAGAAGAGGCACAGTGAGGTAAAGGCATTGCAGCACTCCCTTCGCTGGTCGGTATCTGCCTTCTCTGTCATAAACCCAAGCACACAAAGAGTGGGTAGTTGTTCTGCGAGTCCTGATTTGGAAGGAAAGTCTCATGCTCTTTATTGAGATGTGGCAGCTTCTGATTACTCTGTTTTGGGTTTTTTTTCTTTTTTGCTTTTAAACACCACTGAAAGGCAGCCCAGGGTGCTCTGCTTCCAGCAGCGAGTGCCTGGAGGCAGCAGAGGAAGCAGCTCAGCAGCTGTGTGTTCTTTTTGCTTTCCAGAAAGTCACTGACATGCTGGTTGCCTACAACAGCCTGACTCTTTCATATCAGATATTGCTGCTTGTAGGAGTGAGATTTGTTTCACTGTTGTGTTGAGTGGTTGAACCTATGTGCTGACAGTGTGCTGCAGGGGGTGGCTCGGTGCTGCTTTTCAGTGCCTGCAGTGGGGAGATGAGCAGAGCTGGTGCTGATGTTGGCACATGTGTTATCACTGTGTCAGTGTGCTCAGTACCTGGCTGTGGATGTGTGATGATGGAAATGCAGCAGGAAGGATTTTGAGCTCATTGATTTTTCTGTTTGATACCTACTTAGAAGTAAAAGTGAATTTGGAAACCAGTTGTGGGCTTTTTGAGGAGCTGACTTACACGTTTCTTCCACAAAGCTCCCTTTTTCCACATCTTTAGATTCACTTGCAGCTCCGTGATACTGGATCTAGATGAGTTGTGGCTTCTGTTTAACAGTGAATTCTGCTTGCTCGTTTTGAGACTGACTCCCTGTGACCTCAGTATTGTTCCTTCCCTGGAAGTAGGACATGTCCCAGTACAGTGGAAATGTGCTACCTCTGCTTATGGGATATGTGCACAGAGAGCCAGGGTTGTGCACTTGTCACCTGAGTGCATCTTCTTGACTGGACTAACAATCCTAAACAAAGTTGGTACTGATGAAGTTGTCATACCTCAGTAGATCACATCCCCAGGGCATGCCTGCCCCACATCTCTTTCAGCAGCCTCTCGTGGTGATGATTCCTTTTGTTCTGTTATGAAGTCAGTTTTGCTGCTGAAACAGTCAAGAAAAGGATTTAGCTTAAGCTTCTTTACTGGTGTTGGCTTCAGCTGGAAGATGTGAAAATATGGGAAGTGAGGATGCAAAATGTCCAGTGTGGATAGAAGTGGTGCTGTGGATGTTGCTCTGGCGTTTGCAGAGCTTGGCACAAAGTAAGAATTTCTTTGGTCTCAGATCAGAACCTCTTAAAAAATAAAAACAGATAAAAGGAAGGAAGTGTTTGGGTCTGGATACTTATTTTCTGCTTTATTTTTGAAGAATTTGGTCAGTGGCCAGGTGTGTTTAGTGCTGATCCTTGTCAAGCAGGCAGTGCCAAAGAAAAGGTTTGTGTCAATTTTATGCGTGATCAAAAATATTGGATGATTTTATAGATTTATAATAACAAGCAGTGTTGCAGCTCTGTTGGCTGGTAATGCTTCCAGTTGAATGCCTTGTGGTTAAAAGAAGCATTTTTACTCGAATCAGTTTGCAGAAATGGGAGTGAGGCAGTGTAACAGAAGAAAACTGCTCACCTCTCTGAAATTATGCTAAACCAAACTTGCTGCTGCTTTTTGAGAAGAGGCTTGAAGTACTCTTAGACTTCAGAGCTCCTTGTAGCTGGGAAGGATGGGTTTCTCCGCACACAGCCTTGGAGCTCTGCTGCTTGTGCGTGGTGTTGCAGTGTGTCTGTCCATGTACTGATGGAGTACTTCACTCTTCTGAGCATAATCAATCTGAAGAGGATATCTAGCCTTGGTGAAGCTTACATTGTGCAGGACATGTCATGTCCCTGTTCCACAATAACAGCTTATCCCACTGTGCTCTTTATATTTTTCATTGAGCAATGTGCTCTGGAACCCTCTGTACTTGCACTGAGGTCGTGCTCTTGCTGAACTCCTGACATTTTGGTAGCAGGCTTTTTTTGGATGTTCCTTTTAGTATGGTCCCAAGCATTGAAAAGTCCCCCTGCTTTGGAGGAAGATTTGTCTTTGTTGCCCAACTCAGTCAGAAAAGGTTGGGCTCTGATCAGAAGTTTTGGGATGACAGTCAACCTTCTGCCCTGCATAAGGAGCAACTCTTTCTGGCTCTCCCACTACCTCCTGTACATTTGTAACACATGTATTGCTAACTTCTGCCTTAACTTCTTGCTTTCAGCTGAATCCCTTGGTGGTACAATGTGACTAATCCTCTATACATCAGTAATATGAGTTTTGCTGTTACACTTATTTCTCTAGGGTGGGGGATTGTGTTTATTTGCAGGCCTGACTAAACTTGATTATATTTATCTGAATATTAAAGTTGCTTTTGACTAGACTGTCTTTTCTGCTGTTTCAGGTATTAATGGAATGAAGGGTTGCCCGTCCTGTAGGTAATTGTTGCAGGGCTTTACATTTTAATTGTTCTACTGCCTATTAATTATCACGTTCTTTATTTAATGAAAGGATTTAAAGTGAATTTATCACTGTTTCAATGGCATTGCTTTTCCTTGTAGCATCTTTTGCTTTTTCTTAATTCTGTTCTCTTCTTTCCATTGTAGCTACATTGAGAAGTTTACAGACTTCCTTCGTCTCTTTGTGAGTGTCCATCTACGAAGAATTGAATCTTACTCCCAGTTCCCCGTGGTTGAGTTTCTGGCACTGTTGTTCAAATACACTTTTCATCAGGTACAGCCCTACAATGTTGTTTTTTCTTGGTCTTTTCCTTGTGTTCAGTTTTCTTGTCCAGCAGGGGTAGCTTGGTTTGCCCCGTGGGACTGATATGTAAAGCTAGCCCAGGAGAAGCAATTGGCTTGTCTTGCTGGCCCTCCTCCAGCATTACTGGGGACCTGCCTTAATGTGTTCCTGGATTTAGTTGGAGACAGCAGGCATGTGTGGTTACCTTGTGAGAACAGTTTGTCCAATGTCTTAACTTTACTTCTGGTTTGTTTGGAGCTTTGTTCGTTTTTTTGTTGGTTGTTTTTTTGCTACTCCTTGGAACGGAAGACATCTTGGGAACTCGATCCAACTTGCCTGTTCTGAGTCTGCTTTTTTACTGTATCTGAAGCTTTCCTTGTGTTTTTCAGTGTTGCTCTTTAAAAGAACTGGATTTTGATGCACGTTGCCGTGCTGTAGAAGCTGTCACAATGCAATTTGTCCCTATTTAACCTCCATATGTAAACAATGGCAAGGGTGTAGACCCATAAAACTCTGGAAGCTGGTGCAGCAAGCCATGAGATGGGTTCATGCTGAGCCCCTCCTTGTCATTTCTGGGTTCCCACCTTGTGTTGAAGCTCCTGTTCATCTTTTGACATCTTGAGGCAGCAGATCTCCCCAGGAACCTCCTAGAAGCCTTTCAATACAGCAGGAAGTTATTCTGTGGATTGAAGCGTGTGCTAACTAATATTTGCAATGTGTGAAATTGATATGGCCATAGTTGGTGAAATTTATTATTTATTATGAATTTTGTTGTGTTTCAGCCTACCCATGAAGGTTACTTCTCTTGCTTAGACATCTGGACGCTCTTCTTGGACTACCTGACCAGCAAAATTAAGAGCCGTCTGGCTGACAAAGAAGCAGTGCTCAACAGGTGAGCAGGCAGACTGTAGTCTCTCATAGTCTCATAGAAGGTCTGTGAGAAGTAAGCTTACAACTGTATGTGATTTCAGTCCTTTCTTTTTCTAAAAATCACTGACTGTAATTGTGAATTTCAGAGTTTTGTCACGCATTGAACAGAATTCAAACAGAAAAAATAAAGGCAAGAAGGAAAGGTCACTTAAAAATATTGTATGTGAACCCAGCAGCCAGAGGAAGACAACTTTGGAGGCTAAAATAGAACTGGGATATATTTTTAGCATGTTTTAGAGCACATTTTAGCTCATACTAGAGGAGGAGACCACAGAGTAAGTTGCATAGTCAGGGTTCACACACAGCTCATATGGCTACCTGATGAATTGGGAATTTTTAAAATTTAATTAGGGTTGTGAATACCTGTTAAAATTGAAGGATATGTGTTTGAGAAATACTGATAGGGCTGTGTTTGAGAATTAAGTTCTTCTTGCTGACCTCCATAGCTAATTGCATGTACGAATTGCAACAGTGGTTGGCAGCTCTCTTGTAGATGCCATCTCCTGAAATAGGTTTCTCTCTGCCATTCAAACAAGAAAAATAAGGTGAGTATACTGGATCTCGTTCAGATTTTCTAGGTTTGGCAGTGCCATGGCTCATGCCATATGCATTTCACTAATTGCACAAGGAAGCTTTTTTCCCTTTGAGCATCTGAAATGTGTGGTTACTTACCGAAAGGCAGCCTGGCGTCATGACCACAAAGAGTAAATGGGAACTAGCTTACAGCAGGCAGCTCTCTTCCTTCCAGCGTGGGAACTGTGTACTCTTAATTTCTCAAGTAGCAGCAGGTATTTGCACTTAAACTTTGTGATAATTTGTTCCTAATTTGCTGCTGTCTGCTTGATGCTGCTGAACTCTGCCTTGGCATCCTGCTGCCTTTCATCTGGTGAAAGAGTGATGTGTGTTATCTTTACATCAGGAATTTTGTTATGAAGAGAATTGAAACAAGCTATAGCCCTGTCTATCTTGGAGATACTATAAAACAAAAAGGAGTGGCATAAAAGTGGTTAAAACGTGTGCTGCTGCTTTGTCAAAACTACCTGTCCTTAATGATAGCTTCTATAGCCACAGCTTCCTTAATGCTTTAGACATGTAAACAGCTCAGTTTGACAGCATGGGTGTGGTTACACCACGGGAGCACAGATGAAATTTCCTGTTCTGTGGTTATAAATTCTGCATTTTGTATACATGGCAGTGGTACTTCTGGGTAAATTGCCCAATCTGGAGTTCTGTCATCTGATTACCAAAAAATGGGAATTCAGCACCTTGCACAGAAAGCTGTCAGCAGCTGAGCTGGTGGCACAGCTTAATACCTGCCATGTGGATCACATTGTTCCCTGAACCTTTGTTAGCAGGTCTTAATGCCTGCTTTTCTAACCTGATTTTACCTAGAAGAGGACGTGGCTGGTTGTGGAAGTGGACGAAGGACAAGCTGTGTTTGGAGGAAGGTGGTTGAAAAGAGAGAAAACAAACATAGCAAAACTCCAAATCCCCCAGTGTCAGTGGTGGCAGCAGAAATGCTGATGACTGCTTATTTTGCAGTTTGGCATTATTTACGTGATCAGTGGGAAGGAGCATCTTCTGCTCTCTATATCTGTTGCATTGTACCTGAGGTGAAAGGGTATCTTTTTCAGAGACGTGTTTGTTATAGTAGAATTGCAAAAGGTAATGGCTTTTTTTTTTTTTTAATAGGGCAAAGGTCTGAATTCATTGGCTGTCAGCATAGGGGAAGAGGACAGCACAACAAGTAGCCTCAGGGACGTCCCCTTTTGAGGCAGCTCTGCCCAGCCTCATCTGTTCTACATTCTCTGCCCACAAAGCAGAGCACCAGGCAGGCTGCTGAGGAGCAGATGGAGCAGGAAGAGGTGGTTGTGCCTCCTGTTCACGTACATCTGTCATTGCTCATGACAAAGCACACCTCCTGCCTTTTCTGTTTTGGACTCCTGGGCTGCTGCTTTAGCTAACAGTTATCAGTTTTCCTCTGAGAGAGCAGTGTTGTCAAGGACTTTTCTTGCAGATAGCTTGCGACCTAAAGTGACACATTACTCGTAATCCCAAAATCTATTTGATGTTGGCTGTATAAGCTGGTACAGCTGTGCTCTTCACCTGTTTTACATCTCTCCTTTGCTGTAAGGGCTGTGAGCACAGCAGTCTCTGCAGAATTGCCTTATCACTCTCCTGCTGTTTTCTCTGTGGCCATAGGTACGAAGACGCCTTGGTTCTGTTGCTGACGGAGGTGTTGAATCGAATCCAGTTCAGGTATAACCAGGCACAGTTGGAGGAGCTGGATGACGAGACCCTGGATGATGATGTAAGGAGCAGAGCTGAGCAGGGACGGCTGCAAATTCAGATGTAAAACTTCTGCACTCGTTACACCTGGAATGTCTTTCCCAAAGCTTGTGTTTTGTACAAGCCAAACAGCTGCTGCTTCACTTAGTGTTGGGTTTTGAGGGTTAAAGTAGTATGAAGTATTTCTATCCTCCTTTATAGGATATGACCTTTGTTTTGAACTTGGTTCTTATAGGGAGAAATAGATATGTACTTCTGATTACAAGAGGCGTTTGGTGTCTGTTCCTGATTGCTTTGGAATATAAATGCAGAAGTGTCTTCCAGACAAAAGCTCTAAATTGTACATATTGTTAGCACTTTCCTTTAAGCATATTTGTCAAAGTCAGTATCAGCAAACATGATCTCAATCCATACTGATGACACGAAAGGTAAAGTGAAGTAGGTGGCCAATATATGAGACCAAAACACTAGACAACCACGTGGTACTGAACAAAAGATGCCAGACCCCTGTGCACTAAGTGTGCTTCAGGAGTGAGTACATGTGGCTTTATCACTCTAGGGAAACCTAGGCATGCTGCCCCAGGTATGAATAGGTAACATCATTTGCAATCAGGTGGTCACAGAAGAGCACTGTTTCCTACTGTCTGGGTTCCTGGAAAGGCTTGTCCCAAGCATTGATTCCCAGCCTACAGGAGGCTGTCTGTTTCCTTCTGGAAATGCTGTGCTCACCTTCTTGTTTCTTCCCATAGCAGCAGACTGAGTGGCAGCGGTACTTGCGCCAAAGTTTGGAAGTGGTTGCAAAAGTCATGGAGCTCTTGCCAACTCATGCCTTCTCCACGCTAGTAAGTAGTCGTACAGACCATAAGTACAGTGTAAAATGAGTACCAACCACTGGAGTTTGTTGCAAGCTGGTTCACAGAGACCACATTTCCAAACTTCTGCTTTTAGGAGCAAAAGTTTGGTGAATGAGAGGCCAAACATTGAAAGAAAATGCTTTTTTTTTCTTTTTTTTTTTTGGCTTTGTTAGATTTCTTGGTGTGTTTTGAAGAGGGTGCTTTGTCATGAGCACCCGAGTTTAATTGCTGCTTGCCAAGATCTATGGAAATTCCCCTTTCCAAGTGTAAACACCTTCCTGCTGTTTCTCTTGACCTTGATATTAGGAGCAGCACTGTTAATTGCACAGATGAGCATCATTAGGATTTTTAGGAGGGTGAGGTCTTTGCTTTAATGAAAGGCTAGGTACAGATGCTGGGGACAGTGCCTCAGACAATTGGGAATTACAGCTGAGCACATAAGTGCTCCTCTCCAGCCAGTGTCACTGTTGTTACTGGGATGAACATTTTAAAAGCTGTCTCATTTTGAAGCATTATAATGGTTTCTAAAGGAGAGATCTCGAGGCTGTGAGCCCCTAGAGCCCAAAGTTAGAGGTGCTGGTGCCTGTTCTCTGGATGAGAAGAAAGGCAGGTGTATGCAGTGGGATGTCAAAGCAAGCTCCTTGCTGGAAATGTTGCATGCTCAGACCTCTGAGCTGTGTTCTCAAGAAGCAGAGCACAGTGAGCTGCTACTGAGGCTGGAAGGTGTCTGAGCAGAAAAAAGCTCCAGAAGTACAGTGCTAGGAGCTCTGAAGTTGTGAGCAGGCAGACCTCAGATGAATGGGGCTTCCTCTGCAGCATAGTGGCGAGGCAAACAAACAGAACAGCTGTTTCAGGGAGCATATGGGTTATGTGAAGAGCATGTGGCTTCCTTCAAGTAACACATTAACATGAGGAAGGCTGTTGTGTTGTCCTTTTCAAATAGTTCTCCTCCTGCAGTTGTATGACGGGCACTTGTATGCTAGAAATGTGCTAATGAATGCTTGAGCCCTGTGGGAGATGTGGAAAGCAGGCAAAATTTCTTGAACAATAGTCTCTGCAGCAATGCTGAGAGCAATGGCTGCTCCATCAGGAGCAAGTAACTGACACAGTGTGCAGCTCTGCTGTCCCATGCTGGGGAATGAAAAGCTGCAGTTCCTTCTGCTAAAGGATGAACAAACTTCCATAAATCCAGCCTCCTTAAATATGGTGACTGTGCCAGTAGAAAATAAGCAGAATTATGCCAAAGTGTTGGAAAATATTTTTTCAGGTGGAATATCTACAAGAAAAAGGTTTCTGTATGATTTAGCACAAGGCAAATAATCCCTTAATACACACCACTGAAGTACAATGGCTGCTGAATGCTGATTAGAAAGCTTCCAGGTCTGTGTGCATCACATTTCAAGTGTTAGCATAACCTGTTGCTCTGCTGAAGTATTGATAGAAGCAGGCATATTTGCTGTCAGTCCTGAAAGATGGAGTTAGGTTACTGCTCTGTGTTCCCAGGCCAGGATGCATGACGACTGTTGTTTGTTCCCTTAGCTGTTTTCCCTGAGGGGCTTCAGCTGTTGTTGCTGCAGTGTGCAGCTTGGCAGCAAGTGGCCATGGTGTTTCCCTTCTGTATTCTGTTAGAGGCACTGAGCTCAGCTTCTTAAGTGGAATATTATTTTGGTAGCTGTATTTCTGAGGAGCTAATGCTTCTGTGTCTGGCAGATGCAGTGCAGGCTTCCTGTGCCCCAGGCTCTGCCTTTTCCTTGGCTGTGTACCCCTCTGGGCTGGGTTATATCCATCTATATGTTTCTCCTGTGCCACCCCTTCAACTTGTCAAGCTGCTGTCTTTTTACACTGGTTGTCAGTCTCATGGGAGAAGGAGAGCTGCCACAGACCATCAGTGTGATGATCTTCATTGTTTTGATGGCAGCTATCAAGACATAAACTGCAGAATCAGCCCAGAACTTAGAAACATACCTTATGTCCAGCCATCTTTTTGAAGGTATTGGAAAGAAGTAGGAAAACTGTTCTCTAACAGACTGTGGTATTTGAGTTAACTGCCTGCCAAGCCCCCAAGTCACGCTGGTTTCTTGTCCTTTCTAGTTTCCAGTTCTGCAGGATAACCTGGAAGTGTATCTGGGACTCCAGCAGTTTGTGGTCACGTCAGGGACAGGTAACCACCACTGCCCAGTACAGTTCCTCATTCTTTGCATAGCTGGCTGCAAAACACTGTAAATCTGCTTTGGTATTGCTTTCTCTGTGTTCTGTTTCAGATCTGAAATTGTTACTCCAAAGTACTTCCAGTCCTAAGATCATTTAAGACACTTAAGACATCCTCATTTAAGTGGTAGTGCATGGGGTTTGTTTGAGTTGGAAGCTGCCAGGAGAAGTAGCTCAGAGGGCAGTAGAGATCTGGGTGACACTTTGCTGATAGTACATAACAGGTTCAAGCTTGTTGCTGAAATGATGAGCAAGATGAGATTAGATGGGCAGTGGAAAGGAAAACAGTTGTTACTGCAGAGCATGGTAACATTTTTAGTGACATTTTTGGGATATTTGGGAAACAGGTGTATGTGACTGAGCAGCAGGAAAGTCACACGAGGCAATAAGACTTGGAAGTCTGCTTATCTGTATTTTTCTTGTTATTGAGAAATAGGAAAGTACATAACCACATTTCAAATTAGAAGCAAATGCATTCTTGCTCCAGATATGCCTGTGCTGCCAGAACATCTGTTGCAGCTTGGCCAGCAGAGGGAGTCTGCTAATAGCCTCTGTGAAGCTGGCTTTGCTTGTCCGATGTCAGCAGATAACCAAAAAGTTCTTGTTTATATAGATGTTAATACCAAATAAAGGAAAATAAACGTGCAAAAGGCTGGAATTGCTTGTAACATCGCCTTTAAAGAGAAATGTGAACAGTGGCTGTCAGAGCAGCAGAATTCATCTTCCCCAATTAGAGTATTTCAGTCACTTGGACAGAGCTCAGTTTTGAACTGTGACCCACTGCCGAGCTAATTTCAGAAGAATGCTTGTAATGTAATTAGAATAAACTTAGCATTTCCTGTAGCTTTGTAATTAGGTTTCCCATTCCAAAGAGCTGTATTTATTAGTCACAAGGTTAAATGCTTTTTGGAGTATGAGTTTTCAGGCTGCCAGGCTCTTACTCAGCTCCTTTTAGCACAAGTGGATGTGTACACGTGTGTCTTTGGGATTCACTTCTAACAAACCAAAATGTCATTTCAGGTCACAGACTGAACATCACTGCAGAGAATGACTGCCGTCGTTTGCACTGCTCCCTGAGGGACCTGAGCTCCTTGCTGCAGGCTGTTGGTCGTTTAGCAGAGTACTTCATTGGGGATATGTTTGCTGCCAGGTTTAATGATGCTCTCACAGTTGTGGAGAGGTAAGAATGGAAGGGAGTGTTTGCTGTCCCTTCATCATCCGTGGGACAATTATTACCACTGCAGTGAATGTGAAAGCCAAGGTTTCCTTCTGCCTCTCCTTGTTATGATTAAATTGAGACATGAAGAATTAAGTGGTTAGTACCTTAAGTGTTACATTCATTGGTGCTAAGTTTCCCAGTTGTCTTTTTTACCTTTAACCAGAGAAATAACTAGTAGGAGGGATTAAATCAGTCATTAGAAAGGTACTTGTTTTCCAGAATCTGCACTTGTGATATAATGAAGTGGGATGTGGAGTCTGGTGGCAGAGAGAGGGATGGTTTAGTGATGGAACTCAGTAGGTCAAGTGATGCTTGGACTTGGTATTCCAGATCTTTTTCCAAACTAAACAATTCTGTTATTGTTTCAGTTATGTCTCTGCTAGCTAAGTCACCAAAGTCTCTTTCCATAAAAGATCTGTGGAAACTAGAAAGCAGTCACTTGATTCTTCCCCTCCACAAAACTTAGTGTATAGTTTCAAATTCAGGACTGTACACAGCTGCCTTTATTGTTTCACCTCCATGTAGGAACAACATACTTGTTCCATCTTATTACGGGCAAGGAAATAGTCTACATCTAATCTACATACTAGCTAAATATTGACACAGGCTTGTCAAGAGCTGCATTCAGATAAGATGAGCAGGTTGGTTTGCGCATGTGTAAATCCATCTTGCAGTCCTGTTGCACCACCATGTATTCATGTATTTGCAGGTTGGTAAAAGTAACGCTGTATGGATCCCAGATTAAACTGTACAACATTGAAACTGCAGTACCATCTGTATTGAAACCTGACCTTATTGATGTGTGAGTATGAGATACACAATTCAAATTATTATGTACAGATTTGGTACCTGTGTGGGGTGGAGGCAGCTTTGGGTCTCCTACATCTACTCTAACCACTTGTTTGGCAGATGTTCTGCAAACTGTGATTGTTAGCTAACCAAGGGCACTGGCTGGTCAAGGTCAAGGCTGTTGTCAGTGGTATGAACTACTGTTTCCTCAGATTGATATTTGAAGAAAAACGTATTTGTGATCAGCAGTAAAAATGCCCATTGTATTAGCTCTAAAAGCCAGTGTGTACTGATGACTGTAAAGGCTTGGCTCACCTGCAGCGTGATTAGATGGTAAAATAAGTGTACAATTGTGGTATTTTAAGAAATGATTGGTATGTTGTTTGAGGCTTATGGATTTTGTGCTGCCAGAGTCAAATTTATTGCTCAAGTAAAAATGTAGAAAGTTTCGAGTCCTTGGCTTCCAAAACAAATGTATGCCTTCCAGCAATGCAGGCCATTTCTGTAACAAATGAGTGACTTCAGTCCAGAGGCTGACATTAAGTGTGAAATCTTGATGCCACTGGTAATAGAACACCGCTCTAACAGCTTTTTAAAGACCTTCTGTTGTAAATGGCTGTGTTGTACAAACCTGGTATTGCCAGCTGGCATTCTGCAAGCAGAATTTAAGGTTGTGCTTGTTCAGTTTGTATGAATAGCAGCTCCCTTAAAACCCACACTAGGCTGGATTTTTCCTAATCCCAAGTTACTGGCAATGAGCTTTATGCAGATGATATTTCATATATCAAAGGTGTTTTCCCTTTCTGATTTAAAATAACTCAGGAAGCCCCTATTAGAGGGGCTCATGCTTTCCCCTTGGATCCAATGTCCTTGAGAAAATTGTGTTGTTTTCTAGTTCCAGGCTAAAAAAGGTACTTTGCCAGATATTTGGAGGACACCTGTCTGATCTCCAAAGAGTCATCCTGACTCAAAAACGTGAGATAGCTCTCTGCCAAAATACAATCATAAACTCTAATTATAGGCAACCCACCAGTTGGTTGTTTGACCTTATCATTTTACTCTGTTGGTTTAACACTACTGTTTGGTGGCTGAATCCAGTCACAGCACACTTCTGAATGTCCAGGATGAAGAAGAATTTTAGGCCATGTAACATAATCACAAGAATGTTTCAATTTGCAGCTAGTTGAAGAATAAGAAAGAGGCAATAAATATACAAAGGATGGGAGAGACAAGATATAAAGGCAAAAGAGCTAATTCACGAAAACCCCTTCATCCTGCTGCTAAAAGTAGATTTCTCTGTCTTTGCCCATTGGGTGGAAACCCCCTGGACTTGCTGACAAGCTGATGTGTGGTGAGGTAGCTGACACAGGCCAGGAAGCTGCCTGCCACAGGTGACTGAGATCTCAAATGCAGCTGCTATGGTAGGAACATGTACATCTAGGAGAAGCTGTGTTTTTGGAGGGGATATCAATGTTCATTGATTCTTCTCAGTAAGATCTGCAGCACAAGGATAGGATAGCTGCAGTTGGACAATATTTTATATAGGCTGATAGCTGTGTGGCTGTTAACCCAAAGACTTCTGTAAGGCAATTGCATTTTCTCTCTCTTTCCACTAATGAAGTGGGCATGTGAAATGAATCTCATGCTGTGGGCTTAGGGAATATGGGAATTGATTACAGGAGCACTGAGGCTGGAGTCTTGCCAGCACTTGCCATCCTGTGGTGTTTGCTTTATGTCAGCTCATGGTTGCTTTCTCCCCACAGCCACGCTCAGTCCCTGGCTGCACTGCAGGCCTACTCACACTGGCTGGCACAGTTCTACAGTGAAGTGCATCGGCAGAACCCGGAGCAGTTCATCTCTCTTGTCTCCACAGCTCTGGAGGCCATCACACCCCTCATCAGTTCAAAGGTATCCACGTCAGTGCTGGGCTGGGGTTGGGACTGCATGTCCACAGAGAGTTCAAGGCTCTCGTGGTGATGTAGTTGGACTCAGGTGTTGAACAGCATGCTGTAGACTATGCCGTGGCCCAAGGTGTGAATCAGAGAGTTGGGTATGGCTTCTAGAGCCATAACACATCTCCTACAAGGCTGAGTCTAAGATAATAGCACCATGGGTCAAATTAATGCAAAATAAGTGTATCCAGCAGGCAGCTCTGCATCACCTGGCTGCTTGCTCACTGCCCAGGTGAGGTAGGGGAGAGAATTGGAAGGTAAAAGTGCAAGAACTTGTGGGTTTGGATAAAGACAGTTTTCTAGGTAAAGCACATACAAGCAAAGAGAAAGTAGGATTCATTCATTCCCTCCTTCCCATCGGTCCACTCCCCCATTCTTTATCTCAGCTGTTAGTGCTGAGCATAGCACTGTGATGGTGTGGGACAGCTTTGGGTCAGCTGTCCTGGCTGTGCCCCTTCATGTGCACCCCAAGCTCCTCACTGGCACAGTAGTGTGAGAAGCACAACAGTTCTTGGCTCTGCAAGCAGTGCTCTGCAACAGCTGATAACACCAGTGTGCTACACCAGTGCTTTCATCAAGAATCCAAAACACAGCCTCGTGTGAGCCTCTATGAAGGCAGTTAACTGTCCCACCCAGAAGTGTGACAGTAAGGAACTTACAGGAATATCATGGCTTGAAAACAGGGAAATCTCTTTTCCACAGTATTATTATGATTCTAGTTGGAAGGGGCCTACAAAGGTATCAAGTCCAACTGCCTGACCTCTTCAGGATTAACCAAAAGTTAAAGCAGACATTAAGGACATTATCCAAATGCCTCTTGACCAGTGGCAGGATGAGGCATCAGTCACCCCTAAGAAGCCTGCTCCAGTGTGTGACCACCCTTCTGATAAAAATACTTGTACTGTTTTGCTTGCAGAAGTGTGGTAACGGCAGCTCACTGTGCTGTCTGTCACTAAGTGTCACACCTTGTGGTCCTGGGCAGCCTGACCATGTGTCTCCTCTGTTCCAGGTGCAGGAGAAGTTGCTGCTGTCTGCGTGCCACCTGCTGGTCTCCTTAGCCACTACGGTGCGACCAGTGTTCCTGATCAGCATCCCTGCAGTGCAGAAGGTGTTCAACAGAATCACAGACACTTCTGCTCAGCGGCTTCCTGATAAGGTGCTTCAGCTCTGTGCACATCAAAGAATCATAGTGGCAGTTTATCAATAATTATCTATTTCATGCTGCAGTATAGGGAAAAAACACAGTTGCAACTCTTAAATCTTAGTCGTTTCTCACTTGCTGACACAGACCCTGACTGCACTGCCTTTGCAGAACTGGCATATGGATTCTGACATGTGGAAAGAGTTGGTGAAACTTCTGTTAGCATTCTAGATATCTCACTCCAAATGAATGTATTACAGAATTACTGAAAAGCCACAGCAAAGATGGGGATTCTATTGCATTGGGCACTAGCATGGAGGTACAAAGTGCTGTACAAACGTGTGCTTCCTGTCTAAACCAGGCAGAGCAACAGAATTGGCATTGTCTTTGTCTTGAAGATATAAGGAACGTTGAGTTCTTGTTGCACAGAAGGGCAGAGAGAGATGAGAGCTGACTCCAGCTTTGAAGTCGTGGAGCTTTGCTTCTCTCTCACCTTGCAGAGCTGCTGGTTGTCACTTGGACACAACTACTATTGAACTCTTTCCTCACACACAGTTAGCACTGCTGCTTTGGGCAGCCATAAAATGTCAGTCGAAGGTTGCGCATAAGTGAGTAGCAAACTCTGAAAACTTCCATGTTTCATTGCTTCCAGGCCCAGGTGCTGGTGTGCAGAGCACTATCAAATGTATTGTTGCTACCTTGGCCAAATCTTCCAGAGAGTGAGCAGCAGTGGGCTGTTCGCTCCACCAACCACACCAGCCTCATCTCTGCCCTGACGAGGGACTATCGCCAATTGAAATCTAATGCTATATTGCCACAGAGGAAGGTGCAGCTGGAGGACAGTAAGTACCCAATTCCTTAGTATGTGCTAGCCTCCTGCAGTTGCAGTGCTAACTGTTGGAGGGAGTCGTTGAGCTGTCTTTCCAGTAATTATTTTGGCTGAGAACTGTTTAGCACGTGAGAAGGATAGGAAAGGAGCAGTTAGTTTCTTTTTTGTAAGAAACACTTCCTCTATGGTTTGTAAGGGATGCTTTCACCCCAGGCTGCTGCAAACTGCTCCATCAAAGTACTGTCTTCCTCAATTGCTCAGGGAAAGTGGGATCAAGTTTGTAATAAAAATTTGAATGGCACTGATTGCACTGGGGCTGCTGAGCAACCTAATGCTGGGACTACCACACTCTAGTACTAGAAACATTGACTGGAGGCAGTGTTAATGAAGATTATGGTTTAAGAAGCTTAAAGGGGAAAATAAGAATTTCTTCTAGACTTAGGAAATACTGCTGAGGGTATGCATGTGTAAGATGAGAGCCCTGAAATGATGGGGTTTGGGGTCCTTTTGAAGCTGTGTGTGTTTTGGGACTGCATTTGGGTGTCTTGTCATCTTTTTGTTCTGGTTTTCGTTTGTTTGTTTGAATTCTTTGCTTAAAAGTACACAGCATCACAGCTTCTGACAAAGCTGACTTGCTGGTCGGCTCTGTGGGGCAAGGAAGCATGAAGAGGGTTGGTTGAGCTCCACAAAGGGGTCAGCCTGCTCACGTGGGTCAGTTCTGACTTCTGGGTTAGTTTATTTAGTGTTTGTGTATCACTCCAATTATTACTTCCACAAATAGAGATTTGCAGGATATTTTGCTATCAGAATAAGCTTCTGTTTTCTTGACTGTTTCTTCTTTATCTACGTTGTGTTGGAAATAATGGTGTCCTATGGCTTCCTTCAGACTGTTTACCTTAGTTCTCAAGCAGTGAGTGCATCTGTAGGGCAGTAAGCCTGTATAATTTAAGAATGGAAGTTGCCACTGTTACTTGGCTGAACCTGTTTAAATGTTTAACATGTGAACATACTTTAGAAACACTTCTGACTCCAACCTGGGCTTGATGTATGTGCTGCCTTGTGAGCTGTACCTAGAACAACACACAAGAACTTCTCTTCATTTTTTTGCCTATGGCTAGTTTTGACATATGCAGGAAGTATCACCTCTTTTCTTTTTGCAGCCAAAGTGATCATCCATCAGACACTCAGCGTTTTAGAAGATATTGTAGAAAGTATCTCTGGAGAATCCACCAAGTCTCGGCAGATCTGTTATCAGTCACTGCAAGAATCCGTGCAGGTCTCACTAGCCCTCTTCCCAGCTTTCATTCATCAGTCAGGTATAACCATAGGACAGGTTTAATGCTGTGAGTAGCTTTATCACCTCCCAGTAACACCCAGAGCCCATCAGCATAGGGTCGTGGTGTTCACGGGAGGTGTGTGGGCTTGCTGTGTAATGCAGGTCTGTCCTGGTGGGTGGGCTGAGTCAGAAGAGGAAAGGGAGATCTGGTGTTATCTACAATACGGTCATCAAGACTTGTCACACTTCCAGTAGGTGGAGATGCCCTGTGTTGTTTTCAGGCAGCGAAAAGCAACGGAGCTTTTCATGAGCACAAAAAGAGCTTCAAAATTCCGTGCCTATGTTTGTCACTTATTCTCTCCAATTCTCTCCAAAAGCTTGAAAACAAAGCATAGTAGTGGTCATGATTTTTTTTAATATCCTTGTAAAGGACTGGCTCCCAAGATGTCACAGAATCACAGAATTGCCAGGGTTGGAAGGGACCTCAAGGATCCATGTCCAAGATGATGAATGGGGCCTGGACAACCTGATGGCATGGCAACCCTGCCTACAGCAGGGGGAGGTTGGAACTATAAATGCTCTTTAAAGTCTCTTCCAACCCAAGTCATTCTGTGAGTCAATGTAACCAGGACTGCTGTTTGGCAGTCTTGTGGCCAGTTCTTACATTTTGTATCTCGTCATTTGCCTGGGGCTGCAGCAGCTTTGTGAAGAGCCAGGCATTCCAGAAAAACTTCTGGAGCCAGGTGGGATCTTCTCAGTGAAACGGGCCTGTGGGGAGCCAAAACAAAGACATAAAGGATCCAAGGCAACAAGCTGATGCTGTGACTCCAGTGAATTGCTACTTTCAGTTGCATGAAGCTGCTCACCTGTTCTGTGTTTTCTATAAGAGTCTGTATGAAGCAGAACCTGAGTGGTTGCAGCTTACTGTGGCTGTTCAATAAAGCACGCTGGGTGTGATGGTGAATTACCTTCAGTGCAGCTAATCTTGTCAGATCCAGCCCCCTCTAAAAAAAAAAAAAAGAAAAAGAAAAAAAGCTGGATTCTATCTCTTGGCCACTTCAAGTTGTACAGAACTGTTGTGGATTTCCTCATATTTCCTGTTAACCCTGTGTGTGCAGTGTGCTGCTGAAGCCCAGACCATTGCAGGAGCTTTCTCCAAGCAGTCTGTGTAGGCAGACAGACCCATGGCCCTTGCACTGCTGTATTTGTTCTGAGTTGTTGATGCTGACCATACTTGTCCCTGGAAACGTCTGAGCCATTTTCAAGTCCTGTAGGACCAACTATTGATTTCAGTTTTTAATGGTGAAGCTGCTGCTTCAGGAATAAATGTAATTCCCTGTACAGCAGGAGCAGGTATCACATAAAAGACTTCTTTGTGTATTTGAACATTGCCTCAACATGTTCTGTTTGCTTTCCTGTTTTGTCTTAGATGTGACGGATGAGATGCTGAGCTTCTTCCTCACTTTGTTTCAAGGACTGAGAGTGCAGATGGGAGTGCCTTTCACTGAGCAGATCATACAGACTTTCCTAAATATGTTCACCAGGTATTGTCTTGTACTGGTTATTTTTTTCTTATCCCTGGTGATGATTTGTCTTGGCCAGCTAACTGAACATATCCCTGTCCAAAGAGAAAAGAGTGTTCCACTTCTTCCTCTGTGTCCAGGGCTTAGTTTAAGGAAAATATTTCTAAGCCTGAAGTGACCCAGTCCGTCCACAATGGCATGTGTACCTGATGTGCAATTTCAGCTTTCCCAGAGACTTGACAGTCTTGGAAGTATGTGATACTGAACACTGGACTCTGGCATTACTTAGTTAGTGTCTTTGTGCATCCCTGTTGTCCCTAGAGGGTAGCTTCTGTTAGGGAAGCTACTTCCCTTCCGTGGCTTAATATGCTTGGGCTGTATTAGCTGGGGAAGCTTAGAGACTGCTTCCCTTTAAATTTGGTAGGTAAGCATGCTGATCTCAGGGGAAGATCCCATCCAACAACTTCATTTTTTATTGTAGAGAGCAGCTGGCAGAGAGCATCCTCCATGAGGGGAGCACTGGCTGTCGAGTGGTGGAGAAGTTTCTGAAAATTCTGCAAGTGGTGGTGCAGGAACCAGGCCAAGTATTCAAGCCTTTTCTACCCAGTGTCATCTCACTGTGCATGGAGCAGGTGTACCCCATCATTGCAGAGGTAGGACTGCTTTCACACCAGGTGAACGCAGAGGGGGAAGAGAAGGCCTTGCTGGGGCTGTGGGAGCAAAGAAGGGCTTTGCTTTCCAGGAGCTGTAAATGTCAGTCCCAGTGTGGGGAAAGCTGGGGGTGGGGGGTTTGGAAGTAGAGTGGTTGGAGGATTTTGTCAGAAATTGTCATAGACACTAGAAGTACAGACATGCTCAAAGCAGGAGGTAAAACAAAACTGGATTATGTGTTCGTAGCATGATGGTGTGATCCAGCAGCTGCTGAGGTCGATGCCTTCCATAGAAGGAAATCCTTCGTTTTGGTACCACAGCTGCAGAGTGCTCCTGGATGGCCACCAGACAGGGTGCTGCCAGCAGTGGGACCCAGGGGATGATAAGTGGGATTCCAGCACAGGAGCCTCTTCTGAGGTGTTGTTCTTTTCTCCTAGCGCTCATCTCCTGATGTGAAAGCAGAATTATTTGAGCTGCTTTTCCGAGTCCTCCATCACAACTGGCGGTACTTCTTCAAATCCAGTGTTCTGGCCAGTGTCCAGAGGGGGGTGGCAGAAGAGCAGATGGAGAATGAAGCGCAGTTCAGTGCCATCATGCAGGTAACTCCACTACAGTTCTGTAAGAACCCTTTTTGTAACAGAACACGTGCTGCTTTTGGCAGGACATTAAATGTGGCTGCTGGGGATTAGACAATGTCCAGAGTGAGGTCTTGTGTGTAGGAACTGCTAAAAATGAAAATATTTGTAGAGACATCTTGCTGATGTGCTTGCAGAGCTCACAGTGCCTCATTTAGCATTCCTTTCTCACTCCTGCTAATTCCTTTCCATGCCTACATTCTTCGTCTGGACCTAAAATATTACTGGTGCAGTCCTGTTTACTTCTGCTTTGATTCCATCAAATTGCTGGTGCAGGAAAGGTTTCCTGAAACCAAGATGTCCTCTGGTTTTATACAGAAACACAGAAAAATATCAGACTTCTCATGAGCAGCCTGTTGCAGCCTGTCTGCTGTGGGGCCCTTTTGCAGTGCAAACAGCAGCATGTTCACACTGTGCTCTGGAAGCTAAGAGCAGGTGGCAGTCAGAAGGCAGTGAGGGCCACGTGTCAGACTGCAAGAGGGAGGGCCCTGCAGAGCTGCCCTGTCCAAAAGCTTATGGAGGCTGGAGACCTTCTGGTGGACACATAAAGAGGGAGCTCTTGTGCTGTATGATGTGAACTATGCTGATACTTTCTGTATTTTAGCATTATTGTGAATAGAGACCAGAGCTGCCCCTGTCCAGAGCTACCCAAGCTTCTTTTTTCTCCTGTAGCAGCTTAACATTTCCTCACTTGCCTCAGCATCTTGTTTTGGGGGAAGCTTGATGAAGTTGTCTCAGTAACAGCTGCAGGCTGCTTGGCACTGCTGGGCCAGTTTTACTGCTTGGGCACTGCTGCTTTGGTGCAAAAGCTGAATGTTCTGTGAGTGTTTTTCACTGCAAGAACAGCCAGTGTCTTGTTTAGTGTTAGTAGTTCACGTGCTGGTTTCCACAGATCAGGGCCATCTCTGTCCATCTAGCAATAAATGGCTATTGCAAAGGAATAACCTTTGATATCTTCATGATATCTTGGAGCAGCAACCATGAAGGTTCTACTGTCTGCTTCTGCTCATCTATATAGTGTTTCAAAAGTGCTTTATCCCAGAGTCTATACAGGCATACCATGCTTCAGTGGGATCCAGCAGATCTTGTTGAGGGATTTGGTATGCCTGGGTCTGCCTCCCAGTCCTCACCCATAACTTATAGCTTACTGCAGTAGCATCTTAACCACATCTGCCAGTCATCTTGCCCTCTAGATGCAGATAAACAGCAAGAGCAGTGAGTATGTTCTGGCTTTATTCATGCTCACCATGGTACTCTGGGTTCTTCTGAGAAATAGACATATCCTTTACAAGTAAACTGTCAGGGAACTGTGCTCAGCATCTCTTGTTCCTTTTCAGTGCGTGGTGATACGTGGTCCCAATAAACCCAGCTTAGAAACTGTTCTGCAGGGATTTGAGCACATGGCCACTAAAGTTTCTTCATTCCCTCCAGTCTGGCAACAAGGTTGACTTCAGCAGACTCACAAAAAGGTTTTACTGAGAAGCAGCAGAAGCTGCCAGGGGTTTGTTCTCCTGGCACGTGGCACCAGAAGGTCCTGTTCCTCCCACCTGAACACAGTTGGCAAAAAGCTGAGTTGTTGGCATGCATGTCAAACAACATCATGGCATTGCTTCAGGAGATCTGTAAACAGACGCTGTGTGGTGTTGGGGTGAAAACATTGTTCTGCCTGTCAGTTTTGATATTCATTATGGTATCAATCCCCTCCCCTTGATTCTACTTTGCAGGCATTTGGCCAGTCCTTCCTGCAGCCTGACATTCACCTGTTCAAGCAGAATCTCTTCTACCTGGAGACATTGAACACCAAGCAAAAGCTGTACCACAAGGTGAGTCTGAGCTTACCAGTGGGCAGGTGCCAGACAAAGGGCTGTTAAAAGTGAGAGCTTTCCAGTCCAAGGAAGCTGGAAATGGCTTTGTGAAAGTGGAAGGCTGCCTTTTAGGCTTCCAGATGGCTCTCAAACTGAAGGTCAGGATTTGGGGCTTATTTACTGCATCCTTTGTTTGCTGTGGCTGTGGTGAGGACATTGCTGGTCAAAGTGACACTGCCACCTCACTGACATTGCTGTGCCGGGCACAGGAGGAACCCCAGTTGTTTCCAGTCTTGGTCTGTGTCCTCCTGTGACAATGAGGGAAAGCAAAGAACACACAGTGACAGGGAGACTTGTCTTACAAAGCAGAAATTGGTGGATTGAATGGTTCATAAGTGAGACAGTGGTGGAGTCTCTCCATCCTTCTCGTGTGGACCAGCAGCAGGCTGTTTACTATTTAGTTGGGTGACTGTGAGGTGGTTGCCCATTGCTGACATGTGGCACCCATCCTCCAAAACCTTTGATTTAGATTTGTTAGCTGCTGCCACAAAGAATGAGAGTTGCAGTCCAGGGTCTTGCCCTTCTGGTTAGCCTTTGGAGGCAGAGCTTTTAGGTTTCTGTCTGTGATCACAACTGAAGGGCAGACCATCATGTTAGCAGCTGCCTATTCAGACATTCAGGCAGCCAACCAGGTTCCCTAGGAACTCTGACTGCTTTCTAGAACACAGTGCATGGCTAAAATTTGGGAGTTTAAATGGGACTTGATACTGTTTCCTTGAATGCTAATATTTAAAACTTGAACCAGAGATATGAGGTAAGTGTGACCAAGTTCACAGGTAATTTTGCAGTAGGTACTTGAGATCTTGGCCTGGCTAAGACTGGAGAATAATATCTGTGCTCTCAAGGGCTTGTAGAGCTTGCCAATAGCTCAGAAACTGCAGGTATTAAGTGACCCAGTGCAGCCATGTCCATGTGCCCATCTGACCTCCACAAGCTCTCACTTCTAAAGCTGTGCTGTGCTCCCCCCTGGTGTGAAGGCGCCTGACTGTGTCCTCCTCTCACTGTGCAGAAGATCTTTCGGACAACCATGCTGTTCCAGTTTGTGAATGTGCTGCTCCAGGTGCTTGTCCACAAATCCCACGACCTGCTGCAGGAGGAGATTGGCATTGCTACCTACAACATGGCCTCAGTGGACTTTGATGGCTTTTACTCAGCCTTCCTCCCTGAGTTCCTGGCCAGCTGTGACGGTGTGGACTCAAACCAGAAAAATGTGCTGGGAAGGAATTTCAAAATGGACAGGGTAAGAAGGGAGAGTGCAGCAGGGGAGTGCAAGGATTCCTGGGCTGGGCAGTGCTTTTCTCAGAGTGTGGGGCCGATAGCCATGGGCTCCTTAGTGGTACCACTGTTACAAACACTTGCATAGTCAGTGGTGCCCTAGCATTGGATTTTTTGCTGTAGGTAGCAAAGTTGCCATCTCATCTCTTGGACTTGCTTATTCCGTGGGAGTTAGAGCTCTAATATATTCCCTGGGGGGAGCTTTCATAAGGGTAGACTGACATTTGCTAGTGGGACACAGATCCTTGCCAAAACCTTGCTCCAGCTGCTAGCCAGATGTTGGAGGATTATGGCTGCAGCCGGGGGAGCTGCCACCTCTCTCATGGCAGTACAGCTGGCTTTCAGTCTGCTGAAGTCTCATTGTCTGTTGATGATTCCTCTCCCATGGGAGGCAGTGGGGATTTGAGACCCCAGGTTTAAGGGGGTAGAGAAGGAGCTCTGAGAGAATCTTTAGTAGGCGATTAGATTCCTTGAAGGGCTCTTCAGGGAAACCAGCCTTGTGATGAGCTTTGTGGGAACTGGAGCCTTGGCAGGAGCACTCTGAGCAGTTGCTGCTGCAGATGGCCATGCCGTGGCCATTTGTGTTGTGCCTGAGTGCACAGCAAGGAGCCAGTGCTGCGAGCAGGGCCTGGTTCTGTGCAGTCAGCTCCTGCTTGGGGCAGCTTAGGAGCAGCCTCTGTTCCCTGCACGTGGGCTGCAGAAACTCAGGTTTCCTGGGCTCAGATGCTGGAGGAGATGCGTATGTATGGATATACGTGGGGGCACCAGATGCTCCCTTTCTGTTCCCTGCTATCCCGTGGTGCCTGTAGGTATTCCTATGTTTGCAGTACAACGTGTTGTTTGATCTCTTTCAGGACCTGCCATCGTTTACCCAAAATGTGCACAGACTGGTGAATGACCTGCGTTACTACAGACTTTGCAATGACAGTTTGCCCCCCGGAACTGTGAAACTATAGTTACTGCACTGGACTCGTGTTCTGATCACTGTAGGGAACAGATCCATGTCTCGTTTTGCCACCACCTTCTCTCCTGGCTGCTTTGTCAGCACTGCGGGACGCGGTGTCTCGCAGGTGGGCACATCTGTTTGGATTCATGCACCACGCTTCCTTCTCTCCCATCCCAAAGGCCACAGTGCTGGCTGCAGGATGTGTCTCAGCTCCTAGCCGCGGGGCACAGCAGCTCACCGGGCTTTGTTCCACCGACAGAGCGCTCTGTTGCGCCTGGAGATGTTTATGGAGTCGTCTCGAGAGACCTCGTGTGTACCAATCGTGAGGCAGAAGCGCCAAAGACTGCTTCAGCCATTCGTACCTTCGTGTCATTCCGCCTTCCTGCCCTGCCCGGCTCTGGGAGGAGGAGGGGACTGTGATGTCGGGGACTGTTTTGGCACTTCTGTCACTCCCTTTGTTTTTTAAATTGCCTTGAAAACCTCCCTGCTGTCAGCGGGGATTAGAGACTTCTTCGGGTTTTTTTTAAACGTTTTCTCATCATTCCATTGTGATACTAAAACAACATGCTTCATGGAAATAAAGTGCTTACTTTGTTGTTTTAAATAACTTCCCTCTGTTTTAGTTTCCATGCAGGCTGTCACCAAGCTGCGCCCAGCGGCTTCACCTACCACCTCTGTTCCCTGTTTCCTGGTGGGATCTCTGTTCCTTTGGCATTCTGCTGTCTGAATACACGGAGAACAGCCTGCGGGAGGAACACCTCCAAACACACGTGGGGTTGCACCACAGGGCAAGCTGGGCTGGAGGCCACTGGAGTGTGAGATTAAAGCCTCTGTCCCCATTCAGACAGGTTGAGATGCTGGAGTTTCCTGCCCTCGTCTGGAGCGTGTGTTCACCTTGAAGCCTTCCCAGATGTGGTTGCGAAGGGAGATAGATGTCTGTGTGCAGGCAGCTGGGAGGGCTTAAGGGCTGCTCACAGCACCTGCAGCTCCTGCATGGAACTGCTGGATGGGGCTTTGCCTGTCCCACTGCCTCCCCGGGGCTCTGTGCTGATGCTTCTGCTTCTTGCAAAATGTTTGGTTGCTCTTCTCTGTTTGCTGACCGAGGGTGAAAGTGCGTGTTTTTCCCTGGCTGAGCGGAGGATCAAGGGCAGCAGCTGGCAGGGGGCCCGAGCCCAGCTTGGGAGGACCTGCGAGCCCTTCGTGCTGCTGGAAACCTCTCCTCCTTCCCCGGTGTCTGAAATGCTCGTTCAGATCCCTGTGTTTCCCCAAGGTGTTCAGAAAAGCTGTGTGTCTGCCCGTAGAGCAGCCGGGCTGCGGTACCCGCTCATCCCTTTCCCCGCAGCCCTCGATGGGACGCGTGGGACACGGGATGACTGTTCCCAGGACCGGGGGCTCCCCGCGGCCGCGGCTGCTTTAAGAGGAGGGCCGAGCCGGTCCCGCCGGGCCCTTAAAGCCTCCCCGCGGGGCGGCCGGACCCGCTCCGAGCCTCCCGCCCCGGCCATGGGCTCCCTGGGGCGCTGCCTGGCGCGGGGGCTGCTGCGGGGTCAGCCCGGCATCCGCCTCCCCTTCGGGCCGCCGCGCTGCTACGGCTCCGGTGAGACCCGGCCCCGCCCGACCCTGCGGGCGGTCCCCATCCCCGTCCCGTCACATCCTCTTATGCCCCTAAGGACCCGGTCCCCATCCTTCCCCCTCTCCTCTCCCTGCCTTGTCCTTAGGGACCCCTCCCCATCTCCTTCCATTGCCCCATCCCGTCCTGCTGTCCCCGTTCTTTGGGGTTTGGTGCTGGGATCTCCGGGGGCAGACACGGAGCATCCCCCAGGGAACGTGGGGCGAGCTCTCTCTCAGAGCCATCCCCTTTCCTGTCCGCGGACGCGCTGTCCCCTGCTCCTCCTGCACAGCTCTGACAGCGATGGGCACGCTGGTCCCTGCTGGACGTGTCCTCAATGCTTATCACAGCTTTGGGGCACGCATTCCCCCCTACCCCACGCTCGGGGCATGGGGGACATCACAGTGACAGCGGGGCTGGGGTCAGGGTTGGGGGATAAGGACAGGGATAGGGATGGGGATGCAGAAGGGGCTGTGCAGCCACAGTCACCCCGTGCCCCCCAGCCCCCCCGGAGCTGCGGGAGCAGACGCTGGTGTTGGTGAAGCCGGACGCGGTGCAGCGGCGGTTGGTGGGCGATGTCATCGGGCGCTTCGAGCGGCGCGGCTTCAAGCTGGTGGCCATGAAGCTGCTGCAGGTACCGGCACTGCAAGAGAGGGGTGGGGGTGTACATGGACCCCCATCTCCTGGGTGTCCCTGCATCACTTTATGGTGCTGTCAGGCGGATCGGGGCCTCCTGGACCGGCACTACCAGCACCTAAAGCAGAAGCCCTTCTACCCCGCTCTCCTAGCCTACATGACATCAGGGCCGCTGGTGGCCATGGTGAGCAGCTGCCCTCACCCCACTGCATCTCACCCCATTGCGGGGCTGTGGGGCTCAGCTGTCCCCCATCCTGCAGGTGTGGGAGGGCTACAACGTGGTGCGCTCCACGCGTGCCATGGTGGGGGACACGGATTCAGCACAGGCAGCGGCAGGGACCATCCGGGGGGACCTCAGCATGCACGTCAGCAGGTAAGGGCACACGGGGAGGGGGTGGCACTTGAGCCCTGCGATCACATCCCTATCCCTGCACAGGAACGTGGTGCATGCCAGCGACTCGGTGGAGACGGCGTCGCGGGAGATTGGCTTCTGGTTTCAACAGAATGAGCTGGTGGCCTGGGAGAGCGGAGATAGCCAGTACACCTATGGGCCATGAGGGCACTGAGACCCCCGTGCTATTAAACACTGCACCTCCCCTGCTGCCCTGCTCCTGTCCCTCGCCAGCGCTGGGGTGTGAACCGGGGGGACTGGGAGGCAGCAGGAGGTGCTGGGGGACACTGGGATGTCACTGATGGGCAATGGTCAGCGTTGGGATGTCAATGAGGAGAAACTGGGGTGGTGGTGAGAGGCGCTGGGATGTCACTGGGAAGTACTGGAGGCACTGGGATGTCAGTGGAGGACAATGGGAATGTTACTGGGCTGACAATGGGAAGCACTGGGATGTAACCAAGAAGTGCTGGATGTCACAGGGAGTTCTTGAATAGTATGGAGTGGAAACTGAATGGCACTGAATCCTCGCTGTGGAGGCACTGGGATGTGCTGGAGATGCTGGGAAGCACAGAAATGTCACCGGGGGCACTGCGAGGCTACTGGCGAGATCCAAGAGGCAATAAGAAATGCTGGAGGTGCTGAGATACCCACTGAGAAGCACTGGGTGTCACTGGGGGGCAGAGGGATGTCACTGAGATGGCAGTGGGTTATCGCATGGCATCACCAGAGTGGAACTGGGAGACAGTGGGAGGTCATGGGGGGCACTGGCACTGGGAAGGGCAGCAGAGAGCAGTGGGACGTCACTGGGACACACTGAAATGTCACCAAGAAGTGCGGGATGTCACTGGGAGGCACTGGTGTATCATGGAGTTGCAACGCACAGCTCTGGGGTGTCACGGAGAAGTGCTGGGGGGACACTGGGAAGCACGGTGATGTCACTGGGGCTGCTGGGAGGGCACTGGGAAACTCTGGGAGGCACCAGTAAGTGCTGGGGGGCACTAGAGGGCAATGGGACGTCACTGGGATGGTACTGACAAGTGCTGGATGTCATCGGGAGCCACTGGGCGACACGGGGATGTCTTTTGGGGGCGCTGGGATGTCGCTGGGTGGCACTGAGATGTCACGTGGGCTCACTGGGACGGAACTGGGAGGCACTGGGACGTCCTTGGGGGCAGCGTGGGGGCACGGGGAGACCCCTGAGTGACCTGGCATTGCGGTGGGGGAACTGGGAGGCACGGCGGGCAGGACGAGATGCCCGGTCCGCCGCTGGGGACACGCGTGTGACAGCGGGCGGCGCTGCGAGTCGCGCTCCAGCCCCGCGCCGTTGCCGGGCGACGGCTGCTGACGCCCGCGCATGCGCGAAGAGCTGCGGCGCGGGCTGAAACTACAGATCCCGGCATGCCCCGCGTCAGACTTCCGCTCCCGGCGTGCCTTGCGGCGGGGCGTCCCGGCGTGCCGTGCGCGGGCGCGGGTCGCTCAGTGCGGCAGCCATGGCGGAGCAGCGCGGCGCTTCGGATCCGCCGCCGGACGTGGATGGCGATGATTGCCTCGGGGAATACCGGCACCTCTTCAGCCCCGACATCCTGGCGTGAGTGCCGTGCGGGGCCGGGCAGCATCGGGGTGGCCCGGTTCGCTCCTCACGTCCCCTCGTTCCTCTCCTATAGGGGCCGCGTGGCGTTCATCACCGGCGGCGGCTCCGGGATCGGCTTCCGCATCGCGGAGATCTTTATGAGGTACGGGCCGGGCCGGGCCGGGCCCTGCGGGGGCTCCGCGGGCCGTTCTCACCGCCCCTCCGTTGCAGGCACGGCTGTCGGACCGCCATCGCCGGCCGGAATCAACAGCGTGTGGCCGAGGTGAGCGCCGGGCTGCGGGGTGAGGAGGGAGCGGGAGCTGAAGGGAGGCTGCGGGGTGTATGTGGCTGTATGGGTGTCCGTGTTCAGTGTGGAGTGCGGGACCTGGTGGCCTTTCACAGAATCATAGAATGGCCAGGGTTGGGAGGGACCTCAAGGATCACGAAGCTTCAACCCCCTGCTGCATGCAGGGCCACCAACGTCCCCATTTAATACCAGCCCAGGCTGCCCAGGGCCCCATCCAGCCTGGCCTTGAACACCTCCAGGGATGGACGGGGCATCACAGCCTCTCTGGGCAGCTGTTCCAGCACCTCACCACTCTCACAGCAAACAACTTCCCCCTGACATCCAACCTCAATCTTCCCTCCCTCAACTTCAAACCATTTCCCCTCGTCCTGCTGTTATCTACCCTTTCCAAGAGTTGATTCCCCTCCTGTCTGTAGGCTCCCTTTAGGTACTGAAATGCTGCAATGAGGTCACCCCACAGCCTTCTTTTCTCCATGCTGAACAAGCCCAGCTCCCTCAGCCTGTCTTTGCAGGCTGATCATCTTTGTGGCTCCTCTGGACCTTCTCCAACAGCTCCCTGTTTTTCTTTTACTAGGGGCTCCAGACCTGCACACAGTGCTGCAGATGGGGCCTCACAAGAGCAGAGTAGAGAGGGACAACCACCTCCCTGTCCCTGCTGGCCACCCCTCTGCTGATGAGAGACCCTTTAAAGGGTCCTTCCAACTCCAGCCGTTCTGTGATTCTATGAGTTCCCTTTATATGGGTGGTGCAGATGCTCTGAGCCCCAAAATCCCTGTTATGCTTTGTGTTTTAGGTGCAGGGACAGGAGGAGCTGTGCTGGGCTCGTGTGCTGCTCTGTGCTGGAAGCGGCCACAAGAGAGCTTTGCAGGGATCACAGAGAGTTCACTGAAATATAATAAAGAGCAAACTGAGTGCTTGGGGCTGAGCTGGCATGACCCAGCCTGGAGGCACTTAGCTCTGTTGCTGTGCATTCCTTCATGCTCATGTGTCAGAAAACAAGCAGCGAAACTCAGCAGCTTTTTAGTCCTGAGGGATTGGAGCCTTCTGAGAGCACAGGGACTGATTTCCAAGGCCTTGACCTGTGCGTGCCTTGTGGTCAGCTCAAAGCTTCTCAGAAAACAGCCTGAGGAGCCCATGTGGGCATGCGGAACATCACCAGCTGTTGTGTGGGGCTGTGGCTCAGTTTGTATGCAGTGCTCGGGCCTTGGCGATGGCTTCATGCTGAGCTGCCTCCTGTACCTCGCAGGCAGAGTCTTGATAACTGCTGGTTAGCAATTGCCCTTTTACCCACCAACATTTTGGATCTAAAGGTTACTTATTTCCAGGACCTCACCGGGGTCCAACCTTTGTACCTGCCCTGCAGAGCTGTTGCTTGGGGTGTGCTGTGTCTGTAAAGGCTGTGGAAACAGTTGGACTTAGCAATCTGTCCTCTACATGGGACATGATGTGCAGGAGCTGTCTCTGGCTCCCCAGGTGCCCTGGCTGTGTTTGGACAGTTCTCTCCCCTGCCTAAGGGCTGTATTGGCTTTTTTTGTTTAGAAACATGATGGTTGTGCTGGCTGATGAAATGCAGCTGCTTCTGGAACAAGACATGACTTGTGTTCATGTGGGTAATGCCTGTGCTTGCTTTGTGCTGACAGGGATGCAGCTTCTTCCTAGCTTGCTTGCTTGTGTGAGATCTGGTCTGGCCCTTGCTGAAGAACAGAATCCCAGAAAGAATCTTGCTTTTCTCTTTTTTTCAGGCCTCAAAAAAGCTGGTTGCAGCCACAGGGCAGCAGTGCCTGCCTCTGTCCGTAGATGTCAGGCAGCCACAAACCATCATGACAGCAGTGGATGAGACACTGAAACAGTTCAAGCAGATTGACATCCTGGTTAATGGTGAGCCACTGGAGCGTGCTGTGGGAGAGATGGCACAGGCTGTCTGTTAGGCAGGGTGTTCTCCAGCACACGAGCTGTATTTGCTCTGTCTGGCTTATGCTGCTTTGCTCTGGGAGCATCTGAGCAACTGATGGTGTGAACCCCTGAGAGCAGCACAGAGGGAACAGTCTCAGAGAAACAAGAGACTGAGTTTTATTGTTCTCACTGTGAATCACTCCTAGATACCTAGAGCTACAGGCCATTATTGGAACTGTTTCCACTTCATCACCAGCCTTACCCAAGCATTATTGCCTGCTGTCCCCCTCACGGAAGTGTCCTGAGCTGACTGTAACCCCAACTGCTTGTCCTCAGGTGCTGCAGGAAACTTTCTGTGCCCAGCCAGCGCTCTGTCCTTCAACGCCTTCAAGACAGTGATGGATATTGACACTCTTGGCACCTTCAACACCTCCAAAATCCTCTTTGAGAAATATTTCCGTGTAAGTTCCTCCTGGTAAGGAGGAGGTTAGTGCTGTGCAAAGCACACTTTGGTGAATCCTAAAAGGTGGAAGGGAGCAGAGCACTGCTCTGTCAGCCTGCCCCACCTGCCCTGCTCACTGAATCCAGTCCATCCCCTTCTGGGGACTGCAGCCTCTGTGCCAGAAGTGAGAGCTGTGCTTTGTTTCCTGCCTGTCCCTAGCCACAGGGCGTTGATTTGTGTAGCACCTGTCTGTGCTCTGCCACCTGTCTGGGAAGAAGCTGCAAACTGCTGCTTCTCTGTTTAGTTTGGTCTTTGCTCATTGCTTGTACCTCCCACTTCTTTGGCAGGGCCCTGCTCAGTGAGTTGGCAACACAGGGATGTCTGTCCCCACGAGTGACCTTCCCTCCAAGCCCATCGTGCTCCTATGTGACCCTCATGCCACTCCCTCCTAATTCTGCATCTCCTTTCTCTCCCCAGGACCACGGTGGGGTCGTCATTAACATCACAGCAACTCTGAGCTACCGAGGGCAAGCCCTCCAGGTGCACGCTGGTTCTGCTAAGGCTGCTATAGGTACCTAAGTGCTTCTTGCTGAGTTTCTGCAAGCTGTATGGGGCCACTAAGGAAGCTCCTGAGTATTGGGATGGGAAGATGTCTGTGGTGGGAGAGCTGGACATGAATCAGTGTGGTTACTGTGTGGTGCTGTATATGCCTATGTTTGATGTGGGGCTCTTCTCCTTTCTCGAGCCCTTTGTTCTTGGCCAAAACCTCCCTTGGCTTTTTTCCCCCTCCCACAACAGTTGGTGGAATGGTTTTTACTTTCCCTTTTTCATTCCTTTTGTAATGTGTTCCCCTCCCCAGATGCCATGACCCGTCACCTTGCTGTAGAGTGGGGTCCCAACAACATCCGAGTGAACAGCTTGGCACCAGGCCCCATCACAGGCACCGAGGGGTTCCGGCGGCTGGGTAAGGCCCTGGGGCTCCTGGCTGTGTCTCAGCAATGCTTTGCTGGTATCTCTCTGGGAGGGGGACCATCATGGACCACCTGTGCCACGCAGCTCATGTGGTGTGCTGCAGGTAGCTGCTGTGCCTGCGGGCTCAGCTCTTGAAGTCCATCTGTGTGTTCAGCCCTGGAGGCTGGGAAAGCTCAGAGATCTCATGCCTCAAGCTCACTGTTACAGCATCCAGTTACAAGTTTCACAGCTGTGCTTGAGATCCCTTTACTGAACTCTCTTTGTCCCTGGGCCATCCCTAGGGCTGTGCCAGCATCTCATTGAACTTCCCTGGGGCTCTCAGCAACTGACACCGCACGAGCAGCGCTGCTGGATGGCAGTGTCTGGCAGGCAGTGGTGATGGGCAGGAGGTCCCGTGGTCATAGCTGGCTCTTTCTCCCATCATTTAGGTGGAAAATTTGCCAAGGACTCAAAGCAGTTTGACACGATCCCCCTCCAGCGTGCAGGGAACAAGACGGAGATCGCCCACAGTGCGCTGTACCTGGCGAGCCCCCTCTCCTCCTACGTGACTGGCACCACACTGGTCGTGGATGGTGGGAGCTGGCTGACCTCTGCCAACAGCTTCTCCGCCTTGCTGGGTATTGCTGCATCCTCTGCTAAACTTTAGGTGACGTGCCTTTCCCCCTCTGTGGGATTAGAGCAGGGCTTGTGTCAGAAACCCTGTTGCCCCGTGGTGTAGAGGCATGGTTGCGGTCCAGTGGGTATTGCATTGCCCCTTCTTGCAGTGCCTTGGTCGAGTTGTGCCAGGCTCTGCCTCTCCTGAGGCTCAGACCATCGTGCCTCAGCAAGCTTGGGGGGTGCTGGGCTGTCCTGAGTGGGTTTCAGCACTCCCCTGCACCCAGTTCCTGCTTGAGCAAGCGAGGGATGTGCGTGGGATGAGCTGTGGGGTGGGCAGATCTCTTCTTCCTGCTGGAGGTTATTGTCTGGACATCTCTAAATGCCCCCTGGGGCAAGGCAATAATACCTGCTTCTGTGCCCCATCAGCAGGCTTGGATACAGAGTCCTGGCAGCCTCTGCCTCCCCTATCTTCCTTGCATGAATTCATAGAATGGCCTGGGTTTTAAAGGACCACAATGATCATCTAGTTTCAACCCCCCTGTTATGTGCAGGGTCGCCAACCACCAGAGCAGCCTGTCCAAAAATTATTGCAGCATGTATCATGGGGTTGCATTGCTCTCAGGGCTCATTTTGGCTGCATGTGCCCACGGAGCTCACTGCCAGGGCTGGGTGCTTTCTGGGAGAGGAGTCTCCTTTCACCCTACTCCTGCGTGGTCCTCGAGCAGGGCTGTGTGTGCTGACCTCCCTGCTGTCTTGCAGATGTCTGGGCCGCAGGAGCAAACAAAAATCAATGATGGACAGCCTGGGATTGACTGACGGACAGAAATTTGACTGAATGCTGCTTCCCTGGGACGTCTCGGGGTGGAGTCACCCAGAGTGGGAGCTGAGAGCTGCAGAGAGCAGCAGTGTGGTGATGCTGCTGATCCCACTCCTGCCTGGGGGAGGGAGCACCAAGGATGCTGCAGGGAAGCAAGTGTACCCAAACTCTGCACTGTTACAGTCTTCTGAGCTGTTGTGGCTGAGATTGTGAGGATAGCAGAGGGGAATGGGCTGTGGTGCTCACTGTCTAGTCTGGTTTTTCCTTTCTGGAGTCCCAGTCCTGGGTATCTGACCACTTCCTGCTCTCTCCCCTCTCTTTGCCTGGGAGCAGCATAGGACCCTGCAGCAGCTCCTTTTTGGGATGGGGGATAGCTCAGCCCATTCTGGGTTGGGAAAAGCCATACACTTCCCTACTGCCAGTGCTTGCTGTCAGATCTGCAGCTTGTCCTGCTAGGAGAACGAGATCAGCTGCAGTGCTCAGGGCATCTTTTGCTTGGTAGCTCTTGGATACAAAGTAGGACCAAGGTGGCTCTGACAGGGGGATGGACAGCTTCACTTCCTCTGGGGGCTCCTGGCTGGAGCAGCAGCACACTGAGACTGGTGCAGAGGTGCCTGAGATGTCCTTTCCGTGGGAACAAAGGTGGTGAGCCTGAGCTGTCTGTCTGTCAGCCCCCCACTGTCTGTCAGCTCTAATAGCTCTGGCACCAATCTCGTGCTGTCCCCTTTCTATGTCCAGACACCACAACGGTGGGTGAATCAGAGGCTAGCAGAAATTCAGCCTTTGCTGAGCAGCACTGAGCTGCAGGGGCTGCACTGGGAATGAAACGTGTGTGCTCCAGGGGCTCTGCAGTGCCCTCCTACTGCTGACAGCAGGTTTTTAGCTTATCCTGATTTCTTTTAATCTGGTTTTAAAGATTGCTGAAGATTGGTTTCTTTTCCTACATGATTGTAGACTTGACAGGTTTTGCTCCTTCCTCCAGGCCACGAATAAAGATCTTCCAGCCTGAGCTGTGCCACTTCTCCTCTGTTTGCCTGCCTGGGGAGGGAGGGGGGGGGGGGGGGTTGATCCCACATCTATTTTGACCGTTCCAGCTCCCAGCAGCCAAAGCTTTGAGTGTTGCTCCTTCTCTTCGGGCACGATGATTAGAGAAACAGCTTGAAGGGTGCTGAAGGAAGGAAGAGCTTTGCAGCACCGCCTGTCCCCCAGCTGGGGATGCCCACCGGCTCCCTGGTGACAGGGAGAGACGTGAGGGTCGGGAACGTGGCTTGTGTCCTTTGTCCCGTCTTCCCGGGCTGTGCCGAGGGGCCGCAAGCTGCAGCTACGTGCAGGGAAGATCCTGGCAGGTGAGAGGTGGGACGTTGTGTGCGTGCAGCCTGGAAGGGCTACAGGGGAGCGACCGGCACCCAGGGGAGCGGCTCGGGCGGGCGCCCCACGTGCTCGTCCCGCGTGCGGCCCCTTTAAGGCCGGTCCCGGGGGGGCGGGGCTTCCGCTCGGCCCCGCGCCGCGTCGCGGTGGGTTGAGCGGGGCACGGCGGTGGGCGAGTGACGTCACCGCGCGGCTACTGCGGCGGCCGCGGGGGTAAATCCGGAGGTTCGCCGGCGGCTGCTCCGCGAGAGGCGGCGCGGGCGGGCGGGCGGCGGAGGGTTCGGTTCGGTGCCGCCGCCCCTTCGGTCGCGCGGGGCCGCCCCGCAGCATCGGGCGGAGCGGATCCTCGGGGCCGTCCTCCGGTGCCGCCGAGGCGGGCGGGGCCGGCGCCGCCTCGCACAAAGCCGGGCGCGGGCGGAGCCCCGGGGACCGCACCGACGGCGGCGGCTCCGGCCGCGATGTGAGAGGGGCGATGGCCGCGGGGCATGGCCGCGCCGCGGGGACCCGCCGGGCAGCGAGCCGGGCAGCGGCGGGGCGGGCGGCTGAGCGCTGCCCGTGAGCATGGAGCCGCCGGCACAGCCTCTGCCGGCACCGCCGCTCGATCCCGGGCCGCGGTGGGACGAACCGGGACCGGAGGCGGGCCCGGAGCTGGAAGCGGAGCTAGAAGCGGAGCTGGAAGCGGAGCTGGCCCTGTGGGCGGCTGAGCCGGCAGCGGGGACGCCGCCATGGGCCCCCCCGGGGCGCGGGGACTGCCCGGAGGACGAGCCCCGCCTGCGCCCCGTCTTCGACGCCCTGGACCGGGACGGCGACGGCTTCGTGCGGGTGGAGGAGTTCGTCCAGTTCGCCACAGCCTACGGGGCCGAGCAGGTGAGGACGGAGCGCATCCCGGCGCGGCGGGGCCGTTCCGAGGGCACGGCGCTCCCTGCCCTCGCACCTCCTGCTGCCGCTCGACGCCCGGCTCCGACGCGGGGCTGCGGTGCCCGGTGCTGCGGTGCCGTGCCCGGAGGCGGTGGCAGCCGTCCGTCAGTGGGGCTGAGGGTGCAAGCTTAGGCTTTGTGCCGGCCCTGTGCTGCCCTGCCGGCCTCGCTGGGCTGCAGGCTCACGTGTCTCCCAAGCCCGGCGCTCCCAGCCCCGTGTTTTCCTTCTCCTCCTCGCTGCCCCGCAGCAGATGAGATGCGGCGTAATTTGAAGCTGCCCGGCGTGACCCAAAATGGAGAGGGCTGCAGTTGGTGCTGGGATGGGTTTGGGTGCTGGGAGCTGCCAGCGGTACTGCGTGGGAAGGGCTGATTTGAGGCGTGCAGCATTGCTGGGAGCGCAGCTCCGCGCCCGGTCCTTGTGTGCGCTCACAGGAGCTCTGCTCGCATTCCGGGCTGTACCGCTGCGCCGTATTCCGGCGGCATGACAAAGCAAATTACCATGTGTGAAGGAGTGCTGGGAGGAGGAGGAGGGCTTTTTGTCCACGTCCTCACGGGAAAAACGCCTCTTAAGAAGGAAGCGGAGGTGTTTCTTTGACACGGCACCTCTGTGACGCGGGGATGCTCGACGAGCAAAGGGACAGCCGGCGTTGCTGTGCCGTGGAGGGATGTGACGGCGATGGGGGAAACCGTGAGCTGCAGCACCGAGCTGCCAGCCTGCTGTGCCCGCAGCACTGCCCTGGGCATCCTCTGCTGCTGTTCTCCGTGCTCGTGGTCCCTTTGTGGCTCATTGCAGGAGGATCCGGCTCAGGGCACAGAGCTCTGCTCGGCTCCTGGGGATGCAGGAATTGTGTCAGCTCCTCCAAGGTGCAGAAATGCGGCTGCCTCGAGGAGCCTGTGGGCTGTTGTGGTCTGTCTGCAACCAGGTGGGGTCTGCAGGAGGTTCTGGGATGCTGGGAGCCGACTGACCCAGCTGGGCTGTACTGATGGGTTGCCTGCAGGCTGCTGGCTTGTGTCTCCTTACAGCCAGTTGTTCCTTCCCACTCTGTGCTGAAATACACTCTGCTCGTCCTGTGTGGGCAGTGAGAAGGCTTCTCTTGATGTAGCAGGAGCAGGGACAGCCTGCTTGGTATCGTTGGGAACACAGGGGGCACGTAGAGCTCAGTGCTGCCTGCTTGTTTGGCTGCAGCAGTTCCTAGCTAAGTGTCAAAAGGAATAACCCAGCTCTATTGCTGCCATGAAAACTGACATTTCAGTATATTTCTTCCTCAGTATGGTGAAGACTGGGGGCTTTGTCTGTTGCTGAAGGCCTGTTGTTCCTATAGCTGTGGGATGGCAGCCTCAGGTGGGGTCACGCCTACTGAGGAGGTTTTGTTGCTTCGTGGTGTTGTGCAATAACCCAACTCTACTCACCCCACTGGGGCTGGGCTCTACCTGTTCCATTGCAGCAACTCTGTGTTTCCTTACCAGCTTTGCTCCAGGCTGGAAATGCTGTGCTGTGTAGGGGAGGAGGAGGAGTGGAGCACCAGCAGAAGCCCTCCTGCTGACATCCTTATCTTTTCTCTTTGGTTTTGATGTAGAAGATGATTGGAGGCGGAGCAACCTGCTGCACCACAGGATCCCTCTGCTCCGTGGAGTCAGCAGCTCAGCTCACCTATTTTAGCTCTCTCCAAGCACTGTGGCCCCTCTGCTTTCTGTGCTCTGGCAGATCTGTGGCCTTTCTTCCCAGCCCCGTTCCCATGGGCTGCTTTATTTCCTTCGGTACTGACACCCCTCCTTGACAAGCAGCCTTCCTCTCTCCCCCACCCCTGAGGATCTCCCTCTTCAGCTCCTCCTCCTTGCTGTTGATATCCCTGGGCCTGAGCATCCCCTCAGCTCCCTCCATCATCTCCCACTCACCCATCAGCTCCCATCTTTTGCAGCTCTGACACAAGGGAACCTCAATATTCTCCCCCCAGTCCCCAATCTTTTGCCTATAACGAGACTCCCGTGAGCATCTTTTGTGGATCTGCAGGCTGCAGAATTGCCAGTGAAGCTTAAATCACTTCCAGCTGTGCGGCTGCACCTTTAATTGCTCTAATTGCTGCTTGGCTTTGCAGTCTGCTGATGGGAGCAGAGCTGCAGTGTGGTGCTGTGAGCTTGGATGGATGGACGGACAGACTGTGGCCGTGTGCTTTGGAAAAGAAGTGAATCTGAAGCTGTTCCCTTGTGCTGGGAGAAGCTTCCAAGCCCCAGTGTTTCTTTGCTTGGGCACAGTGGATTATGGTCAAGCACAAATGAAGCATTCTCATTTGTAAGCATCCCGAGGACTCCAATGAAGGGATTATTTCTGCAGTGTGGGGAGGTTGGGTGCCTTTTTACTTCTCCTGTTAACTTTTGGCTCCCAGCTCTTTGAAAGGGCCCTTTTTTTTGTGGCTGGGAGCGTATCACACCACGGGCAGATCTCTGTGATAACATCAGTGGCTGTAATCAGACCGATGGATCAGCCATCAGAGCTCAAAGGCTGCGTGGGGATGGTGGGGGTGGCCGTATCCCATCCACCAGCTCCTTTCAGAAACCTGTTTTATCCACTCTTCCTTCTGGCACAGAGGTATTTTGGGAGCTCACGTACAGCCCAAAGCCCAGGCAGGAGGGCAGGGAGCAGAGCCAGGTCCCGGCAGGGGGCTGAGGGTGGTGGGGGTTCTTATGTCTGCTACCTGTTGGGGGCTTTGGACCCACAGCACTGGCTGGGTGGGCAGGGAGGAGCCCCTGTGCAGGGCTGTGCTCTGAGCAGAGGCTGAATCCTGGAAGCATTGCACCCTATGAGGAGCAGGGTGGGCTGTTCTTAGGGCTGGTAAGCAGCAGAATGGATCTGGGAGCGCCGACCCACTGGGATGGGGCTGCAGCAGCACGCAGCAGTTCTGCACTTGGAGCCATCCTGACACTGCTTCGGCTATAAACACTTCCAGAGCATTTCAGAGCTCTGCTATCATTATGTAACCCAATACAGCCGGTAATTGAGAGCCATTACACCAATTGCCTGCGTAATTTCTCCTCAATTTTACCCCTGTTTTGACTTCCCCTTGCTTCTTGTGCTCAGACAGGGTTGGCTTTGAACCTGGCACTGGGACAGGGAATGATGCACTGCACCCTGTTTGCTGCACCCACCCGGGCTCCCTATTGAGAGACACCGGACCGGTTCCTCCACGTGAACGTGAGCAATTCTGAGCTGGGTGAAGCCGTATCACATTCCAGAACGTGGCACTTCCCTGTGCTTTTGCTCCCTGCAGCACAGCACTGCCAGCATTACAGCAGCTCGGGGCCACGAGTGGGATGGGGCTGTGCTTTGCTATCCTGCTGCTCGGGTTGTTCATCTCTCCTGCTGACACAGATAGCAGATTTGTCCTTGGGGAACGGTGTATTCTGTGCTCCCAGCAACTCCTGCGTGCCAAAAGCATTTCCCTCTCTGAACCGTTGTTCTCAGTGCTGAGAGAGTCTGGTGCAGCAGCACCTCCCCCTGCTCAGCCCCATCCCGCAGACCCCCTTTCCATCTCCATTCAGGAAGGAGCAAAACCCAATGCCAGGAGCTGGAGCTAGGTGAGCTGGCAGGGGAAATCCGCTCGCTGGAGTCCAGCAGGAAGCTCAGGCTGAGCAGGAGGAGCTCAAAGTTGGACTTGTAAGACAGAAGCTTTCAAGGGCAGGAAGCATGCAGTGAGCATTCCCTGGCAGCTCTGCCGTGCTGTAGGACTGGGGGCTGCAGGAAGACCTGCTGGCTGATGGGGCAGTGAGGTGGATGAGCATCATCCAGCTTCTTGTAGGGGTGTTATAGGGTCGGTGTTTGCAACCTGCAGCCCTCAGTCCCCTGTGTGTGACCCCCCCAGCACACATGGGGCTTGTTGGTGTTTGTGCAGCTTGCTGTCGTGCTGCAGGAGTGGAAGCCTTGCACGACACCTCCTGTTCCTCTGGGTGCAGCCAGGCGTTTGGAGGGGTGAGAACAGGTTTCCCCCATCATTAGAAGGACAAAAGCTGGAAAACAAAACCTTCCCCATCCTGGAGGGTTTGGAGGAAGAAGAACTTTTTCAAGTTTGGTTAAACAAATGAACGTGTTTATTACGGAGCTGGAGTGCTTGGCAGGGACAGGAAATCTGGAACGCTTGAGGCAAAAGCAATTAAGTTTGGATACAAGCATTTCAGTGTAACTTCTCGTTCCCGTCGGTGTTTTCAAGCCGCTTTCAAAGCTGTTCCCTTAAATGTTGTTGCTGCAGCGTAAAAGCAATTGATGCACAACTTAGTCATACCTGGGCTCTGAGAATGAGTTTATAAGCATGACAAGAGGAGGTGTAGGGAACCCACGGAGCTGCACGGCCCAAAAGCTCCATAATCCCAACTGTTCTGGAGGGGAGGATGTTGTCAGGTTGGGTATTGGGGTAAAGTTATTCTCCGAAAGAGCAGTGATGGGGTCTGTGTCCATGGAGGTGTTCCAGAACTGTGGGCAGTGGGCACAGTGGGGTTGGACCTGGGGGTCTGAGAGGTCTTCTCCAACCTGAGTGATTCTGCAGACCTGGGGGAGGTTTCTGCCAGCATCAAATCAGCTGGATGTGAGAAATGTGGGCTGTGCACTGAGCTTTGCCTGGATGTGCTGCTTTGTTCTGCTCCATAAGGATGGCAGGAGGGGTCCTTAGCATCCTTATTGGTGTTAGTGAGGTCTGGGAGCAGAGCCTGGCCAGGCACAACCTGCTGCCTTCCTCCCAGGGCTCCGTGGAGGGCAGTGCCCACAGCAGCCCTGGCCCAGTGCCACTGCTCACAGAATAAATAATGCAGCTCTTGTGCTGCTTCCTCACAATTGACCATTGCCTCTCCCTGTAATGAGATCTGCCCCCCTTTGGGGGGGGGGGGGTAGTTTAGAGGTTAGTTAATGAGGTGTAATTGCAGCATGAGAGAAGCCTGTTGTGGGGTTCTGCCTGCTTGCTGTAGTGCCAGATCCTTTAACAAACGATGGAGTGAGTTCCTATGAACACTGTTGGGGCAGGTGGAACCCTGTGCTGCCAGCATGGCAGCGTGCATGGCTGCTGCCAATGGAACTACAGAGGTGCAGTGTTGGGAAGGGCATTTCTGCTCTGGGTTCTGTGCAGCCCTGTTCAGATCACAGCAGCATCCTGGGACACACGCACTGGGTGCAGAGACACCGAGCTCTGCTCAGCAGTGTTTGCACACCCAGCACGCAGGGACGGTTGTGGACTTAGCAAAGACAAATGCAGCATTAAGAGGGATCCGTTCATTTCAGCTGATGGCATTGCAGCTCGTTGACTCAGTGCATTGGGGCAGTGCAGTCTGCAGGTCGTGCAGTGCCTGGGGGGTCTGGCAGCAGGGGCACAGTGCTGCCAACACACTGCACGTCTCCAAAGGGAAAGAAAACTTCTAACTTTTGTAATCAGCATTTAAAAACATGTATGTGTATATATATATGTGTGTGTGTATATATATTTTTTTTTTGGGGGGGGGTTTAGCCTCCAGAGGCAAAGTAATTCACAAATGATGACACCTATCTGTGCCCTCCAGTAGCAGGGCAGAGCTGCTGCATCACAAGCAGGATTTTGCTCCTGACTGCATGCACCATTGAACCCTGTGCAGCACCTCAGGCTGAAGAGCTGGGTAGGCATAAAGAGGAGAGCATCCAGCCAGAGCATTGGTAACAAAAAAATCCCTGTTTTTGGCATAAATGTCAGCGTGGCACTCAGCTTTCTCTCTGCTAAAGTTCTGTGGGCTGCCCAATGCCTGCTGCCACAATCCTGCAGGCTGTCCTGCCCCATGCTGCAAAGCAGGCAGACGTGGTGGGGCAGCCTGCAGTGCCAAGGCTGTGGGTGAGCAGAGGGGCTGGGTGAGGCTGGGCAGAAGGCTCAGGTTGGCTTTGGGAGCGTTAAACGGAGCGTGGAGCCTTGCACCAAGCCTGCAGAACTGGTGAAGGTGAGAAGCAGAGGCTGCTAGCAGCTCAGCAGCTGGATTACAGCAAGGTTTTGTGCTGTGTCGTCCGAGCTCAGCCTGCAGATGTGCGAGGAGTGATGGCTGCATGTGCAGCGACTTGCAAAGCTGCTCAAACAGCTATAGAAAAAAAAAACTATAGGAAACCTTTCTGGGCTGTCCACAGCCGTGTTCTCCTCTGTTGAAGCAATCCTCTCTGGGGTCAGGTCTGGCTGGGGGCAGCAGTGAGGAGCGGGTGGGTAAATGGAGCTGCTGGGCTGTGCGTGGCTGTGTGTTTTCTCTGCCCACCGCAGCCTCAGCAGGAATGCAGTCCTGGGGCTCTGTCCTGTTATAAGTGAAATAGTGATGTGTTCTGATCTGCTCCCAGGTTCCCAGTCAGCACTGGCTGCTGCCACCGGGTCAGAGAGTTGTAGGATTGAATATCCTGAGCTGCAAGGGGCCCACGAGGACCATCAAGGGCAGCTCCTGGCTCCACGCATCCAAATCTAAACCCTACATCTGAGATTCCTGGGGGAGTGTCTTCATCTGGTGGTTTTATTTAGGCTAAAGCCAAGTCCCAGCCAGCAGTGTGTTGTGCTGGGATCCAGCTTGCTCGCTCCATTGAGGTCTTGTTCCCCACTGAGCTGCTCTGTTGCTGTTGGTTGCTCAAGCAATGTTTGTGTGGTCCTGCTCCATCCATCCATCCACCAGCAAGGCCCGCTGCTTCCTTTTCCTGCTCCTTGGGCTGCTGAGCTGGAGGGGAATCCCTTCCCTTCCTGGAAAACCCCTGGTCATGCAGCTGCCAAGCCTTTGTGTCAATAGGAACTTGGAATTGTCACCACTGTCCTTAGCCGAGGAGCAAAACCTGTTGCTTTTTTGGAAGGCAGAATCCCTTCCTATGGGCAGAGCTCTGGGGTACGGGGCAGGAGGGGTACAGGGCAGTGTGGCTGGTGGAGCAGGAGGTTCTGGCCCTGCTGTTAAGGTGCCCAATAGCCTCCATCCTCCTGCCCCTCTGTTCCCATCCCCATTGCAGGCTTCTCTCTGGGGCCAGCTGGGTCAGCTCCCCAAAGCAGCAGCCGGGTGATACTTAACCATGGTTTACATCTCTCATTTTCACCCAGGGTTCAGATGGGCTGTCCTCTCTGACCCTTCAGTGCTCTGTTTCTGGCTGCTCTCTGCACACAGGACCGTGAGGAACCGCTTGGATTTTGCTCTCTGACTGCTCCCTTCCCTGTCCCCAGCACTGGAATTGCCCTAGGACATCCCAGCCCCCACAGAGCTGCCCAATACGTGTCCCCTTGTCCCTTCCTTGCTCACTGCCCTGTCCTGTCCCCCCTCCAGGCATCATCTCACTGTGCAAACATTTCAGTTATGTGGCCTAAATTTATAACGTGAAACAATCCATCACCACCAAGCCTTCTTAATTGGGCCCTCCTACCGGGCAGCTCGATAATGAGTTTTCCCAGTTACAACAGGACCTCTCCTAAAACACAGAAATGATGAACCCTCCGTGGTAACGCTGCTGCTGTTGTGCTTGCAGGTGAAGGAGCTGACCAAATACCTCGATCCCAGCGGACTTGGAGTCATCAGCTTTGAAGATTTCCACCGTGGGATCAGAGCTATCAGAAATGGAGGTGAGCTGGGTGCTGCTGATGGGTCGTGCCTGTGTTCTGGGTGCTGTTGGGTCTGACTGCAGCTGGGAGGGTCATTGTGCACCAAGGACCGCTCGGATGCTGCCTTTGGGCTGCTTGGCACAAGAGCTCCCATAGTGACACAGTAATACCTGGCTGGGTGGCTGAAGGGAGGAGGAAAAAAAAAAAAAAAAATCACATCAAACAATAAAATAATCCCCCAAAAACGCAGAGACATCTTTCAACGTGTGTGATTCATCTGGAAGACAAAGACTGGAAGGTCGTTTGGGGGCATGGGTGTTGGTAAGGGTATGGGAAACACTGGGAGGCTCCCAGATGTAACTTTACATGTGGAAATAGGAAGTGTCACATTTGCACGTTAATCCATTCTGTTTACAGAAGGGCTCGTCTTAAATTTCAGCTCTGCTTTGGTGCAGCAGTGTGTGTGTGTGTGTGCTGCACATGGAGCCTGAGCACCAACACCATTGCTTCCCATTACAAACCCAAGTCGTTTTGGGAATGGAAACCCTCTGAAAAGGTGTTGTTGGTTGCCCATCCTTCCTTCCTACCCCACAGCCTGTCTGTGTGCAGCCCTGCCCTCAGCAGTGAGCGTTGCAGCTCCCAGTTTCCCTGATGCAGGAGGAAATGCATGATGCTATTAATTTGTAATAAATTGCCACTGGAGTCAGGCGTGTTTGTGAAAGCTCTGGCTTGTGTTTCTCTTCAATAATTCATCACTCTAGTATTGTGTTGTATTAATTGAATGGAAAAAAAGCAGATCTGGGTGAAGCTTTTAAGATCCTATTTATTAACTTAGAGATTGCTGTGTGTTTATTACAGTGGTTAAGCATGGCAGAGCTCTCTTATGTTGCAGGCACTGAACTGCTATGAGAAAAGCAGAGTTAAGCCTCACCAGCAGGGCTGTTCGTGTTGAAATGAACATGAGGGTTCGTTGCTGCTGTTGAGGTGCCCAGTATTCATCATCCCTTTGCAAAGACAGCAGCCTGCTGCTGCTGGGAGTACCTTTTAATGAGGCTTTGTTAACTAGCTGGGCCTTTTTGTAGCTCGAGAGAGTCCTGTTGCATTTCCTGGTAGCCTGCAGCTCTTTGGTCCTTTGCTACAAATGAGAGCTGATGTAAGATTTGTGCTTCCTGGGGGTTTTCCCATTGCTCTCAGCTGTCCTGGGTGATGGTGATTGCACAGTGCTGTGGCTAAAGGAAGGCATGGGGGGTTGGCAGTGTCCCATAGCACACGTGTCCCATGTGGTCCCTTCGTGTCCCACCCCAGCATCGCAGGCAGCCTCACTCATGAGCTGGGTGCTGATCAGTGGGAGCAAGGAGATGGTGCTCTGCTCCCTGCACATGGGGGGAGAATGGAAGGAGGAACCCTTCTTGGAAAGCTTGGACCTCACAGTGCCTGCCATAGTGTTGGTAAGGGTTTATTTCAAGGGATGTTCTGCTTTCCTTTCCCTTTCCCCACCTCCTGGAGGCTCTCCCTAGGGGCATAGCTGTGATTTTCCTCAGCTCCTATAGACCAACCTGGCAAACTTACAAAACTAGCAAAACCTGTATTGTCAGCTGCTTTCCTTACACCTGCCTCCGTGTCCGGCTGGCCTTTATGCACAGGGAGGATGCTGAACCCTCACTCCTGTTGCCTTGCCAGCTGCCTGAGCTGCAGAACACAGTGCTGTGCCATCTGCCCGCTGTGGTGGAGCAGTGCTATGGGTCTGAGCCTTGCTGCTGTCAGCTGCTCTCCAGCAGGTGATGCCAACCATGGGGAAAAGGAGCAGGGTTGGAGATTGTCATGAGAAGACCTTAGCCTGCTGTGACTGCCTTACCTTCCACCCTTCCCAAAGAGAAGACTTAATGGGAGAACGTGGTCCTCAGCTTTACTGACAGAGAGCAAAGAGCCACTTCTTTTAAATGTGTTTACCCTTCTTTTTTTTCTCCTGTTGTGTTATGTTTAAAGTCCCTGTGTGGCTCCCATCTCTGCTTGGATTCACTCAGTCTCCAAGCAGGTGTGCTGCAGGCATTCAAGGCCAGGCTGGATGTGGCTCTGGGCAGCCTGGTCTGATGGTTGGCAACCCTGCACATAGCAGGGGGTTGAAAGATGATCATTGTGATCCTTTTCAACCCAGGCCATTCTATGATTCTGTGCTCTGTGAGAAACAAGTCTGAGGAATTGCATGCGAGCTGCTTGGAAAACTCAGCGCAGGACTAAGATGTGGATGGGATGGAGCTGAGCTCAGGGTGGGGGCTGAAAAGCCAGCCAACCCCCAGTGCTGGAGCTCTGGGCAGTGCCCTGCTGCAGGCAGGGCCGGCTGCTGTGCTCAGTTCAGGTTACTGCTGTTTGAAGCAGGGCAGGGTGTGTTCCTGGAGCCCACGGCATCATCCCAAACAAAAGGAGCTCTGTGCAGCCAGGGTGGCCCTGAGCCATCGGGGGAGGGCCGGAGGATGGAAATAGTCAAATCTTGTTTCTTTCTTTAAAAATAAATAAATAAATAAAATAAAATATTGAGCTAAAAGCTCTTTGGATTTGGGAAGATGGAAAAATCCAGCTGCCGAGCCAACACCCAAACCTGGAAGCTGTAACGGAGTTCCTGCCTGCGGGAAGCGCTGGCTGCAGTGAGTGGGGCACTGGTTGGGGGATGCCTGGGAGCTGTGGGGCTGGGAGCTGCCCTGCTGACACGACTCTGCCCCAGCTGAGCAGCACGCTGGTGAAGGTATCTGCCCCATCTGGCAAGGTGTGCCACCGCCTGCTTCACCTTTCTTTGTAGGATCTGCATTGCAGATGGCTTCTGCTCTGTGAAATGAAAGCTTTCCTTGCACAAGGATAATTCCAGAAGCTGAAGCGTGCGTTCCCTCCCAATCCAGCAGTTATTTTCTGAGGCTGCGTTTGTGCAGCAATAAATATGGCAGCGTTTGCCATGGGATGCTGCTAACGTCAGAGCCTGCTGCTGTCAGCAGGGCTGCCTGTGCCCCGTTTGCCACGCAAGGTGTTTGCTTTTTAATAGGTGAGACCTCACCGAAGCTCAGCAGATGGAAGGAGGGCTCCTGTGTGCATTGAATGACTCGGAGAGCATCTGGCACTGCTGGGAACGCTTCGCACTTGGGCGATCTGCTGATCTCTTTATCCCTGCATTGCTGCAGTCAGTGCATTCCCACTGATCCCACCCGTTCCTCCCATCAGGGAGACAACTGGTGGTGGCTGAAGGGACAGCAGATGCTTCTTTGTGTTCGGCAGTCACTCACAGCACCGGAGCTGCCGTGAATGGGAAATCAAGGTTGATTCATGAGCAAGAATGAGGTCGGAATCGCTCTGATTGCATCTCTGCATCTTGCTCTGCCCTGGCGTATGCTGCTTGTTGGGATGAGGGGTTTATGAAGGTAGCTGTTAGTTCTGCCACCGAAAGGAGTGAAGGCTTAAATGCTGTATTGAAATGTGTATTTGAGGGGGGGGAAATCTTCCTGCTGCTCTTTGTAGTGCTGCTCGTTGCAGATCAGCCTTCACATCCCCGCGGTGCAGAGGGATGCTCCAAGCTGTTGCTGTGCTTGTTAAGTGTGGAGCCCACGTGCTTGCAGCCTGTGACCCCTTCTGCTGGGGGCAAGAAGCTGAGCCTTTCTTGGAAGAGCTGGGCTTGGTTTTCTCTTGAAATAGTGCTGCTTCAACGATTGGCTTGGAAACCACTGAGCACGTCCCTATGAGCCAGCCTCTGCTCCCAGGAGCCCCAAGCACTGCCTGACACGTGCAGCTGCTGGGCCAGCTTCAAAGGGGATGCTTCCTCAGGTGCCTGTTACCAAACCCTTTATCACCCCTCCAAAAACAAGGGGAAAGCTGCACCCGCTTGGTCTGTGCTTGAAAACGGTACCTCTGTGTGGCTCCTGCCTTGCAGGGCTGGGGTTCTGCAAGCTCCAAATGCAGATCCCCACGCAATGGCGTGAGCAGCGATGTGCTCTGCAAGGGCTGACATGCTGCAGGGAGCACTGCTGGCTTGCATTTCCCTTAATTGACGTCAACAATCAAGCTTGTTCGTGTCCGTACCTTGGCAGCTCGGAGGAGGGTTGCATCAGAGCTGAAGCTGGCCTGTCCCGTGCCTTAACAGGGAGGGTGTCTTCCCAAAACCAGCCTGGCAAACAGCACAGTGCAATGACCTACTTCTAGGAGAAGCACAGGAGTGTTGCTGTGTCCGGAGGCTTCGCAGCTCTGCCATGGGAATGGCAGGGAGTTACTCAGATGTGCTGCTGTAAAGCTGCCGCTAAGGCTGAGCAGCCCTTGGGCTCGGCAGGATGTGAGATTTGCCCAGGAATCTCCTGCCATTTTCAGGATTCTTTCTTTATGAATGTTTTCAGTGCGTGTGCCAGAGGAATATTTGCTGCAGCAGAGTGGAAGAGGCAGCACACAAAATCTGAGGGATACCTGGTTCGCAGCAATGTGGAGCTGCCCCTGGTTTGTCACTGCAAATGGTTGCTCTGTGATCAGATCGTCTCCTTGGCCCTGGAGATCAGCTAAGGCTGCAGCCTCAGCCCAGCTAAAAAACCCCATTTCTTCTCCACTTCTGCTGTTCTGGACGTAGTTTTGTTCATGCAGTCAACAGAGGTCAGCAAAAACACTTTTGTTGAGCCACGGGGGGGGGGATCTGGAGAGCATCACTGCTGCCACCTCTCAGCCCTTTGGATCCACTCTGGGGTGTAACTGCTGGGTTTAAGATGCTTTGAGCAGAGAGCCAAGGATGATTAAGTTCTTTACAGAGAGGGTGGTGAGGAACAGCTGCCCAGAGAGGCTGTGGATGCCCCGTCCATCCCTGGAGGTGTTCAAGGCCAGCTTGGATGGGGCCCTGGGCAGCCTGGGCTGCTGTGAAATGTGGATGTTGGTGGCCCTGCATGTGGCAGGGGGTTGGAGCTTCGTGATCCTTGAGGTCCCTTCCAACCCTGGCCATTCTATGATGCCAATGGATTTTGGAGGCCGGGAGCTGCACGCTGCTCTGCCATGGCCAGCAGCAGGGGATGTGCTGCAGTGGACGTGGTATCTCCTGGCAGCACAACCATGCTGGCCTCGGAGGTGTGAGATGGGCTGGGTGCTCCCTTCAGGCTCAATGTCTCTCCTCACGTGATGCATTTTCTTGCCTTGGTTCAGCACAAATGCAGGTTGAGTTCTGGTCAGGATGCTGCATTCTTCTGTCCTCTGAGCTCAAACCTGCCTGTTTTATAGATCACTATATTTAGTTTTTACTGCTGATTTTGTAACTTACCTAGATTCAGAGGCACTGTGCTTATACTGAGCTTGGAGCACAGCGTTCCAGGTGTTTGTAGGCACGGTGCTGGGTTGGTTTGAGCTGGGTTGTTTGCTTGCTCCAGGTGGGAGCTCTGAGCTGGAGCTGGGTGCAGGTTGGTGGTGGGACAGTGCTGTGCCCTGGCACAGGGCTGGCAGTGAGGAGGCAGAAGACAGCTTGCCTTTTGGGCACATTTGAGCTCCTGGGGTGGTGTTCTCTTTAATTTTATTCTGCACATGGGACCATCTTATCTAGGAGGCTCCTCAAATTGTCTGCTGCCTGAATCAGGCAACTTTGGGTTGGAAGGGACCCTTAAGATCAACCCCATTCCAACCCCCTGCTGTACTCAGGGCCACCTCCAGAACCCAGGTTGCTCACTGCCCCATCCTTGGGTGCTTACAGAGGGCATGCTGCTTCCCCCACTGGCACTGGATCCCCTGAGCACTGTCATATTTCACACTTGCCTTGTTTCCAAGCAGCATGCCCATGCAGCTCAGCCTGCAATGCTTGCCCTCTCTATTAAAGCCAGCCATGGCTTCGTGCTGCCTTCCTGCTGTCTGTGCTGGCCAGCTTTATTACCGTGCTGAATAATTCAGGTCTGTTAGCTGCACGTAATCCATACTGTTGGGATCGCTCTGGGTTTGTGGCTCTGTGGCTTGCAGCAGTATGTGTTGGCAGATGACTTGAATACTTCTGAAAGGCTCTGTTTTTCTAGGTCATTCCTACATGGAGCCGATAAAACTGGCTCTGTTTCTGACCCGTGTGGCACTACAGCTCTTCACTCAAGGTGCCTTTTCACCAAAACGCTGCCTTTTGAAAGCAGGTTTTGGAATCTATTTTTCAGGAGCCCTCTGCACCCCGTGCCTTCTTTTCCTGCAGCTCCACGCTGTGCTGCCTTTCCTGAAAAGCCCAACGCAGCTCCCAGCCCTTCTGAGGGAGCACTGAGAGAGCATTTCTGGCTGCCGTGTGAACTCAGCACAAATGCAGCCCCATGCAGAGCCTTGCACAGCACTCAGGAAAGCAGGAAATTGGATGTGGAGGGGAAAAGGGAGCGCTGTGGCTGGACCTGCAACAGTGCAAGGCCAGGAGCTCCCATCTCCAGGCTGTGCTCAGTGCTATCCGCCTGGGATGTGATCTTTGGTGGGGTTTGAGTGGTCCCATGCTGGGCAGTGGGGAGCTTCAGGGGTAGGAATAGGTATCAGAGTGATGCTGCAGAGGCGTCATCATCGATAAAATTGCTTTTTTTCCCCTCCCAGTATCACCTTAGCTTCACTGGGTGATATAACTATGCTCGGTCTTGGTTCTAGAAGTACATTCTGTATGTTCTGCATCAGCATTGCTGTTTTGGTGAAGCTGTCGTGCCGTAGTAATTTAAGTAAAGCTTTATCTAGGTGCCTGGTGCCCTGCTCATCTATTCCAGTCTAATAAATCAGCACATTGAATTTGGGAGGAAGGTGTAATGTGTAGCATATCGCTTCTTTGCAAGAAAGCTGTTGGGCTGAAAGCTCCCTGCAGGGTTTGCTGGAGCCTGCTTTGCAGCTTTGGGATTTGGGGATGTGATGGGACAGGCACCTGTAGCACTGACGTGTAGGGGCAGCCTTTGGGATGGGCACGTCCTGATGGAGGTCCTGAGGAAAGGAAATTGCCTCCCTGTGTTGGAAGGAGGCAGCTCCAAGTGTGCTGCACAATGTGTGCCCTCAGAGGGAAGGAGGATGTTGAAGGGAAATCAGGGCTGAACATAGGAGGTGCACATTTGCTTGTGGTGGGGAGTGGGGAAGGGATGTGGCTTGGTGGAGAGCAGAGTGCTACTGGGGTTTGTGCTCCCACCCATCCCTCACTGTGTGCTGCTGGAGCAGGGCTGCGTGGTGTGGATCCTGCACCCCTCACCTGGCAGAGCAGTGAGGGGTTCTTGGGTTTGGGGCTCCTTTGGATGGGAATTTGGAGGTTTAATGCAGCCTATTGAGCCGGGAGACTCGCAGGCGAGCTCTCCATGGCAACTCTACCCCTATACACAAAGCACCATATGGCTTTTTAGGAGGGGGAGGGAATGGGTTTGAGCAGAAAATTCAACCTTTGTTGTTTGTTGTTTTGTTCCTTTTGGCTCTCCCAGTGGAGCAGGGGGAGATGGGAGCATCACGCGCTGTCCCCTGGGTGTGCCACCAGCAAGGGACATCTCCAAGGGTCCCCTTGCTCTTGGTGATGGAGCCGGCCGTGCAAATGAGCCCTGCTGGTGCACAGAGCAGCCAGATGGAGCAGCCACCCTTGGGCTCACCCTGTGCCAAAGGGCTCCTCGGTGCTGGTTTGGGCAGAGCTGTGCTGAAGGCAGCTGATGGCAGCGAGCTGCGTGCCCACGTTTTCTACCTCTGCTTCCATAGGGAGCTGGCAGCTTCCTCCTGATTGCAAATCCTCCCTTTACAAGCCCCTCAGGAAGGAATGAGCTGAATAAATATCTTTATCTGTGTCTGAAGGAAATCAGGAGGTTTTCGTGCCTCTAGTTAGAGGGGGAGGAAAAAAAAGCAATGGAGGGATGAGCAGAAAGGAGCAGCCTGCGTCTGCTCTGCCTGCTCCAGGGTACCCCTGGCTCCTGGGGGGGCATGCAGGGGCTGCTGGCCTCGGTCATCAGGAGAGGTGGCTGTTTGTCCCTGCTGTGTGCTGGCAGTGTGACACCTTGTGGGCTCTCCTGGCAGTGGGCAGAAGGTTTCTTGGTGAGCAGGTGCCACCGATGTGGCTCTTATGTCTGCATAGGGAGCAGATGATTAATAGGAAAAATCTCAAGTGTAGGCTGCACGGTGCTCTGCCCAGGGGAAGGTAGGTAAATGTATAAGAGAGAGCCCTAAGCAACGTGCTCAGGAGCCCCAGCAGCAGGGATCAGCCCTCGCCCAGCACAGGGACTGACTGCAAACAAGAGCATCTTTCATCTGCTGGAGCCACAGCCCTGCAGCGTGCTGGTTTAGAGCAGTCACTGCGTGCCCATTTCTGGAAAAGCAATCTGCCTTGTTCCTGGCTTTGATTTGCAGCCACATCCGTGGGCTCATGGCTCACATCAGTCCCTGCACTGCCTTCTCACAGCCCCAGGTGATGGCACCAGGGAGGGTGATTGCGGGCAGCAGGTGAGTGGAGGGCTCTGCTGCTCTGCTGCTCCTTGCCTGCAGCACTTGGCTCAGCTCTGGCTGCATCCCCTCCCATCCTCAGCCTTCGGTGGCTGCAGGAAGCCTGTCCCTCCTAAACCCATGGGATCACAGAGCTTCCCTGGAAGCTCAGCTGCCCATCCAGGCTGATGGACACCGAGCGCGGTGCTGCAGTGCTCACAGCTCCGAGCTGTGTGGGTTCCAGCCTGCTATTTATTTTGGGACTGCAGCAGCTGATCTTGATTTGGTATTTCCAGTCTGCGATGTAGGTTGTGTGCTGGATTGGGCATTAGCTGTTGCTTGAGGAGCGTAGGGAATTTATGTTTTTTTGCTCTGTCAGAGGGCTCGGAGCAATGCTGACCCGCACAGCTCCAGCTGCATTTGGGGGTGGGAGGAAGAGGAGGAGGAGGAGGAGGAGGGGGGGTTGTAAAGACACCTTCTTGAAAGCTCCCATTCTGCTGTCCTCCTGCGAGGGCGGCTCCTGCTGTGCCTGGGCACGGGAGGAGCAGGCATGACAAGAGCTTGGGTGCAGCCTGCCTTCCCTCCCCGCTGTTCCCATGGTAGTTGGCTGTCACACACAGAACGAATCCCTGCCCACAGCAGGATTGGAGCCTTCTGGGAGAAGATTAAGAGGATGCAGGAAGCAGAGATAGGGAAGAAAGCAGGAGAAGCAGCAGAAAGCATGGTGGGGTAGGGCCAGGTCTGTGCCTTGGCCCCATAGGAGCAGCAAGGGGCCACGTTGGAGCAGCATCCCAGTTGCTTTCTGACCTTCTGGAGGTGGGATGCCTGGCAACAGAGATCCTTCCCAAAAGCTGAGGGTACCAGCGTGTGCAAAAGGAAGTTCTCATCCTTCTGTCATGCCTCTCTAATCGTGCCTTCCTTCAAGGGAGTGGGTTTCCTTTTGGTGAATCGTTTTTCTTTTCCTCTGCAGATCCTGACAGCCAGCTGTATGATATGGGATATACCCCCGAGGAGGAAACCCCGGCCTGTCCTGATGAATTTGATGACTTCGTCACGTTTGAGGCAAGTGTGAGCATTGTGGATATCTGTGTGTGCAGCACCAGTGGTGCACAGGGGGTTGGGTTGCAGGGCGGAGATCGCTGCAATGGGTTCAGGGGTGGATAAAAATGAGTTCTGTCATCTATGGGCCAGAGAATCTGCACCAATTTGATGCGTTTAAAGCTGGTGTTTGGGCAAAAATCAGCTCGGTGTGATGCTGTCTGAGTTGTGGGGTGCCGGAGTGCAGTGCCATGGGGTGAAGGGTGGAGATGCTCTTTGGGGTGGGACAGGATGGGTGCCTGCAGCTGCTGCGTTCGGCTCCGTGCTGGGGTTTCTGTTGCTGGACATTGTGAGCCCAGGTTTGAGCTGAAGCAGTTCAAGCCTGATGCAGGGCACGGACATTGATGCTCAGTGCTGTCCAGCCAGCAGAAGGTAGAACCAAAGACAAAATGTAGATTTCCTCTTCATTCTTGGGGTTGGCTGAAAATGCTCAACTGAGGCTTCCTTCTTGCTGAAGGCATGGTCTCCATTCCTCCTCTCCCTTCTGTATTTCTGGGCACAGGAGCAAGTTGCAGTAGTGTCTCCAGCTATAATGGAGCTGCTGTTAGGTGACCTGTTTGCTGTGGATGGAGTTTGCAGCTTTGCTTTCTTGGCTTCCCCAGTTCTTGCTCTCTGCCCTCCAGCTCAGAGCAGGAGGTGCTGCTGTCTCATGTGAGCACTGAATAGCTGCCTTCTGCTTTTCTTTCTTTGAGCTTTTGTTTTCAGGACTTTGACTTTTGGTGCACTCGGTTGTATGGTTTTACCATACAAATAATTATTTCAACAGGGCCTCCCAAGCTTTGTTGCATTTGTGTGTAAGTATGCACATCCTTGCTGTTTAGATGTCATATAACTGAACAGCTGAAGCTATTCTTTCAAGTTTCCTGGTGTTGGGCATCTCATTTCCCCTTACTGGTGAGAAGCACAGGTCTGTCACTTTGGATGGCCTCAAGCTGTCACTGGGTCACCCTGTTCCCAACAGCCAATGGGACCCCCAGTGTGCACCCAGCCTGGCACAGGGTACTACTGAACCCCACGTGCCACCCCAACCCTTTGGTGACCAGAAGGGAAAGGTGATGAGTCCTGGAACATCCATCCCAGAGAGATGGAAACAGATTCTTTTACTGAATTCAGGCTGATCTTCAAAAGATAGAGCTCTGTTGGTGCCTTTGTTTAAATGTGCCAAGGAAGAGTTACCCTTGTTGTCTTGGAGACGTGGTTTGGAACACTGCAAGAATTTCGTAGGGATTCAGCAAATGGGAACATGATGGAGAAATACGTAAAAATAAATGGGCATCTTGGGGTGTGTGTGCTTCCTTCTCATCTCACTGAGCTCCCACTGTGTGCTGTGCTGTGCCCCGGGGTGCTGAGCTGAGTTGGGCACCCATCTACACAGCCACGGAGCTGAGAGCTGCTGCTATATGACATTATTGTATTGGGGGTGTTGGTTCTGCTTCCCCTTAACTGTGCAGATTGACAGGGAGTGCCCAGCTCTTGCAATTGCTGAGGCCTTGACAGAGAGCATTTCTGCTAAATGTTTGTTCAAACAAGTGTAAACAAGTGCTTTAAGCAGCCTAAATGAAAATGCCTTCTCTTTGTTAATGAGGTTGCTCTTCTTGGTGAGTCATCCATCCCCTCTTCTGGTGGCTGTCATCAGAGAGCTGAACAGCAAGGAAAGCCCTCAGCATCCATCCAGCACTGGTGTCTTAACAGCTCTGCAGAACCACAGAATCATTCAGGTTGGAGAAGAGCTCTCAGATCCCCAGGTCCAACCTCAACCCACCCCACCGTGCCCACATCCCTCAGTGCCACATCCCCACAGCTCTGGAACACCTCCATGGACGGTGACCCCATTGCTCCTATGCAGCAGTGCCACTGCAGCACTGCTCTTTCTGAGAAGGAATTTTTCCTAACACCCAACCTGAACATCCCCTGGTGCAATTTGAGGCTTCTCATCCTAGGAGAACCAATGCTTGCATTCCTTGTAGGGGCATAAAAGCCTCTTGACGGGGGCAAGGTCTGAGCTTTGGGCTTCACACAGGGACCCCAATGCAGTTATCCATGTGATCATCTCAGCTTTTTGTTCTGCAGCCCTGGGTGATGCTTTGCTCCCTGCCTGTGGTGGATGTGTGATGTCTGCAGGACAACTCTGCTTTTCTGCTGGGAACTGCCACCTAATGATAACCACGGTGATTTGGCTGCCCTGCCTGCATCATTCATCCCAAAGCAGCTTGGAGGGAGCTTGGACTGTGTCCATCCAGGCACCTGAATCTTTGCCTGTGTTGTTCCCCCAGGCTGTGCTGCTGAATAAGCATAGGTGGGAGTTGTGTGAGCTTGAACAGCTCTGAGTCATGTGGGCCATTCATTTTGGAGGTGCAGGGACTCCTTTGTAATGGCCAGCAGGAGGAAAGGGGCTAGATGCCTGCTGTGCTTTCCCAGAGGGTAGGGGCTCTCTCCTGGGGTAGCTGAGCCCACTGAAGCAGAGCAGAGCAGATCAGGCAGGCTGACTCTCCTCCAGCCCTACAGTAATAGAAGGACTCTCCCAAAATGAAAGCAAACCACAAAAATGAGGTGTGCAGCCACAGTTCCTCTGGGATTGGGCATGGAAACGTGTAAACTTTGGTGGGCTGGAGGAGGGGCAGCGTCAGTGCACAGCTGTGCTCCAGAAGGGCTGCCCAGGAGCATGGCAAATAGCAGCAACGCCAATTTCAGCCATGGGAATGTGGGGAGGACCTTTTTTGAGACGTGCAGAAGGGGGCAGCTGAATTGCAGAAGGTGAAGGGAGGTGCACGGTGTGCACAGTGCATGCAGGGCTGTTGCCATCTGCTGGGCAGTCGCTGGGGCAGCCTCAGTAGCAGTGAGGAAGGATGCATCAGATGTAGGAGCAGCTCATATGGCACAGTGGGAGCGGATCTGGGAAGGAGAGCAGCCCTTGGTGAGGTCCCAAGGGGTGGTTTTGGGAAGGGATTCCCCAGCTGTCCCCAACCTGCCTGGCTGGAGGCACAGCACAGCCTGTCGTAGCTGAAAACTGTTGCTTCTGTTGAAGGTGTAATTTCTTTTCACGCGGAGTAACCGAGTTTAATGCTTCTTGGAGGGCAGAAATCAGAGTGAGGCAGTTTAAACTCACGTTGCTGAGTTTCTCCAGCAGCTCAGAATGTCTGCAAAAGGGACAGAAGATGCACACAACCCAAACCGTGAGGTGGGGATGGAGAAGCTGCAGCTGAGTGTGTGCTGCACCACCACTCAGTGTGCAGCAGTGAGTTCCCAGTGCGTCGACCACAGCTCCTCCTGGCACACGTGGGGTGGCTGTACCACCTGCTGCAGACCCACCGTCCCCTCCTGGACCTGGGGGACACGTGGAGCCCTGAAAAGAGCAAGGAAACGTCTGTGTTGCACAGCCCCCAGTCCTGCTCAGAGAAAGGGAAATGGATAAATCTGACACAGATGGTTCAGAGGCAGGATGCTGAAATTGAAGCATACAGTGAGAAATTGCATCCTGGTGGGGATGTTTGCTTTGTGGATGATAAGGTGGAAGGAGTTTGGGAAGCGAGGACCTTGCAGCTTTATCTCCCTCTGCAAGTGCAGCTGTAGGACTGAGTGGGGGGAGCTGGGCTGCAGCACAGATGAGCTGCGTGGGGTCACAAAGCCTTGGAGAGAGCTCAGAAAGTGACGGTGGTGGTGGCTCCTCATTGTGGTGCTGTGGGTGTATCTGAGCCAGGGCTCTGCTGGAAGCTCCCTGGGATCCTGCAGCACAAACAGGAGCCAGGAGAAGAGTGTGGGTTAAACCATCCCTGTGCTCTTTAAGCAAGAAATCCTTGCTGCTTGTGTGCAGAGCACACAAGGTCAGTGGTTATCAGGCAAGGAGCTTCCCCTTGGCACTGTGCACCAGGAAGGATGTGTCCAAGAGAAAATGGGGAAACATGGCTTGTGAAGGGAATGGAAGGGAACCTGTGTGCTCAGCAGGCATGGCTGAGGGAGAGGGCAAAGGTTCTGCTTCTGTAGAGAGGGCAGGAGGAAACCTCCTGTGCCTCGTGCACTGTGCTGGGGGTGGGTTGTGAGGTGGGAGGGCCCTCCTGATGTGAGCAGTTTGGGTCAGTTCTTCGGAGCTGGGAGCAGAGCAGGACCTCTGTGTGGGGTGTTGGGAACAGGGGGGTCCCACACCGTGCACCCTGCTGGGAACAGCCTGTGCTGGAGGGTGATGTCAGCAACCATCCTGGAGTCACCGCCTCTGGTCCCTGCCTGGTGAGCAAGGCAAGCTTTGTTTGCTTCCCTGTTCGTCACTATAAGGAAAGAGATTGTATTTAACATTTAACTATTCACCAGGAACACCGAGAGAGAGAGAGAGAGAGAGAGACGTCCTGGGAGCCTCTCTAGCAAGGCCAATCCTCCTGGGAAATAACCCTCCTAATCAGCAGTAGTTTACACAGCAAGCAGCCTGTGCACCTGGAGCAGGGCTGGCCGGAGCACAGCTTGCTTTTATTTTGGTGGCCACACAGCGGGGAGCAATCTGAGCTCACCCAGTGTTATCAGGGGGCTGGAGGTCAGCAACAAAAGGAGTTCTGTTCCAGACCTGCTTCCCTCCTCCCTGCCAGAAGGAGCTGGGTCCAGCTGGGAGGGATGTGTCCGCAGGTGAGTGCTGGGCTCTGGCATGAAGGAGGGAGCTGGGGCTGCAGGGCAGGCACGTTATGGCTTGGTTTGTCCCTGGCTCTGGGCTGGGCAGGATGGCAGGTATGGGCATTGTGGGGTTGGCTGGTTTTGCTGATGAATGTTCTTGTTTTGGTGTGGGTCAGCCCTGTTTACCTGTAGTGCTTGTGTCGGGTTGGCATTGTGGCCAGATTGGGGCTTGGTTTTGTTCTGAGCTGAGCTCTGTGTTCTCTGCAAAGTGAGTATTGCCCGCATGAGCAGCAAGAGGCAAACCCCATGGGTGAGCTCTGCGGGGCTGTTTGGTGGGGAGGGGATCCTGCCTGCTGCCGCGGGGTGTTTCAGGGTGGGACTGCAAGCACAGCTTGCTTCCCTCTCCCCTTTGTATGGGTAGAAGCCAACTTAAACACACCTTGTGTTGAGCAGGGAGGTGCCTGTCCCCAACCCGGGCCAGGATTGCAGCTTAGGGTCAGTTTGGTGTTCTCCTTCCCCACTGCACTCAGCTCTGCGTGGAGCAGCGATCCCAGCCTGGCTCCTGCAGCCCTGGGATGGATGGGGAAGTGCTGGGTGTCCTTGGTCCCTTCCCACCCCCCATCCAGAGCACAGTCAGAGCTGCCGTTAATCACAGATAAACCCGTTAGGAAGGCAGAGTTGTTCTTCCCTTTCCTTCCCCCCCCCCATCCTCCCCTCTCCTCCCCCATTTCCCTGTCGCTGTGCCCAAGGCCAGCAGTGCTGGACCAGCCCTGCCAATGGCACTGTTGGGACACAGCTGTCCCACATCCAGGCTCTGGTTGTGCTTTGAGTGAAGATTTCTGCCCAACGCTGACCAAAACAGCAAAGCAAACGCTCCCTGGAGCCTCTTGTGCCTTTTCCCAATCATTTGGAAGCACAGAAGCACGCCCAAGCATGTGCTGCTCCCGGATTAAAGCTCCACGTGTGCTTTTGTCATACACCCCATACAGCAAGCAAAGGAATTTAGGACGTCAGGAGAAACTCTTGTGTAAGGGTATCGTGACGTCTGCAGCCCTCCCGTGCTGCCCAGCCCAGCTGTGTCGGGGTGCTGATGTGTTTTATGGTGTGTGGCCATCCCTGCTCACCCCTTGTAGGTGGTTCCCAGAACCCTGCGCTCCTCTCCCCTTACAAAGGGACTTTTTGGATCAGTTTCTACAACAGTTCTGTACCCAAAAGTGCCATTAAATGCCTGGAATAGGTGCATTGCCATTCTGTTTTTTTTTTTTTGTCTGCTCAGAGCAAAGTGAGCTTGGCTGGAGGAGAGAGGTGGCAGTGGGATTTATAGGGTCAGTGCACAGATCAGCTGTTCTGGGGCCGTAAAAGAGCTTTCTGAGATCTGCAGCTGCACCTTTGCCCAGGGCACAGGGGTTTGGTTTGGCTTTGCTTTGCTTTATGGTGCATTCTGCCAGACCTTGCCTCGGCCTCCCTGCTTGCCTATCTGCTGCTGGCATCTCTGCTGGAGGTCTGGTTCTTTAATCTGTGATGCATTGTAAAGCAAAGTTCTCCACGCTGCTGCTCAGGAGGAGAACTTTGTTTCAGGTTTCACCTGCCCCGTAACTCATTGACTACACGGGTTTGATTTTAATAAGGCTAAAGAGAAAAAGGATTAGGAGGGGAGGAACGACTGGTGTGGGGCACCGTGCTGATGGGACAGGTGATCCCAGCCAGGGACTGCGTGCATTTCTTGTTCTTTTGGTTGTTTTTTTTCCAAACAACAAACTTGACTTTGGAGGCCTCAAGCAAAGTTATTCCCAGTTCAGCTCTACATCTTTCCCCCTGCAGGCAGAAAGCAGCACGTCTTGGGGCAGTGGGTGGGCATGCTGTGCTCCCTGCAGCTGTCAGATCCCATTGCATCCTGCATGGAGCACCACAGAGATTGGCCCAGCAGCAGGGGCTGGAGATGGCTTTACTTCCCCAGATCAGCATCCCAACATACCCATGTCCCCTATGCCAAATCCTGGCCTCTTCTGCAGACTGCTGTTGGTTTTCTGTATCCCTGCTGGGGATGCTGCTCTGCTGGAGCTCTCAGGAACAGCCCTGTCTCCTGCTGGCGGTGACTTTGGACTCAGGTTCTGCACAGGTTGACATCATGTTTACCTTCAGGGCGGTGTCTGGGGGCTGTCTGTAGTCTGTCTGTGCTGGCACCTCCTGCTGACGCTGCAGGGTTGGGCAGGGTTTGTCCCCGTGCATAGCATGCAGCTGCTGTGTGGGGTTTGTCCCCCTAACACAGCGCCCGTGTGCTCCTTCCAGCTGCCAGCTCTATGCAATGCAAGGCTTTGAGATGCACCATTTTCTTGCAAGTGCTTGCAAGCAGCCCCAGAAGCTTCTACTTGTGCTACATGGCAGAGGAAGAGGAGTTTATTCCAGCATCTGGAATGCTGCTGCATTGCCCCATGGCCTTGCAGGAGGGGCAGCCAGCAGTTCCCATCTGCCTGCATAGACCTCAGGTGGCCCAGTGGCTTTCAACCCGTGTTCTTCCCTTTGCCACCCATCCTGCAGCTGTAGGACACCGGGTGGCAGTGCACAGCTGCAGCTCTGCACCAGATCCCTGGTTGCCAAAACCCCAGAGACACAAAAGAGTTGATTGGTCCTGAAACCACCTGGGGAAATTCCTGAAGAGCCAGGAAATGGGTTCCCTAAGGAGAGCTTCTGCTGCAGTGTGTGTTCCCTCTCGTGCTCCTGAACATCTGGGTGCTCCCAAGCATCTGGGTGCAGCACCTCCTGTGTTTGGGGAACTGACCTGTCCCCAAATGGGGGATGGAAAGTGCCCTCATATGGCTGCAGTGGGGAAAAAAAAGTGCTCTCAGGACTGCATGGTGGCTTGGCATGGTGGGTCCTGGTAGGGAATTCGGATGGTGTCTTCTTAAAAATGGGGTGGGTGAAAGAAATAGTGATGGCAGCTGCTGGATATGGGTTGGAGGCTGCCCTGGATATGGGTGATGGGCTGCTCTAAGCACAGTTGATAGGCTGCCCTGGATAATGGACAGCTGTGGGTATGGGCTGCCTTGAGCACGGGTGTTGGGCAGCCCTGGGTGTGGGTAATGGTCAGTTTGGATATGAGTGATGGGCAGCCCTGGGTGTGGGTAATGGGCTGCCCCAAGCACGGGTGATGGGCAGCCCTGGGAATGGTAGTGGGCTGCCCTGCTTTGTCCTGCTCCACAATGAAACGACACGGCTGTAGCATCTTACAAGATGTCTTTTTTTCCTCTCGTTTCCTGCCACAGGCAAATGAGGTGACCGACAGTGCGTACATGGGCTCAGAGAGCACCTACAGCGAGTGTGAAACCTTCACAGATGAGGACACCAGCACTCTGGTGCACCACGAGATGCACGACGAGGTGGAGACCGACAGCGCCATCGACTCCACCGTGCACTCAGAGTTCACAGATGCCATCGAGGAGCAGGAGCAGGGGTCAGTGGGGAAGGATGGGGGGCAAAAAGGGGGCAGGTGAGGACCAGGGGAGAGAGATGCTGCTGAGGACCAAACTGAGCGGGCTGGCTCTGTCTTGCTGGAACTGGTTGGTGTGCTCTGAGCACTTGTAACTTCACGCAGGACCGAAATAGCTCTTCTTTAGGAATAATAATGAGGCTGCACTGTGTGTAGGCTGTTTTGGAGCTCGGCCTGGCAATCTCTTTGAGCTAATTGTAGCTTGCCTTGGGAGAACTTCTGTACCCTCATTAGCATCTCTAACTTCTAAAATAAGTTCTTTACACACCTGAAATACCCGCAGTTTTTAATCTATCACTTAAGCCAGCAATGCAACGTGTAATTTTGAAGCCAGGAGGGGAACTCGCCGTATTCTTGTTTCTCCCAAACACGTGTGTGCCCTTTGATGTGCAGCCACCTCCTGTAACAACGTGCTTCCAACCTGCGCCCGGAGCGCAGCGCTGTGAGCTGATGGCTCCTGCCCTGCTATCTGATGCTGTGCCTGGGCACTCCTAGCTGTGTGGGGAGAGCGGGTTTGGGGGTGTGACTGAGCTGCTTTGGGGGGGTCATGGAGTCATAGAATGGCTTAGGGTGGAAGAATCGTGAAGCTTCAGCCCCCCTCCTGCAGGCAGGGCCACCAAATTCCATATCTAATACTAGACCAGGCTGCCCATGGCCCCATCCAAGCCTGCCTTGAACACCTCCCTGCTAACAGGGAGCTCACCTCACCCTGCTAACAGCACTGAAACCCCAAGAGCTGTCAGCACCGAAAGCATGGCATCCAGGTGTGGTGCTCTAAAAAGTACTTTGAGCTTTTTGGAAGCAAAGGGCTCTTTGTGGCTTCCTTCCCACCCCAAAAACTTAGCATGAGAACACGCAAGGTGCTGGGGCTGAAAGGGTGCAGGCTTGGTGGAGGTGTGCAGATCAGGGCGATGGGATTAGCTGGCTGCACGCTGCTCTGCTCAGCTCAGCAGCAGTTAAGTCGGGCTGTAAGCAGGTTCTGATCTCCTTGGCCCCAAGCACAGCTCCCACCCAGGGGCCATGGCAGCCTGCGTGCGCCTTCCTTGCCTCCAATTCACCTGCCTGTAAGTATAACCCGCTGCATTCGGGGTTAGGTTTTGTTGCTGAGGCTTTCCTGCTCCTCCCAGCACGGCCTTGGGAAGGCTGGGTGACCCCTGGGTGCTTTGAGTGGTGTATGAGGTGTGGGCAGGCTCCAGGTACTCGCAAGTTCAAGGCAAAAGCACGTTTTAATGTATTGCAGCTTCTGGGTTAGAGATTGGAAGGCTTGAGGTTGGTGCCACGATGCTGGTGCATCCCAGAGGTGTGGGTGAACTGCCCTCACTGTGCTGTTGCCCAGAGCAGCTCTGGCTGATGAGATCAGCCCCTGGAAGGTGCTTGACAAACCACAGCCCCGTGCTGTGGAGCTGGGCTTGGCTCTTGCTTCTTAGTTTAAAAGAAATATAAAAATTCCACCCCTGCCTTCTATTCCTGGAGCAGTTTTCCATGCTTGCTGGGCCTGCTGGGTGCCTCCTTCTGCTCTCCAGTGTAGGGTAAAAAATCAGCTTTTGGAGTAATCCGGTCTTTCCTCCTTCTTTAGCAATGCATTTTAGGGAGGAGAGTGGTCTTACCCCCCTCCCAGCACATAGCTGTGCTTTTAGACACGTGGCTTGCTTTCCACCTTGCTTCTTGCTAATCCCCCCTGCATTTTTTTGCCCCAGAGGTTTTTCAAATCTCTGCAGTCCTGGGTAGGAAAGACCTCTGGGAAAAGTTACATGTGGTCACCCCGTGACACCCATCTCTCTGTCCCCCCACAGATCTCATCCACACGACCTGCCCCTGGGCTCAGAGCTCAGCCACTCCATCGTTACGGTCATTAGCGGAGAGGAGCACTTCGAGGATTATGGAGAAGGGAATGAAGCAGATTTGTTCTCGGACAGCTTGTGTAATGGGGAAAGCAGCTTTAGCAGCTCCTCGTTCCTCTCCCCCAGGTAATGCTCAGCACAGCACTGCGTTGTAATGGGTTTCCTTGGCATAACTTCTCAACTTGGGCTCTTGTGTTTGGGTTTGCACACAATTTGGTCTGCGTGAGCAAATCCTGGATGTAAGGAGGTAACCAGCACACAGCCAGGAGCTGCCTCCCTCCATCCCTGCCCTGCACAGTTCCCATCCTCCCACCCTCCCAGCAGAAGCACCGATGTCCAGCAGCATTGGAGGAGCACTTTGGAGCCCAGGACAACCCCACGTTCCCTGTGCTGTTGGTGATGTGGCTCTTCTCAGAACTTTCTGGTAGAAAAAAAGCAGGCAGCCTCACAGCTTTAGCTCCGATCCTGTTGGATGACAGCTTTTTTTTTTTTTTACTTATTTTAATCTGCTACACCTACATTTTTGGCTTTGATGCAGTGGTTGGATTTGCACCAACAGCTACAGCCTGAGATCTGTGGGGCAGGAAGGAGGCTGCAGTGTTTCCTTGCTCTCCTTACACTAAGATCTGAAACCAAGCAAGTGCTTCCAGCCCATGCAGGGTGTGCTGAGGAGCTGGTAGGATGCTACAAACCAATCCATATCTGTTTTTCAAGGGAAAAAAGTAAAAGCTGGAATGCTGACCCACACCTGCAGCCCAGAGTGTCTCTGTGTGACACTGGTGTCCAAGAGGATGCTTTTTCCCCTTTGGGATGCTGTGTGTGTGACTGCACAGCAGTGTAAATCTGTCACAGCTTTTTATTTTCTCCTCTTTGCCTGCATTTTGTCAGATTCCTAAAGGCCTTTATATGGCTGGGGCAGTTCTGGCTGCAGGGGGCTGAAGGAGAAGGGCTGCTGTCAGCACTTTGCTGCAGGCCAGGGCTAACTTTCCTTTTTTAGCAGCAGTTTTGAAGATGTGAATTAAATCTGCCGTGGAGGTTTTGCTGTAAAGCTCTACCCATTGCTTTGGGAAACTCTAACCCCTGGTGAGTTTGCCCTGCTGGGGACCCTTTGCTCACCTCACACGTCCTGTGTTGGCACTGTGCACAGCCACCTGGGTGCAGCTGTCCATGCCTGGTGCCACACATGGGGAAATGCTCTCAGCTAAAAGCCAGCCTTGGTGTTCTGAGTTCCTCCCTGAGTGTGGGCCTCCAAACTGCTCCAAAAGCCTCCTGGCAACAAAATACTCCAGTCATTTTGCAATCAGCTCAGCTTTTTCTTTAATACCAGTCCTGAGCTCTGGGTTACCCCCACACACAGTGCTCAGCTCCTGCTCTGTCAGTGCCTGGCCTTTCCCATTCTTCTCCCTTTGGATCTCACACCTGCAGCATCTCTGCTATCCAGGGGGGACTCAGGGGATGCACAGCCCCAAAGCTCTCACTGCTTTTAGCTGGGGAGTGCTGGGGAGGCAGACTGCAGACAAAGCCCTGCAGAACCTCAGGGGTAAAGAATGCTGTTCTGTTTTTGAAAGAGAGAATTTCCGCATGCCTTTCAGGTCTGGCCCTTACCTGGGATTATTGTTGCGTGCAGAAAGGTCCTTAACTGGTGTGTCTTTAAGAATGTGCTGTTTTTCTGAACAAAGCCCTGCCTACCACCTGCGTTTACACACAGTGCAACCTCACAAAGAGCTGCGGGATGCTGCTGGCTCGGGCTGAACCCTTTTCTTCATTTTTTTTTTTTTTTTTTTTTGCTGAGGTTCAGCATCACTTGTAAATGGCCACGTCACCATGCATCACCTCCACATTACAGGAGCATCAGATGGGAATCATGTCGACAAATTTTCCTGCACACAGAATCAAAGCAGGGGTTGGAAGGGACCTTAAGCCCATGGAGTCCAACCCCCCTACTAAAACAGGTTACCTACTATCAGTCACATAGGTAGGCATAGTCCAGGTCAGTCTTGAATGTCTCCATAAGAAGACCTTCACAGGAAGGCTAACACAAGAACCAAGAGCCTGCAGGGTGCTGAGTTTTCCTGCTTAGTCCTTACTTGCATGCTTATGGGTTGCCACTTTGGGCTCATCCATGCAGACAGCAAAGCTCTCTACAACACCCAGCAAGGAATGGATAGCAGTGGGAAGCCCAAGCCCCTCACACACCAACCAGCTGTCTGTAGGTGCTGGGTGAGAGCAGTGCTGCTCCCCTGGGATGGAGGAAGGAGGCAGCAGGGCTGAGGGGTGGCAATGTGCCACCAGTGCTGGGTGGGGATGCCCTGAGGTGCGCTGTGGTTGAGCTCTCACCCACTCACCTGGCAGGGAACCAAAGCAGCCAGGGGCCAGGTATATCTTCACGCAGTGAATACCTCTGGATTCTCTTAGGGCTTCTTGTCTAATGGCTTTCCCCCACCTTGATTAATGCTCGTTAAGAAATGGGCGAAGTGAGGACGCGCCGAGCAGAGCTCATGTGTGGCTGAGCCATGGGGAGCATCCCACAACAGGGCACTCATGTGTGGCTGAGCCATGGGGAGCATCCCACAACAGGGCACGTCGCTCCTCCTGGCTGCCACAAAGCTGCTGCCAGCTTCAACCCCGTGCAAAGCCTGAGCAGCTGAAAGGACTGCTGGTGGATGGAGGTTTTTTCCCTGAGATCAAGCCTGCCCTGGAGCATAGGGATGTTTTTTCCATGTTTCTTCAGGAGTGGGAAGAAAGGAGCGAGGCAGCATGTCCTGTGTCTGGTCACCTGCTCTATGAGGCACCAGGAGCACTGTAGGGGTGGCACAGGCTCTGAAGCCTGGCCCTGGGGTGGCTGAGTGCTGCACCGTGCTGCTGCCTGGAGAGATCCCAAATGAGTTGTGCAGGGAGACCCTCCTGGGGTTCCTCAGCATCTCCTGGGTCAGGGCTTTCCAGCGTGGATCACGGGGTCCTTTCCAGACATCTGTTGTTTTTAAGCTTGCTCGTGTTTGCTCACACCTTTACCTGTCTTACTTATTGAACTGCTTTGTTTTTTCACTATTAACCTTTCTTTGATTCGAGTCTGTGGCTTCCAGAAGCGTGTTTTCCTGCAGAAAATGACATGCATGCAGCTCCTAAGTGCCACCAACCCCGTGCTGCTCAGAATCCCGTGGCCAAACTCCCTTTTGCCCAAGCTGTGCCAGGTGGGAGAACGGCTCCCTGCTTTGCCAGGGGTCGGTGGACACCTCAGCAGCTTGAGCAGCTGAAAACGAAAAGCTGATCAGACCCATTAGCTCCGAAGGCAATTAGTTTGTACACCTTTACATCTCTTTGCCAAACGATGAGGCAAAGCTGCTGCTCGTGCACTTCACTCTGTAGGAGGCGGCGGTTGGTTCAGCACCACTGTTTTTATGAGCATATCTTCAAAGGGAGAAGTTCTTAGACGTGAAAACCTGACCCTGGTCTGCACTGCTAACAGTGGAGCAGCACAGCTGCTTTATTTCTAAATTGTCCCACTGGAAAACGGGGCAACCAACCGAAGGATTTGGCTCTATGAACTCAGTGCTGTGCACGAGCTCGGTTTGCAAATCCCAAAGCAAAAATAGGGAAATAAAACCCAGCCTGCTCTCAAACTCAAACAGCAAATCCTACATCTTGTGCCAAAACCTCCCCTGCCCGGAGATGCCGCCCTTCCAAATAACTCAGCTTGTGGAAGCCACAGACAAAATCCGATTGCTCTGTTCTGTCCTGTTAAAATGACACTTGTGATTTCTCTAGCACCAATCCGCTCGCTGCGAAACTGCACAGCATTATCGCAGATGAAGCATTTGAGTTTTACTGTAGCCAGTGCCACAAACAAATCAACCGCCTTGAGGATCTTTCCGCTCGCCTGAATGATCTTGAAATGAATAGGTAATTGGTCTTGTGCGTGGCAATTTCAGTGTTGGGAATGATGCTCTTGAAGGGAAGACTCTCCTTGTCCTGGAAAGCTTTCCTCTGCTGCTGTCGGGCTTGATTCCTGCTTGCCGAAAGGGATGGATTTCAGTGAGGGTGGTGGAACTCGCAAAATAAAGTCTGCAAAAGCATCACAGCAGATGGGCCTTTAATCTGAGCCCTGGGAGCTAACAGGCAATGGGAATCTTCCACTCTGCTCTGCTCAACCTCGTGCACGTCCCATACAGCACCCAGCACGCTCTGAGCAGTGCTGTTCATATGTGGGAACCTGCAGCCCCAGGCTGATGGGCTGTGGTGTTTCTGCCACCCTGGGAGTGATGGTCACAGCCCGTCCTGCCATGGCAGCAGCTCCCCCAGCACAGCTCTCTGACCTGGGATCTCCTGGAGATGCTCACTCTGCAGCCATAGAAACTGCTTGCACCCACTCGTTTCACTTGCACCCAGCCAGTGAGTAGGTAGGATGAATGTCAGAGCCTTTGTGAGGAGCTCCGTGTGTGAATGCAGCTTTTTGGGGTCAGCCAGCTGATTTGGCAAATGGGGGAGATAGCTGCTTTGATTTCCATGTTCAGATGTGGTTGCAGGAGGGATGCCGGTGCTGATGGAGATAATGGCTCTGCTCACACCCAGCGTGTTCTTCCAAGCCCATATTTTGGCTGTGCTCATGGTCTGTCCATCCTGCAGGGACAGCTCTCCTGGGATAGCTTGGGGGAGAGCTGGAAGACAAATAGAAGCTTGGCCTTGTCTTTTTTAGTAGTAAAAGTGCTTCTGTGCCTTCTCTTTCTCAGGCACCTGGCTGCCTTTGCTGTTGGGAGCCTCCGTGTGGCAGCCCTGGGGGTGGTGATGGGGCTGAGGTTGTGCAGTCAGTCAGGAGAGCGCTGGGTTTCCCTGTGTGCATCAGCAGCCCCGCTCCATTCTGGGTTTCACCCCTGCACAGCTGAAATGCTACTTCTGTGATGGGGTCCCGCGGTGTCTCTGAAGGAATTGAAGAGGCTTTGATCAGCTCTTGCCCTCTGGGCTTTCATGGCACAAATGTCTGGCTTCCTTGGGGGGGGGGGGGAGGGTTGCCCCGCATGGATCTGCTGCTGTTGCTGGAGTGCAGCATCAGGTGTAGCAGGGGGGGATGGATGTAAGTGGATGTGAAGTCATGCAAATATGACCTATAAGAAGAGCTGGAAGTCACAGAGGGAGTTGGTGCTGTGATATGAGTGCCCCAAAGCCAAAAGAGACATGGCTCAGCAGGGTTGGCAGAGCTGTGAAAGGGGCAGTTTGGAGAGCTGTGCTTTGTTTTAGTGCCCTTGAAGTGGACTTTGCACATCTCATCCTCTCCCAGGAGAGCCGCAGGTGCCGGCTCTGCTTTCCATGCAGAGGAAAATATTCCTCCTCCCCCCAGCATGGGTTGTACATGGCACCCTGCAGCTGTTGGCACACATGGATGACCTCTCCCCAGCCAGCTCCTCCTGCTCCTTTGTAATGGGGCTCAGAGGATGCACCTCTGACACGGACACAGCCCTGACAACAGCCTGCCATCGGTCCTCGTTTCCCAGGCGCTGTATTTTTTGTGTGTCTTTGACAGAAAATCACCCTGCCTCATTTTTAATTCCTCCTTCGAAGAACTCATGTCACTGCTGCAGCTGCAGGCAGGACTGAGCTCCCAGCTGACTTTTATTGTTGTTCTTTGAGCTGAGCTAAGCACTGGGGAATGCAGCCCAGCAGAGCTGTTGGCCGTCACCGTTCAGTGCTGAGTTGCCACCAGCATTGTGTCCTGGTGGCACCAATTGGACAGCAGCATGGGTTTGGGTGCACGTGTGAGCCCTGCTCCTTTTGCCAGCTTGCAGCTGCAGCTGAGGGAACATCTGGCCAGGAGTTGGTGCTGGAAGAAGCAGCAGGGATGTGGCTGCTTGTGCTGTCATGGTGCTCCATGCACCATGGATTTGGGGGTTGCGCGCAGCACCATGCGCAGCACCATGAGCCAAGCAAGGAGGGCTTGTCCCCATCCTTGGTGTCATAGGGCCCGTGCTTAAAATCCATGATCAACAGCTCCTGCAGTGCTGGTAGCAGTTCTTTGGTGATCCAGAGCCAAATACAGCTCAGCAAGCAGTGCAAAGCTCACAGATGGATGGAGATGTGGGGGTGCGTGGCACAGCCAGGCAGGGACCCAGAGGGACATGGGGTGCTGGAGTTCTGCAGTGCTGGCAGAGCCCCACTGAGCTCACTGCTATTCTTAGCCCCTTCCTTGGGGATCAGCTTTCAGGGCTGGGACCGGCCGTGTTTGATCGGGTTCGTTAGCCCAGCAGTGCTAATTGTGAGGGTCGTGGCCATGCATGTTGCAGGGGCGAAGGACGTGCCCCCAGTGCCTGCAGTTTCCTGTTTCCCTCGCCGTCCACTGTCAGCTCTCCTAACTCTTTCCTGTTATTTGTTGCTTTTGCAGTCCGAATAAAAGACTCTCCAGCAAGAAGGTGGCAAGGTAAGCTTGTGCTTGGGTTACTGCTGCCGTGGGAAGGGTGCCTGTGCTGGCTGTCAGCATGAGTTTGCAACGTCTTCTGGACACGTTGGGGAAAAACGGGTCTCATTCTGATCTGTTTTCCATTAGCCCTTCTTCTGATCTGGAGATTGCTCCCTTGCGCCAGCAGCTGCAGGTGGCTACCAGCCCAATTTCTCCTAGGACAGAAGCAGGGGAGGCTTTTCCCTTTTGCTCAGAGCAGCCTTTGGGTGTTGGGCTCATGGGTGTAGCTGGGATGGGTCAGGTCAGGGGGAGCTCTGGGGGCAGCTGCAGGTAACCTGTCTGTTATTCTGCTTTTTCTGCCCTGTGGCACTGTCCTAAGGCTGGTTCGTGTGCCAGCTGCCCTTGCCTGGTGGGTGTTTTTATCCCAGATTGCACAGAAAGGCAGCACTTTGCTCTGGGGTCTGTCCTGTCTCCATGCACCCCTCTCTCCTCTGCTGGCTGCACCATCCTGCCGTGTCCTGCTTTTATTCACAAGCTGTCTCTTCTCTGCCCTGCTTGGGAGAAACGCTGCCCTCTGAGGTCTCTGCCTTTCTCTTCACCCCTTTCCAGGCAGGGGCTGGGCACTGCAGAGGAAGGGGCAGCTTGTTAGGATGGGGCCAGAAGTCACCACGCTGCCTCTGGAAGCACAGACCTCACCATCCCCGTGCTCCAGTGCGTGGTGTGCAGCAATCCGAGCGCTCAGGAGCTGCCCTAAACCTCATCATCTCGCTCTGCCCTTCCCAATTTTTCCTGTGGTCAGCAAGTCTGTCCTCCTGGAAAGGAAGCGAGGCTTTGATATTGAATTTCCTCCTTCCACTCATCTCACTTTGTTAAAAACACGGGCAGGAAAGAAGGCAGAAGGGAGCAGGCTGTCCCATGCTTCCTGTATCAGGATCACTTCTGTCCCCTGCCTGGCAGAGCAGAGGGCAGGACTGGAATTAACCCCATGGGGGCAGGTGTGCCTCCTCCCCAGGGGACAGCCCTGCATGTTAACCACAGAGAAGGGTTAGCTCCTTCAGATCAGCCAAAAGAGCACTTTTTGTTGCAGGTCCTGTAATTATAACATTAGGTTTGCTTTTGGGAAGTGGGTTTTATTTTGGTCAGGGCTCTTTCCCTGACTTTTGTTACCCGTGTTCTGTTTGTGCCAAGAAATCTCTGCTGCTCGGGCCCTGTTGTGCTTGGCATGATTTAAATGACAAATGTGCCCAAGGCTTCAGAATCTAAATATGTACTCAGGGCGAGGAGGCAAAACAAGCCTGGTACTCAGCTGTGGTCTCTTCAGTAAATGCCAGCCACGCTTCATGAATATTTGCATGAGCATATTGTGTAGCAGGGTGAGTTTCAGAGCCCAGATGACATAATCATTGGATAATTTAGGTTTGAAGAGACCTCTTGCTCTCCTCCTGCTTGAAGCAGTGCTGGTTTCAAAGCCTGGTCAGCCTGCCTGCTGCACAGCGAGGCTGCTTGGCTCACAGAGGGGCAGCAGAGATCCACGGGATGAGGGTGGTAGGGCTGGGAAACACCCACTGTCCTTTTTGGGGAGGGAAGGGGACTGCCCAAACCATGGGCACATGTCACTTAACCCGAGCTGACCCTGCTGCTGGCAGACCCTGTGTGTGAGCCCTGCGGGTACCACGCTGCAGGCTCTGACCCCACATTGCATTGGGAACAGCAGTGCTTTGCACCAGGCAGCATCTTGGATCTGCAGGGCTGTGCTGTGAAAACCAATAGTGGCTGCTTGCACCGTGCAGCAATGGCACAATTAGCACTAATAAGAGCTGGGCAGTGTCCTTAGGTGGATGCAGAGCTGTGGCCAGCGATGTCGTAAGGCTTGGCTAATGATTAGCTTGCTCTCAGCTGTGATGGGTGTTTCCCAACAAGCTCAGGGTTCTGTTCCTCTTCCCATCCATTGCCCCCAGTAGTTAACTTTATCGGTGGCAAGAGCAGAGTACTCTGTCCTTTGGTGGATGACACACGTTCTTAAAGAGAGAAAGTGGGGAGCAGGGGCTCTTATCTCCTATTCCAAAGAGCGAGGGCAGATGATGGCAGTGTGAAGTCCCTGCAGCATGTGTCCACGTCTGCACTCTGCTGCTGGGGCTCTGGTAAGAGACTGCCTGATGAGGAGCAGTGCTCTGCCAGCACCAGGGAAGGAGGTGGCAGCTGGGGAGGAGGGAAAGGGACCGTCTGGTGTGGGTGTTGTCAGCTGAAGTCGCCCTTGTCTGGCTATGATGGCCCTGATGGTCGCCCTGCTGTGGGTGGGGATGGCTTTGCTGTGTTACAGACAGCTGCACCAGACCAGCACACTGTCTGGAGGAGCAATGGAGGAGTCCTACAGGGACACGTTGGAGTGCACAGAAGAGGACATCACAGACAAGGTAGGGCTGTGTGTGCCACTCATCGGTGGCACGCAGGGCTTTGGGATGGCTGGGCTGAAGCTCCTCTTGCTGCATTGCCTCTAATCCTAATCTAAGGAGACATAACCTGAGAGCCCTCTGTCCCCATGCAAAGAGGCCTGGCCCTGGTGACAGCATCTTCCTCTGGTGGCTTTGTGCTGGTCCTCATGGGACAAGGAGGACCAGAAAGCTGTTGTTGGAGCACCTCTGACAAGGGGAAAGATGGAAAGTGAAACTCTGCCTTGTGTAAATGTTTGCTGCGGTGATGAAACTCTTTCAAAATGGCTTTCTTAGTTCTGCAGTCAGGAGCTGAAAGCTGTGTGGAGCAGCGTGGGAAAGGGAAACATGCATCTGGCTGTTTGCAGTGTCATTTGCTCTCTTCTCCAGCACAGCAGCACGGTGGTTCAGGCTCTGTTGATGTACTGCTGGCTGCTTTGTTTGTGCATGGGTGTGGATGAGACCCAGCCGGGTTGCTTTGCTCTGGGCATTGCTGTAGCATCTTGTTATGAAAAAAAGGAAGCAGGGAGATGTTTGGTCCCATGTGGGAAACCAGCGTAGAACCTGAGCAAAAGCCTGGCTGCGGTGGCAGCTGTCCCCTTTTAGGTGGCTCCTGCTTTGGTGGGGGGGGTTGGGAGCGATGCACTGGCTGTTGCTGGGGGTCTGTGCTGAGCTGTGCCTTTCCCCCACCCAGGTGGTCTTTCTGGAGAAGCGGGTGACGGAGCTGGAGAAGGACACAGCTGCCAATGGTGAGCAGCACAGCCGCCTCAAGCAGGAGAACCTGCAACTGGTGCACAGGTAAAGGAGCTGGCCAGGCTCTCCTTGGGATCATAGGGTGCTTTTCAGGGTTGTGAGCAAATCCCCAAGACTCGCTCTGTGCAAATATTCTGCTCGGTTGCATGCAAATACGGAGCTGTGTGGGTCTTTCCTCGTGTGCCCACCTCTCTGCGCAGCCCCAGGGGTTGGATCTGGGGGGGGATGCAGGTTGGTGTTTCCTGTAAAGGTGTTCAGAGAGAGGGGCTCTGCTCGGATGGATGTGCAGCAGGGTCTGTGCCTGCTCTGCCCCATCACAGCCCCGCTGATTTCAGCCCCCGCTGCAGCACAGCCCTGTGGATCCCACGGTAACTGATGGCTGCCCTCCCTGAGCTGGCAGGCTCCTGTCTTCCAGCAGCATATTTACACCCTCAGATAAACCCTCCAGGATTTATCTATAGGGCTGTAAGGCTGTTAAGTAACAGCTGTGTCATGGAACCAAGCGATTCAAACAAAGGTTTCTCTAAGCCCTGATAAACTCTGCAGCAGAGGGGAATGTTTTCACTTTAGCAGCTTGGCCCAGAAGTGTCAGCCAGCTTTTAATCAAGCCTTGTACTCACTGCTGGTTGAAGAATGGCTTTATCTGGCAAAAGCCTGTCTGAGCAAAGTGGCTGCACGAGGGACAGCCCACAGCCTCCCAGCAAAGCACATCCTGAGCAGCTTCCCCAGAGCAGGGCTCAGATTGAGCTGGCACAATCCAGGCAGTGCCAGCGCTGTGACCCACAGGTGTGCCATAATGTGATTGCTGTGCTTTCACCCTCTTCCCCTCCCCTCCTTAAAAGGGGTTTGGATGCACCGTGGAGAGGTAGAAAAATGGGCAGGGATACCACACAGCTTGTTTTATTTGGGGATTTTGTGGGCTGTCTTGTTTTCTTGCTGCATCTGATGGAAGAAGTGAAGCTCTCACACATCTCTCTCCTCTCCACAGAGCGAATGCTCTCGAGGAACAGCTGAAGGAGCAGGAGCTGAGGGCTGACCAAACACTCCTGGAGGAGATCAAGAAGCAGAGGGAGATGCTGAGCAAAATGGAGAGGGAGAAAAGCATCGAGATCGAGAACCTGCAGGCCAGGTGGGGCCAGGCAGGTCGAGTGGTGGCAGGGCTCCTGGGCACATGGGCAGGATTACCTCAAATCATTACAGGCCCTGAGGTTTGGCTGCTTCTCCTTCCTTCCCTTCATCCCAAAATCAGGCCCCTCCACCAGCATGGCCTTGGATTTCCCCCATACGGTTTCAGTTTAGCTCCTGTTCCCCATCCACAGCTCTGCCCTGCAGCGTGTGAGTGCAGGTGGTGGTTGTTAGCACTTGTTTGCATGAAAGATCCGTGGAAGTCCGTTTGATGCTCAGATGTGACTCAGCTCTTGGAAGCAGGCAGGTGTGTGATCCTGCTCCCAAAAGCTGCCATGGCTGTTGAGCAGATGCGGGCTGGGAGGGAAGGCGAGGGCTCAGCCCACAGTGAAGGGGGTTGGCAGGAGTGTGCCGTGGCTGCAGGCTTTCAGAGGCACAGAGGGGGTACTGAGGCAGAGTTAGACCCCATCTCGAGAAGGTAAAGCTGTCAGACAGGTGCTGGCCTGACCAGGGAGCTCTGTGCAGCTTCCCAAGGGAAGAGTAGCATGGGATGTTGCCTCGTTTATTAGACAAGTTTGTTATTCAGAGGGATATTTTTACCACCTTTCTGGAATGCATGTTGCTCTTGTCCAATCCTTGCAGTAAATGAAGACCAAATGCACTTCATCTGGTCGGTTGGTTGATTTTTCAGTCATGTATGTGGTAGGACAGCACAGCAGATAGCTGTTGCTTTACCTGCAGAACTCAGAGGTGAAGCTCTCTGACTGCCCAGGCAGCATTTGCTTCCTGCTGTCTGACGCTGAGGTTTGCACATGAGCACAAATGAGCATTCAGTTGAAAAAAAAAATAATAATAACATCTGATCTGGTTGTGGAGGGCATGGGCCTGGAGAAAGGCTGTGCAGGTTTCCCATTTTCCCTTGGGAATGGGGATAGTACAGGTCTCAGGGTTTGGCATGAAAAGCTAAATCACTGCTGGCTTTCCTCCAGCAGGTCCTGGTTTGATATTACTGGTGATGCTTCAAGCCCACTCTGCTGCACTTCCTGACAAGTCTCCTTATTGTTGCAGGCTGCAGCAGCTGGATGATGAGAACAGCGAGCTGAGGTCTTGTGTCCCTTGTTTAAGAGCCAACATCGAGAGGCTTGAGGAGGTGAGAGGGGCTGTGCTTTGCAGGCAGGTTCACAGTGCCTGGCTGCAAACCTGGTGTTAAAAATGCAATGTGCCTGAGCTGGCAGCGAGCAGCAGGTGGCCTGACTGCAGGAAGGGACTCATGCCCTCTGCTGGAGGCAAGTCCACAGCCCTATGGCTGCAGCAGGAAGGGTTTAGGTCTGCTTTGTGCCCAGGCACACAGCTGTCACTGAGATCCACGAGTTGAGTCTTCAGAATGCTGTGTTATCTCACACACCCTCTCCCCATGCCTGGGGTTGGGAGGCTGCAGCCTGGCAGGGCTGGATGGGAGCATTGCCTGTGGAGAGGATGAACTTGCAGGTTTCACTTCTGGCACAGAGGTTGCATTATGGCTCTGTTGGAGTTTGTGGTGGATGTAAGATTAAAACTGATGTGAAACCAAACCTCTGCCCAGCTGGAGGCCCTCCAGCTTTGCACCCATTCGCAGCCTCTGAGCCTGCAGAGCACCTCCAGCTGTGGCCAAGGCAGCATTGTCTTCATGCCCTGAGGCCTTGTAAGCTCTGGATGGAGAGAACTGCTGTGTCCTGGTGGCATTTGGGGCTTTTGGAAAGACAAAGGCTTCCTCACAGGCAGAGCCAAGCCAGGAGCTTGGTCATGGTGTGGGTTGGTCATAGGAAAACAAGGAAATGCCCAGCAGGGGGCTGTTGGCACCAGCAGGTGATAAACTTCACCCAGCACCTCCAGGCTGGGTGGCAGTGAGCCCTGTGACCACTGCACTGTGTGTGCTTGCAGGAGAAGCAGAAGCTGCTGGACGAGATTGAGGACCTCACTGTGCAGCTCACAGAGGAGCAGGAGAACAAGAGGAAGATGGGGGACAAGCTGAGCCACGAGAGGCACCAGTTTCAGAAGGAAAAGGAGTCGACACAGGAGGTGAGGAGTTTGGCTGCCCACTGCAGCTTTGCACCTCTAGTTTCAACAGCATCTCCAAAGCCAATTTTTAGAGCCTTTGGTCATGCCTGGGTGGAGAAAGGTAGTGCAGCAGCTTAGCTGTATAACATCTGTCACTTCTGCCTGTGTTAAAATTCAACCAAGCGCACCTGCCTGCATCTGGAAACCCATTTGGGCTGTGCCACCCTTGCCAGTTGCTTTCTTGCATCAAAGGAACTGTGGCAGCAGCACGTGGAACCAGCAGGTGCTTGCAAAGGGGAAGAGAGAACAGGCTGGGGGGACAGCTCTCAGCTTTCTTCATGTCTGGTGGCAAAAACATGGGACCCCCGCCACCTCTTCCAGGTAATTCCATCTGGAGGCTCAAGCAGTGCTTGCCATCGTGGCAGGAATGGAGTTTGGGGTCTCAGAGTGGAAATTGCTGTTGTTTTGGCATAATGTGGGGATTCACAGCACGTCCCATTGCAGCAGGAGGGAGCTGCTCCCAGCCAGGAGGCCACCTGTGTGTCCCATGGGCTGCAAGCAGTGCCAGCACTCAGCTGCCCCTCTTCCTTTTGCTGCAGCTCATTGAGGACCTCAGGAAGCAGCTCGAGCACTTGCAGCTCTTCAAACTGGAATGTGAGCAACGGAGAGGCCGGAGCAGCAGCATGGGGCTGCAGGAGTACAACAGCAGGACACGAGAGACAGAGCTGGAGCAGGAGATCAAGCAGCTTAAGCAGGTAGGTGAGGCTGGGAAGGGAGAGGAAACATTTTGCAATAAGGGATGCTTATTTTCCCCTTTTGCCTGGCTCCTTGGTTGGTGGGCTTCTCCCTTCCAGGAGCTGACCATGCATGCAGCATCCTGCTGTTTCTTGCTCCTCTGTACAGGGACGGGAGAGCTCAGATCCTTCCTCTGAAGGGCGTCGTGTGTTTGCAGGACCCATGTATGCTGTGTCCCCTAGACCTGTCCCACATTTCCTGAGGCTCTCCAGGCTCTCCAGTTAGAGTCAGGAGAACGTGTGCTGTTCCCAGTGCCCTGCAAAGCCCCTGCCTTTCCCAGCTCTGCAGTGGGGTTGTGTGGATCTTCTCGGGGGCACCATGCAGCACCTGACACGTGGTTGTTGTGAACAGGATAACAGGAGCCTGAAGGAGCAGAACGATGAGCTGAACGGGCAGATCATCAACCTGAGCATCCAGGGAGCCAAGAACCTCTTCTCAGCCTCCTTCTCTGAATCCCTGGCAGCAGAGATCAGCTCAGTCTCCAGAGATGAGGTGCGTGCACAGGGAGCTGCTTCTCTCTGACCGCATCTCCCTGGGGTGCCTGGGGCTTCCCCTTCCCATCCAGCAAGTATGGCTGCAGTACAGCTCTCTCCCAAACCCCACCTGAGAGCTGTCATGAGACTGAATGCAATGATTTAAAGAGCATTTGGGTCTGAGATGGGGGAGGTATAGGTTAGATAGGAGGAAGTTTTCTATACAGAGGGTGGTGAGGCACTGGAACAGGTTGCCCAAGGAGGCTGTGGATGCCCCATCCCTGCAGGCATTCAAGGCCAGGCTGGATGTGGCTCTGGGCAGCCTGGGCTGCTGGTTGGTGACCTGCACATAGCAGGGGGTTGGAACTGGATGAGCATTGTGCTCCTTTTCAACCCAGGCCATCTGATTCTGTGATGACTGTATGACTTGCCCTAATTCATGGGAATAGGGGATTGTGCTGCCTTCCAATTTGTGGCACTGCTTTGCCTTCTCTTCCTGGGCTGAATGAACAAACACAAATGTGTGTGTGTCTGCAGCTGTATTAAAAGCCCAGCAGCTGGGACAGCTGCCCTGGAGACCTCAAGTCCAGGGGTAGGGCTGAGCAGAGCTGCTGGCTGAGGGCATCTCCTCCCAGTGGAGTCATGGAACGATGCCCTCCTCCCATCCTCAGACAGCAGCGACCACTTCTCTCTTCTCTCCCTCTCAGCTCATGGAAGCAATTCAAAAGCAAGAGGAGATCAACTTCCGCCTGCAGGACTACATCGACAGGATCATCGTGGCCATCATGGAGACCAACCCCTCCATCCTGGAGGTGAAGTAAGGGCGGCCGAGAGCCACGCGCTGCGCACTCTGCCACGGCTGTGGATTTGGTGCTCTGAGAGGAGGAAGAAGGACTCGCAACGTCTTTGCTCTTGATGAAGGCACAAGGAAACGTGGCGTCGGATCGGTGGGGAATCAGCCGGCGCAGCAGCGGGGCGGAGAGCCAGCAGTGAGGCTCTGTTGTCTGACTCCGTTATTTTGCAACCCTTCTGGCTTCCAGGGGTGAAAGGGAACCTGGAGGAGAAATGGAGGCAACGGGCAACCGTGGGAAGGATTTGGGACGGCCCCGCACGGGTGTGAGGAGGGCTTCCTCTGAACTGCAGGGGTCGAGATGGAGCAGGAACGTTTCCCACCCCCCCCCCAACCCCCCAGCTGCCCTACCCAGCCTGGGTGTCTGCTTTGCCAAAGTGTCCGTGACACACTCACTTACTGGGGCAGATCTGGGAAAGAGGGAAACACGTCCTGGACTTGTAGAATGATGATGATGATGATTATTTTTTAATTAACTTAATGCAAATGTCTTCATCCAGCTGGCGCAGTTAATCCTTGCCCTGCTGCTTTTGCTTGGGAACGGGTCGCGTGCGCGGAGCACGCTGGCTTCTCACTTGCTGGTGGCACGGAGAGGGGAGCAGCCATCCTTGGGACAGGGTGTGAGTGCAGTGTCACCCACCTCCTTATTTATTTTGCTGTCTGTGGCTCGCTGCCCTCTGCTCCAGGGTGGGATGTTGCTGCGGGGTCTGCACAGCTCATGGCAGAGCCGTCCCCTCCATCCTGCTTGCAGAGATTGGGGCAGAGATTGCGGTGTGAGGGCTGAGCTCTGTGTGCTGCCCCAGCATCCCAGCATGGAACGGGGCTCTGCTGGTGATGGCTGTGATCCCGGAGGGAGAACCCGCTCCTCACCCTGTGCTGGGGATAGGGATGGGGTGGCTGCTCTGAGCTCTTAGCACACAGCATCGCCCATCCCTGTGCTGCCAGGAGGTCTCTGTGAACGCAGTGCCAGCTGGCTGGGAAACACAGACCACGCTCACAGCGGGGGCAGCTCGTGGTGACCGCAGCCAGGGGGCATCCATGGGAGCAGCCACTCATCCCACTGCCCCAGGATCTGGTTCTCTCGCTGCACCAGGCTCACGGAGCAGCTATTTCTCCTGCTAGCCAAGCTTCGGAAACACCACTGCAGCCCAAAAACAGGGGAGCAGCAGCGACCCCCAAAATGCTTCCGAGCGCATCGCTGTGTCGTGGGTCAGCCAGGGGCTGTCCCTACAGCTGAGCCCAGAGCCACTGCCGTGTCCCCACACCACGGCCATCTGACACAGCCCTGCACCCAGCCTGGGGATGGAGCCACGTCGTGTACATTTCCAGAGAAGCTTTGGGTGTAAATCAGTGTATACATGGAGAGGGAAATTTTTCTATCTTGTAGAGTAGGTATTTTTATAGAACGAAGGTTGATCATTTTTTTAATACTTTAAAAGAAGAGAGAAATGTATCTGTGTATAACACAAAAGCATATATATATATATATATATGTATAAATATATAAATATTGGAGATCTGCCTTTCTCGACTTGGGGTCACCGATCCCCAGTTCCTACAATCGTCTTTTTTTTTTTTTCCTGTCGCTCACAAAGAGGTACTGTAACTGTAAATAAGCACCAGGAAAAGGTTTTAAGCAAACAAAGCACTGACTTGCACATTCACCATGCTTTAAAGCCCCTATGAAAAAAAAAAAACAAAAACAAAAACAAAACCACACCGACCTGTCCTTCCTGAAAACCTTCCTCTCTCCCCACCGGTATGTGAAGGAAGTCCCAAAAGGGTGAAAGCAGTATTGTCTTAAATGATGTATTGATTCTCGTCCCATTAAATGCTGTTACCATTCCTGTCCTCGGCTCTTCCTTGCTGTGGCTTTGTGGGGTCTATAGGGTAGGATGGGGGGGGAGCAGAAAGCACTGGGGATGGGTGTAGGGACTTCCAGAGCCAGCGCTGTTCTTGTCCCCATGTCCTGCTGCCCTCTGGGGATGTAAGTGATGACACAGAGCTTCCCTTGCCTGCAGCCTGCTGGGTGCTGTGTGAGCTCCTCCAATCACTCTACTGACACAGAAATCCCATGCTTGGGCAAGGAAATGCCCTAAAAGCCTCTTGCTGAGCTGTGCGCATCTCTGTGCCTCTTCTGAGCCCCTGTAAGCTGCCCCAAAGGGCTCCAAAATCCCCTCTGCGTTGCTGCAAGCCGCTCCATCCTGCTCCCAACTGCTGCTCCAGAACCTCCCCGAGCATCCCTAAAGGGCCCCAACAGTTCTGAAGGGTGCCAGGATTCTTTTCTAAAAAAAAAAATGTCCTTTAAAATCAGCTCAGTACTTTGGGGAGCCCCAAAACGCCCCGAGTGATTCCAACCCTGCAGATCCACTGAGCACCTGGGCTGCCCCAGGAACCTCCCCCCATGTGGCCCCAAAAGCCAACAGCGCTCCAAGCAGCTCTCAAGCTCCTCCAAACTCTTCTGAAACTCCTTGAAGTAGCTGAAAACGCACCGAAAGAAATATCCTGCAGCAGCTCGAAAGCACTCCAAGCCTTCCTCTGAAGGGCCCTGCGAGGTCTCAAGTGCTCCCAAGCCCTCTGTGAGGCCCCTGAAATGCCTCCAGACCCTTGTGGGGTCCCTCCCGACAGGGATGCTGAATGCTATGGACCTTCTCCAGCGGTGCAGCAGAGATCTCTGTGTTCCAGTGCTCACTGAATCCCCCTTGGGGTGGCTGTGGGGCCGTATCAGCAGCCCCCAGTGTTGGGTCCCAGCCCACCTCCGTGCCATCGGAGAGCCCCAGATGTTGTTCCTAATAGGTGAATGTGTTTACCCATCATAGGTTTATGGCTTCATGGCTCCAAAACTCACTGAGGGCTGCAGGAATTGTCATGGAACGCTGCTCTCTGCTCCCTGCTCAGTGTGGGAGAGTTGGATCGGTTGGCTCATCTCCATGGGTGCTCCTGGATGCAGGACAAGGATGCTCTGGGACAAGGACAAAGATGCTCCAGGATGCAGCACCACGGGAACCCAAACCCCCAGCAAACCCCAGCCCTAAAAGCACAGCCTGAAATTCACACTTTTCTTTTCCAAGCAGTACAGAAAAGTCCTCATATCCCCCCCCTCCCGCAGCCAAAAGGGCCGGGTGGGTGGGTGCTGGGAGCAGCCCTGGAGGGGGGGGAGGGCAGGTCGGAGACCCCTTTGCTGCCCTCAGTGGGGCCGGGGAGGGGATTCCCAGCTCTACCCGTGGCTTTCAGTGGGGGAAAAGAGCCGCAGCATCGCGATGGGGCCGGAGAGGATGGGACCCCCCCGGAACCACCCGGCAATGCCACGCCCGTGGGATACGGGTGGGGGGGATCCGGCCGGGGCGGGATGCGGGCAGTACCTCCCCCCGCCGCCCCCGCCCCCTGCAGCCCTCCCCTCCTCCTCCCGCTCTTTCACCTCCTCCTCTTCTTCTCGCTCCTCTCCCGCACAACCCGGGGCAGCAGCCGCCGTCCCGGCCCGGTCCGCTGCTCCGCTCCGTTCTGCGGTTCCCATGCGGGGCGGCCCCGCGTCCACCCCCCACCCATGGCCCGGCTCTCGGTGAAGGAGCACCTGGACGGGATCCTCAGCGACTTCGAAGGTGAGGTCGGAACGCCCCCCCTCCCCCCTTCTGAGCCTCACCCGCGGCCGCGTTTCCCCGTGGGTGCGTGAAAGGCTCTCCCCGCGTGTATCTCCGCGTGTATCTATGTGTGTACGAACGTGTGTGTGAATGGTCTGGATGGTCCATGTGTGCCTCTGCACCGCCCCACGCGTGCATCCCGAGACCCGCGTGGGCTCTCCCACTCTATGCAACCGAACGGGGCCGGGCGGCTTTGCGGGGGGGAGTTGGGGTCCGGCAACAACGGGACTTGGCTTTTTTTTGGGTGTGTGTTTGGCTTTTTTTTTTTTTTCCCCCTTTTTTATCTTCCTTTTGGCCCCAACTCCCCGCCCCCCCCCCCCCCCCTCCGCCGCTCGCCGGGGTCGGGAAGGGGCAGCTCGGGGAGGAGCGGGCGGAGAAATCCGACCTGGGGCGGCTGCTGCCCTCGGCGGGAGGAATGCAGCACCTACCGGGGGGGGGCACGGGGTGCAGCGGTGGGAGAAACGCGAGGAAGGGGAGGGTGAAGAACCCCTTGTCCCTCTCCACCGCCCTCCCCGGCAGCCCCGGGCTGGAACATACCTGCCGGCCCAGAGCTGTTATTAGCATCACCCCCGCCCCGACCCCTGACCTCTGTGCCCAGCCCCGGGCACGGGGCGGCGACCTGGGGAGGGGACGGGGCACTGAGCTCCAGCCCGGCTTCATTGCACCGGGTCCCCATCATCCCCCGGGTCCCCATCACCCCTGGGTCCTTATCATCCCGTGTCCATCACTCCAGGTCCCCATTTCTGCCCTATCCCCATCGCCCCCCGTGCCCATTCCCATCACCCGCTGCTGACCGGGGCCTCGTGCCGCACACATGGCAGCGCGGCGGGGGGAGTGGGGGGGCTCCGTGGGAGCTTCGGCTCTCGGCGCTCTCCGTGGGGAGCCGGCACCAAACGGAGCCGCTGGGGCGGATCTGGCAGGAACGCAGCTCTCGGGGGGGGGCGGCCACACTACCGCTTCCTGCCCGGGGGAGGGGTTAATGGGGTGTGGGAACTTTGTGGGGTCCATTCATGCAGACCCACCGCGGTGCTGCAGCCGGAGGAGAGCAGCCCCCAGGGTAGTGGGGTGCCCCTATGGTGGCACTCCAGCGGGGGTAGCACGAGGAGCGTTCAGCCCCAGGACACAGCACGGGTCCTGACCCCCCCATATGCATCTGCCTGCTTGTGGTGGAGGGTCAGAGCCCTCCTGGCAGGGGCAGTACTGCTGTAGGATAGGAGTGCCATCTGATGGCTGTGCCGTCGGTAGGCTTCAGGGTTAACGCTCCGGAATAGGGCAGGGATCCTGTGCTGAGCTGTGCTGAATGAGGGGGGAGAGCAGCAGCTCGGGCAGGGATCTGGTTACGTGGGGCCGGATCCCTTACAGGGGAATAAAGCGGGCACTGTGCGGTGCGGGGAGCCGGGAGCCACGGCACCAACCCACAGATAAGTGCTGGGGAACAAAGCTGAGGGGCCGGCAGCACCGATCTGGTTTCCCATCTGGGCTGGGCTCACAGACGGCCCTTTGGCACCCGGTGCACGGGGGGAGCGCCCAACAGCTGCGGTGCCACCGAGCCCCAGTGCTACCCTCACACCTCTCCATCTCTCCCCAGCCCTCAAGAAGTCGTTTGAGGCAGAGGATGCAGGTGATGCTCCCGGATCCCCCATTGTGTCCCCGCTGCCTGTGAGTGCCACCGAGAGCCATCGGGTGCTGCAGCCCGGCCCTGCACCACACAGCCCATTGCTGCGGGGTCAGCACCATGCTGGCCGGGCTCCCGGCAGCATCGCCTCCTTCCAGAGCCACACGGGGCCGGGCAGCGATGGTGAGAGCCTGCGCAGCTCCAGCTCCAGCCTGGAGAGCCCTGCGGCCCCCCAGCCTCCTGCAGCCTCCCTGGCTGCCGACCCCTGCTTGAAGAAAGTGCCATCACACGGCTGCGTCTTCCCAGCGGAAGCAGAATGTTCCCTGCATGTGGCTGCCGGGCGCAGCTCGCTGCCAGCACTGGACCTGCACATCGCCGAGGAGCCAGGCATCCCCCTGCCAGCCCCACAGCCCACACAGCCATGGGGTGCCCACAGCCCCGCTGCCCTGCCCCGCACCCACCTGCCTTCCTCCTCCTCCTCAGGTGGTGAGATGGCCCCAGGGCTGCCCCGCACACAGCTCAGGGTCAGCCTCAGTGCCAGCCCCCGCCTGGCTCGCCCGACCCCCCACACCCTCACCGGCCCTGGTGAGGGGCTGCTTCCCCCAGCTGCCCCCTTCAAGCTGGTGTCACAGCCACAGACGGTGCAGGTGAGCTCCCAGCCTGCCTTCCTCGGGGGGGTGGTGCTGGGGCCGGGCACCCCAGTGGCACTGAGGAACATCGGCAGCACCAGCCCCAGCATGGGGACCTGCTTGGTGATGTCACGAGGGCTCAGCCAGGCTGCAGATGGATGCTGTGCCACAGTGACACCGGAGCACGGTAGGACTCGCTCCTCCCCTCTGTCCTTTCTCCGGGTGTGACATTGCCACCTCGTGTCACCACCGCTGGTGCTGGGGACTGGTGTTGGTGGGGATGTGGTCACAGTAGTCAAAGCCTCTCAGGATCCCTAAGCCCTTGCTCCCATCCCTACGTTATTCCTGTGATTCATGATAGTGGAGATGTGTGGTGGCCATGTGTTCCAGGTACCACCTGAATGTGTGGCAGTTGGTGGCAGTGAGTGGCACCGTGCCCTGCTCAAGAACCACCACGCAGCCCAGCAGTGCCCCGTGTCCCCTCCATCCCCTTGCCATGGGGAGCCCGGTCACAGCACGAGGCCCCTAGGCACCAGGCTCAGCCGCGTCCCCATCCATCCCCAGGGCAGTGCCGTGCTCGGAGCCGGACGCCACGGTGGCCGCCTGTTTTTGTGCCTGGGGAGCGCTGTCTGTGTGCCTGGGGAGCACAGCTGTCTCTCTCAGGTGTCTCGCATGCCGCCGTCGCCGCGGCTCTAAGTACTGACGCGCGCAAAGGCATCCATCCCTCCATCCCTCCATCCATCCCTCCGCTCGGGGCTGCGTGAATCATGCGGCAGCAATGCCCGTGGCCGAGCCGGCCAGGCTGCACCCGCGCTGGGGGACACGTTGGGGACAGTGGTTTGTGTGCTGGGGACGGCATGGGATGGGTCACGGAGTGGGCGTGAGCCGGAGGGCAGCGTGCGGGCGCCGGGATGGGGACGGTGCGCTCCCGGGCGCGCTCCTCTTTTCAGGAAGCGCCGAGCTTCGCTCCACGGCCGCCCCGTTTCACTTCCACCCAGCGCCCACGCAGCGCCCCGGGGTGAGGAGGAGGCGGAGGAGGAGCGGAGGAGGGGCTGTGGGCTGCAGCTTTCTCCTGCCTGCACCCCAGGAGTTATTCGGCCGGTGAGCGGTGACCGGCTCGTGGTGCAGCGAGGTAGGGGTGGCCGAGGGCGCGGGGAGAAGGGCGGGGTGGGTGTGCAGGTCCCTTGGTGCGTGGCGTGGGGCTGCTCGCTGTCACTGCAGGATTTCAGTCCCCATCGCCACGGCAGGGCCCTGCGCTCTCACTTCTGCTTCTGCTTGTGGCTCTGCTTGTGTCTCTGGCTGTGGGGACAACTGTCACTGCTGTCCCTTCGGCTTGTCACTGCGTGGCTCTTTCATGGGCTGGGGACCCGCACCTCGTTGCCTTCCACCTGTGCATCAGAACTTCTGGGTCACGGGGCCGCACTCCTGGCGATGCTCGCTCCTTTCCCATCCCCTCCTGCCCACCTCCACCCCCTGAGCTTATTACAGACTTCCCGGCCAACATGCCGATTAACGCCGCATCAGTAATTAAACCATGCTGGGAGACCACGAACCCGGGTTTACCCGTCCCAGCCTGGAAAATAAACCCTCCTCAATTAGCCTGGAACAGGTCTGTCTGCAGGGAGCCATTATCCGGGGCCACATGAAGGGATAATGTTTGTGTCTGCTTGGCTTTGCCATCGGCACGGCTCGGCACAGCGCAGCACAGGGTGGGAGGTGACGGCCGTGCTGGGAGCCTGGTGTGGGTGCCACCCTGGGAGGACGTGGGCACCTCGCATCCCAGCAGTGAGGAAGTGTGAGGGGCAGGTAGGGAGTCTGCTGCTCAGGGTGGGTTTGGGGAGCGGAGGAGGAAAGGGGATGTGCAGGGCTGTGCTGTGAATGGGTGGCACTCTGTGGTGGCCACGGAGGGGACAGTGGGGTGACGCAGCAGTAGCTCTGTTACTCGGTTCCGGATCTGTCCTGGTGACCGTGACGCTGCGGTGGGTGCATGGGGGGTTGGGTGCTGTGCTGAGGGGTGGGCAGGACAGGATAGGGCCCTGCAGGCAGCGCCCTGCCACCACCCCCCTCGCTCCCTCCCAACCCCCCCCCCCCCCCCCGGCCCGGTGGGTGTCACTGCTGTCACCAGGAAGTCCTGGTGTTTTGACATTTCCGAGGAAAGCCCCAGCTGAGTGGGAGGGTGCTGTGGGTGGCCGGAGCCTGGCTCCTGCTGGGCTGTGTCAGGTTTGGAGGGGAACATCTCCCCCCTGAGAGCACCTTGGGGTGGTGTCACCAGGACGTCCCATTCTGGATGCTGTTGTCCCCAGCCCTAGTCATGGTCTGGCACCCACCGGTGGGCACGGGGTGCCCAGGCCCCCACTCTGAGATGCCATTTCTGCAGTGAGGAGCACGTCCGCTCCATCCACCTCCCAGCACCTCCAGGCCAGGTGCTGCGTGTCCCTCATCTCCAGGCCACATGGCACATAGCTGTGCCGGCAAGCTGCCGCCCAAGCCTTACTGGTGCCAAGAAATGGGCTGGCACATATGTGCCATGCAGGGAGGCTGCAGCGTGGGCCGAGGGACGCAGGCGCCGTGGGGCACTGCGGCATCGGGGTGGGCAGTGCTGGGCGTGGGGGTCCCTGGTGCCTGAACCCCCAATGCCAGGTGGGTGACAGCGCGTGCTCCCCTTGCCCTTTGGAGGCCTGGAGCTGTGCAGCTGGGACACCCATGCGATGGGTGATGGGGGGATGCTTGGAGGAAAGAGTGTCAGTGTGCTGAGGTTCCCATTGCTGCTGGTGGGGCTTGGGGCTGAGTGTAGAACAGGCAAACTCAGTGCATGGGTGGGAGAGGAGGGGCGGCGGGGAGGCTGGGTTATTGCCATGCTGGGCATGTGCAGGAACAGCCGGGCTGCAGCCAGTATTTGAGCCCAGTGGGGTTGGGACCAGGTTGCAGTGCTGCAGTGACGGGGATTGGGGACAGCCGGGGTCCCCTCATCCCCAGGAGGCTGTGTGGGAGTGGAGACAGCGCATCACGGAGGTAGGACCCAAACAATGGCTGTGCCAGGAGGGAAGAAGGAGGGGGAGGAGGAGGGGAACGACAGCTCTGGGGGCCCTCAGCCACCACACAAAGGCTGGGGCGGGGGTCTCGGCTGCATGCCTCGTGGTTGCCAGGCTGCTAGTCACCCAGTGGCCTTGCGATGGCACCGCTACTGTCACCCACTGTCACCTCCTCGGGGCCAGCTGTGTGTCAGCACCAGCACCACAGTGCTGCCACAGTGCTGGGGGAGATGTGGGGTGATACATCACGTGCCATGCCCAGACCCCCCCTGTGTGCACCGGGGCTGTGCAGCGAGGTGTTCACTGGGGAGGCAGTGCTGGTGGCCGTGCTGGTGACACCACCACTTGTGGAGCTGCATGGGGCACAGGTGGCTGTGGGCACCAGGATGTTGGCAGAGCCCCAGTGATGCCACTAAGGGACACCCTCATCCCCATGGTGCCAGGAGGTGGCATGCCCCGTTGCCGTGCTTCACCTTGCCGGCTGCCAGGAATGCGCCAGGGCTGCGTGCCCACTGGCGTGGCTGCTGCTGGGGCAACGGCAGCAGGGTGAGCAGCAGTGAAGGCATCCTGCTGTCCTCCTGGGAAGGGTAGCGTGCTAGGGACTGGTTTTGGGGTATCCTGCTCACCCTGTGTTCACCCTGCACAGGGAGCAGCCTGGAGCCCCAGGAGCGCAGCATGGAGGCGGCGGCCGTGCCCCAAGAGTTGCCCCCTGACCATGGGGTGCACGAGCTGTTTGGGTATGTGGGGATCGAGGCCGTGCTCGAGCAGATGAAGGTGAAGACCATGAAGATGGGCTTTGAATTCAACATCATGGTTGTCGGTGAGCGCCTGCAGGGTTTGGCTGCTGGGAATCTGATGCCACCGTGTGGGGAGAGAGTTGGGGAACTCAGGCTTTGGGGAGACTGAAGCAACAATAGACTGAAGAAGGATGGGTCTCATAGTGCGGTGGTGTGGCTGTGCTCCCTGCACACCAGGAGTTGGGCGATGCGTCCCAGCTTTGTCCTGTAGGATTGGGATGCTCCCAAGAAAGAGAGAGCTATGGTGGGGGGTTATAAATGCATGGGAGGGGACAAGGTGGAGCTGTCCATGTCTTCACAGGGCAGAGCGGGCTGGGGAAGTCCACCATGGTGAACACCCTCTTCAAGTCCAAGGTGAGCCGCAAAGCCTCGCAGCCTGGCCAGGAAGAGCGCATCCCAAAGACGGTGCAGCTGCAATCAGTCACCCATGGTAAGGTCACCAATGTGTCCGCAAAACCATGGGAGAGAGAGAGGGGATGGGGGGCGAGTGAGATGGGAGGGACCCCCACCTCGGTCTCCTGCTTCTCCTTAATGCACGGATCCCACTGACCCCACAGTCATCGAGGAGAAGGGTGTGAAGATGAAGCTGACGGTGACGGACACACCGGGATTTGGGGACCAGATCAACAATGAGAACTGGTAGGACACAGCCACTGTGGTGACATTTGGGAGAGGCTAAACCCTGACGGGGCTGCTCTGATCCATCCCCTATCTCCAGCTGGGACCCCATCATCAAGTACATCAACGAGCAGTACGAGCGGTACCTGCGCGAGGAGATCCTCATCACCCGCAAGAGGAAGATCCCAGACAGCCGGGTGCACGGCTGCGTTTACTTCATCCCCCCCACGGGGCACTGGTGAGTGCCAGGGCGGTGACCCCGCACCCATAGGTGCTGCCAAGGGTGACAGCTGTCCCCCCTCAACCAGGCTGCGTCCCCTCGACCTGGAGTTCATGCGGAGGCTGAGCAAGATCGTCAACGTGGTGCCAGTGATTGCCAAGGCTGACACGCTCACTCTGGAGGAGCGGGAGGAGTTCAAGCAGCGGGTGAGGGGAGGCACCGGGGGCTCCTGGCCCTCCTGCCCCCCTGCTGTTGTCCAGCAGCCTCTCACACCCTGTGTCCCGCAGATCCAGCGGGACCTGAAGGCCCACGCCATCAGCATGTACCCGCAGGAGGATTTCGATGAGGACCCTGATGACCGCTTGCTCAATGATAGGATCCGGGTGAGTGTTGGGATGCTGGCGCTGGGGGGAGAGTGGGGGCACCCTGGGGTGACCTTGTTCCCTGGATCCCAAAGGAGAAGATCCCATTCGCCGTGGTAGGGGCGGATCAGGAGCACCAGGTGAATGGCAAACGGGTGCTGGGCCGCAAGACCAAGTGGGGCATCATCGAAGGTAAGGGCAGCCTGTGGTGTCCCCGAGGAACGGGACCGGGCTGTCACCAGGGCACCTCGCAGGGAGCAGCACCCAGGGGTGCACCTCTGCGTGGTGGGTGCTGTCCCCGTGGCACAGAGCCGACCCCACAGCTCTCTGCCTTGCCTTCCAGTGGAGAACCCTGCACACTGTGAGTTCCCCATGCTGCGGGACCTGCTCATCCGGTGAGCCGGGGTCGGGGTCACACCACAGAGCACCCCGGGGTGGGCAGCTGGCTCTGGGCACCCCAAAGCTGCAGGGGGTGCATGAGAGTAACACGGTGCCTTCCTCCCCGGGCAGGTCCCACCTGCAGGACCTCAAGGACATCACCCACAACGTGCATTATGAGAGTTACCGCGTGCGGCGGCTGAACGAGAGCAACCGGCCGGCGCTGAGCTCCAACAACGGGCTGCCGGGCAGGGATGAGGACGGGGACGAGAGCAACCTCTGAGCCCTGGAGCCCGACCCCATGGCAGCACCCGTCCCCCACCCCACAGTGACTGTGCCACCTCAACTCGCAGCCCCCCCCCCCAGCCCACGAGGACGAACAGAGGGGGCTCCCCGTGTGTCCCCGAGCTCTGCTGGAACGCCTGGAGCCTGCTCGACATTAAAGTTGAAAACGGAACCTTCAGCATCCGCCGTCCCGCAGTGCCACCCTCTGTGCTGACAGCCCTGCAGGTGGCAGCAGGGCTCCCTGCCACCGCCCCGCTGGCACCCGGACTTTGAGCCTCTTATCGGCTGCGGCCGCACCAGGAGGTGGCACCCAGAGGTGCGGGGCTACACCCAACCGCTCCCTGATGGGCACCTCCTGATAGGTGGGGGGAGGGGGGGGGGGTCCTAAGTTGGGAGGGGGGTCATTCCTGACCCCAACCCCCTCGCTCACACCTGGCACGGCGTGGGAGCTGCTGGGGGAGCGCAGGAGGCTGCGTTGTGCCCCCGCCCCAGGGTAGGGCACGGGCCGGCTGCCAGCGCCCGGCCCCCTGGCTCGATCTGCACGGCTCAGCCCCGCGTTAATGATCCACCCACAGCCTGCTGTGCGGTGCTGGTGGCAGCAGTGGGGCCGGGGGGCCCGGTGCCCCACCCTGAGTCCCGGCAGCCTTACAGGCACGGCGCAGCCATGGCGGTGGTGTCGGTGAACTGGAGGGCCGTCACCTCCTGGGTGGGCATCGCACGGTTTTTTGCCGTCCTGCTGTCCTGCCTCTCCTTCAGCCTGGTGGCTTCCACCGGTTACTTCGGCGGGCCCTACGGGACGTGGTGCATGTTCAGCTGGTGCTTCTGCTTCGCCGTCACGCTGCTGATACTGCTGCTGGAACTGCTGGAGCTGTCTTCCAAGCTGCCCGTCTCTTGGGACGACCTGACAGCCGCCTTCGCCATGCTGGCAGCCCTGCTGGTGTTTACCAGCTCCGTGGTTTTCCCGTCCGCCTTCATCTCCAGCCCATGTTCGGGTGCCCGCTGTGCGCGCCAGGCGGCCGCCACTGCCATGTCCTGCCTTTGCTTCCTAGCCTACGCCCTCGAGGTGGGGCTGACCCGTGCCCGCCCGGGGGACATCAGCAGTTTCCTCTCCACCGTGCCCGGCTTGCTGAAGGTGTTCGAGGCTTACGTCGCCTGCCTCATCTTCTCCCTGCTGGATTCCTACAGTTCTTACGCCGGCTTGCAGTGGTGCGTGGCCGTCTATTCCATCTGCTTCATCATCACGTTCCTCATCATCCTCTTAACCATCGGCCGCTGCCTCAGCTACATGCCCTGCCCGCTGGAAAAGGTGCTGGTAGCCTACAATGCACTGGCCATGCTGATGTACCTCACTGCTGTCATCGTATGGCCGCTGTACAGCTTCAACGGCCGCAGCCGGCCCAACCCCTGCAGTACGAACTGCTGGTGGAACAAGAGCCTCGGCGTCACCTTCCTCACCATCTTCAACTTCCTCGCCTATCTCGTGGACCTCGTCTATTCCACCAGGATGGTCTTCATCAGGGCCCCTTCCTAAGGGGTGGGGGGTGATGGGATGCAGTGCCGCGTGGGGCCAGGGGATGGAGAGCTGAGGAAGAGGCCGATGCCTCGGAAAGCTCCGTCCCACCAGCGGTATGGGGTGCTGGGTGCTCCGGGGGGGCAGGGGGGGCTTTGGGATTAAATCGGGTCGTTTTTCACTTTTTTCTGCCTCTCTGCTTTCTTCCCTTCTGGCTGTGGGAGGGGGTGGGGGGGTGCTGCCTCACAGCAGCCCTGAGTGGCTGGGCAGGGTCAGGGGGACACCGGGTTCCCCCTCTCTCCCACCCACTGCAGGTCAGCAGGGCACAACCAGGAAAAACCCAAGCTGGCTGCCTTTACTTGGCACCTGCACGGGGTCCTGTGGAACGGGTTTGGGAGGAATGCAGCTGCCGGGGGGCTGGGTCCCTAAGCACTGGGACAACTCTGTGCTGTCACCAGGGTGGGAGCCCCATTGCTCAGGGCACGCTGGTCACAATGGCCATGCATGTGTTACTCCATGGCGGTGGCACCAGGGCGTTCCCTGCCTGGGGACGCACACAGTGACACCCACATCCCTGTGGTCCCACTGGGAGTGGCACAGCACGGTGGCACTCTGGGAAGAAGGATGCAGAGCAGGGAGGTGCCCAGCAGGGAGGGCACCCACCACCACTGCGCTCCCAGATGTGGACTGGGCACCCACGGTGTCCCCATGCTGTCCCCAAGCCATGCTGTGCCTCCACATTCTGCATCCCCAAGCTCTGCACTGCCATCAGCTGTGCACCCATCCGCAGGCTGTGCTCCACCTGCTCCTTCCCCAGTGCCACCACCATCGCTCCAGCACCTTGTCCCCATCACCTGCCATCCCACGGCCATGTCACCGTGGTGGCTGTCCTCTTGTGGGGATGGCACTGCTTGACTTTCCCCTCACCCCCCCCAGCAGGGACGTGCTGGGCCATATTGGAACCGTTCACAGCCTCCCGAGGCAGAAATTTTTTGAGCAAATAAAGAAAAAGCCGCACACCCCAGCGCAGCTCTGCCCAGCGCTGAGCAGAGCTATTTTTAGGGCTGGAGTTGATTGAAATTCATGGAGGAAAGGCACGGCAGCACGTGGCGGCTGTGCTGGTGAGGAGCTGCAGTGCTTTGTGGTGGTGGCACATCAGCTACGGTGAGGCTGGAGTGCAGGTAGGGGCTGGGCTGGGGGTTGGGTACTGGGGGGCACTGGGGACCCATAGCACAGGGCATGTGGTGCTACCAGGAGCTGCTGAGCCCTCGTGGGTGCACAGAGCACTGGCAGCAAATGATGTTGGGTTGGAGCTTAGCAGTGTTCGGCTGTGCTGTGCTATGGGGAACCCCAGTGCCATGCCAAGGGGAGCCCCAGTGCCATTCTGTGGGGAGCACCAATGCCATGCTGTAGGATGAACTGGTGCCATGCCATGAGGAGCACTGGTGTCATGCTATGGGGAGCACCAATGCTATAGGGAGGGCTGGTGCCATGCTATGGGATGAACTGGTGCTGTGCTATGGGGAGCACCAATGCCATTCCATGGGGAGGACTGATGTCATGCTATGGGGAGCCCCAATGCCATGCTATGGGATACCATGATATGGGATGAATTGGTGCCATGTAATGGGGAGTACCAATGCTGTGCCACGAGGAGCCCCAATGCCATGCTATGGGGAGCCCCATTGCCATTCTCTGGGGAGGACTGGTGTCATGCTATGGGGAGGACTGGTACATTCTATGGGGAACACCAATGCCATTCCATGAGGAGCACTGGTTTCATGCCATGGGGAGCCCCAGTGCCATGCTATGGGCAGGACTGGTGTCATGCTGTGGGATGAACTGGTGCTATGGTATGAGGAGAACTGGCACCATTCTGTGCCGTACCATGGGGAGTCCCTGGGCCACTCTGTGCCATGCTATGGGGAGCACACTATGGGATGAACTGGTGTCATGCTATGGGATGAACTGGTGCCATAGTATGGGAAGAGCTAGTGCCACGCTATGGGGAGCCCCAGTGCTGTGCTATGGGGAGCCCCAACGCCGCGCTATAGGACACACCGGTGCCGCGCTGCGCCGTGCTATGGGGCTTCCCGGTGCCGGTGCAGTGGCGGAGCGGTGCCGGTGCGCGGCGGATTCCTCCCCCTAGGGGTCGGTGTGCGCCGGAACGGCGGTGCGGGAGGCGGCAGCTCCTGCGCACGGCCCGGGGCGGCCGGGACACGGCGGGGAGCGGGCAGCGGGGAACGGGACCGGCGAGGACCCGGGTGAGTGCGGCGGGGCCGGGGCGGGGACCCCCACTCACGGCCCCGGAGGCGGCGGGCGCTGCCCGGCAGATGCGCGGGGCGGGTGGAGGGGAAGGGGCGATGGAGCCCCCGGACCCCCCGTCCCGGTGAGCGGCGGGAGGCAGCGCGGTGGTCCCCGGGCTGTCCCGCTGTCACCCGGCTGTGCCACGCTCCACGGCCACCTCTGTCGCTGCTGCTCTGTCAGCCCGCGCGGGTGAGGGGCGGCTTCTTCCCCATCAGCTGGAAGCCCCCGGGATGTCCCTGTGTTCCCCGGTGTCCTCGGCCGGAGCAGTCGCACCCGGGCAACCCCGTCTGCCTCCCCCGGAGGGGCAGGTCTGAGTCTGCTCGGTGTCACTGCGTGGGGCTGTGTCCTCACCGTGTCCCCCCCGTGTTCCATGCGGATGGAGTACCCCATGGGGCTGGGGGGAGCGGGACAGCCCGGCAGTGCCCCACCCGGGACCAGTGTCACTCCGGAAAGGAACCGACACACGGATCCCCGACCTCGTGGGGACACGGCTGTGGGTGGAGCAGAACTGGGCTGTGCGGGGTCTGTGTCCACGGGCACCCGCAAGTGTGATGCCACCCATCACTGGATGAGAACGCAGCACCCCGATGGGTGCTGCTGTTTGGGGGTGTGCTCCAAGACAGCTGCACCAGCATCTGCGTGGCAAGGAAGGGGTTAAGGCACGCTGCGAGGTATCGGGGTGTCCCCAACCAGGGGTACACCCGGGCAGCTCCTCGTACCGGTGACCTCACGGCACTGCCATAGCAACGCCGCATGAAATCACCGGCACCGATGTGAGCATCCACCCCGCTGTCACTGCACACCGTGTCCCCCCCAGGATGAGCTGTGCCCACGTGTGACCCCGCCACCATGCTGGTCAAGGAGTACCGCATCTGCATGCCACTCACCACCGAGGAGGTGAGCAGTGGGGGTCCCGTGCCACCCTCTCGGGGCGAGCACCGAGCTTTTGGGTACAGAATTCTCACTTTGGGGTGTGAGCCTGGGACCCTTTGGCACACTTCATCTCTGTGCCCGGTGCCTCTGGGGCTCAGCATCCCCTCTCATCCATCGCAGTACCGCGTGGGGCAGCTGTACACCATCAGCAAGCACAGCCACCAGGAGAGTGAGAAGGGTGAGGGCGTGGAGGTGGTGCGGAACGAACCCCACGAGGACCCCGTGCACGGCCCTGGGCAGTTCACCGAGAAGCGTGTCCACCTCTCCAGGTGAGGCATACAGCGTGGGGAGGGATGGGGTTCCCAACCTGCCCAAATGCTGGGAGACATTGCTGTGCTGTGACCTCATCGTGCATGCCCCCATCCCTGCTCCCCAAATCTGCAGGGGATAGCATCACTCGGGCTGCAGCCACCTCTGGAGAGATGCGCCCAATCTCAGGGGCTGCAGGGATGCGCTCATCTCCTGGAGGCTGCACCCATCTCCTGCAGTACCCCCATCTTCCAGGGGCTGCACTCATCTCTGGGATGTGCACCCATCTCCTAAGGACAGCACCGTCTCCCAGTGCAGGGCTCAGCGGGGATCCAGGGGTGTCCCCATGTCCCTGCATTCAGCCCCAGGTGCCATGGGGTGGCTGCTGGCACACAGTGCTGCTGTCCCCGCGTCCCCGCCGCCAGCTGCGGCGCGTGGCCGAGAGCACTCTGGCTGCTCCCCCAGCAGGGAGCCACTGGCGTTAGACAGGATATTTTTAGCCACGGCACTCACGATTCTCCTCTCGGGGATGTTATTTATAACACCAGAAAATTAATCAAAAAAACACCACCCGGCTCCCCGCTGCTGGGAGGGAGGCAGCCCACACCGTGAGAGCCCAGGGTGTGGGACTGGGGCATCGTGAGCACCAGGCTGTGGGGAGATGGGGTGGATCTGAGGTAGGGATGGGAGTTCTGGGGTGATGGGACTCCTGGAGAAGGGATGAGGGGTGCAGGAGCTGTGCTTGGTGGGCAGGGCTGGGTGGCATCGGGCTGTGCCATGCTCCTGGGCTGCACCCTGCCCTGCTGGCAGCACTGACCCCATGCTGCTTTCCCCCACAGCAAGCTGCCCAGCTGGGCACGGGCGGTGACTCCCCGCATCTTCTACATCACGGAGAAGGCCTGGAACTACTACCCCTACACCATCACTGGTGAGTCCTGGTTGTGAGGATGGGGCACTCGACACAGCCTGGCACCACAGGGTCCTGGCACAGACTCACTTCTCTTTTTCTCCCCCTCCATGCTGCTCCGTGCTGCCGTTGTCCTTGCAGAGTACACGGTAAGGGATTGGCATTGGGAGACCTGGTCCTTTCCCCTGGGGTGGGTGTCCTCAGGGCTCAAGGTCCAGCTCCTGGCTGCTCTCCCCACAGTGCTCCTTCCTGCCCAAGTTCTCCATCTACATTGAGACCAAGTACGAGGACAACTGCGGGGATAGCGAGAACGTGAGTGGCACTGCCCACATCCCTCACTATGTCCTTCCCTGAGACCTGGCAAACTCATTGCAGGGAACACGTGTGGTTGCTGCCATCCCCTCTCACCCCCCCCCCCCCCCCCGCCTTCCCATCCCAGATCTTCCACAGCGATAAAATCCTGGGTGACCACGAGGTCTCCTTCCTAGACATCGCCTTTGATGAGATCCCCGAGCGCTACTACCGCAGCCTGGAGGTAATGAGGTTCTGGGGGTGCCCTGTGTGGTGTCCCCCCCTGCCCAGCTCACATCCCTGCTCTGTGCCCTAGGACCCTCGGTTCTTCAGCTCAGCCAAGACGGGTCGGGGGCCGCTGCGGGAGGGCTGGCGCCAGCACACCAAACCCATCATGTGTTCCTACAAGCTGGTGACCGTCAAGTTCGAGGTGTGGGGGCTGCAGACTCGGGTGGAACAGTTTGTGCACAAGGTGAGGGGGCCGAGGGCACGGTGGGGGCCACGCAGGCATGGGGTACTGAGGGCCACTGTCACAGGTGATCCGGGACATCCTGCTGATAGGGCACCGGCAAGCCTTCACCTGGGTGGACGAGTGGTGCGGTGAGTCCCTGTGATTCCCCTGGCCCCTGCACACAGGATTCCCAAAGCCACCAACCCCGCTGGTACCCCATACCCCCATGCCCCTGATCCAGCTCACTGCCTGCTTCACTGCACACCTGGGACCGTGCTGGGCAAGGCTTGGCCAAAGCAGTACTGTGGCCAGACAATCCAACATCCCCACCACTGGGGCCAGTACAGCTCTCTGCCTTCCAGACAGGTCCCTGGGAAGGTCTGTGCCTTTAATACATGTCTGCAAGTAGCCACAACCCAAAGCTAGGGAGCTAATACCCCTATTCCTCTGCCTCTACATCCCCGTGGGTTGCCACCTTGGCACACACCTGTGGTCTCCATGCACATGGAGTCCCTCTGTACCCCCTAAATGGCTCAGCATCCCCTGCCTGCACTATCTGTCTATCCTCTCCCCATGGGATCTGTCTATCCCCTCCTGTTCCTGCCTGCCCCTTTGCTCCAGCCCTTGTCACCTTCTCTGTGTGCAGCTCAGCGGGGACGCTGTGCCCAGGGCTGGCACCTCAAGGGGCTGGGGGACGTTGGGGTGGCCAGAGGTGGCTGTGAGCCCGTGTGTGCTCTGCAGGCATGACGATGGAGGAGGTGCGGCGATACGAGCGGGAGACCCAGGAGGCCACCAACGAGATCATCGGCTTAGTGGCCCCCACCATTTCGGTCAGCGAGGTGGGGCAGCCCACAGCCACTCACTCGGCCCCCGCCAGTGCCCCCTCCACCCCTCTCAGCGACGACGCCCCCGACTTCCTCGCGCCCCCCAAAGCTCGGCCCCGCAAGAAGTCAGCACCGGAGACCCTGACGCTGCCTGCGCTGCGGGAACGTGCCAGCGCAGAGTGATGCCACACCGTGCTGCTGCACCTTGCCACCTCCCCAGCCAGACTGTCCTCTCCTCCATGCCAGCCCTGCCACCCACCTCATCTTCTCCGACAGATGCTGACCCCAAGGGGGGGACCTGCCATCAAGGCACGTGGGAGCCTTGTGGGGTTGCCAGCACCCCTGAGCCACTGTGGGTGCCCAGATGGGACACTGTCACCATTGCCGTGCTGGACCTGCTGGCTCACTGGGAGGGGACACTCGCAGCATCAGGCCATGGTGGCATCCTGGCACCTGGTGCAGCCCCTTGAGTCTGAGTACTGTGGCGCTTGGGGAGTGATGCTCGATCAGCACCCTGCAAGGTAGGCACTGGGCACAGGAGGGTGGGCATGGGAGTGACAGTGACAGCTCAGTGCCACCTCCTGGGGTTCCCCGTGGGATGCCAGGGGCAACCCCAGGCCCTGCAGCTGAGAGCTGTGTCAGTGTGAGGGGTGCCAAGGCAAGCTCAGACCTGTGTTTTCTTTGGGAAAACATTGGTCTTTTCGGAAATAAAGCTGGAGACATTGTGGCTGGCTCCTGGTGATGGTTTATTGGGCTCTGTAGTGCAGAGCTGTGCTTGTGCTGTCCCCACACATGGCACACACTGGACACTTCATCTGGGCTGGGAAAGGCAGCAGTGAGATTGGGATTTGTGGGGCAGGACAGAGAGGATTGAGCTGGGTCAGCTAACTGATGCCTCCAGCTGCACAGATAGAAACGGCTCCCTTCCCTGCTAGTCATCATCACTATCACCGTCCAGCTCCCTGAGAGAGGTGGCTGGCCCCAGCAGGGTGATATAGTGAGAGCTGCAGTACACAGGTGCCTTGTTGGGGCTGGAATAGACCTGCTCGGGCCGCAGTGAGGCAAAGGGGTTGGCAGCATAACCCGTGACGCACGTCTCCAGCTCCACCAGGATCTGCAGTGAGGACTTCAGCTCCTGCTCGCTGCCAGGAGAGAAAAAGAGGACTCTTGACTGCTCAGCTGGGTTGTTCTCCATAAGGACATCCCCGCAGCCAGCTGGGGGCATGCTGAGAGACTCACCTGTAGACAGTGAAGAGAGTGGGCAGGCAGTAGTCCCGCAGAAGCAGCAGCGTGGGCAGCCAGCCTGCCATGAGGTCGTGGCAGGCATGGAAACCTGCAGGGATGCAACAGTGGGTTGGGCACACAGCTCGTACTCCTCACCCCATAGAGCCCAGCTGGCACAGCATGAAGCATGGCCTCACTCTGTGTCACAGACCCCATCTTGCTGCAGTGCTGCTGGTGGGAAGGACTGAGCACCCTTAGCAAGGAAAGGTCCTGTTCCCTGCCAGGCTCCAGGTCCTGGGCTGAGCCACAGAACTGAGATCCAGAGCCCAAACACAGGGACCCCTTTGGGTGCTGCTGGTGCCTGAACCTCAGTGTCACCCACTGTGAGTGGTGGCCCATCGTGGCTCGGTGCACAGCCATGGCAAGCCCTGAGCACCTCCCAGAGTCCTCAGCAGCCTCAGGCACTGCACCCTGGGCACTCACCTGGGTGGAAGCCCACCACCAGATCAGGGCGGGCCGCCAGCTTGGTCTCCACTTGGTCTTCCCAGAAGTCGTGGTACAGACCCTTGTAGCTGCTGAGATAGATCCTTCCCGGGGGTCCCGACGTGGCCAAGGGGGGCCTCATGATGGGCCCATCTACCACATCAACCCCCACCATCACCACCTCCATGCCCTGCTGGCCTGGGAACATCCGTGCCAGCTCATCATAGTCTGTTACCCGGGTGTTGAGGGTCTCAACGTGGGATGCCCCCACCACGTGAATGGTGAGAGGCTTGGCAAGGGGATCGATGCCAAACAGACGCAGCCCCAGGCCGATGGTGAGTGGCCGTGAGTGGAAGTCAGTGACGAGGCGCCGGACAGACTCACGCAGCTCTCCCTCCTCTGGTCGTGGCTTGCCTGCATTGGCCCAGAGGAGGCTCATGTAGCGCCCAGCCAAGACAGCGTCCAGCTTTTCCTCCAGCTGCTCCTGCATGGAGAACCAGTCCTCCCAGCCTGCCACATCCCCAGCGGGTTTTGTCCAGGTCTCCGTGGGGAAGGGAATGTCACCTGGGGGCAGGAAAGTGGCATCTCAGTGGTGGCCCTGCAGGATGAGGCTGTCTGTCCCCAGCATGGCTGTAGGATATAGTGGCAGAGCCAGCTTGGGGTGACTAAAGCCAGGAGGAGGGACCTCACACACCCAGGTGGGTAGGCTATGAGGAGCAGAATCCCCTGACCCACCTGTGAAGATGAGCCATTCCACCAGCCGGTCCAAGGCCACCAGTTTCAGCTTCTTGCAGAACTTTTTGTGCACAGGCCAGTTGGCACGCTGGCATGCCACGCTGCAGTAGTACACGTTTTGGCATCTGGGAGGAGAGAGGCAGCATGCCCAGCTTTGAGGGTGGCCAGGATCACGCCCACTGAGCCACCCTGTAATGGCTGCATTGCTATTGGGGGCAAGTGAGCTTGCAATGGGTCTGGCACCCCCAGCCTCACCCTGGTCCCTGGGTTAAGCTTGCCCTTTTGGGAGCCAGGGACATCCAGCCCCACGCTATTGCACTGCTTCCTCCATACCTCTTGCATCGCCGGAGACTTTTGGGATCAGGGAGGGCATCAGGGAGCTTCTTGCACTCAGCGCAGAACTTGAAGGTGTCCTCCATCTTCTGGAACATGTCGAAGTAAGTCCGGATGCCGAAGTCACTGCCCTTCTTCTTCCCATCCATGGCAGACCTGAGGGGAGCCCAGATACATCAGGAGGTGATCAGGATCTGTCCCACCTCAGCCAGGCGGGAGTCCTCTCTCTAAGCCTGCAGGATTTCAGGCTGGCTGGGGACAAGGAGCCCTGCGTGTCACTTTTTGCTCCGAGAGGAGCAGGGCTGGGGGGGAACACAGGGGGTGTGACACCACACAGCCCACCCTGGCTGCTCCCACTCACTTGTAGTCCTCGTAGCTCTTCATGTTGAGCTTCTGCAGGATGACGTGGGACAGCCCCGGCACATTGCTGTCCATGGCCTGGAAGCCCAGAGAGTCCATGTCAGGAGCCCTCGCCGCTGCCGATTCCTTTGCAGACTTCTTGGAGGCTTTGCGGGCTGCACCTCGGCCCCGCTGGGCCATGCTGCTGCAGCACACGGGGATCTGGGGTTGCTCAGCTCCACAAGGAGACCCTGTGGGTGTCTCAGCGCCCGTCCCTGGGAACAGGGTGGGGAACGGGGCGGACACACAAACGTCCTGCTCCTGCCAAGGGAGGGCTGAGCTCAAATGTCAGCCCCAAGAAGGCCAGGCTTCCCTGCGGGCATCTGATAGCGAAGCTATTCTGGTCAGCACCTCCCAGGGAAGGGGGCCAACCACCATGGGGAGGGATGTGGGAAAGCAGCAGGGTGATGGCAGGCTGCCCTTCTCCTGCCGTCCTGGCCCTCTGCTCCTGGATACCCTAGAGCAGGGCGCTGCCTCACCCCAAGGGGCACAGAGCAGGGGGGCTGGGGGTCTCCATTGGCCAACCACAGGTGAGGCTGGGTGACTGGCAGGCACCGTGGCTACTGCTAGGGCAGGGAACAGGATGCAGATTAGTCTGAGGGTGCTGGGGGCACGTTGACATTTGGTTTGGGGAGACGTCCCCAGCCCCACAGGGGCTTGGCAAAGGCTGCCCACATCCAAGATGGCGCCGAGATTGGCACACGCTTCCCTGCGCTAAGATCTCGCGAATGTTGGCAATCTCGCGAGATGAGCTGCGTTGCCGTGGTTACGGGAAGCCAGGCGCGGCGCTGCCCGCCCCTGAGGCAGCTGAGGACCGGGGTTCGCGTCCCGCCGCCGCCGAGCTCGGCTCCCGGGACTCACGTTGGTTCTTTGGCCGCTCCGCACGCCCAGGTCTCCTCCCGGCTCCTCGGTAAGGGTGCTGGGGGTCGCAGAAAGCCCGCACTGAGATCTTGGGAAGGGCCCTGCTGCTTTTGTCCCTCCTGTGGGCTGCAGGCTGAGCTGAGGGACGGGCGGTCGGCAGGGCCTCGTGTCTCTCCTCCACCTCAGGAGGGTGGGCAGACCTCCTGTCACAGCTGAAGGAGAAACATTTCCACGTTCCTCTCATTGTTTTTCCCGCAGAGCCATGGAGGTCCCAGCGGGGCCATCTGCCACCAAGGAGTCCTGCCCTCCTGATTCTACGGCTGCTCCCGGCGAGTCGCTGCCGTCGCTGAGGAACGTGGTGCAGATCACTGTGCTGAAGGCTCGGGACCTGGTAAAGCTCTGCTGGAGTATCTCAGTATCTTTAATTAATGAGAGCTGAGCAGAGAAGGTCCTGTTGTTTGGTGAAAAACTGAGCATGAGCCAGCAGTGTGCTCTTACAGTTCGGAAAGCAAATGGCATCCTGGGCTCCATCAGCAGAGGGGTGGCCAGCAGGGACAGGGAGCTGATTGTCCCTCTCTTCTCTGCTCCTGTGAGGCCCCATCTGCAGCACTGTATCTAGGTGTGGAGCCCCCAGCACAAGAAAGGGAGCTGTTAGAGAGGGTCCAGAGGAGCCACGAAGATGATCAGGGGCCTGGAGCACCTCCCCTATGAGGACAGGCTGAGGGAGCTGGGCTTGTTCAGCATGGAGAAAAGAAGGCTGGCGGGGTGAATCATTGCAGCCTTTCAGTACCTAAAGGGAGCCTACAGCCAGGAGGGGAATCAACTCTTTGAAAGGTTAGATAACTGCAGGACAAGGGGAAATGGTTTTAAGCTGAGGGAGGGGAGATTTAGGTTGGATGTCAGGGGGAAGTTCTTCATTATGAGAGTTGGTGAGGTGCTGGAACAGCTGCCCAGAGAGGCTGTGGATGCCCCGTCCATCCCTGAAGGTGTTCAAGGCCAGGTTGGATGGGGCCCTGGGCAGCCTGGTCTGATATTAAATGTGGAGGTTGGTGGCCCTGCATGTGGCAGGGGAGTTGGATCTTGATGATCCTTGAGGTCCTTTCCAGCCCAAGCCATTCTATGATTCATTGTATGACTTTTTGTGCTGTGATCCCACTCTAGAGCAGGTGTGAGGTGGCAGGGCTGAAAGAGGGCTGTTGGCTCCTGGCTTCTGACCCACACTGAGGGCTCACTCATGCAGACTAAAAGATGAGAAATAATGGCCTTAAGTTACACCAGGGGAAGTTCAGATGGGATATTAGGGAAAAAAAAAAAAGAGCTGTGATACAGTGGCACTGCTGCCCAGGGAGGTGGTGGTGTCACCATCCCTGGAGGGGTTCACATGGGGATGTTGCACTGAGGGATTTGGTCAGTGGGTATGGAGGGGTGGGTTGGGGTTGAACCTGGGGATCTGAGAGGTCTTCTCCAACCCTAATGATTCTATGATTCTAAGGCTTGAGCTTCTCTTAGATTCGGGAATGCACCTCCTCAGCAGCAGTCCAGAGATGCTCTGGTGCTTTGTTGGTTTGAAAAGTGTCTCTGTGCATTCTCTGCCTTGCTGTCTGTAAATGGCTGCTTTTTTTAAGGAAATCACAGTGAAAACTATTTGATGAGACAAATAAGCTTAAAAAGACCTGTCCCAGCTTATAAAGCCAGATTTTCAGCCCAGCTACCACAGTGTTAAATTGAGTTGAAATCAATGGAGTGGCTCTAGATTTCAAAAGGTGGTGACTCCAGTGCAGTTACAGTGCAAGACTGACCCAATTCAGACTAATACATAACTACTGTGATTTCCATGTGCTGTGTGATAAGCCCAGCTGTTCTTAAACTCTTCTAGAGGAACTGGCATTTAGGAGGAAATGCTTGTTGCTTTGCTACAGCTGCAAGCAGAGAAATGGAAATCCCTACCTCAGCTCTTGCAGCAGAGAGAAAAAGCAAATCAAAAATATCTAAAAAAAATATATGTATATATATATGTGTGTGTATTACTGTTGCAGTATTTGAGTTCTTCTCACACTGTTAGGTGTACAAACAGCACTTTAGGTGAGAATTAGAAGGTAAAGAGGAGGGAAGCCATGCTGAAGATAATAGACCAGTGGTCTGATTGTGTCTGGTATATTGCTTTGTCTTAGTAGGGGCTATGGCTAAAGGGGGGAGGCTTACAAACATACAATAATAGCAATAATATGGAAAAAGTCCAACTATGTTAAACATGAAATCTGTTTAATTAGAGTTGTAGAGAAGAATGAGAGGAGAATAAGATAATTAATGGGAAAGGTTAATTGGATTCTTCTGTTTAGCCTTTCACATAACGCATGGTCAAAGAGACAGTCAGCACGACGGAAAATTAAAACCAAGTGAATGAAGTCTCATTTTGTGCAAAAGCCAACATGGAACTAATTAACCCAGTGGCATGGAGAGCAGGAGCTCAGGGCTCAGCCCCTGCAGGTTAGGCATCCTTGCTGCTGAGGATGAAAGAAACACTGTTTGGGTACAGTGGTCCCTGCGTGCAGGGAGGGTGGACACTCTTCTCTGGATGGAAGAGAGAACTGTGTTTCTCCTGCAGGGAGCTCCTCCTGTAGCTGCTGTCTCATCTCTTCCTTGCCTTGCAGTGGAAGTGCCTGCTGCATAGGGTTGTCTGGGTGTGTGCTGTGCTGTCACCATGCCTGTTCACCTGTGTTTGTGGCCTTTTGTGGAGACGTGTGTTAAAACTTCGACCTCTTCATCTCTGTGTAAAGCTGGCCTAGCAGCATGTTCCAGAGCTCCCCAAAGAGCTTGCTGGAGCCATGACTTGATTTCTGGGCTTGCTGCAGCCATGTGATTACACAGCCATGTGAGCTCAGCCATGCAGCTCAGAGACAACCTTCTTGGGACACAACAAAAATCCCATCCTTCCTGAAAGTGCTGTGGGATGGGATATTTTTGGGATATGCTTTAGATATGACTTTCATCCCCTTCTTAATCCCTGAGGCATCACAGCATGATGGAGCAGGAAATGTCCTTCCTAAAGACAGGTCTCAACACAGCTGTGATCTGTACTTCTTCCCCATTCTTGCAGTGGAACAACCAGAGTCTCACCAATGTGTTTTATCCAGGTTGGGGAACTGAAGCTCCCTCCTGGAGGTAACTTTGTTCTGTTGCAGACCAACTGCTTTATCTGCTATCTGTCTGTGTTTCACAGAAAAGTATCAAAAGTGACACGTCGATTACACTGGTTCGTGTGGAGTACAATGGAGTGATCCTGGGAGACTCCTCCAAGGCTGATGTCTCACCAAACGGGACAGCAAACTATAACTTCACGGCCAGCTTTGAATACAGCACTGATGGACCCAACTCTTGGGTCAGCATTGCACAAAAACCTGTACTCTGTAAGTACCTGATGCAGATTCTCACTCCTTGGAGGGGTGGAGGCGTTGCTGTCAGCTGCTGTGCTCTGCCTTATTGCTGCAGGAGTCGCATGTTCAAGAATAGCATTTAAGCAGCAGCACTGGGGGAATCTCAGCCTTTCTGTTCTCCTCTGTGCCAGCTGGAAGAATCCCCTTTCATGTTGGCTTGGCCCTTTGGCTTCACTGTTCTTGTCAGCCATGTGAGGTGATACAGGAGCACGTGCTGGAGCTGACACAGACCCTTTCCAGCCCCTGCCAGAACTTGCTGCTCCAAACTTCTGTGAAGCTGTCTGAGAAACACTGCCAGCTCCTGTCTATTTTTCTCTATAGTGACAGTGATAGAAGTGTTGCAAAAGGAGAAGAAACAGAAGGAGGAGAAGACTATGCCACTTGGCCAAGCTGTGTTGGACCTTCTACCTCTGCTACAAGGTACAACATGGACTTCCACAGCTTCTGTAAATGCTTCCTGCTCCCTGGCACTGCTGGTCTTTGCTCATAGATTCCTCATCATAAATAACCTCCTCCTGACAAAAACTGACTTCTTAGTCTTTAGAAAGATGGGGCTAAAGGGAAGAGCAGCAGCAGCTCAGCTTTAGGAGTTGTAGCAGCACAACTTTAAGGCTGTAGTTTTCTGCAGAGGGTCTCACTGTATGCTTTCCTCCTTGCTGGTTCTTCTCAGGACAGTGTTCATTTACGGTCTTGGCTCCTTTGTATGCAGTGTCTACCTCTCCATCAGAAAGCCTTCACCCGGAGGCCAAGGTATGTGGAATTTGGAACTGTTCCTTTGCTCATTCGGCTCTCTGCTGCTTTTTAATGGGGCAGACGAGCATTACTCAGCCACCTAGCTCGTCACAGATATATTACAGCCCTATATATTAAAAGCTTGGAGGCTTTTCGTACTCCCATTGACGTCTGTCCCAAGGTGCTTATGATAGGTGAGGTCATGCTAGGAAATGCTAATGTGTGCAGCTACCAAATTGCCTTGGAAAAAAATATTCAAGATAGAAATCATAGTGAAAAATCAGAAAAAGGCAAAGGCAGGATTACCTGCCCAACTTCATTAGTCTTCCTTTCTATGAATAAAATGTCTCACAGTCTATTACTGCACAACCTCCAACTGCCTTTCCTGCAAGGCCCTCATTCATTCAGCAGATTGAAAAGTACCCAGTGAATAAAACAGGGAATGAAGTAAAGAGACTGGAAAAATGTCTAACTTTCCTCCCGAGTCTCCATCTGCTTACCACCATGAGTGAAGAAGGTGGATTGGTACTGCATTTGCACTCCTTTATTTAAATGATATAATAAGCAAGGAATGGGACCAGCCATTAGGGAGGACAGATGATGACAAATGCTGAACAGCTGGCTTTTCATTGTGCAGCACCCATCCGGGGTCGGGCAGGTAGCTAATGACTGTACACAGTGCATGGAGATAGGGCAGAGCTGAACTACGGCCACAGCTTTCACATGCTCTGAATCACGAGCATTGTTTTCTATCCCTGATGTTCTTTTTCCTTTCTCTGTCAGAGATCCTGACTATACATATGCTGTGCCTCCTGTAGGCTCTGATGTGAACACACAAATATCACAGTTCAGACATAGGAAAGACTGACCATGCAATTCCTTTCTTGTGCCAGTCTGTTTTCTTTAACCTCTGAAGTGAGGAATAAAATAACATTATACATTCTAGCTTTGGGTTTCTGCTTGCTTCTCCCTGAAGAGCAGAGAATTATACCTGTCTAATTATTAGCTGTTTTTTAAATCATTTTTCCCCGCAGTGTGCTCTCGAAGTGTCTGTGTGTACCAGAAAGCCCCTCCTTTCTGCAAGTCAGCTTTCAGATGGTAACTTCCTGAGTGTCACGCTGGAGGCAGCTTATTCTGTCCCTGAAGCATTTGTTCCCACTGGACCATCGCAAAACTACATGGCTTGCTTGCAAGTTCCAGCAGTTGGGAAGGTGAGGTTGGGTCTTGGCACAACTAGGTGGGTGTTGGCTGCTGCAGAGCAGGTTGTTGTCCCCCACCATGGAACAAATGAGCAGGCTGGTGTTTCTTTAACACAGATAAAAGACTGCATGGTAAGATTTGGGTTGAAACTGGCAATTTTTTTCCATGCCATGATTTTTTTCTCCCTTCTTTGTATGCATGTGGTGGAGTGTGTTCTTCAAGCCAGGCCCCTGCACTGCTTCCTTGCTTTGTTAAGCACAGCTTGGAGCAGCTGGCACTTGCTCTTGCTCGTGTTGGAAGCAGAAGTCTTTTCATTCTTGTGTCTCTTTAGAAAGAAGTCCCCTTGCTCTTCATGAATGGCATCCTGAAGCTTGGTGGTGAAAAAGAACCATTACCCCGACCCAAAAAATGGTCTCTTGCTAATATCATGGCCTCTGGTGCTCTGAACATACCCAACTCCTTCATTCTTGGTGGTCCCTATGAGGATGAGGATGGAGAGCTCAACAAGGCAAAGGTGAGGAAGGGCTGGCAGTGTTCTGGCTGGAACAGGCCTCCCTGAAGGCACTGATGAAGGCTTTGAGAGACTTGTTATGGAAGGACGGGGGGAGGGTGGGTGGTCAGTTTGGGTGCAGTGTCTGGGTATGGAGGTGGTTCTGCAAGCCAGCAGGCATGCTGGCTGACCACAGGCATGCAAACACACTGCAGTAGAGCTCCCAGGGGTGCATGTGGCAAGTCTGGTCCTCACTCCCTCACTGCTGGGCTGAGGCTTTGTATTGCCTCTTTGTGAGCCAACTTACTCTGCTAGGGGATCCCATGTTGGGTGAGTGGGACACCTCTCTGAGTCATGTTCTATCCCAGGGAACATTTTAGAGAGGTGATTTGGGGATGATACAGGCTGTGGAATTTGCTCTCCTGGCAATATACTACTCCTCACCTTATACTACATCTCCCAGGACAGGAAGTTTAGGATCCAGGCAGAAAGCATGAAGAGAATCGTGTGGGACACAGAAAGACGCTGTTACCTGGATCCTGCTGCAGTACTCATGTAAGGGGCACAAGAACCTCCCAGCACTGAGTGATGAGGGAAACTGCTCAAGAATGCACTTAGTTGACCTGTCTTGGGCAGTGAGAAGCAATGCGCAAACATTCTTAGACCTCTTATGTGGCCATATATCTCCTATGCTGTCTGCTGGCTGGAGGTGCTCGTGGTAGCAAGAGAGCACTTTAACTGCCTTTAATTGCTGGCAGCAACTTAGCTCTGCAACAGTGGGAGAAGACAAATTGGCTGTAGTTGCTGTCTTCAGGCTGTAAATGCTCTCTTTTGCTGCCAGCAGTTGGAGCTGGTTACTGTTCCTTCTGCAGTGCAAACACTTAATGATGGCTGTGTTCCCTCCCATGACCTCTTCATCACTGTCACCTGGAGGTTTGAAGGAAGGGGGGACAGTCATGGTGAACCCACACAGCTTTCCTCTTAGCTGCTAATTGAGTTTGGTTGAGTTCTCAATATATTAAAATCCTTTCACTCTACATGGGCACTCTTCACTTCTTTTTTATTGGATAAACAGAACTTTTAATAGCTCTAGGTATGCTCAAGATCAGGATAGGCATCTCACTTCTCTTTGACTCCTGCAACGTTCTTGGCCTCAGCTTCACCATGGCTGTGCTTTTCAGAGCCAAGGAATTTCTCATTTCTGTCTGTTGGGGTTTTGTTCCCTTTTTAACCACATCCATACATACTCCGCAGCCTGGGATCCACTTTGGATTTATACTAACATTAATCATGTTTCTTTTTTTCCTTTTTTTTTTGCTTCAATTCTGATGTCACCAGGAGAGAGAAACTGTGTGTGTTGCTCTCACAATCATTTTATAGCTGGTAGTGCCATAAACGCATATAGCAGTGGATGGAAAGGAACGTGTCCCAGGTCTTCCTAAAGTACATGTCTTTCAGTGGTGCAATGCTGGCTGTTCTCTCATGGGAGTAGGGCAGTGTAAAGCCAGATAGGGGGCTTTGGGACTGCTGGGACAGAAGGGAGGACAGCATGGCTAACTGGAGAGAGCTTGGGTTCTGCAAATTCTCAGTGCCTTCCTCTGTCTTCAGCCTGAAGAAGCGCATCGCGGAGTGCCAGTACTGGCCTGTGGAGGTCTGCAGGATGCCAGTGACCTCATCCAGCAAAGGGAAAACCAGCAAAGTTGACAAGGTAAAAGTGGGGAGGGACATGTTGCTATGGCTTATGAAGCAGCGTTGTGTCATTGAGTACTTTTTTCCACGCCTTTGTTACACCAAAATCAGCCTTGAACCAGCCAAAGCAAGTCAGAGGGCTGGAGGCTTTGTGAAGGGTTTAATCAGCCTTAGAGAGCTGCTAAATAAACAAAGGAGGGTGAGATTTTTTTCCTAAAAGCTTACAGGCATGTAGCTTGGTGGAAAAGGGTCAGGGAGGGGGCACTTCTTGAGAAGTGAAGTAATTCATTAAGCTTATCTTCAGCCAATGTTGTTTTGGTTTTGGGTTGTTTTGAGCATCTTGAAGAAATTCATGCCTGCTTTCTGTGGGTGTAAATAAGCTATGCTTTTGCACCTAAACTGAAGTGATGTAACAAAGAAAGAGCTCCTTTGCTAACGGTTCTGTTCCTGACAGCTGATTCTGTGAGAGTCCCTAATATGTCCCAGGGCAAAGTGGTGTAAGTTGGTGTAAATCTCATTCGTCGCCCACCGGTGCCAGCATTTTGCAGCTATGACAGAGATGCTTCACTTTACCCTGTCTGCTGCTGGCCTAGGCACTCAGGCCTCTGTAGCTACCTGACTTGTATCAAACCTGAGATGCTCGCAGCTTTCCTAGGATCATTTGGATTCCTAACCAGGTTGGTTGGTAATTTAGCAGCTGTATCAGGACAAGACTGCGCCGAGGAGTGGCATAGTGTGGGCACTGGAGAGAACAGCTGCCCTGCTGGGGTTGGAATAAAATTGATATTCTACATATCGAATGACTCCAGTGTTTTTGTCTGGGTTGTCTTGGCTGTGTGCCAGTGACAGAGCCCCTGGCTTGTCAGGTGCTTTGCTTTGCTGCATGGCCTTTTCTTAATGGGATCGGTGACCTTGTTTCCTTAAGAGAATAACAATCTGTTCAGTATCTCAATGCCTTGATCTGTGTTTCCAGGGAGATGAGGACAGGCAGATTTTCTTCCACGGTGTGGCATATGTCAACATGATGCCTTTGCTGTGCCCTGGCGTGAAGCGGATCCGAGGAGCTTTTCGTGTCTTTGCCTACCAGGACAGTGAGGTGCTTGAGAAGGTGAGAGCTGGTGAAACAGCCAGGCTCCGTGCCACCTCTGCAGCTGCTTGTGCAGGATGGGTGCAGGCAGGGTGAGCAGTGTGGTGTTTGGGAGCAGGAAGGATGGGCAGAAAGGTGCTCAAAGGCCAGCTCTGAGAGCTCACTGCTCTTCTGGTGCTGGAGAGCAGTGACACAAACTGCTAGGTGCGGCCATTCTCAAAGGAAGGTGATTGTTGGATGTGGGTGAGCAGGTTTAGGGGCTGGGGGAGGCTCTGGATCTCAGTGCACTCCCTTCTCTGTCAGCAGCTGAGTAAGGAGAGCTGATCTCACTCCCCACTCAGGAACACAGACAAATGAACTGCTTTGCTGGGAAGAGCAAACAGTGGCTCTAAAAGGATAGCGTTACCCCAGGCAACAACCAGAAAAGCTGTCACTGGAGCTCTTTCAGCTGTAGCTCGTGGAGGTTTATTTGTCTTTAGCTTCCCCCCCCCGCCTTGTTACTAAAAGTGACAGTTACATCTCCGTTTTCCCACAGTACTCCTGAAACAGACCTGAGCTTGTTTCAGGAGGGCAGATGCACAGCTTGCTTTCACTGCCCACATTCCCTTAGTGCTAGCTGCCCATGCCATGGGAGCTGGGGGAATTACAGCCCATCTCCGTGCCTCACTGCTGCTGCTGGGTGCCAGCTGCTGGGGGAAAAAGCAGAACCTGCCACAGGGCTCAGCTCTTGCTGGCCCAACTCTGACAGCTGACAGCTGGGAGGGAGCCCTGCCTGGGTGCTCACACAGTGTGTAAACACACAGAGTGAAAAACCTGGTCCCAGCAAGTTGCAGGTTTGTCAGGGAAATGACTCTGCTTGGGAAAGCAGGCAGGGAGCTGAGTCACCCCAGGGCAGGCTGGGGTGGGTAGCCAGAACACAATGGAGGGCAGACCTAGGGTGGGTAGCCACTGCTTCTAGCAGTTCACATCACCAGGCAAGTCCATGCCTGTGAGGCAGACCAAGGATCGAGCTCATACAAGAGCCCAGGAACACCGCCCCAGTGAAATTGCAGCCTTTGAGCAAGGAGATTCCAGTGAGGCTTTCTCAAGCAGCTCTTTTCTTAGCAGTCAGACCTGAGGTTGTACAGCTGTGTGGTATCAGCTGGCCTTGAGCACAGGCAACTGACTGTGGGGAGAGGATGAGGTTGCAGAGTTTCTTAATGTATTTAGACTCTGTCTGTGTTCTGTGATGTGAAAGGTTAAGGCAAAGGAATGCCTTGTCCTTTGATTCCCTCACTTCTGTCTTTTCTTTCCACCCTCTACCCCCTTCAGACTAAAAGACAGCAGAGCGTTCTGCGGGATCTCCGTCCACAGATCAGTCTGATTAAAGAAGGATCAGGGACCCCAGGAACCAGTTCTTCTCTTTCCAGAGCTGTTCCCAGTAAGGCCCAGAGGGAAGATAAGGAGAAGATGAGCAGAGAACAGGAATTCAGCAGAAGGGTGAGATCTAGAGACGCATATTGCAACACACTTGGTCCTTTTCTGTATCAGAGGTAATCAGAATTGGGGACAGATGCTGCATTGCCTTAGCCAGCTGAGGGATGCTCATCACCTCGAAATTTTAGTAAATGCTATCTGAACAAATGTACAACGTGATCACATCCTAAATTTATGAGGGCATGAGGTTTGGATCTGAAATAGAGATGTCTTTTCTTGCTTTTCAATAGACATCCAATGTATCAAAAATCCATTCGTCAGATGTTGCTGAAGAAGCTGCAAGTGTCACACCTCTCAGCCTTGATGGAAAGGTAATTTTGTATGTCCAAAGAAAAGAAAAGACTGCTAGACCATCACTGCATCAGTGTCTCACACCTTTCACGTAATTAAATTATTTAAGAGTGAGCTGGAGACAAGGCATGTTTTACGCAGATGCTGTCCTGGAGTTCTTCCAGCAACGTCCAGCTGGAGGAAAGTCTAGCATCAGGCCTCTATAAATAATTAGGCATTATTTAGACGAGTTTCTTCCTTTTTGTGATTTCTTTCTCAAAATATGTAGAATGCATATTCATTTTCCAAGCAAACTGATCGGCTGGGTGTTCTCATTTTGTTTTTTTTTTCCTAGACTGACTTCTCAAGGTGAATTTTTCTACTGTAAATCATTTTTGAGTGCAAGTTCTAAAACAAGCAGGATCTCTGCAGTTTAAAGAGGATTTGCTGAACATCTCTAGCTAAATGTTCAGTTTTTCATCTTGTCACTAATGTCTTGAGATAGCACAACACTGAGAGAGCAATGTTTATCTTCACAGCAATATGTTGAAGCAGGAACATTCCTGGTGATGGAGATAAAGCTGGACAAGGCTTTGGTACCCAAACGACTGCAAGAGGAGCTCACCAAAAGGTGTGTAAAGACATGCTATAACTGGAGCTGATAGCTCAGTTCTGCAGGATACAAACCATGCTGTACAGGGTGCCTACCCTTTGAAGTACTCTGCAAGCAGCAGTTGAAGGCTTCATCCAACGCCCACTGAAATCAGGAGGACAGGGCCACCACGCTGCTTCAGCAGTGGCATTGCCTGGGTTTGGAAAACAGTTGCATTCATCTGAGTTGGCATCTCTGCACAACAGTATCTGTGTTCCTGTACAGGCTTTGTTTCCCATTAATCCCCCTGTGCTTGCCTCTTGCACGTGATGTTCAGCTGCTTGGTCAGGGCTAGCCACCAGTGCACTGCACAAGGTAGCACTGCTCTAGCTTCAGAATAGCATTCTATTGTTTTTCTTGAATTTTCTCACAACTTTCTATCCTTTCCTGGGCTCTGGCTTTCACACTCTTCTGCTGTAGAGCTGTGCTCTCATCTCTGAGGCTTTGAGGCTTTCACAGTGTGTTTAATTTAAGGCAGTTGCTTCCTGTCCACAGAGCAGTAGTCCTGCTGTGGTGCTACCTAGGGAAGACCTAGCATGTATAATTTATTGGATAAAAAAGAGAAAATACAGCAAATGAATAAACCATATCGTGCACAGGCAGTATATCTCTTTCAGCCAGAAATATGAGCAGAAACCACACAGCAGCAGCCATTCTTTCAACAGGAAGTATGTGTATTCTCTTTTGTTCTGCCTGCTGTCTTCCAAGAAGACAGGTTTGAGGAAAATGAGCCTCCCTTACAGTAGACTTTCCCCCGAGCTTTTTTATTTGCTTCCTACTCTACTGCAGCTTGCAGAAATTCAGTGTAATTCCTCTTTGCTCTCCTGCCTTGTGCAGCTGTGGATGGGAAGCCTGGAAAATCAGATCTGAGTGGCAGAGAGGGTTCTTTCTTGGAGGGGCTTCAGCTGATGACACATACACGTGTCCTGGCACACATACTCAGCAGTTATGCTTTTTTGTTGTTGTTTTATTTTTTCCCCTTATTTCCTGGAAGGTGGTTTGAATAAGTAGCTCGTTAGCAAACCACAACTCCCTTTCTTGGACTGCATCCAAAGTTTCCTGTCAGCCTCCGCTTCTGCTCGCTTACTTTGCTTGAGTTGCTGTTGTGCTCGGTTTTCTTTTTCTCATCTTGAAGTGAAGCAGTTTGGTTCTCCTTTGTGCCACTAGCAGAGGTAACATGGCAGTGATGGGAGCTCTTCTGAAGTGGGACTGTGAGTGTGGGCGCTGCATTGTTCAGGTTCAGTGGCTTCCCAAGGAGTGGTGCCAGATCTCTGCAGGGAGGCACTGCAGAACAAGAGAGAGGATCAGAAAGCACGGCAGGGTGTGCAAAAGAAGGAAAAGGACATGTTGCTGCTTATGGTCACAGTGCTTTCCACAGACCTGGCATCTTCCCTAGTGCCTACAGCAGCCTCATGCAGAGTTAGATGACTGTAATCGTGTCTTGTGAGGATATGTCCTGCGTGGGATGAGGGACCAGCAGGAGCAGCAGCTTTCTGAAGGTTATTTTGGAGCTGTGCTGCAGGCCTCCTGTTGAGGCTCACGGGCAAAAGCAGCTGATGGGGGATGACAGGTCCATGGGGACAGAAGCAGAGGCTGTGGCATCACCGTTCATGTGGGCGAGGTGAGAGTTGAGTCTCTCATCACTGAAACCTTTTGGATCTCTGAGAATACAGAGAAGTGGTCAGAGACCTGAACCTGGGGAAGTCGGCTGCCTGGAAGCTGTGTAAGCTGGCAGAAGAGTTACAGGATTTAGCTTTGGTGTGGGGGAAGCAGTTTGCTTTGCTGATTGTGTAGGAGCCAACACAAGGATGTGACAGCTTTTTTAGTGGGCAGGATTGTGTTCTAAGGACCGAAGGTGCTCTAGTGCCAGCAAACAGGAAATCTTGATAAAATCTCAGTGAATTTAGACTGTTTTGACTCTAAGGGTTTCAGTACTGTCTTAATAGCAATCCTAAGGACCTTTGGCCAGTATTTGGGAGATCGTTGTAACCCTAGTGGTGGTACAGACAGGAGTGATACAGGGTCAGTGCATGGCCAAGGGATGAGGTGCCACAGCTGTGTGGTGCAGGCCAGGACCTGATGGGTGGGATGGCCCAGGTTTACCATGATAACATTCTTCAGAGCTGTCCTATCTTCAGAGCTTTGCTACCTTTCCTGCAGATGTTCTGGCAGACCCAGGAGGTCATGAGTTAAAAGAATAAGAACCTGATGAGAAGATCATCTTCTATAGGAGAGTGGTTTTGATTGCCAGCAATAACAAATATTAACCCTACCCACTGGGCTGAAGTTTTACGGTAGTTTTTGTGTGATGGGTCCATCAAGCCTGATGAAAATAACAAAATAAATCCCATCTAATCCCTGGGGAGTGTAATCTTCAGCAGGGAGTGAAGTAGTAGCTAGTTCTCTCAAAGCAGAATGATGAGCTGCAAGCATTGAATATGGGTGCTCTGGTCTTTACACTTCATTCTTGGTCTGACCTTCAGTTTCTTGCACCTTGCTCCCTGTAAGGTGTCTCTGGGACGTGACAGCCTGCAGCCCTCACTCTGCAGGTTGGCTGTGCTTGAGATAACCAAGCACTGCTGACAGGGTGTCAGGCTGATCCCTTCTGTCTTCACATTGACAGGGTCAAGGAGATGATTCCTCCTCGCCCTCCGCTGCCTCCCCGGACTGGAGGAGCCAAGAAGGTATGTGCAGGAGCCTATGGCCTCATCAACTCCCTGCCACCTCATTCTGTCTTCATCCCTCTCACTTTAGAGATTTTCATCTTCAGTCTGAGCCCTGCAGCAACACACAGATGAGATTTACAGAGGAAGCATGCAGAAAACTTCAGGATGTGTTATCTTTGTAGTATTATGCCTTGGGAAATCATTTCTGGGCTGTTACTTGATTTGCAGCCCTTAAAAAGAGAGAGATCTAGAAACAGCAGAGAAGAAAGCAGCAGTGTGGGGGTGTTTTGAAAGTGAATGATGCTGAGGAGAGAGGTACCAGAGCTGTCTGTCTCTGGGCAGTCCAAACAGTTTCTTGCCTCAGACTATTCTGTGTATTTCTTCAGGCCCAGACAAATATGAACAGAATCAGCCCCAACCACGCTCAGGTCCCCCAGAATATTTTTTTTAGGACTTTTGCATGTTCAACTTCCTGACCCCAGAAAATGATCAGAGAACACTGGATGGTTTTCTGTAGGTACAGGAGAGCCATTGAAGGAACATGTCCTCAGATGGCCCCTGGCTGATGGGAAATTCAAAGCAACAGTGGGGGACGAAGCAATACTTCAGTAGCTGACCCCAGTACTGCTGCAGAATTGATTTTTGCTGGACTGTTTGGAGTGCACAAAGTGATACGTTTTGATTATTGCCGTGCATGGAAGCTTCTACCACTGAGATTATGGATATTACAGGTCCTTCTGGTGGGGGGGACTGGCCTGTGGCTTTAAAGGGCTCTCAGCAAATGAGCTACAGCTTATTTGCAGCCAGTTGTATTGCTACAGAAGAGGCAACGAGGACTGAGACAGTGGATTCTGATTGAAAAATGTAGCAGGAACAATATCTAATTATGAAGGAACACTTCTGTATTTACATGCAGATATTTTTGCAGCCTTGAGGCATGGACAGGAAAGGCTGTGTGACAGACTAATTGCAACTTGAGTCAGGTGGAGTTAATGGGAGGCGTGGGCTCTGGCAAATAAAACACATTTCAAGGTTGATGGCATAAGTGACTTTTGAAATCTGATTACTTATTTACTTCTTGATGTTCCCTATTTCCTAGGCTGTGGAAGATTATCACAAGCACATCGCAAGCATTGCTGTTGCCATCCTAAGTGAATATCATGAGCTGTTTGGAAAGCAGCCGCCAGACCAAGGAGCAACAGACCATCAAACCCTGGAGGAACAGAAGCGTCAGCTCAACTTTGAGCTCAATAGCTCTGGGAAATATTTTGCTTTTAAGGAACAACTAAAGGCAGGGATCCATTGTGCTGTTTCACTTCCTTGCCCGTTTTGTCCTGGCAGTTTCTCACTGAGGAACTGCTGCTCCACAGTGATAACTTAGCATGATGTGTTGCTACAGAATCCCTTCCTGTCACCGAAGGCTGTTGCAGAGATGTGGGGAAGGCTAGTTTTTTTCCTGACAGAGCAGGCTGCTTTGGTCATGCACTAGGAGAACTTTTCCTGTCATCACGGGAAAGCTGCAAATCCATTTGCCCCGTATTGTATCCTGATGAAGACAAAACTGATTGCTTTGCACTCTCAGCCTTCCCAAGGGAGAATGGGCCTCTTCACATGTCCTCAGAGGGGCTGAGGACCTGTGTGTCAGGAAAGCAAGGGCAGAGAGTTGGGAAAGGAATTCATCCCTGCTTGTTTTGTTTTGCTTTTTACCTTTATTAAGTGCTGGGCTGGATTTCTTCCTTAGAACTAAGATGGAGCTTCAGACAGTTGGAGTGAGACTCCATGATCTTTGTGGGTCCCTTCCAACTCAGGATATTCTCTATGACAATCCATGTTATGGCTCTGTATTATTATGATTATGGAGCTTTCAGGGGACCTGCCACGTTCAAGTGTTACATGTCTCCACAGTATGCTGTAGTGAAGATTGTGAGGGAAAAATACCTGAAGACCACAGCATTTGAGTCCCAGGAGCAGTTCCAAGCATTTCTCAGTGAGCTGTATGTGTACCTTGTGGATCAGATGCACGTTGCCCTGAACCAGGTAGGGAGAAACACTGGCTGGGATGGGTAATTTGGGATACAGCTTCACTGTGAATCCAGAGCTTGACACCATTTCTAGCGAAGGTACTTTTGCCTTCAAGACACCTGCAGGCTTGTGCTTCCATTTGCTGCAGTTATCACATATGGGCCCTGAGCCACATGCAGAGGCAGGATCTGGTGCATCCGTATCCCATTGCTGTGAAATCCAGACAGTGAAACTTGTGAAATACAGCTGGTAACAGCTGCTGTAGCTGGCTCATGGTGAGGGTGGCTGGATCTCTGCCATCTGCTACCCCCCACACCTAAGGCAGAGCCTTCCAGTTTGAGTTGAGGTCACTAGTGACACCTCAAAGGATGCAGAAAGTGTTCTTAATCTGAGGGATACTTTTATTTGCCACAACTGCAGATGATGGGTATTACCCCTTCCATTTGTGGTAAAAGTGCCTGAGGATTGTACAGCTTCACAGGACTGCAAGGCTGTGCCTCCAACAGCTGGAGGCTGGAACAGCTTTCCAACTCACCCAGCCTAGCTGTGCCCAGGTGTGCTCCATGTAGTGTTGGGCTGGGGACTGCTCCTGCCATGAGATCACACAAAGTGTTCATACCCTCCTTTTTACCCTGGCTAGGGCTAACTCTCTCACTTCTTACCAGCTACTGTATGAAGAAGCTGCTTCTCCTGCCCCTCGAATCCGCATGACTGATGAGCAGCTCTGGCTTTTTGCTCGTGAAGCTGAAGTCAACAAGGACTACAAGCTGGCATCGCTCTACCACCAGCAGGTAAAAGAGCCCCTGTCCCTCCCTGTCCCCATCCCATGTATCTGGGATGGCAGCCAGACCACCATCGGGGAGGAGGTGAACATGAGCAGGATACTCACTCTGAATGTGTGAGGGATTTCCTAGGGAGATGCTGCTCTCTGGAGGATGTGAGGCAGCAGCTGGCCAGGTCGCTGGAGTCTTCAATTTCAAGGCCAATGGAAATGGGATGAGCCAGTCCTAAAGGCACGCCGGGTCAGCACTGGGGGCACTGGGTTCTCAATCAGGTGGCTAAGAGAAGGCCAGCTTAAGCTGGAAGATACTGAGAGGTGAAGGAGGCTTAGAGAAAGCTCAGTGTGATCCCAATTAAGGGAAACCCTAGAATGTGATAGACAGGGGCTTAACAGTTGCTAAACTCAGCCGAGCAAAGGTATGATTGTAGCAGAGTTGTCTTCTCAGTGCACTGTGTGTGCTGAGCTTGATGGCAGGAGCCCTCCAATGCTGATCTCTTGTGTCCAGAGGATAGCTCAGGACCAGCACAACATCCAGTACTGGCTGGACTACGGAGCATTCTGCCTCCTGCTCGAGGACACCCTCAAAGCCCAGGAGTGCTTCCGGGAGGCTCTTTCTCTGAACCCACATCATGTGAGAAGGTGCTGTGTGCTCCCAGAGGGTGGGAAGGTGATGGGTGTCCTGCATGCTGCTGACGGGGAGCTGTTTCTATCCCCAGCTTGCTGCTCTGTGGGATCGTGGCAGTCATGCTGCAGCACAATGAAGAGGCAGAGATTTTCTTTGAGGATGCTTGTTGCTTGGAGCCATCCAGTGTTGTAGCCTGGACACTTTCAGGTACAAAAGCAAGCCAGCTTGTGTGCTGAAGGCATTCCTGTAGAGCCGAGCCTTGCTTCTTCTCCTGCTGCTCCTCCCCACTGCTGTAATCTGAGGACTAAGGGAAAGATTTTACTGAGGGCTAGATTTCTGCTCATGCTGCTATTTCTGTATTTGATAGGTTTGTTCTGTGAGCTGCAGAATAACTATATTCAGGCAGAAATGGCCTTCCGTGAAGCCAAGAAGAAACTCCAAGCACAGCAGGCCAGGGAGGGAAGCATCTCTGGGAAAGGGAGAAAGCAAGTCAGTGCTACGTCTGTGAGGTCTTCCAGTCCAAGCCCAGAACAGCTCTTGCCAGGTAATTTCTAGCAAAACCAGGAGGTGCCTTTATACCACAGTGAGGGGCTCAGGGCAGAACAGTGAGACCAAAGAGGAGAAGTACGATCGGTGAAGGACACAGCGGTGGGCTGTGAGCTTGAACACACTATGAACTATGCCAGAAACAACAGTGGCATATACACTGCTTTAAATGCTGAGGCTGAAATACAGGTATATAGCTGACTTTATCCAGAGCCTAAGAGAAGGACCAGTCTTTGCATTTATTTTTCTGGCCCAGCCCAGTGGTGATAAATAGATGTTTGGGCAGCGACCAGAGTGACTGGGGAGAGCAAATGCACCTTTCAAGGTTTGGAAGGGTAGGGCTGCCACTGTGACTGGTGTAATTTATGTTTGTCCAGGTTTAGCTTTCATGAAAGCTGTTGCTGTGACTTTCCAATACAGTTTGGATTGTGCTGTCTGACCAATTCAAAAGGAACAGAACAGCTGCTCAGAGGCAGTTCTGAGCTGAAGGCCTCCTCTGGGGGCCTCTTTGAGTCCAGCTTTACCCCAAGCCAGGGCTTTCTGTCCCATGTCCTAAATATTTGGCAAAGCTGTGGAAAAGATTGATTACTTTTATTTTTGACACTATCACCACTCCAAGCAAAGCGCCGCAGACAGGCAGGCTGGCCTCCAGTGTCATATGCCAGAGGAAGGGATATTGCCTTATTTTTATGTGTTTCTAGCTTCATATGATAATCTTGTACTCAAGACTCCAGAGCCAGGTATTACCTCTTGCAAGCTATTTTCATCCTATTTATGGAAATCTGATGGTTCTTGTGTATTTCCTCTTCTCCCATTTCTCTGGAGTTCTGCTCCAAAATGGCCAGTTTAGGGCAAACTCTTTTGCTTGCACCTAGTGGCTGCTGGGGGTCTCATTGCAGAGGGGGTTCCAGATGGCTCAGCCAGCGAGCTGCCAGAGACAGGGGAGGAGCCTGCCCTAGCTTCTGTGGCACCTGAGGAAGAGGCTTCAGCATCGGAGACAGCCTCAGAAGGTCAGGGAGTGGTAAACTGGTTGTGGGATGGAGAGCCCAGGGCTGGGAGATGGCTTTATGCAAGCAGCAGGGAGGGAAATAACTTGGGAGCAGTGGGCTGTGGCCTCCTGATGCCAAGGTGAGACATCAAGCCTTGTTCTTTCCCCTTAGCTGGGAAACCTGCAGCAAAGCTCTGCTTTCCTCTGGATGGCAAAGAGATGGCAGTGCTGGGGCCTTATGGCTCCACTGGGCTGTTCTGTTCTCATATCCATAAAAACAGAGGCCCTTCAGGAGAAAATGCTGAGTTAATAGCTGTTTGAGCCTCCCCTGCCATCTTTACACTGTGTCACTTTACACTCTGTGCCTGCTAGGGGCTCAGCCCTGCTCTTGTTTCAGTTTGGGACTGATGGAGATGCGTTTTCTTACAGATTCATCCCCTGTTTCAGGACACAGGGAACCTCTCTGCACAATCTTCATGAAGACAGTGGAATTTCTGATGAAATTCAATGCCATCCAGGTCAGCTCAACATGGAGTGAAGGGAGGGAAGGGATTTGCAGTTTCTTTCCCTGGGTTACTACCAAACTGGCAAGCTCCAGCAAAGGCCCCTGTTGGGCTTAAAGAACACGCTGAGGTTACTCCAGCAGCAAAAGTACTGCCCAGAAATGCAAACCCATGGTCAGGCAGAATGTTAAGACCAAAGTGCTGCTTGGGAATGAAGACACCTCAGGGAGACAGGGCTCTGGGACTGCATGGATGTGGAGGGAGCAGCCAAGCCAGACAGTGCAGGGGTGTCCTCTGTACATCCAGAGATGAGAAGCATTACTGTGATGCTTCCAATACAGCAGTACTCCTTTCTTTTTTCAGACATTTGCTTATGTCAGAGTAATTTTTGTGTCACTTGTAGGATGTCCCTGTTCCACACAGCCATCTCTATGACACTTCTCTGACTGCCATATTAAGCTGTCTGCTTTCATTTTACGTGGCAGAAAGAGCTGCTTAAAGCAAAACAGCCCTAAAAGTAACGGGAAGTAAATTTTCAAAGCTGAGGAAGAAAAAAACCAACTCTCATCTCCTGTTTGTGGAAGTCAAACAGGAGCAAGACAGTCCTCCTTGAAGAGCACTCAGGGCAGGAGCAGTGTCCTCCTGGGGATGCCTGTGCTTTGCCTGCTCCCCCAGCCATGCTGCTGTGCCATTCCTTTGCAGTTTGTTCATATGGCACTTGCCCATGAGCTGCTGATCCAGCAGGGAGGCCCTTCCAGTGCTTACTACCTGGCATTGGCCCAGACATGCTTGCTGAAGGAAGAGTTCTCCAAATGTGAAGAATGTCTCCGCGAAGCCATTAAGATTGACTTCCTGGTAATCCTTCGTGTTTGCAGATGCAGGATGCTGTCCCAAAGTAGCAGACAGGCTGAACGCTGCAGCAGACCCCACTTGTGTTGTTTGTGTGTGTGTGTGTGTGTGTGTGTATGTGTGTGTGACCCTAGAGTCCATGTTTCATTTCCACTTGAACAATTCTAATATTAATCTGTAGCAGTTTCTCTGGGGGAAGGCAATCACAGCTGATTAACCATCCCAGGCTGTGGCTGCAGCGCTGCCCTCCTCATTACCCAGTGTATTATTTGCTGTCTGTCATCTTCCACACACAGACAGGCAGCATTTCTGAGTGAGGACTCCTCTTCTGCATTGTCTGCTTTTCTTTTCCCTTTGAACATGTATATCCTGATCCTTTTTCCCTACGTTGAGAGTCAGCCCCTGTTTCACGGGGAACAAGGTCGCTATTCAGCAGAGAGAGAAGGCAGCTTTTCAGAGTTGGGTTGAATGGAAGGTGCGGAGGCTTTAAAGCTGCCATCTCCAAATGCTGCTTGCATGGTACCTGGGAGCCTTGCATGGGCCAGGATACCCTGCAGGGAAGGCTGGAGGGTGCTTCCATTGCTGGTGTTATGCAGACAGCCTGCTGACTTGATTTTTATTCCATACGTAGAGCCTGTCCTGCTCCCATCAAATGCCTGTCAGCTCCCCCCTTTTCTGATTACAGGGTCCTCCTCCAGGTCTCTCTCCTGCCTGTCTCCAAGCCACGTCTCACTCTTGGCTTTGTGTGCACAGAATCCCGATGTCTGGGCTCAGAAGGGACACCTGTGCTACCTGAGGAGAGACTTGCAGGAAGCAAAGGAGTGCTACGAGCGAACTGTCAAATTTGTGGAGGATGCTGCAGACATGCATTTTGTCTACCTGCACCTGGGCTCCATCTACCTGGAAGACAAAGAGGTGAGGAGCCATGCAGGAGTGGAAGTAGGGCATTTTCCACAAAGCATCCAGTAGATGCCAGATCCCGGATCCAGAACACCATTACCTGTAGCTATAGCTGAGATGCAACAGTGCAGCAAAATGTTATGGAGTACTGAAGTCTTTGGAGCATGGAGCAGCCCTACTCCTTTGTGCCAGATTCAAGTCTCAGGGTGCTGCTGAGACTCGAATTGTATTGATGAGGGTGTATTTTACACTACTGCATTAGTTCCTGGCAGCATAGAGCTTTGGGGCAATGGGAAAGCTCTCAGCCTCCCAGCAGTGAGGTGTCTGAGGCCCAGAAGGGATGAGGTGTTGGGCAAATTCCTGAGGTGAGAGGCTGTATGGAGGGGATGCAGAGAACAGTGTGATCATCTCTCTCCTGGCAGTATGGCAAGGCAAAACAGATCTACCTGCAAGCCTGCAAGAGCTCTGCATCCTGTCTCACCTGGCTGGGAGTGGGAATTGCCTGCTATAGGGTAAGTGCTGTTAGGTGTGAGATCCCAAGTTCACATCATCTGTGCTGTCTTGTTCTGTGTGCAAGGCTTGCTTTTATTCTGTGCTTAACTGTGAAACCGATGTTCTTGGAAGCTGTCATGTGCTGTATGCTGTCATGGTCACAGGGTGGCACCCTGGGCTGCTTGTATGGGAGGTGGAAAATAGAACAGTCAGCCTCAGTACTGCACCAAGGGCAACGTCCCTCCCCTCCTTGTCCCACTGCCAGGGCCCTCAGCCTCAGGATGTCATGGCATGCACATCATCTGGGTCTGGGCTCTGCCCCGAGTGCCTGCCAGCACATGACCTGCATAGGGTTTGATTTTTTTGGGTGGTCCTTTGTGGAGCCAAGAGTTGGACTTGATGATCTTTGTGGGGCCCTTCCAAGTTGGATATTTTATGATTCCTAACTTTATGCACATCACCACACAGGATTGAGCAGGCTGTCAGCAGTGAGGAATCTCGGTGCTTTCCCTGCCCAGAGGTATCCAGCACCTCTGAAAGGCTGCCAAGGACACCCAGACACTGCCACCAGCAGCGCAGTGTCTCCCAGGGGTACACCTTGCATGCTCCCTCCAAAGGGGTTTGGCTGAGAGAACCAAACAGAGGAACTCAAACTCCTCTATTTCCCCTTTGGACAAATGTAAGCCTCCTACGAAGATGCAGACACCAAAAACAAGGGAGCTGAGTGGTGTCCTGAGAGCTGGCTGCAGCCCCTTCTGCCTCCAGAGAGCCTCTGTGAGAAGAGGCATCAGGACCAGAGTCATGTTTTGAAAGATGCATGCATGCCAGCAGGTCCTGAGAGCTCATGATGGAGCTGGACTGCTTGGTTCCTGCAGGCAAAGATGTCGGTACCCAATCTGTTGGTTTCCTCCTGTAGTGTTTTTTTGGCTGTTGGAACAGGTGCCTGCTCAGTTGTGAAGCCATTTCTGTATGCTGTTTGCCTTTTCTCACACCTCTCTTCTTTTCCACTCAAGCTGGAAGAGATGGTGGAAGCAGAGGATGCTCTCTCTGAAGCCAATGCCCTAAACAACAGCAATGCTGAAGTGTGGGCTTACCTGGCCCTTGTCTGCTTGCAGGTGAGTGCCCAGCCAGCTCCTCAGGGGAGCCTGAAGAACACCGTGTCTATCCCAGGGCTACAAATGGTTGGGGGAGCAATCACTGCAGTGCTCAGATGGCACAAGCAGCGCCCTTCCTTGCTGCTCATCAGTGCCTGCTGGGACCTCCCTGAGCCCACTCCTTCCCCCTTCCCTTTCCCTTTTCCCCGTTCCCTTCCCCTTTTCCCCCTCCCTTCCCTGCTGTGCTGTGTTGCAGGGAGGGCGGCAGCTGGAGGCAGAGCAGTGCTACAAATATGCCACAAAGGTGAGTGTGGGCACCAAACCCTCCTCCTTCCACGCGTGATGTGAGCATGGGCTATTTCTTTTGGCCCCCAGCCGTGGCTGCTCCTCTCCTGTCGCTCTAAGCTGGTTCTGTTAAGGGCAGAGCATGGAGGGGGCCATTTTCATTTCTCATGGGGTTCCTGGGGGGGATCTCAGCACTCATGGGATGCCTGATGCAATTTCCCCATGATATGCAGAATCAATCTCTATAACCCCCTTTTTCTTGAACCTAGCAAATTCTTTTGCTAGATTACTCCATTCGGGAAAAGGGAAGTTCTGAGATAACTCCCACTTTCTACTTTCTGCCTTAGCTTGTGCTTTTTCCATTCCTCATAACTATCCCCAGAATTTTTGCATATCCATAATACGCATCTCATCGCAATACACATTAAAACGAGCATGATGATTATAATAATACAAGCCACAAAGAGTTGCTTTGGCCACACAAAATTAGGTAACCAACTGGCGAGCCGTTCCCATAACTCTGTAAACCCAAACGAGGTATCATCCATCGATACCTAATGAAGCAGTCTAGAGTGCTCTCGGATGGCTTGTAGGTCCATCTCAACTTTTTGAGTCCTGTCTACATAAGCACAACAGCTCTGATTAATCATCACACAAACTCCTCCCTCTTTAGCCGTTAGGAGGTCTAGAGCCATTCTATTTTGCAGCACTACTTTACTAAGCGCTGAAACCTCTATTTCTAATGACTTGATTGCATCAGCAGTTGCATTTTCTATTATTTCTAAGGTGGCTGAAATATTAACAATTGCCTTTTCCAGTTCACTTGCCCCAAGAGATGAAACGAACCATCTAACAAGGCTATGGAACCCAGCAGGCTTGTCTACCAAAGGATTTGATGCCCTCTTCACTAATTTCCCAGGGGTTCTCAAAACTCCTGATTTAGTATGGTTATGTATGGAGACGTAGGGTATCAGTGCCCCCAGTGTACAAGTGCCCTTCCAGCTTTGTGGTAATGATTTCCTAGCACGTCTATCTCCACACAGCCACCACAGTCCGTCAGGGGTACACCCAAAATCAAACCAGGAACTATGGTTTAATGCTATCTCCACTGGGAGGGGGCACTGGTTATCCCCTGGACATTTGGTGGCATTTAAATTTTGAAATTCCCCCATACTCACTTCCCCTTGCCCTTTTTCCAGGATTAAAGCTTCCCAGGGTGGTGCCTGTAATTCGTAACTGGGAAAAGTACTGTTCTTATAACACACATGCTCAGGGATTGGGCTTTGTGGGGAAGGTAACGGGTGGGTTGTCATTCCCCAGCATAATGTTTCTCCACTAGGGAGTTTAGTTTCGGACTGTCCCAGCAAACATTTCCCTTCTGGTACCTTCCACCATATTGTGTCATTCCCAGAAAGAGGCTGAACCTGGAAATTGTCATATGGCCAGCTCCAATTTGAATAAGGTATGGGAATTCCCATTAAGGGAAGCTCCATTTTCCCATTCCTGGGTATTGCTGTACAAACCCAGCAGTTCGTCAGATTGAGACTCTGGGCCATTGCCTGAGTGACATTCAGGTAGCTGTTATCCTTCCATGCCACAGCAATCCTTAGCAGGCTAGTTATCACACACAGCTTATACATTCTTCTTAAGTGTTAGCTGAAGAGGTCCTTTCTTCTCTGCTGTCCACTGGGGTCTAGGTGCCTTCTTTAGTCAGGTAGAGTGGATCCATGGTGTCAGTCCCTCCAGCTTGGCAGCCGTGTGCGTAGTTAGAAGTACTTGATATGGTCCTTCCCACCGCAGTTCCAGTGGAGAATCTGAGAGGGATTTAACATACACATAATCTCCAGGTAATGCATCGTGCACTGATGAATGCATCCAGACCCCGTGCTCTAGTATTAAACACAGCCTTTTCAACGCTTCTCAATTGTTTCTGTCAGCTAATTACACATCTGCTCAAAAGCTCCTCACCGATTTGTTCCGAAATTCCCTTCTGCACAGGGCATGGTCTTCCATAAAGGATTTCAAATGGACTCAGTCCTTCCTTGGTTCGGGATTTAGTCTGAATTCTTAAAAGTGCCAGAGGCAGTGCCTGTGGCCACGGAATCCCAGCCTCTTGGCCAAGCTTTATGATTTGCAACTTGATCAGATGGTTCATCTTTTCCACTTAGCCACTTGACTGCAGCCTATAAGGTGTATGTAATTGCCAATCAATTCCCAATAGTGCAGATCTGCTGAATTTCCTATGAGTTGTTGAATGCCTATTTCTGATGCTGGGTCTAGGGAGGTTTGTTTCCTCATCCTGTTCCTTAACCTATCCAGAAATTCTCAAGGAGTTTCCTTCAGGCTTTGCCTTCCTGCATACAATGCAGCCCGGTTAACTGTCTTGGGGATAGCTCTTTCCATTCCTTTTATCACCCACTCCTGGTAAGATCCCTTCTCCCTGTAGTGTCTGGGTCCCAATGAGGATCCTGCCTTGGAAAGTGATCCTTTATGTCTTCATGCCTTCCCTATCTGTCATTCTCAGCTAGATCCTGTGCCATCTTTAAAACGAGGTCCCTTTCCATCCCAGCCATGGCACCTAACAGCAGCTGGATATCACTCCAGCCTGGGTTATGCTGTAAGACCAGGTACTTGAAGCAACCAGCTACTCCTACTGGATCACTACGATAATCCTTAACTATCTTCCTCCAGCTCTCTAAATCCTATGACGAGAATGGAACTGTAATCAATTCTGCCCCATCTGTCCCACTGCCTTCTCCCAAAGGGGCCACAATCATCCCCCGTTTCTTCCTAATCCTGGCTGCTACAGGGGAGCCACGTGGGGTTTCTGCTGGAGAAAGGCAATCCCTCCCCTACTGATATTCTTCTCTCCTCTCAGGGTCCCCTACCCTGGGACTAGCCTGATCGTGGTCTAAAGATGCTCTGGTTCTAATTTTCTTGTGAGCTTAGCACATCTCTGCCCTGTGCTGCAGGCGGAACAGCCTCAGCTTCCCGTTACCTATTCCTCGGCGATCCTTTTCCAATGCTAATCCTCGTGGGTCCCATCCCACAGTTCTTTTGCCGCTCGGGATGGTTTGGCAGAGTAAAGAACATTTAATCACTTAAGTTTTGTCATCCCTTAACTCACCCCCAGCTCGGCTTGGAGGACTCGTCCCTACTGCAGGAGCTCCACGCCGCCCAGCAGCGCTTCGGCTTCGGCGACCCGTCCTTCTGAGCGAGGCGGTCACGCGTGGTTCCGGCGCAATGCCATTACAGCCATCACTCTTAACTCCCGGCTCCCGCTCCTTGTTCCGGTCCCCGTTACCGCGGGCTCACGGTCACACGTGGTTGCGCTGAAAGCTGCGGGAGCGCAGCGCCCCCTATCGGCCCGGAGGCCTCGCGGGGGGGCGGGGGGAAGGGGGCGGGCACCACGTGACGTGCTCCCGAAGTGGGCGTGGCTTCGCGGCGTGCGGGCGCGGATTGGCGGCGGACGCGCGGGACGGTTGAGCCATGGCGGCGGGTAGCGGCGGAGGGACGGGGCTGGGGGGGAACCGGGGGGCATTGGGACACCGTGGGGACGGGGGATGGGGACACTGGGATAGGGCTGGGGGATAGGGATGCTGGGATAGGGCTGGAGCAGCGTTGGGGACATAAATAGGCAGTGGGATTGGGAGGGGAATGGGGACACCCGGATGCGGTGGGATAAGGATGGATGGGAATGGGGACACGGTGGGACAGGGTTGGGGTGGAATGGGGACGCAGAGACACGCTGGGGGCTCTGGGACACATCGAGACGGGGCTGGAGGGGTGTGGGGACACCGGACACAGGGCTGGGGGGTACCAGGGGCAGTGGGATATGCTGGGATGGACGTAGGGTGGGGTGCTTGGGGGGCACTGGGACACACCGGGACAGGGCTGGGGAGCGTTGGGATGGGGCTGGAGGGGTTGGGATGGGGCTGGGGAGCACCCAGAGGATGCAGTGGGGGTGTTGACACAACGCTGGGGAGAAAGGGGGGGAGGTCACGATGATGTCCTGGTGTCCTGTGCGCTGTGTCCTCCACGCATCGCCTCCCCGCAGCGTGGCAGAGCCCCTACCTGAACGTCTTCAAGCATTTCCGTGTGGAGGAATGGAAGCGTTCCCACAAGGAAGGAGACGTCACCACCGTGATGGTAACGGAGGTACCAGGGTTGGCCCCTAGCTGGAGTGGGCAGCAGAACCCCATCACGCTGTGCTCCTGCAGGACAAGACGCTGAAGGGCACAGTGTACCGCATCCGGGGCTCCATCCCTGCCAGCAACTACCTGCAGCTGCCCCGCACTGGCTCCCAGTCTCTGGGGCTGTGTGGCCGTTATCTCTACCTGCTGTTCCGGCCCCTGCCCCGCAAATACTTCGTGGTGCACCTGGATGTGGTTACTGAGGTGTGTGGGGATGTGGGTTGGGTGTCCTGGGAGGACTGGGTCCTGGTTTAAGGAGGTGACGGAGCCCTGCGCTCCTTTGGGAGCTGCTGGGGCTGCTATCCAGTGCCTAACAGGGGCTGCAGGGAAGCTGGAGGGGGTTGTGAGGTCCCTCCCAAACCTGTAAGGTGAGTGATGTGCTCCCATCTGTCCCCAGGAGAACCAGGTGGTGCGCGTCTCCTTCTCCAACCTGTTCAAGGAGTTCAAATCCACGGCCACGTGGCTGCAGTTCCCCTTCATCTGTGGGGCAGCCAAGGGTTCGCTGCATGACAGCACAGCCAGGGCTTCCAGGCAAGGTAAGAGGTGGCCAAAGTGAATTATTAGAAAATCAATGGGGTTTGGAAGTGGAGTGATGTGGGTGCAGGAGATTTGAGGGGGAGCCCAGCATCCCTCCTGCAGCTCACAGCGGTGGGTGAGGTGAGTTTTCTTATCTCACATCTGTGCTAGTCCGAAGCAGAGAGGTTGAGCGTGGGGGAGATATTGAGCAGGCAATAGTTTTCACTTGAGGTGTGGAGTTGTTTGGGGCTTTTTCTTTTCTTTGTGGGCTGCAGAAGGACTCTGAGGAGCTGGGAGGTTGGAGCCTTAAGGGGTTTTGTGCACTGAGCAGGTGGCATTTCCATTGCTGCAGCCAGACTAACGCAGTGCAGCCCCAAACTGGCTGTGTGTGCTGGTGGGGGTGGAGGAGCAGAGTGGTGATGGGATGGATGGGGTACAGCTGTGCTGTGTGTGCCACCACCTCGTGTCTCCTGCTTTGCAAAGGCCGTGGCACAAAGTTTGCTGTACTTATTAAGGTTCTTTGTCTGCAGACCTGGTGGGAGCAGCCCCTGCCAACGCACGCTGGACCTGCCTGGTGCTTGACCTGCACTATGTGCTCTCCCTGTACCTGAGCCGGCGCTACAGCCACCTGAAGAGCATCAAGCTCTGCTCCAACCTGCTGGTAAAAAACGTCTGCACGAGCGACTTGCTGTTTGAGCCAGGTGCGGAGCTGAGACCCTGTGAGATTTCAATCAAGCCTGGTTTGTACCCCGACGTTCTAAAAGCTGCTTTTAGAGCCCTAAGTGTAGCACGGCCACTGCCTCTGGCTGAGCAGCTTGAATTCTTAGTCTGTGAGCATGGGAAGGTGTCTGTGGCAAACGCTGGGCTGCAGTGCAGCAGTGATAGGAAGCAGAAGGGACAAAGTGCTTGGTGAGATGTGGGCAGGTTCTGTGGGCAGTAGTGGATGCAGCCTCCTGACCTCTCTAGAGGAAAGTGTCATCTCATTTTCTAGGTGAAAAAGTAAACGAGTAGAAAAAAGTTAAATATCTTACCAAAGTTAGTAAAGAGCCTTACCAGACCTCAGGTCTCCCAGGGCTGTGCCCACAGACTCTGTTGTTGAGCTTTTCTATCTATGAAATCCAGATATCTTCCAGCACTCTTTCTTCATCCACCTGCTCCCTGTGGTAGTTACTCAGTTAAAACCTTCATTTCTGATTTGCTGGTTTGTGCTGGAGACCTGCCCAAACTCACTGGCCGGCTGGTAGGACTTAGAGGTGCTGGATGCAGTGAAAGGCTTCTGAGGTTTGTTATGTAGTGAAAGCTGTTGTGGAATTACAACTACACCAAGGAAGGAAGAGAAGAAAATCAGCACAGCCCCAAGCAAAAGCACACAGAAATACAAAAAATAGTAGAGATGAAGTGAATCCTGGCTCTGGGGGGTTTATAGCTTGATACCAGGGGTCTGTTCCTCTTCGGTTGTCTTTGAAAGTTGGGAGTTTCAGGGTACAAAGGTTCATTCATTGTTTGATATTACAGTGCTTCAGTTGTAGCCTTTATGTTTTCGCTGCTCCTAAAGAGGAGGAATTGTGTCCTGCTGGAGGCTGATTTCAGGCAGCTCCTTGCAGAGCCTCCTGTCACCTTCTGTCTCCTGTGCCACCAGGTGTGACGCTCTCTGAAGCCCGCCGTGCCAACCCAGCCTGCCAGGGAGCCACTCCAATGCCACGGGACATGGCCTTCCCAGTGCCCAAGGGAGGAAAATGGCACGACCATTACGACTACATCAGGTACTGACAGCACACAGCTTCAGAGCTCTGCTCCTGGGGACAGGTCTGCACGTGGTGTGGGCAGACAGGATGGGTAAAGCTGGCCAAGGAACGACAGATTTGCTCGGGGTGGGGCAAAAGGAAGAGTTTTATAGGAGGCAGCGAGCTCAACCTGCTCCTGAGAGAGGCTTCTGTGCCAGGTATAGGCTGTTGTGAGATCCTGCATGCCTGTGTGGAGTCCTGGTTACATGGTGCCTTCTGATTTTGCTCAGGTTCCCACCCGATGGCTCCAGTCTGCCATATGACTCCATCCAGAGGAGCTGCTCCAGTCCTGTAGCAGGTGGGATGGCTGGGACAGCAGGTGGGACAGCAGAGGGGACACACTGGCCCCGTGCATATGCTTAAATAGCATTTGTGGGGCTCAATCAGAGCTCTTTGCTGGGAGAGCTGCCAAAAGCTGAGACTGACATAGGTCAGCTGAAGTACCCGTGTTTGCTGGGAAATTAGATTAATTCTAAAGTAGCTGTGTGATGGGCTCCTTTTGTAGCTATTATTGAGAATTAAGAAAATAACCCTCAGTGAGTCTCCTGGGGTCAGAATCCTTTCCCTTCTCCCTCCCAGCTCAGGGCAGCAAATCCAAAGTGTGTTATGTCTGCTGTGTGTTTGCTGTAGTACTTTCAGTGAGTGGGGGAGCCAGATGGATTTTCCATTGCTATTCATCCCCATGCCTTTCTATACTCCAGCAGCAGCCGAGTGGTGTGGCTCTTTGCTTCCAGGGGAGGTTCGGGTTGGACATTAGGAACAAGTTTTTCTTAAAAAGAGTGGTGATGCAGTGGCACTGCTGCACCAGGGAGGTGGTGAGGTCAGCATCCCTGGAAGTGTTTCAGGACCACGGGGATGTGGCACTGAAGGATGTGGCTCGGTGGGCATAGTGGGGTGGGTTGGGGTTCAGCTTTGTGATCAAAGAGATCTTTTCCAACTTTAATGATTCTATGATCCTTCCCTGCAGTAGGTAGCTAACAGGGCAGAGCCCAGCCCTTTCCTCTGTCACCCAGGTGGCCACAATTCAGAGGAGGCCCTTGGCCAGCTGCACCAGCCGGTGACACTCACCAAAGCAGTTCGAGACCGGCTGTCCCTCATCCAGCAGATCACCAGTCCCAAAGCTGTAAGTGTGCCGTGGATGGAGGGTGTGACTCCTTTCTGCTTTTACAGGGAGTTTTTCCCACATCTTCTCTTTTAGTTTCTGTATTTAGAATGTAGAAGCTGCTGCTTGTCATTTGCAGCCTGATCTGGGCACGGTCTGTTGATTCAAAGCCCACAGTTAATAACTCAGTGGTTCACTCTGGCGTAGCACAGAGCAGAGAGGAGAAAAATGCCAATGACTCTGTAATCTTTAGACATCCATCTCAGCTGGGCAGCAGATACTTTTGTCTTCCAATTAAAGATAGGAAATGAAGACTGGAGGCTAAAGGGACTTGATGGGGTGTAGAGCCACTTGGGAGTGACACCTGTGTCCCCCTCTCTGCCCTTGCAGTGGGTGCTGGGAGGGCTGAGCCGTGCCCAAGGCTGAGCTGTGCTGGGGGCTTTGCTCTTTCCCAGATGCCACACCGGTGCCCTGCAGCTGCAGGAAGCATCCCTGAGGTTCACCTGGCAGCCCCAGAGGCCCTGCGTGTTGGAGAGCAGGAGGCAGAGGATGGGATGCTGCGTGGCATGGGGGACTCCGTGCGGTCCCTGGCTGTCAGTGATGGTGGCATCCATGTGTATGCACACCAGAGGAGCGAGCGAGCTGCCCATGCCACCCATGCAGGCTCAGAGGAGGTGAGTGAGCAAACAGAGGACACAGCAGCCCCAATTCCCATTGGTTGTGGTTCTCCTTACTGTTCCCCCCTTTTTGGAGGCTTTGATGGTGGGACACTTTGGTCAAGAGGAGAGGAGCTTTGCTGCCTGGAACACGAGCTTTTGCTTCTTATATTTGTCAGGGCTCCCTGTGAGCCATGTGTTCAGCCAACAGCACCAGGTTTTGCCAGACACCAATCTCTCCCCTGCACCTTGCTTCATCTGCCCAGACTGTGCTGAGCACGTGGGGCCCTGGGTACTCTCTCCAGACCTGCCCGTGTGCCCTGACACTGCTGTGGGGCTGGCATTGCTGGGGATGTCTCTGGACTCCCTAGGGACACAGTGGAGAGAACACAAGCTTCAGGCTGGAGTTTCAGTTAATGCTACGGAATGCTTTTGCTGGCATTATTTTTTTTTTTTTTTTGGTTGTCCATTCTTTTTCAACTCCTATCTACGTATCTTGAAAGGAAGATGCTGTGTTTGAATGCACTGACACTAAGGCATTTGTGCTATTACCCATCTGCACAGGGCGTGCACAGGAAGGGCCCAGGAGCAGATGCACCAGCCAGTGGGAGAGCCTCTCGCTGCAGGGTAAGGTGGTGTCCCTCTGCCTTCCAAATCCAACTTCTCCTGGGATGAATAAAAGCCGTCCCTTGGAAAGAAAGCAGAGCTGTCCCAGTGCCACACAAAGCCAAGAAATGGGGACGGAGGGGCTCAGCAGTCAGAGCACTGTGGCACAGCAGTGGGTGAGCTGCCATCATCCTCCTCTGACTTTTTTTTTCCAGAGCTTCTTACCAGATCCGATCCTGAAGCTGAGGAAGGTGATTGGCTTTGGAGGCTGCAGCACCAAGTGGGTCAGTACCTGGGTGGCTGTGTGAGCTTATTTGGAACCCCGTGCTGCTTTCTCAGAGGAGTAAAGAGCCGACAAGCAGCACGCTTCTGGAACATTTGTACTGGGGAAAATGACCCTGAGACAAATGGGCTGAGGCTGTGTTTGTGCATGACTATTCTACAGAGGCAGAAAATCAGAAATGATGGGAGCCATTTAGATCTCCTGGCTTCTACGTATTTAAGAGACGATTGTCTCCAACCTGGGGTCACTGTGACATCTCACCTGCCCTCTCGTTTCTCTCCTGCAGGCGCTGTGGACTCAAAACAACTCTGCAGTGGTGTACCCCTGCCACGCAGTGATAATAACCCTGCAGATTCAGACTGGTGAGCAGAGGTTCTTCACTGGGCACACGGATAAGGTAGACGTGGTTTCCTTCCAAAGGCACGCAGTCTCTCCCAGCTGCTCCCATCCCAGCTCTCTGATGTCCCACAGGTGTCAGCGTTGGCGTTCAATGGGAGCAGCACCCTGCTGGCCTCTGCACAAGAAGGTCCCCTGGGTGTGCTGCGCCTATGGGATTTCCCCAAAGGCAGCTGCCTGGCTGTGTTCCAAACCCACGTGCGGGCCGTGCTGTCTCTCAGGTACGTGCCAGCCCTGGAAGGGATGCATCCTCAGCTCCGGTGCAACCCAGAAAGCTTGTATTCCTCTCTGTGTTTTCTTTTCCAAATTTGAGCCCTATCTCCAGGCAGCCTCGGTATTTAGGACCTGTAATTGCAAATGGCAGGTGTTGCAGAATGGCAGCTTTTCCGTGCTATTGCTGTGTGATAAAGCAGGGGTGAATTACAGCCCTCCATCAGCCTGCATTTCTCAGCAGGCCTGCTGGCAGCTCTCCCAGCACAGCTGATCTGCTGGCAGCTCACCTCTCAGCACTCACTGTCTACCCGCATCCTGCACTTACCTGCTTTGATTCCCAGCTGAGATGCACTAGGGTTTGAGGTGCAGCCCCTCACCAGGTGTCCCCCCCTTTTCTTGCAGTTTTTCCCACAGTGGAGCCGTTCTCTGTGGCGTTGGAAAGGATCGACATGGCAAAACGGTGAGGAGTAGAATTTGGTTTTTTGGTGTTTTCCCTGCTGAGCAAGTGGTGTGAGAGGGCTGTGCCTTCAGATCCTATAGCTGCTGTGCAGGCAGAGCACTGCTATGGGCTCGCTAGCTTCCAGCTGACAGCCAGGCGTGGAGGATTCTCCTTTTGTCCTCTGGGGATCGCTGCAAACTAATGCACACCATTGCCTGGCTGAGGGACACGAGCTTGTGCAGCACCTTGTGCTGGAATGCCTGCAAGTGGGGGAGTGGGAATTGAAATGGGAGATTGGGCACTGTCTGAAACCCAAAATACATCTTTTGTAGCGTGGAGGGCGAGCAAACAGATGCTGGGTTTAATCCTTCCATTCTGGGCATTGCAGACATTGTGTGGTGGAAGGGTGCTGGGTGCTGAAGCTGCCACCCACTGATGTAGCTAGAGGATGACGCAGATCCCACACGTAGTAGTCAAAAATAAAGCTGTTTTTTGGGGCTTTATCAGTGCAACTGTTTTCACCCAACAATCCCTTATTGGCAGCTCCCAGCAATTAGCTGTGCCACTGCTGACTGCCTGCAGAAAGAAAACAAACAGCCACAGGATTGCTCCAGCTTTATCCCAGCATAAAGCAGTGCTCCACAGCCGAGCTGGGGGGCTGCACATGGGCTGCTCAGGAGCACTGCTGGGGTGATGCTGCAGGCTGTGCTGGGTCCAGCCTAACTGTTTGCTGAGAGCAGAGCGTTTGGTCACCTGCCTGTCCTCACTGGTCATCCCTTTGGCTTTGGGTGATCTCTGTCCATCCCCATGCTTGGAGACCTGCAGGGGCCACTCCGTGAGATGGAGAGGCTCTGAGCATACCCTGAGACCCACAGGCTTTGCCACATGACTTGGCACCATAGGAAAGCAACACTGGAGCTGAGCGGCATGCTACAAGAAGGAGGGCAGCAGGCTTGCTATTTCCAGCTCTCATAGAACATCTCAGCCATACTGCAGCTTTTCCAACTCAGAAAGCAGAGTTTGTGTATTTTCTTTCCCAAATTTGAGCCCCAGTGCCAGGTAGCCCCAGATTTAAGACCTGTAATTGCAGTTGCCAAGCAAACACACTGCAGTGAAGCTTTGCTGAGCTGCTTGGACTGTCCTGAGCCCTCTGCATGAGAAGATTTTTCCCTCCTTCAGTTTTCTTACCAGCTCCAGAGCAGTCCCCAGGCTGTGCAGCTGTTCTGCTCTGCTGAAAAACTCTTCCTCTGCCAAGGTTTCCATATTTCAGCTGCTCTGCTGTGCTGTCTCCCTTCAGATGGTGGTCGTGTGGAACACTGCCCAGGTGACCCGTGGTGGAGAGGTGCTGGTGCTGGCCAAAGCGCACACGGATGTGGACATCCAGACCTTGAAGATTGCTTTTTTTGATGACACCAGGTGGGGTGCAAAGAAAACATGTGGGCAGAACCAGTTTGGGCATGGCTGTGGAGCATTCAAGGTGCTGCAGCCATTTAAAGGGAGCTTGTGAACCAGATGGAGAGCGACTTTTTATGTGGTCTCGTAGTGATAGGATAAGAGGGGAGGGTTTTAAACTAAAAGTGAGGAGAATTGGGTTAGATATTAGGAGGGAATTCTTTACTCAGAAGGCAGTGAGGTGCTGGCACTGCCACCTAGAGCTGTGGGTGCCCATCCTTGGAGATGCCTATAGTCACAGATGGGCAACTGAGCTGAGGGAGGCGCAGCCCACAGCATGGAATCAGTTGGGCTGTGAGGTCCCTTCCAACCCAACCGTGCTGTGCTTCCACGATTTGGGCTTGCAGGAGCAAGATTTGGTCCTTTTCCATTCCTTACCCCATCTCTCTTGTGACAGGATGGTGTCGTGCGGCCGGGACAGCGTGAGGCTGTGGCGAGTGCGGAACGGAGCGCTGCGCTCCTGTCCTGTCAACCTGGGCGAGTACCACGCGCTGGAGTTCACTGACCTGGCCTTTGAGGAAGGGCACTCAGCTGCACGTGAGCCCGACGACCGCACGCTGTAAGATTGCATCCTCCTCATGTCCACTGTGCCTGGGTTCCCTTGGAGCTGTGGGAGTTTCTGCCCTCCTCAGCAAGCTCTGCTTCCCCAAAGAGCTTCAGAATGCAAGCAGTGAGTCGTCGCACTTGCCACGTGGATGTGTTGCCACGTGCAGTGACCTGAGGCTCGTGGTTTGCTTTCTGTTGGCGGTGGCAGTGGTGCGGTGCAAATCTTCTAAGATACAAACAGATCACTTCTTTTGTTTTAATGCTGTTTTAATCATCAGAGCAGACCTCTGCTGCTATCACACGCGGCTCCAAGCAGACCAGGCTGTGCCCCTGCCCTCCCTGAGGGCTGTGTCACAGGCTGAGGGTTCTCACTGAAGTCTGTGCTGAGCTTTCGGCTTGTTTTCTGATTGGTATTTTAAAGGGGCAGGAGATGATAAAATAGGAAGCTGTGACTGACAGATTGGATATCAGGTTGGATGTTTAGGAACAATTTCTCAGACAGAATGGGGATGCAGTGGCACTACTGCCCATGGAAGTGGGGGAGTCGCCATCCCTGGAGGTGTTCCAGAACCATGGGGATGTGGCACTGAGGGATGTGAGCAATGGGGATGGGTTGGGGTTAAACCTGGTGATCTTAGAGATGTTTTCCAACCTTAACGACTCCTCTCTTGCCATCTTGGCTTGTGGGATAGCACATGGAAAGGCCCTTAAATCACCCTAGCATGAAATCGTTTTCCATCTTAACAGGTTATTGTGTGCTTCCCTTCTAAACCTGCATTGTTACTATAGGACTTGTGCACATTAATGTCCCGTAAACCTGGATTTTTACTATGGCACATCCACACGGTTCCTCTTAACCCTGAGGAACTGGAGCACGTGTCTTCCTCCTTTCCAGTTTTGTCTGCAGCAGGAGTGGCCACGTCCTGGAGGTGGACTACAAGAACGTCTGTGTGCGGAGTGCGCGGCGGCTGCTGCCTGCACAGCTGCAGGATGGGGCAGGTAGGTGGGCAGGGGCATCATAGATCCGACCCCTGGTAGCATAAAGCAGCTGTCTGCCTGCTACTAAACCTTGTTTGGGGTTGATTAGGTCATTGCTAGCTAGCTGTTTTCCCCTCAAGCACTGCAAATAGCGCAGCAAAGCGTCGTCCTAAGAAAGAATTTGAGCGTTTTCAATGCTGATTGCACTTTCAGAGAAACATTGCTTTTAGAAACATGAAACGGGGGTCTTAATTTGCTGATGAGAATCTTAATGTGGTGATGTGAAAAAGCGAAGCGGATCAATGAAAGGATGAATTTAGGGTTTTTTTTTTCATTACTCGGCCTGTGTGAAGTGTTTGGGGAAATCTTTGATGCTGTATTCTAAATAGTACAGCTTTCAGCTCATCCATTAATTTGAACAGCAGGAAGAATTCACTTTCAAGTGTCACTGCTCTGCTATCTCAAGACTTGGTGCATGTTTTGCTTTGGCAAATGGAGCTAATTAACCTAGAGCTGCCTCTTTGGGAAGCACAGAACTCTAGTTCCTGTTTTGTGGGTGAGAACACAGCCCAGAGATGAAGTGATGTCCCTGGGTATCTCAGTGGCAGCAGTGTTGGCTGCTTTTGGTTCTGTGACCATAGACTACATACTGGCATCTAAACTTCAGCTGCTTTCATCACCTCTACCTGTCAGACACTGCAGAGAGGATTTGAGACACAGGGATGGAAGTTTTGTATCTCAGACACTTCACCTTGCCATGCAATCCTTTGCAAGCCAAAAGTATGGCAGGGTTTAAAAAGTGGCTTTTCTGTGTCTGGCAAGAGTAAACAGAGCTGTGCTGATGGTAAGAAGTGCTGGAAGATGACAGGGTGACTGGGACCTTTCAGAGGTGCAGTCCTTCACAGTGGGATTTCTGGCTGCTGGTGCAGCTCTTGGATAGGAGAATCCTCTGTTTGAGTTTTCATGTTTCTATCAGTATACATCTAAGTGCTGTTATTGGTTTTCCAGGCCCTGGGATTGCTATAAACAGTATCAGCATCTCCTCAACCCTTTGTGCCACGGGCTCAGCAGACGGCTACCTGCGGCTGTGGCCACTGGACTTCTCAGCTGTTGTCCTTGAAGCAGGTGAGCAGAGCAGGGAGCAGTCCTTCCCACCTCCACAGTGCATCAGCCTGCTGCTGGGAAGCAAAGCCTCTGCTCTGATGTCTCCTAAAGTAACTCTTGTGAAAGGGGGCGTTCTTTCTGCCTGCTGTCACTGGGGGTGACTGTCTTGGAAGTATTTTACTTGAGTGACTGTTTATTCCTGCTCATTCTTGTAACTTCTAGGGATGAGGCAGGAGAGCCTGGGTGAGAACAGGCAGTGCATCTTGATTTCTGTGCCCTTGTACCCACAGCTCATCCGTGCATGAAAATTTAGGGGAGAAGTCAAGCTGTTCTTCACTCTTTTTGAAACAATCACCATAACAGCAGAGCCCAGGGACTGCTAGAAAGGGCAGAGACTAATTTATCACTGAGCTCAAACCTGCAAGCACTCAATCTTGAGATCACGTGGGAAGTTTATTCCTACGTGCATTACTTTCCCAAGTATGCATCTGGCTCTGCAGCTGTGCTCCTGTTGTGGGGCTGTGCTGACTGCTGTGTCCTCCCCCAGAGCACGAGGCGCCGGTGAGCTCTGTCTGCATCAGCCCTGATGGCCACAAAGTCCTGTGCACGACCACAGCCAGGAATCTGGGCTACCTGGACATCCAGACCCGGGGTTACAGCACCCTGATGCGCTCCCATGAGGATTCCATCTTGGCTTTCTCAGTGGAGGGAGTTTGGAAGCAGATGGCAACGGTGTCTCAAGATAACACCATCCGGGTGTGGGACCTCGTGTCCATGCAGCAGGTGGGGTGGATGAGATTTGCTGGGGATTTCGTGTTTATTAATCATCTGCCCAGGTTCTGCTTAGCTGAGTTATCAGAGCTTTGTGGTGTAAGAGCTCATAAATGTCCTCCTTGAAGCACAGGGTGTACCCTGGGCAAGAAATCCTTCTGAAGCCTGGAGTTCTCAGGCTCTTAGCTTAATGTGTAATTTGGTCTTAGCTGCCGAAGGTGTAATTAAACAAAATAGCCTAATTTGTTTTCTTTTCCTTCACCTTGTGAATCCTGCTTTTAACACAAATCACAGTTCCCAAGGGCTTTATCTAAAAGCCCAAAAACCCACGACTTCGTTGGGCTTTGTTTGCAAGGAGGAATGGTCAGAGTTCCATTGTGGAACCATTGTGGTGGAGCTCTGAGGCCATTCAGTGTGGCTGCCAGGTGCAGCTCCTTCCAGCTTTGTGCCCGTGCTGTTTTCCCTGCAGCTGTACGACTTCACAGCTGCTGATGAGATGCCATGTGCTGTGTCCTTCCACCCCACCCAGCGCATCCTTGCCTGTGGATTCGACAGCGGCGTGGTGCGGACCTTCAGCTTGACTGCCTCCGACCTCCTTGCAGAGCACAAGTAAGTGGTGAGAGCTGCGCTGGTGCAGGAAAGGCTCTAATGATGGGTGTTGTGGCAAGAGGTGCACTGGTAGCTGCAAAGGTGGGAAGGTTGTTTTTTTGGGGCTTGACATGTGCCAGTTGATCAGACATCCGTAGCCTGAGATGGTGGAAGTCCAACCTGCAGCAGCACTGAGTGCTTTGTGTGCCCTCTGATAGCTGCTGGTAGTAGGAAAGGGGTTCTCCTAGAGACTGGATGAACATGGAGCTCTTGTGTACCTCAGTGTGGGAGGTGGGATGCTCCAAAGCGGGGTAGCTGGTCCCATCCAGTAGCAGCTCTGCACTGCTGTAAGCATAGACATGCTGGGGTTCTCTGCTTGTCCCCAGTTATTCTCTCCCCAAGTGTTGCACTTGATGTTGCTGCACTTTTCTGTGGCTTTTTTGGTCCTCAGCTGTTTCACTTTTTCCTCCTTCTTCCAGGCAGCACCGCACTCGGGTTGCTGGGCTCACCTTTTCTCCAGATGGCAACTTCATGTTCAGCTCCTGTTTGCAGGGAACTCTAGCTCTTTACAGCTGTGTGGCACAGAAAAGCCAGGTCCTGAGAGTCCTGGGTAAGTCCTTGGGGTTCTGGATTGCCTTTTTCATTTTAGTCCTGCAGTCTTTTTAGTAGCACAGGCATCAAACCAGGCTCAGCCCATTCAGAAAGCTGCATCACTTGTGTTTATTCCTTGAAATAAACAGCACTGGGAAGCTTGGGCAGGGAGCTCCACTGTACAGTGCATTGTACAAAGAGCTCCTGCCCCTGTGGGTGTGAAGCTGAAGTATGCAGAGAAAGAACAGGGGCTGAGAGATTAGGGAATTTGTCCAAAATCCCCCAAATTTGGTGTCAGTGCTGCAATGGGATGTTTGAGTTTTGGCTTGGAATCCACACTCACTGCTTCGCCGTGCTCCGGGGACGTAACAGTAGAATTCTGGTGGTGGAATAAATACAGGGAATTGCTCTGATTTTTGTCATTTTTTGACCTTTGGGTTTGTCTTCCCATTGGGCTGAGGTTGGTGTGCTGGGTTTGCTCTGCACAGGGTTCAGACATCGATGTTGCAGCTGAGGGCTCACACCTGTAGCAACTTGTCACAGCTTCTAGTAAGGCTTAAGAAAAAAAAAAAAAGCAAAAACAAAAAATCAATTTTTTTCCTTGTTCTGCGCTCTGAAAAGCACCACATGTTCAGTCAGGCTATGAGCCTTGTCTTTGAGGTGGTTTGCTGTGTGGCATGGATGTAGCAGATAAAATTAGTAGCTTCTTCCTCAACTGAGGTTGCCCCTTTCTCAGGCCAGAGCATTACCTCAGGGCTGACCCAGAGGCAGGAGCTGCAGTTAGCAGTACCATCACAGAGTGCTGTAGAATGACATTTGCTCCTCTCCTCACCCTTTCCCTCGCTGTGGCCCTCAGGTAACGTGGTGGCCCAGGATGCTGGCAGTGGTCCTGATGCTTTGGTGCTCAGTGAGGACAGTCGCCTCCTGGCCTTTGTGGGGCCCTCCAAGTACGTTGTGACCGTGATGGAGGCCTGCTCTCTGGATGAGGTACCAGCAGGCTCCCTGCGGTGCTGGGGAAGAAAATTTCCATAGATTACAACCAGTGTGATAGGTCAAGAGTCGGGCAGAGCATTGGAGAGGGCCTCCCCAGCACAGCAGGTGCTTACTCAGATGCTTACAGCTTAGTTTTCCACTCTGTGAGCTGGAAACAACCCAGTCAAGGCTGCTGCTGCTTCTCAGCTTCACTTCCCTCTAGAAAGATCATTTGAAGAGCAGTAGTGGGCAGTGGGGATGTTGCTTTTGCCCTGCAGCCCCTTGTGGGATGTCCAGCTGGAGCACGAGAAGGGCTGTGGGGAACTCTGTAGCCTTGTGTGTGGCTTAGGAGAGCCACCAGAGCAGCCCCAGTGCCTGCCCAGCAGCTGTTCCTGAGTCTCCCCCAGTGCTTGTTCCAGGATATTTCTTCAGCATCTTCTTGTTTCACAGCTGCTGAGGGTGGACATCAGCATCCTTGATTTGAACAGTACAGCCTTGGACTCTGCAGTGAGAATCTGCTTTGCTCCTGTGTCGCAAGGAGAGCTCCTGGTGTCCACTTCTTCCAACAAAATCCTTGTGATTGATGCAAAAACAGGACGGCTGGTGCGAGAGGTAGGGCACTAAGAAATTCATATCTGGGGGATCACCTCGTGTGGGGTTTGGGCACTTCAGGAGGCTGTGTGAGAGAAGAGCTCATCCTGAGGGCTTCCAAGAAAAACATGAGTGGTTAGGATGTGGCTGTCGCAGTGTGGTCTTGGTTAGGGTGAACCTGAGCTTGTCCTTGTTTTCTGTACTGCCACACTCCTCTCCTCTTGCTGAAGCATAAGGACATGAACCTGTATTATTACACTCCAGTGGGCTGGTGATAGGGGGGCGAGTTAACTTATCTCTCAGATGGGCTATGAAATACCCAAGTGACCCACTTAGATTTTGAAATCTGACTGCATCGTAGTGAATCTGTCCAGACCACGGTGTGTTCAGTGATCTTCACACTCCTGGAGAAACAGAAGGACTGAGAAGCAAGTGCAGGCCTTTCTCAGGGCATCTCTGTCTCCTGCTTTAAACTTTACCAGAGGCCAAAAGCATTCCCCTCATCTTCATCCAACTGACCTGTTATTTCTTGTTGCCGAAGAAGTGTGTAACTTGTTGATAGTGAGAGTTAATGCTGCTGGTGCTGTGCCCTGTCCTCAGGTGTCCCCTGTGCACAAGTTGTCCTGTTCTTCCTTGGCACTGAGTAAGGATGCCAGGTACCTGCTCACTGCTGGCGACAAGGTTATCAAAGTGTGGGACTACCAGATGCACTTCAACATCAACTTCCAGGTACTGCATTTGGGGAGGGAAGGAGGCTGCTGTTCCCCCTGATCCATCAGATAAAGCATTTCTGAATCCCTGGAGAAGGAAGAAGTAGATGTGTGGCTTGGGCCAGCATGTTTGAGCTGACCCCTGGGTTTGAGCACTGCATGCTGCTGCTCTCTGTGATGATCTTCTGCTGAGGAGCACAGACAGAAGCATCCTTCCCTGAGGATGGATGGCTGGATACTTGCAGGGAGCCACAGTGTGGCAGCCACAGTCTCCTCTTGACAGAGTGATGATGGAATTCATGATACTTTCTCTCCCAGGTGTACATTGGCCACTCAGAGCCTGTGTGCCAGGTGGCCTTCACCCCAGACCAGCAGCATGTCATCAGTGTTGGAGATGCCATCTTCCTCTGGGATTTCCTAGCTGTACCTGCAGAGGGGTCTCCCCCAGTGCTGTAAGTCCCATGTTAGACTCTGTGCTTCCCCTTCCTCCAGCTCCTCTCTGTGTAACACTGCTCTTGTTGCCTTCGCAGGACTTGTTTTTCTCAGTCCCCTCTCCTGCTGGCAGCAGGTAAGTTTGCTTGCTGCCCTGAGTTGCTCTGGTCAGCTGCTTTTCCTGGCAGTGGATAGGGGTTGGGGAAGTGGAATTTGGTTCTTTCCTTCAGTAGGATAGTCAAGTAGTAGGGGGTGACTGGCTAATTAGTCCCACTGGCAGTCTCCAGTTAACTAGCAACTCTCAGTAAGAGTCTGCCAAGGAGGGAATGTTCTGAGCAGAGTGGATCTGGGTAGCTCAGCCTTTGCCTTTTGTCTTTCCCAGCCCCTGGCTTCCTGCCTCTGTCTTTTCTGTCTTCTTGCTCCCTGGCCTTGCTGTCCCCACTCTGTGTGTCCCCCTTGAATGATGGAGCAGGAGCTTGGAGCCATCATCATTGGTTGCCCCGGGAAGAGAAGAGGGTTTAAGGGACTATGGGAGTTACACAAAGTGTTTTATTTTCACAGAAAAGGGCTCTGAGAAGCTAAAGGATGTGTCTGATGGACCTCGGCAGACAATCCCTCTTCCGCTGTTGTCCTCACCACCATGTCTGGATGTCAGCTCTGTCCACACAGCAGGATGTCAAAGTAAGAGAAACTGCTTGCAGGAAAGGGGGAAGTTGATCTTATTTTGGGAAAAGCTCCTTGCCTAGTTCTCCAGCATCCTCACAGCTGTCTCTCCTCCTCATCCCCTCCCTGCAGACTGACAGAGCAGTCTGCACTTTCCTTCTAACGTGGACAAAGCTAGCCAGAGGTGTGGGAGTTCGGTGCTGCTGTAACTCCAAATGCTGAGCTGCTGGCACAGCTCCTGTGAAGGCAGTGGTAAACACCCTGTTGGACATGCCCAGCAGGAAATGTCTGCTTTGCCCTCCACTCTAACAGATGGGTTGTGACACTGAGCAGAACCACTACCAGAAATCAGTGGGTTGGTCAAGCGTGAAGCAGTCCTGGAAGATGCAGTCGGTTCTGTCCTGTTATTCTTTCTCTTCAGGTATTTTCTCAGAGTCAGACAGAGAGGAGGAGGTCTGTCTGCCTGGCAGAGTAGTGGAGAACAGAGGCAAAGACTCTTCAGTCTTCGTGGCAGAGCCAGCCAGAAATGAGGATCTTATTGTTGTGAGACCCAAAGTGAGGCCAGAGAGCTGCAGGCCTCCTGCACCATCAGCACATGGTAACTCGGGACCATCTCCACCTATCCCAGATCTTGGCTCCTTGGAGCACAGCATGTATCCTGCATGGCAACTTGGTCTGTCCCTGAAAAGCAAAGAAAGATTGCTGTAAATGCAGCACAGACAGTCCCAGAGCAGCACTCCAGTGGTGTGCTGAGATGTGAACGAAAGGGCAGCACTGTGCTCCTCGGGTCCCTTCTTTGTCCCAGGTGTGATAGGGAAGTCAGCATGAAGAGATTCTCATGCTGGCCCCCAGGTCTGCTTGTTTGTCTGGCTCTTTCCCTGCTGCTGCTTCTAGGCGTGCCAGAAGCCCCTCTTCAGTTTGGAGCCCATATCATCTCTAAGTGGCACGTTCTATTAAAGCCAGCTGAAATTAAAGCTCCCAATACCTCTATTAATAGAGGCACAGCCTCAAAGCTCCAGCCGTGTATGGAGAGCTGCCAGAAGCACGCAGCTGCCAGCACTCAGCTCCAGGCAGGATTTGCTGGAAGGCTTCAACATAAAACTGTGCCTCTGCTGCTCTGGTTAGAGACTTCTTTCTGGCTGCATGACTTATGCTTTGCAGAGATGTGTGCAACATGGATGCCTTTAGGCTGTTTGGAGCGTGGCTTAGTGGGGTGATGGAAGGGATGGGTGTTCTTCCTTTGCTCCTGGAAAGCTGGTGCTTTTCCTACAGCCCCTCACGCTGTCATAGAGAAGCATGTGTGGCTCTGCAGTTGAGTTTTTCCTCTTCCATGTGTTAGTGTGTATGCACACACACATTATCAGAACAGACAAGCCACAGCATAGCTGCTGATCCCAAGCCATTCCCACGGGCAGCAGCATCACATAGGCACTGTTTTCTTCTTTGTATGGCAGAACTCAGAAAGGAGACCAGAAGTCCCAAGTCGCAGTTCTGTGTCCGCCCAGATTCGTACCGGCATTTCACTCCTCACTTTAAGGCCTCTGTGCTCCCCCAGGTGAGAACTGTGCTGGTTGCTTGGCTGGGGGAGGATGAGGCATTTGGAGGCTGGGCAAGGTGGCTTTTCAGAGTTGTTACTGATTTTTGTTCTTTGGTGAAATGTTCACCAAAGAACAGAAACCCTTAACGTTAGTCCACCTCTCTCCTCTGCATGCAGCTCTTTCCAGACTAGCAAAAAGTGAGTTGTGCTCAATTCGTTTTCTGTTCAGCAAATCTGCATAAATTTTGATTCAAAGGCAATGGAAATGGCATGTGCTATTGAAAGTGAAAGACAAGCGAGCAGTGGCGTGATTCATCACACACATATTTGCAAGCAGATGCATTGGCAAAGCAGGCTGGGGATGGCAATCCATCGGGTGTAGTGAAGGTAGTTAAGGCACAGCTCTTGCTCTGTTAATAAACAGAGTGATAATAAAACAGAAACTTAACTCAACCTTTCCCTAAGCTCTGCTGTGGGAGAACAGCTACCTTCATCTCACATCTTTAGTTCCCTCCTCTGCCCCCCACCTGTAGTGCTTTTTCCCTCACTGTGTTCCTATTCAAAGTACATCACCGACTCAGCAAAACCACCGAACTCCTGCCCAGCAGGATTAGCAGCTGCTTGTCAGATGGGGAACTGCTGCCAGCCTGTTTTGTGCCCTGTCTGAAAGCATCTGTTCCTGGCTGTGTCGGTGCAGTTTCTCTTTTATATGTATGTGTGCACTTTCTTATTGATCCATTGATGTGCTGAATGTGAATTGTGTGAGCACTGGCATGAATCTGTGTGTTGTGTGTGTGAGTTTGATGTGTGTGCTTGCACGCATGCTTTTCTTATGTGTGTCCTGAATGTATCCGATCAAGCCATCCTCTCAGAGCTTACTTTAAGCCTGTGTCTATTTTTCTTGTAGAGTTTCTTATCTCCTCCAGCTGGCAATGAAATCCTGAAGCTGAAAGCAGTAATTGGCTACAATGGGAATGGCAGAGGGAACATGGTGTGGGACCCAGACACAGGTATGTTGGGGAGGGTGCACAGGGCTGGGAGCTGTGTGAGCTGTCTGTGTGCACGCTGAGCTGAGGTCTGTTATTCCAACTGTTGGCTTGGGATCTTTAGCACAGTGGTTCTTCATGCTGACAAAGCCCAGTAACACTTCTTCACTGCTGGTGAATGTTAGTGGATAGGGACAGCTTCAGGCTCCAGTTGTCAGATGAATAGAGGAGGGTGGGAGCTGCCAGAGAGTCCATCTCAACTCCTTTCTCCAAGCTGGAGCAATGCTCAGCATTTTTGCTTTACTTAGGTTATGGGAAGTGAGATTTCTCTTGCTCCACACCCAGCTCATAGGAAGGATGCTGCAGAGGCTATGTAGAAGAGTCAGCTTTTACAAATTACTTAAAAAGAATAATTTCCCTGGTCTGTGATTTGAGTTGTAGTGGGTGCTGTATATGAAGCCTTTACAGGAAAACATCCCATCTGCTCAATCTTTGCTAGGCTTCTTTGCCTACACCTGTGGCTGCATCATCGTGGTTGAAGACCTGCACTCAGGGTCACAGAATCACTGGCTTGGTCATGTAGAGGAGATTTCTACACTTGCTGTCAGCCACGATGCCCAGGTAGGAGAGGCTTCTGCTTACTCAGGACTGTTTGGTCTGCATCACTTCAGGCTAGAGGAATATCACTGACTAAAATCCCAGTTGTCTCATCTTCCTTCTGCATGGAGACCTGGGGTAATGGGAATAAAACCAATGGGTTTTGAGCCTAGCTATTCTTTGTGCTGGCTTAGTATGACAGCAAAGGCTGTTCCTTCCCTCTGGGTGATGCCACCGTTCCCTCCTCCTGCCAGGTGATGGTTTTCTTGCAGAATTTCCCATTTGCCAGCTGCATGACTTTAGTGTGGGTCTAACAGTTGCCAACACTAACTAATGAAATGTTCTCTAATTACTTGCCAAGGTCTCTGTGACAACATATCATATTCTCTTAGGCTCTGGCTTCTGCCTCAGGAAAGAGAGATGGAGACTCCCATTGTCAGATCTGCATCTGGAACACCCAGGATGGGATTTGTACAGCAAGTCTCTTCCACCACAAGACACAAGTCCAAGCCATGGCATACTCTCGGGATGACAGGTTCCTTGCTACCATTGGTGAGTACCCCTATAACTGCTGGGTGTGGGTGCAGGAGTAGATGTGGAACAGACAGCAGAGGGGAGGAAGATGCTGTAAGTGGATGAAAGCTGTGAGGTGCAAACCAAGCTCATGGATCTGACCAGCAGCTGCTGCTTGGTGGCCTTGGCACTGGAACTTCGTTTCACTGTGAAATTATCAAGGATCCTAATAAACAGCACAGTGGATCATGCAGCTTGTAATCTCAGGTCCTCCTGGGAGTGACCATGAGCCCAGGGGTGCTCTGCAAGTGAGCAGCTGTCAGCATTTTGTGGGGGAAAATGTGCCCTGTGTTTACCAGGCATGGGTGCTGGGCTTGCTCTCATTGCCCTCCAGGCTCGTTTTTCTTGAAGTTACAGCTTTTTTTCTGGCTGACTAGTCCTTGTTAAGGCCATGTAAATAGTTTGCAGTTACTATATATAGTATCCAAAGGGAAATGCCTTCTCCCGGCCTTCTTATTGTTGCTTAGCTGGAACTGCACAGAAGTATCCAGGCTTCACACTGTGAGCCTCCTGCCAGGCGGCGATGCCAGCACAAGATGGACACTCAAGCTGTCTGTTTTGTTTAGGCAGGGGACATTTAAAGGACAGATACACAATTAGTAAGTTCTAGTTTTGCAAGAGAGAGGACCTGTGGAGCAGGCAGCACGTTCACTTTGAGCTGGTGAGTCTGCCCTTGAAAAAAAGCAAGCCTTGCTCAAGAGAAAAAGAGAGCTTTGTGCTCTCTGCAGAGCAGCGTGGGAGAGGAGCCCTCCTTCTCCAGCAATTTTCTGGGCTGCGGAGAAGGAAAAAGCTGAAAGTCTGCTCTGTATTGTGGAGCCTGGGGAAGGCTGATGAGGTACCTGCTATACAGGCTGAGAGCTGGGGATGCTTACCATGCCATGGCTGCTGCTGCTTCCTGCTGCCTGCCAGACGTGGTGGCTTCCATTAAGATCAGTTCCCATCTCTGCATTGTCCTCAGCAATGGCACCCTCTGTTTCTCAGTTCAAAGCTGTTAGTCCTGAGCTCATAGTGTCGCTGGAGGGCTTGTGTTGGGTGTGTGCTGAGGTGTGCCAGAGCTACTAAGGATGCAGAAATAGCAGAAAGCCTGCTTTATATGCTGCAGCCCCTACCAGGCCAGCATTGGCTGAATCAGACATCAGCTGCGGACTGTGCTGTAGGTCCAGATGTGCTACAACCTCCAACACAAAACGTTGGGCCAGCTGTACTCATCCTCAGCTCAGATGCCAACCTGTTACATCACGGAGCCTTCGCTGCCACTGAAGCACTTCTTGGCTTTTGCTGAGTGTGCGTGCAAAGGGATGTGCCTCTGCCTGAGACAACAACTGCATGACATGAGATTGTGATGTGTGTGTTGGCTGATGGCCATCGTAAGGAAGCACTCAGGCTGCAGAATTAGAATAATTGAATCATTTGAGTTGGAAGGGACCTTTAAAGGTCATCTAGTCCAACTCCTCTGCCGTAGGGATGCCTACAGCTCCATCAGGTTGGTTCCCTCCTTCTACTGTCTTTCATGTTCTACCTAGGGGACTACAATGATCAAACCATTGCTCTGTGGAGTACCTACACTTATGAACTCCTGTCATCGACTCGTATCTCCGAGCCAGTCCATGACATGGCTTTTAGTCCTTTTTCTCATAGAGAAATGGCCTGCGTGGGGAAGGGAGCACTTATGTTTTGGCTGCTGGAGCAGCGCGGGGCTGACATCAATCTCAAGGTAAAATCTCAGTTTTATCATCTATTGAAATTTATGTTCCGTATTTCTGACATCTTTTCCAAGCCCTGGTTAGAGAGATGGAGGCTCTGACCCCACACTTCTGCAAGAGCTGATGATCTCTCTTAGTGAGAGTGTGATGTTGGCCGTGAGTGGCTTTCAGTTGTATTTGATGCACAAGCTGAATGCATTGAAGGTGGGAGGAGGTGGTTTGCTTCCCTTTTAGCTAAGCATCACATTCCCTTTTGACCTTTCTGCTTCATGTGCCCTGGCAGGTTCATAGGGCCCCTGCACCTGAAGTGTTAGGGCCGGTGGAGCTGACATCCCTCTGCTATGGGGCTGACACCCTTCTTTACAGTGGGACCAACTCAGGCCAAGTCTGCGTGTGGGACACGGAGACAAACAGCTGCTTCATGACGTGGGAGGCTGATGAGGGCGAGATCGGTGGGTGCAGATATGGTGCTAAGTGGTGTAGTGGGGAAGTATTGGTGGTAGGCAGACAGTTGGACAGGGTGATCTTGGAGGTCTTTTCCAACCCTGGTGAATTCTATGATTCTAAATACCACCAGTGTTGGGCTGTAAAAAAAATCTGATGAAAGTTTGCAGTGGGCAGCACTGAGCTTGCATGCCTTTCATTTCAGCTGCGTGTGAAAAATGGATTTTCTCTTTTGGGTGGCAGTTGATCTGCGAGCCGGGTGTCCTTGACAAAGCTGGAGTGGGTTGGGGGGGCTGCTTCTGGGCTGTGAGAACAAGCAGGTGTCCTGCCCAATGAGTTGGTGGCTGAGAGCAGTGGGGTTTATCCATGGGTGGGTGTCCACAGGTGCTTCCATTTGCCTCCCAGGTGTGCTGGTGTGCCGGCACAACAGGCTGGTGAGCGGCAGCAACACGAAGCGCATCCGCCTGTGGGCAGTGGGGGCCATGCAGGAGCTGAGGCTGAAGGGGCCCAAGGCCAGGTAGGTCAGCTCCAGCATCTGCTCTGCTTGCACTCACCTCGTGCTGTGCTCCTGAGGTGCTCTTCCCCTCATCTGGCAGCTCCAGGGGGTGTCTGAAAGGTGGCTTTTCACAGATGTGTGAGCTCTGCCTACAGCCATGCTGCTGCTCTTCATCCTTACGTTCTCCTCTCCATCCCTTCACTGCTGACTCTTCCTGCATGGATCTTTTTATTGGATTTTTGCTAACAACAGCTCAACCTTCTTGGTATTGGAAATGGGTGGAGTTTAAGTCAGTGGCTTGTTGAAGCTCCTTTAAAAGAATTAATGAAAATACGTTGCCTTTGTTTCTTCTTTATGCTACTGCATCCCCTGTTTTGCTTCTCTCCTATCAGCAATGATCTCTGTGCAACACCAGTCACTGTTCAGCATTCAGGTGCCACACACTGAACTACTGCTCTCTAAATACTGTGCATACTAGAAAATTGCATTTAAAGGAGGCAGTGTCTTCCAATAGCTGAGCATTCCCTCTTGGATCTTCCCTTCCTCCAGACCTAGCTCAGTCGTGCTAGAACATGAGATCACCCTGGATGGGACGATAGTCAGCATGGCCTTCGATGACTCTTTAGAAATGGGAATTGTGGGCACCACAGCAGGAACACTGTGGTACATCAACTGGAAGGAGAGCACAAGCATCCGGCTCATCAGCGGCCACAAAAGCAAGGTTTGAGGGACAGGGATGGTGTACATGGAGCAGTAGGTGTTCTGCATGATGCTTGTGCCCAAGGGGTTGTGCTCCAGGCATTCGCATGCTCGGCTGCTTCAGCCTTAGGTGTTTTATCAGCCTCAGCCTGTGAGTAGCTGTGGTTCTTTTTGCTGGAGTGGAAAATGCAGCTGGCTGAGTCACTGAGGTTTAATTGTGGAGTGCTGCAATGTGTGGAAGCAGTCTGTTAGATGGACATCCGTAATGGAGCATTTTCTTTGCCTAAAACACGAAGATCTAAACTAGAAGATTTTGAGTGGTGGAAGATCTTTTACTTAGATTTATGTTGTGCAGTGCCTGGTTTAGCTTTGTGGTTAGGTTTAATGATTTCCATTGCAAGCCTAGATGTCAGTCCCAAATTTCTTCTAAGCACAAAAATTAAGCAACTCTTTTCTTTACATATGTGGCTTCATGTTGGAGGAGTCCTGGGGAACGGGAGGGGCAGAGGGGCTGATGTGCTGCAGTCTGTGTTATTTGTAGGGCTCTTGTTCCCCATCTCCCTCCTTGCTGCAGGTGACCGAGGTGTCCTTCAGTCCTGATGAAACTCTCTGTGCCACTTGTGGGGAAGATGGCAGCGTGAGGGTTTGGTCCCTAGGCAGAATGGAGCTGGTGGTACAGTTTCAAGTGCTGAACCAGGTAATCCTTTGTGGCACTTCACTCTTTTTGTCTGGGTAGAGGGTGCAGTCTAATTTCTTTGGACCACAAGGACTGCTGTGTCCTCACAGACCAACCTGAAGAAATACTTGCAGGTGGAGCCCTTAGTGCATTTGCTGTGCACAGTCCTGCTGTCTGCACCGTCATCATCTCCCTTCCCTGGTTCCTTTGCAGAGCTGCCAGTGCCTGGCCTGGAAGCCTCACCCCAACGTTGCATGGGAAGCTGAGAGTCAGCATGTGGTGGCAGGATACAGTGATGGCACCATCCGTGTCTTCAGTATTTCCAGGACAGAGATGGAGCTGAAAATGCACCCCCATGCCACTGCACTGACAGCAATTGCCTACTCCACAGATGGTGAGGGTTCCTGTGGGGATGTAGCCTGGGAAACACAGCTTGGTTTTATCAGGGTTACTCAAACACAGGTCTTGCCTCCAAAAACTTGCACAAAAAGCTGGGCCCAGGGAGAGCTCATACCAATGGACTTTGGCAGACCTGTCACTAGAGCACATGGTAAATGGGTTTTGGCAGATATACTGGCAGTATAAGCAAGTAGTTTGGATGCAGCAAATATTCCTTTTTGTCTTCCTGTTTACAAGCTGCATTGGCTCTTATTTGGATGTGATTTAGCGTGTGTCCCTGAAACATCTTATCTTATCCAGCTCTTCATTCAGATGTTGCCTTTCAGGTGTTTTGGTACGCTGCTGTCCCATGATATCAGACTCTTCTATAAGAACTATCCCATTCTCTTCTCTCCTTTGACCACAGGAGAAATGATCTTATCAGGGGGCAAGGATGGAATCGTGGCTGTCAGCAGCCCTCGCACCGGAATGACCATCCGCATCCTTGCTGACCACAAAGGCTCTGCTATCACTGTCCTCCAGTGCATCAGGAAGCAGGTAAGACCTGCTTCTGTGTCCCAGCACTGTGTGGGAGTGAGTTCCCTGTGCTGTGGGAGGGAGCAGCAGCCTGGCTGGGTCAGTTGTCCCACTCTGCTTTTTAGGCCCAGCACTTCCAGTAACTTCTGTTGGCTTTATTTTTTTTTAGGGATAGCTTCAGTGGAGGAAAGCCACATGCATTGCAGGTTGCCTGAGGGGGTGGGCAAACTTTGGTAGCTGTTGCAGACGCTCTGTGCATGGATAGCCTGCACTATGGGCCCTTCAAGAGCAGCATCCCTTGAGGGCAGCCTGGGTTGGCCCGTGCCCCCAGTAACAGCCTTGATGTGATTTCCCCACTTCATTCCTTAGCAGCCTGGCTTTGTGTGTGTATCTGGCTCTTTGTGGGGTTTCTCTGTGAAGCCAGAAGGCTTGTTAGTCCAACAGTGGGGTGTTTTTAGCATCTTTTCTATTTCTCTTCATGGAGGATCTCTTTGTCCTCTTTGTGACTTCCTGAGATGACAGTAACTTTGCCTAAGCTCTTGACTTTAAAATCTGCAGAAGGCTGCAAAGCTGTTTTTCCTGTTGATTGTGGAGTTAGGAGGTCTTCCTCTGCTTTAGGTAAAGAACACGTACTGTATCTGCAGTCTCCTAGGAGATGCTCAGATGAGGTGTCTGAGGGAAGAGATCTGTATTGTTCTGGCCAGGCACTCACTCCTCTTCTGCCGGGGCTTTCAGCCCAGAGCTTGCTGCTGGCTCTGCAATCACTGCTTCCTTGTCCTATTTTATTGTGATAAATGACTTTAAGCACTGCTCAGATGAGAGAATCCAGAAGATTAATCCTGGCATTAATCCCTTGTATTCCCATGAAGTCATGCCCTCTGCTAGTTCTTGCTAACAGCTTTCTTTAAAGCTTCTGCACTGCAAGAGCCATAACGTTGCTTTTGTCTTCTGTAGTACCATGATTTTGGGGTGGAAGGAGGTGAGCTGTGGCTGGCTACCAGCTCAGACCGGCGGGTCAGTGTTTGGGCCTCCGACTGGCTGAAGGATAAGTGTGAGCTCCTCGACTGGCTTAGCTTCCCTGCTCCTGCCAGCCCCGAGGTGAGTGTTCTGCTCCCCCACTCATCTCCCTGTCTTGGTACCGTGCAGCCCCAGTCCCTTCAGCACGCTCTCCCTGTCTGTAAATGGGATGCTGAAGCATCCTAACCCCATCCAAACTCACGTGAAACTATCTTCGTCAGCTCAGTCCATTGTGTTTACATGTGTTGTTTCAGTCACCCAGGAGGGGAGGGATGCCTCGAGGCTTTGAGAAGGATGGGTGCAAACAGTGAGTCTGCTTAGGAAAGTGATTTTCATGGGTTCTGCTGCTCGTGGGATATCTTACTCATGCACCTTTGAGGTGTTGGCAGGCAGTGTGAGCTGTGCATGGTGCTGCTTAACCACTGGGAAGCACTGACTTTGTGAGCATGAAGAGAAAAAACTGCCTTCACACAGCTGATACTCCTGTGCTGTGTGAAACTGAGCACAGCCAGGAGCCAGCACAGGCAGCGTGCAGATGAGAGACCTAATGATGAGCATCCTGCTGATTGACACTCCCAATGAGCGTGAATATCCTGAACCAGGAGCCCAGTGACTGTTAATAGAGCCAAATACTCCTGCTCCAGCCCCGAGTCTCTGCTACTTTGCAGAATGCTTTGGCTGCAGACCAGTCAAAGTCAGGGATTTGAGCAGAACAGTGTTGCCAGAAAAGGAAGGGGTTCTGTATGGGACAGGATATGGAGTTGGCCCCTTGTGTACCTGACATCGGTGTGCAAGAGGAAGGTGGGCTTTTCTGGTCCTTACCTGCTGCCCCCAGGCACCATCCTGGCTCTTACAGGTCTCCCCACAGTGAATTTGGGAAGGACTGATCTTGCATCCCATACTAATGATGTATCTTTTGGGCTCTGTTTGCTTGTGTTGAAACTAATCCATTAATCCAGCCCAACCTTCAAGCCCATGTAGGAATAATGCCATGGTGGAAATTCTGTCTGTTGGACTCTTGTGTGTCCTGCCTCCATGACAGTAAACAACAAGCTTCAGGTTTCCATGGCAGTGTGTGTTTGCTCCTTGTTTCTTTGCAGTGAGCACGGCTGAGATGGCAATGCGAGAAGGAGAAAACAGCCTCTATCTATGAATCTATGAATTTTCTGGTGCTTATACACCTACAGCCCAATGGCTGGTACTGCCCTGTGCTCTCCTTTGCTCCCTACCGTGTTGTGTTGGGCTGGAAAAGCTAGCCTCAGTTTGGTTTCTTTTGGTTTCCCCTGCCAGGGTCATGGCAGCCTGCCACCCAGCCTGGCTGCGTTCTGCCCTTGGGAGCATGGTACCTTGGTCTATGTTGGCTTTGGGATGCAGAAGGAAGCTCTATTTTACAGCCTGCGCAAGAAACAGGTACTTGTACCCTCCCTGTGCACCATGCCCAGGCAGTGTGTGCTCCTCTGCTGTTGCATGGCTTTGTTGAACGAGATGGTGGGGAGGCAGTGCTCCCCGTCTCCCTTGAAGGGCCTGCAAGATAAGGCAGGGGCTTGCAGATGAGCCCTTCTTTCTGCAGGGGGAGAGCTGGACCCCCTCTTGACCCAAATGACGGCTCCCACTGCAGTATCCCCTCCTGCTAACAGGGGCTGCAAGTAATACAAGCCTTAGGGTATGAAGTGAGTTCAGCAAGCAGCTGGGCAGTGTGGCAGCTTTTCACTCAGAAACTCCAGCTTTGGCCCCAGGCCCCTGGGCAGGCTGCCATCACTGATGCTGCTTCTGGAGGGGAAGGTGTTTGCTTTTGGGAGTGCTAACAGTCTCTAAATTGTCATGTCACCTCTTGGAGGGGGATGCCTTTGGCAGGTTTTTGAGCCTGGAGAGAGGTTGTGCATCTGTCAGCCTCCCCATGGAGGAGAAGCCCTTTACCCTCCTCAAGGTGTCACTTAGGCAGCTGTTTTTCTGCCTGCTCAGTTCTGAGATGTTGCTGTGCTTCTCTTGCTGGAGCACAGGTCGTTGAGAAGATCTCCTTGCCATACTTTGCCACGTCCCTGAGCCTGTCTCCTGCAGCACGCTTCATGGCTGTCGGCTTCAGCGGTGAGTACCAGCCAGTGCTGTGGGCTCTGCTTGTCCCCCAGGTGTGTCGTCCCAGGAACAACAGCCCTGGGAGTGAAGTATCTGCCCTGCTCCAGGGCAGGGTAGTGTGTCACACAGGGAAAAATCATAGAAGCGGTAAAGTTGGAAAAGAACACTCAGATCATCTACTCCAACTGCTGACATCCCACTGCCAATATGTTTCCTAACATGCAGAATGGCCAGGGTTGGAAGAGACCTCAAAGATTATGAATCTCCACATGCAGGGCCACCAACCTCCCCATTTAATACCAGACCACCATCCAATCTAGCCTTGTATACCTCCAGGGATGGATGGGGCATCCACAGCCTCTCTGGGCAGCTGTTCCAGCACCTCACCACTCTCTCTGTAAAGAACTTCCCCCTAATATCCAACCTCAATCTTCCCTCCTTCAACTTCAAACCATTTCCCTTTGTCCTGCTGTTATCTACCCTTTCAAAGAGTTGATTCCCCTCCTGTTTGTAGGCTCCCTTTAGGTACTGAAAGGCTGCAATGAGGTCACCCCGCAGCCTTCTTTTCTCCAGGCTGAACAAGCCCAGCTCCTTCAGCCTGTCTTTGTGGGGGAGCTGCTCCAGTCTTTGTGGCTCCTCTGGACTCTCTCCAACAGCTCCCTGTCTTTCTTGTACTGGGGGCTCCAGACCTGGACACAGTGCTGCAGATGGGGCCTCACAAGAGCAGAGTAGAGAGGGACAATCACCTCCCTGTCCCTGCTGGCCACCCCTCTGTTGATGAAGCCCAGGATCCCATTTGCTTTCTGAGCTGTAAGAGCACACTGCTGGTTCACGTTAAGTTTTTCACCCACCGGAACCCCCAGGTCCTTCTCCACAGGGCTGCTCTCAAGGCCCGCTCCTTCCAGTCTGTATGGATGCCTGTCATTCCTGCAGCCCAAGTGCCAAACCCTGCACTTTGCTGTGTTGAACCTCATCAGGTTCAGTCAGGCCCACCTTTCAACTATTGAGATCCCTCTGAATGGCATCCCTTCCTTCCACCATATCAACCGCACCACTCAGCTTGGTGTTATCAGCAAACTGGCTGAGGGTGCACTCGATTCTGTTGTTGATGTCACTGTTAAAGATGTTTAAGAGCACCGTTCCTAAGACAGACCCCTGGGGGCCACCGCTCGCCTCCACCTGGACACAGCACACCCAACCTATGAAAGCAGCAGGAGCGTGGTGCTGCTGGGTTCCTTTCAGGAGCTGTAGAGCAGCAGTAACGCCTGCCCTGAGCCTTCTCCAGACGAACCTGCGTTCTCCCCACAGAGCGGCTCCTCCGGCTGCAGCGCTGCCCTGCCGGCCTCCCCCAGGACTTCGCCGCTCACGATGACGCCGTTCACCTGTGTCGCTTCGCCCCCGCCGGCCGCCGCTTGCTGACGGCCTCGCACAGCGCGGTTCTCGTCTGGGAGCTGCTGGGCGCCTGAGGCGGGGCGGCCTCGCTCCGAGCCGGGCTGCGGCTCCACGCCAGGCCCCGGCTCAGCCCCCCCAGCTAGGCCTCGCCCCGAACCGGGCTGCGGCGGGTCGTGGGACGCTCCGAGATTGCTGTGGTGTTTATTTATGACGCGATTTGCTGCTCTATTTTTATTTTTTTTCTTTCTTTTTTTTTTTTTTTTTTTGGTCTAATAAAACAAGACAAAACGCGAGGGTAATACCTCCGACCGGCAGGGGGCGCTGTGCTGGCCGCGCCGCTCTATCCCTCGCCACTCGTTGGTTGCGACCGGAAGCGGCGCTGGCGGCGGCGGTGCCGCCATGAAGCGGGACGTGCGGATCCTGCTGCTGGGGGAGGGTAAGGGCGGCCAGCGGGGCCGGGGGGGACGAGCGGCCGGACCGGGCTGGGTTGAGTTGAGCTGGGCTGCTCGAGGCTTTGGCTCCCGGTGCTGCGGTCCCGAGGCCGGTGGCAGCGGTTTCTCGCCGCTGTGCGGGGCCTCCGCTGAGCCGTGCGGCGTCGAGCCGGGAACGGCCGCCGAGGCCGGGTGTGTGCGGCTCCGTGCAGAGCCAACGTTTCCCCTTTCTTTCCTAGCCCAGGTGGGGAAGACGTCCCTGATCATGGCTCTGGTGGGAGAGGAGTTCCCCGAGGAGGTGAGCGCGGAGCTGCAGGGCAGCGCTGGCACCGCCGTGTCCGGCTGCAGCCCCAGGCGTTTGGAGGCGGAGCGGTGCTTTCTCCGTGCCCCTGTCCATGCGGTGGCTCCGTTTGAGTGTTGTTCCTTTGGGGCCTCGTTCCCTGCTGCTCCCTCGGGGGCTTTGCAGCCCCATCGCAGCACCACAACAGAGCCCATGGAAGGGGCCGGGCCACGCCTGCCTTCCTGCATGGCTGAAGCGGGGCCTGGCACTCTGATCAGGGCTGTCAGTGTGGCCTCCAGCCTGGCTACACGTGCCCCTCTGGGCCTCTAGTTGTGTGGCTTGCCATCCCATCGCAGCTTGGATGCAGAAGGGGCATTGCACTGCTCCACCAGTAGTGTCTGCCCGCAGGCAGATAGTGCTTATAAGCTTGCAGGGGAACAACTGGTTTCCAGCACCTTTCTGTGTTTCACAGCAAAGCCCAGGCAATCAGCTTACCCTGTCTCCAGCTGCCAGGAGGTCAGGCTGGAGCTAGGGGAGCACTTGAGGGCTTAGTGTGGGGGTGGCAGCTCTGATTTATTCTTTTTTAAATGCTGCTTTCATGATGGGACGCAGGGCTGTATCTCCAGGGAGTGCTCAGGGCTGGGAGGCTGTCAGGTTTCATTGTGTGAGGAGCAGGCAATAGCATACATCAGCCTGCTGCAGCTCCCAGCAGGCAGGGAAGCAATCTGCAGGCAGGAGTCACCCTCCCTGGGCAGCAACTATATTGAGATCTGAGTGTCCCATCACCCATCCTCACCATTGCTTGGACTGACTGGCTGCTTCATGCAGCAGAACACAGTGCCTGCTTTGTAGGTGCCACCTCGTGCAGAAGAGATTACGATCCCGGCTGATGTCACACCTGAGAAGGTCCCCACTCACATTGTGGACTACTCAGGTGAGACTGTCTTCTTGTTTCCTGCTGGCCTCTCTTCTCCTTGCCTACCTGCAGCGAGCAGGAAGGGTGCCCCTGCTGCAGCAGCCATTGACAGTGGGTGGTGACAGTTTTTCTCCCTTTCCAGAGTCAGAGCAGACTGAGGATGAGCTACAAGAGGAGATTGCTAAGGTGAGCGGGGCTGGATGGGGCATTGCAGGGCAGGAGGCTGCACTGCCATAGCCCTGCAGCCTGCGTGTGACACGTGACTGCTCTCTCTTTCCATTAACCACCCAGAGATGTGCAGGCAGTTGGTTATCTGTGGATTAACACTAGCAGTTTGTTTAGCACTTTGTTTAATCCTTCTCTGTGTTGTAAGCTGTTGTAGAGCTTGTCCTGGCCTTCTGGGGAGCCACCAGAAGGAGAGCAGTGGGGGGCAGCTCCCTGCTGACTGGTAGGTAGAGGAGGCTGCTGAGCATGTGGTGTTCTTCCAGCCCTGGGATGTTCTCAGGAGGTGGAGGGGAGCAGCAGTTGTTGATGAGACCCTCTGCTTCCTGCTTGAGGTCCCTGTGGCTGCCTGATAAAGCAATGACACAGAGGTGGTGTTTTGGAGCCCTGGGATATACAGGTCATGGAGGAGAAAAAATCCATCCAACCAGCCCTGCTGCTCTCCCTCACTTTGGGATTAACTTTGGCTCCTTCAAGAGGAGGGCTTCTTGATAGTATGTAACAAAGCCCTTTTCCCCCCTGTGCATCTCACAGCAAAACTTTTCCATTGCTCTACCTTGGCATCTAACAGCTGAGGAGGTGGGCCAGGGGCATGGGGCTCCTGCTCCCTCTACCCAGACAGGAGGAATGTCCTGAGATGCTTAAAACGGCTCCAGGAAATCCTGCTAAACCCTTGTGCATCCCTGGGATTAGCACTAAACTCTCCCCTGAAAGGGCCAGTGATCCCTTCTGTCTGCCTGAAACAGAGCGTTAGTGTCGGTGCTGTCTGTGCAGGGCTGGGAAGGGGAGGTCAGCAGCTGCCAAACCACCGTATGTTTGGAAGTGGGGAGTTGAGGTATCAAGTGCAGGGAGGGGAAGGAGTGGTTCCCATGCACAGCCAAATGGAGAAGGGGACCCTGGCTGCCTGGCACAGGGGTGGCACCCCAAGAGCATCACTTGGGAGAGCATGGCATGGTGGTGGGTGTGCTGGTGGCTGTGGGATGGGGCCTGAAGCAGAGAAGTGAGGCTGTGCTCCTGGCATTCCACTGCAGAGCTGGGGTTTGGCAGCAGTCAGGCATTGTGGTCAAAGGGCTCCTCTGCCTTTGCCTGGCCCTTAGGCTTGGGCTGAGCAGCTCTGTGTGCTGCCACCACCCTGCCTGGCTTGGCATGGCCTTGAGTCGTGTGGCTGCCATGGCCACATGTGTGCCCTTCCCTCTTCTATGGAGGCCTTACATATAGGGAGGAACAGAGGTGGAAGCTGCCACGTGCTTTCTGCCAATCTGGAGAAGAAAAACATCCGTGCTGTGCCAAGAGCTGAGAAGGGAGATTCTGCGTGCTGGCACAAAACAACTGAGGTTATAGCTGATGTTGTCCAGTTCCCGACGAGCCTGCAGGCAGCATGTGTGTTGTGTTTTTGTGTGTACTGCTCATGCATTCTAAACCACAGCTGCTGGGTTTTAGTGCATGCGCAGTGGCAGCATTTGGGGCTGGAGCTGCCTGAGCTTGGAAGGCTTCCCTGCCGTTGTGGGAGCACCAGGACTTCTGCTCACCCCCTTTATGCTTCCCTCTTGCAGGCTAACGTGGTCTGTGTGGTGTATGATGTCACCAAGGAAGCCACGATTGAGAAGGTAACGTGTCCCCTTTGGGAGCCTTGAAATGCCCCCAGCCCTCCAGAGGTTTTAGGATTTGGGACTCCTGCAAGCAGAGACAGGCTGAGCACAGCCTGGGCGTGCTCCCATGCTGGCAATTGCCCGTCTGTGCTGGAGGCAGCAGGCCTGTCACATCTTTCTGCTGGCATACAGCATCCCTGGGTATGCTCTGCCTGCTGGTGCGGGGGAATGCTGGGGAGCAGATGGCTGCAGGGCCCTGCTGACAGCCACGTTGTGTGCATTGGGAGCTGCTTCTCCCTCCCCAGTCTGCTCTCACAGGTCTTTCTCTGTTCTTGCCTTGCAGATTCGCACAAAATGGATCCCCATGGTGAACGGGGGAGCAGAAAAGGGTGCCAGGTACTGTGGGCAGAACTGGGAGGTTGCAGGGCCCTCACTGCCTTTGTTGCCTGTGGAGGTTGCTCAGATTGAGCCAGCTGTGCAACTGGTGGCTAGACAACTTGCAGCAGAAGAATGTGGGGCTTTTCTCCCTTGTGGGTCTAGCTGAGTCAGAGGGTCACGGGAGAAGGTTTCCCCCCTCCCCCTACCTTGGTGTCTCATTGGCAAGAAAAGAAGAGGGAGGCTGCTAGGGGAGGATGGCAGCACAGAAGCCATAGGCTGCATGTGGGTCGCTTAGGCAGAAGGCTGCTGTGTTGGATTAAAAGCTCCTGAACATATTGCTGCTGGGTGAAAGCGTAAGCAGGATCAGGCAATCTGTTTCTCCAGATGGATGCTCCCAGCCGTAGGAAGCAGGAAAGCTGTTCTGGACTTTGCAGAGGAAGGCGGGGAGGCTCCCTGGGCAGCTGTGCAGCAACATGTGCAGCTGAAGCCCAGCTGAGGCTGGCAGAGGTGTGGGCTCACTCATGCTCTCTGACTCACCATCTTTCTCCTCCAGAATCCCCATTATTTTAGTTGGAAACAAGTCTGACCTGCAGATGGGGAGTTCCATGGAAGTCATCCTGCCCATCATGAACCAGTTCTCAGAGATTGAGACCTGTGTGGAGGTGAGGGACCTGAGTGTTTATGAAAAAACTCTGTGAGGGGTAGGAGCACGTGACTGATGTCACAGGAGGAGCCTTCGTGTTTTTGGGGATCTGCCCTGCTAGTGTTGCTCTGCAGAACGACCTCAGTCTGAGCCTCAAGGACCTGTGCTTTATGCTTTCTGTGCTTTGTTTTCCACACAAAGAGTGGGTTTTGGTGTCTGCCCTGTCTAGCTGTAAATAGTGTTGGAATTGCACGCAGCCTATGTTGGCTCTTGGGCTGTGGAGTGGGCACAGCAGAGCCTGAGTGTGTGCAGAAGGATTCCATTTTGTTTTCTTCCTGAATGCTGGACAGAGATTGCTCTGTGCTTTCGTGCATTACTTTGTGGCTTGGAGAGCTCCTGTCAACCTCCTTCTCCCCACTGTCACAAGCCCGTTGCCCACTCATAGCATTGTGTCTTCCTTTGAGTCCACAGTGCTCTGCCAAGAACCTCAAGAACATCTCTGAGCTCTTTTACTATGCCCAGAAAGCTGTGCTGCATCCCACTGCACCCCTCTATGACCCGGAAGAGAAGCAGGTAAGAAGCTGCTCACAGCTCCTGGAGGAATCTCTGCCCATCACACCTGTGGGGTCACAGAGATCTAGACTGGTGCTATGCCTTTTACCCCTGGGAACGATGTGGAGAGTTTGTGCCAAAAGTAGCAAGAAGGAGAAAGTGGTAGCCCTGGGGGGAGTCAACAAAGGAGGAAAGAGTTCTCCCTGCTAAGTGCAGCCCAGATGAGAGTGCACTGACCAGAGATATCTGCAGGAGTCCTCATGCTCTAGACTGTGTGGTGGGAAGAGTCCAAGGCAAACCTTCCCGTGGGCTGTGATGCTTCTGACCTCCAGCTTCAGCATGGCTGTGGTGCTGGCCTACCTGAACTGTGCTCCCATTGCAGGAAGGGTTTTGGGGTTTGGGAGGCAGAAGAAAGAGCCACACCGAATGCAGTGTCCTGGTTTTGTTACTATGGTTGGTCCCTTGCAGCTGAGACCTGCGTGTTCACGAGCGCTGACCCGGATTTTCAACCTCTCAGACCAAGATAATAACCAGATCCTCAGTGATGATGAACTCAACTACTTTCAGGTAGGATTAGCTGTGGAGCTGCAGTATCTCCTGGTCCTTGGATACTGGTGAGATGGATGGTTCTGCTCTCCACGTGCTGGCTCACAATGACCTTTCTCTTGGGAGGTAGAAGTCCTGCTTTGGAAACCCGCTGGCTCCCCAGGCCTTGGAGGATGTGAAGATGGTTGTGTGGAAGAACACCACGGATGGAGTGCAAGACAACGGCCTGACGTTAAATGGTAACAGCACAGGGACTGTCTACTCCTTCACTGCAAGGAGTGGATGGATCCACCTCCTTCAGCATATTGCAAAGGGGCCCTGTAACCAGGCTGAGCCTCCTGGATCTCAATCCAGGCGTAATTAGTCCCTCTTGTCAAAGCAAACTTGAGCCTGCTAATGGCCATGGAAAGCTTTCTGTCCAAGCATGGTTTTTCCAGTGAATGCAGACTCCTGAGATGAGGATCCCTGAGGCTGAATCCCAGTCTGGCCCCTGTTGTCTGAGCTGCCTGATCTCTCCCCCACAGGCTTCCTCTTCCTCAACACGCTCTTCATCCAGAGGGGCAGGCATGAGACCACATGGACTATCCTTCGCCGCTTTGGCTACGATGACGAGCTGGAGCTGACAGATGATTATCTGTACCCACAGTGCGTATCCTGGCATGGAGTGGGGCTGGCAGGGTGTGACAACACCGTGGTGTACAACTCAGTACCCTGACATCTGCTGCACTGCTCAGCTGAGGTTGAATCTGCACCCTGAGCTTACGGTCATGTTCATGCTCCTTACCTTTCCCTATGGTCATGAGCTGGGAACAGGGGGTTGGTAATAATGTGAAGGTTTTGAAGTTGTTAACTGTGCTGTTGGCTGTGGTGTAGGTGGTCAAAAAACAGAGTGATGAAGGCTTGTCCCTGACTTGCCTTGACATCAACAAGGGACTTTTGAAGGCTGTTCTGTCTCTGCCTGAGCTGAGCTGTCAGGAGCTGTGAGCAGTCAGCATAGCCTTTCTGGCTGATTCTGTAGCTGCTGTCTCTTCTCTGCTCCCTGCCACCCTGGAGGTGGTGATCTGGCAGTAATGAAAGGCTTTGGCTGTGAGCTGCTTCATCTTCTCCCCAGAGAGCAGGCAATGGAGGAAGACAGCAAGGCCTGTGCTGATGGAAAGAGCTGTGCCCTTCTGCGGCCCTGAGTGTGAGGCTAAGCAAAGACCTCGTCACCTCCCATTCTGGGAGGTGGTGCAGATGTACCAAGGGGAGCCTGCTCCACACACTCAGCACCTTTTCCCTAAAGCCAGGGAACAGCCAGGCCTAGAAACAGCCACTAGCCATGGGCAAGGAGGGATTGTGGAGCTGTGTGCTCTGGCTGAGATGTGGCTTTGCAGAGGACCCGCTGACACACTGCCCTTCGTTCAGGGAGCAAGGAGGTGCTGGAGCTGCTCACTTGGGTCTCTCCTGGCAGGTTCCGCCTGCCTCCTGGCTGCTCCACGGAGCTCAACCACCTGGGCTACCAGTTCCTGCAGCGGCTCTTCGAGAAGCATGACAAGGTGTGCAGTGCGCCGTGTAGCTTCTTGCTGAGGCTTTTGGTGGTCGCAGTGAGCTGCAGGTACCTGACTGTAGCTGCACATCAGGGCCATGGGACTGGGGTCACCAGCCTTGTCCAAAGAGCACATGGTAAAGTGTGGGCCTTTGGGATCTGAGCTGGTGTCAGCTGTGCAGCCTGTAGCACACAGGGTGATAGGGAAAGTGATCAGAGCTGCTGGCCTGCAGCCACAAACTGAGCAGAAGTGTCAACACAGCTGGCAGCCCCTTGAAAGAGGTGCTGGGCTGCAGAGAGGGAATGAAAGCAACTAATTTGTGCCATACTCTGGCTCTTTGGAGAGTGAGGGAAGGGTGTGTCTTGGATCTGCATGCATCTGATCTAATTATTTACATGTTGGTATGCATCTGGGTTATGGCAGCTCTATGGGAGCTGCAGCACTGAGTCTAAACATGTCTTTGTGTGCCCAGATGCCAGCAGATCCTCTGTGGTGTGGCCCTGTGACATGCTACCCTGAAGCTGCTGTGTTGGCGTGTGGTTGTCTGGAGGGCTCAGCAACTGCTTGCAGACCTCAGGCTGGTTTCCCTGCAGCACAGGCCTGCAGCATGGCAGGACCAGCAGCTCAAGGCTGCAGGGTGCATGTGAACAGGTCCTTCCCAGTGGCAGGGCTGGTGGTGGCTCCAGTTTTAGTCACAGAAGAGAATCCCCTCTGGCAGCGCCTGTTAGTTGTACAGTGATGAGTGTCCCTGGGGTTCAGGCTCTTTGTGCAGTCACGCAGCTCTGGCCTTGCTTGCAATTGATGTCTGCTATTGAAAGGATCCCTGTGTCATTCTGCAGCAGGAAATGAGTTGGCTTTGGTGTGCCAGAACCCCTAGAGAGGGGTCTCTGACAGCACTTGACGTGGCTGTAGAGAGCTGCTGTGTGCATGTAGGCTGTGTCCTTCCTCAGCTGCTGACTCCCATTTGTTTTGGCAGGACCAGGATGGTGCCCTCTCTCCTGCAGAGCTGCAGAACTTCTTCAGTGTCTTCCCCTGCATGCCCTGGGGCCCTGAGCTCTACAACACGGTATGCACCACTGATAAAGGCCTGCTTTCCCTGCATGGATTTCTCTGCCAGTGGACGTAAGCTCAGTCCCTCTCCCACGTTGTTAGTCTCATCACATAGTGCTTGCTGACCTTGTTAACATCCCCCTGACCAGCTTCCCAATGCTCTCTGTCTCTTTAGCCTCATAGCCTACCTGGATGTGCAGCACTGCCTGGAGTGCCTCGGCTACCTGGGCTACCCCATCCTCTCAGAGCAGGACTCCCAAACTCAGGCCCTCACAGGTACAGCAGTGCCCTCACCTCCTGGCAGCTTGGTTTTTTCCTCACACTCACCTGCCCTTACTCTTGCCAGTGACCCGGGAGAAGAGGATTGACCTGGAGAAAGGCCAGACCCAGAGAAACGTCTTCCTATGCAAGGTGCTGGGAGCCAGGGGCGCAGGCAAGTCTGCCTTCCTGCAGGCCTTCCTCGGCAGGAGCCTCGCGGTGAGTGGCTGCTCCCCTCTCTGGTGGAGCAGGAGGCAGAGCGTGAGGCTGCTGAGCAATCTGCTGTGTGCCAGCACCTCCCTGCCCTGGCCAGACCCAGCATCCCAGCACAGGGCTTCGTACCACCCCTCTACGCCGTGGCTCTTGCCCCTTTATTTTGCGTAAGGCTGTGGGTCCCCTCCCTCTGCTTGTCCCAAGGATTCTGAGAGGCTGTTTCTTTCCTGATCTGACCAAGGTGATGCTGATTTTTTCCCTGCTCATTGCTAACGGCCCTTGTCTTGTGGCAGACTCTGGCTGGCTTTCAAGGGCAGTAGCTGTTAGACCGCAAGGATCAGAGTAGCGTGAAGTGCTCTCCCTCTCCTAAGCACTCTCCCTGCTGTCTGAGACTGTGTTTTCATCCATGGCAGGCCCAGAGGGAGAACCCAGGAGAGCCATCTCTCTACACGATCAATACTGTGCAGGTCAACGGCCAGGAAAAGTACCTTATAGTAAGTGTGAGAGAGGGGAGCAATGCTGCTACGTCTGCCTGGCCGCAGCAGCAGGCAGCAGGGCTGGGCTGTGTCCACCCATATTGCACCATCGCAGCACCCCTGTGCTGTGGCTGTGTTACACTGCATCATTTGTGTGTCGATGTGAGACTCAGCTCCATCTCCTCATGGCAGTGTTGTGCCCCCTGTCCCTTCCTTTCCTGCTCCAGCTGCACGAGGTCAGTGCTGAGATGCAGTTCACAAAGGCGTCGGACGCAGCCTGCGACGTTGCCTGCTTGATCTATGACCTGAGTGACCCCAAATCCTTCAGTTACTGTGCCAGTATTTATAAGGTGAGTGCAGACACCCTGGGGGACATCAGCCTTTGAGTGGCAGCCCTGCGTTTCCCAGGAGGGTGCAGGAGCAGCCTTCCCCTGCCCTGCAGCTACAGCCCACGCCTCCAGGAAGCACTGGTGCTAGCCCAGTCCTCCTTTCTTGGTCCCCTCTTGGCTGGGGAACCCTTGTGATTCCCTCCCTGGAGATCCATAGGGCAGTGGCCAGTTGTTCACCCCTCGCCTTCTTCCTCTGCCTGCAGCAACACTACATGGACAGCCAGATCCCCTGCGTTTTTGTGGCCTCCAAGACAGATCTGCCAGAAGCAAGCCAGCAGCCCGGGTTGTCCCCAGCTGAGTTCTGCTACAAACACTGCCTCCCACCACCATTCCTCTTCTCCTGCCACAGCCAGGGCCTGCCCAGCACTGCTGTCTACACCAAGCTGGCCACTGCTGCCACATTCCCGTTAGTATCCGTGCCGTGGAGGGGGCTGTTGGCTGGGAGCTGAGGGCAGGAAGCTGCAGCTTCCCCACCCTGCATTCCCCATGGTTTCTCCCAAGCTCTTGATATCATCTGCTTATGTGATTAATGGGAACAAAAGGGCCACTTTTTTCTCTGAGATGAGAGGGCGAAGGGACTCAACTGTCTTCTGCCTCATGCAGCCCTCTGGCAGATTTATTGGATAAGCTCTGATGGCAGGATCTTTGTTTTTTGAAGGCTGAGATAAAAAAGTGCTGAAAGGTGAGTAGCCAGCCTAGTGTGCCAGCGCCTGCAGGGAGGAGGAGGTGGCTGTTTTCTCCTGTTCAGTAGCAGCAAAGAGATCAGAGGAGCAGGACCTCAGGTTGCTTTGGGAAGGAGCTGCTCCTGAAGGGGGCTGGGCAGCACGGTGGGGGCTCTGCCCTTTCCAGGAGAGCATGTGGGTGCGTTGGAGGACAGGATGGGATTACCAGTGAGTGGTTTTCCCTTAATAATAAACAACTTTATTTTTAGAGCCAACGCTCTTTTTCTTTTTTTTTTTCTCTGCAGTATTAAAATTTAAATATTCTTTATATATCTTAGGGTATTTGGTATAAATAAATAACAGCGTAATGGAGGACCAGGGATTGGCTGTTCTCCTGCCGATTTAGTGGAGAATGAATAATGGATACGTCTTTTCTCCTCGTAGAGGAGCACAGTGATGCAGGACAGCACGTGTTTAGGAAGGGAATGTGTACGATCAGAGGGCACAGGGCCCTTCCCTCACTGTCCCCAGGTCAGTACCATGGCTGCTGCTGATTTTCTCACCCCTGTGCCAGCATCACTGTGCCTGCTTCTGGGGCTCTCTGCACTTGGAGCTGTAAAAGCAGCCTGACCTAGAAAGGAAGATGAGTACCTCCTTGCTCGTACTAATTATTTAGATGTTGGTGTGCTATTTCAGGGCTGTGGGAGGGTGAAGCCTGCCTCCCTTCCACCAGCCATCGTTGGGTTTGATGGTGATGCCGCGTGCTGGGCACTTGGTGTGCAGAGCTGGGAGCCTCACGGTGCTCAGTGCTGCACCAGCACCTTTGGATGGGGTTTATCCCCTGGAGCTGCGCCATGCCATCCTAAGAGCTGTCAGGCTCATTTGGACACCTGTCTCCTTTCACATCACTCACTCACCAATCTTTTCTCTCTTCCCTTGCAGCCACCTGAATGCTGTGGAGCTGGGAGCTGCGTCCTTCTGGCTCCGGGTGGCCCTGGGGGCTGCAGTCACTGCCCTGGTGGGGTTCACGCTGTACCGCGTGCTGGCCAAGAACAAGTGAGAGCTGCTCTCCGCCCCGTCCTTCCTGTGCCACCAGCTCCCTGTCCTGAATGATGCCCCATGAGGGCCCGCTGGTCCCTGGTGGGAAATCCTCCTCCCCCAGCCTCAATTGCAGGATCAGAGAAGCCAGAGTTCCCAGCACCAGCAGGATCGATCCTTGGCACCAGCCAGCCTCACCCCACTGGCCCCCAGGCACCTTGCCTGTGTGGCAGCTGGGGGCCTCCTCCCTGGAAGCCAAAGGGATCACTCCCTTCTTTTATTCTGTTAATGATTTTTTAGCGTTTGTTTTTATGTTCAAACACGAGTGTTTATCTGTCCATGGGCAAGGCGCATCCCTTCTGCATGGGGCCCTGCTAGGGCCTCTGTTCTGCAGGGTGACACTCCTGGAGGCCCTCATGGCTCCAACAGTGCCAGCACTGAGGCTGTCAGGATTTCTGCCTGCTGCAGCAGTGCTGGATGGCTTCAGCCCCATAAGGCACACTCCCATCCCAAGTCCCTGTTTCCTAATACCATCCCATCTGGATTTTGGCCGATCTGCCCTCCTCTCCTACCTGCTTGTGTGTCCCTTCCCTCTCCCTCACAACCAGTATTCCCAGTGCCAGAGAGCACTACAGGGGCTGAGGATGCCCTTGCCTGGCAGTGCCATTGTGTGGTCCTTGTCCTGCTGTTCCCTCTGTGGGTTCCTACCAGAGCAGGAGGCTCTGAGCATTGCACCTCCTGGTACAACTGGAAGCTGTTTTTCCCCCATGCCCACCTCCAGCCAGTTGGCATTTCAGCCAGCCTGAGTTTGGGGCTGCTTCTATTCTCAGCATCCCAAAGAGTGATACCAGCCCGTGCTGTTCCTGGGAGCTCCACACTCTACTCACCCCAGTCTCCCAACCCACTTTTGCTGTGCCAGGGGGAGCTCCTGGTGAAATAAGTGACACTAGCTCTTAGGCTGCACTCAGGGTAGGCTTATTTACAGGCAGCTCGGGGCAGCACTGAGGGACAGTCTGCTGCTTCTGTGTCCCTTTGTCTATTTAAACTTGTACTGTGGCCTGGAGCCAGCGAGAAGTTGGAGAAGCCACCATTTGTGGGAAGCATCCTGCCATGCTGTCCCCATCCCAGCAGTGGCACTGTCCCCAACCCTGGCTCTGGCCAGAGCTGCTTTTGCCAGCCTGGGGTTCTCCACTGGTACCCACCCATGGAGCCATGTCCTCGGGCTTTTCATTCCTGTTCTGTCCTGCTGCCTGCCAGGAGTGTGTCCATGGGGCAGAGCCCTGGAGCACAGGGATGTCTGTGCGCCCTGCATTGCTCCAGGCCTGGCGCAGCCGTGCTGTTTTAGTTTTGTTCTCTACAATGAAATAAATTTTTACTCACTTCCCGTTCACAGCCCTGTCTCTGTGCTGGTTGGGGTCCCCACAGCAGGGAGGAGTCCTGAGGGCAGGGGCTGCTCACCCATCTGGGGAAAGTTATGGGGATTTGGGGTACAAACAGAAGCCTGGTTTCTGGATGAAGGCCCTACTTTCCAGCACTCAGCACTGTGCCACCTCCCTTCCTGCTCCTGTTTCCCAGTGGCAGCTTTTCCCTTGCTTATTTCTGTCTCTGCAGGATCCATCACAGGCACAGGGCACCAGGAACACAGTGCACTAAAGGGATTTTCCCAGTTCCTCTCCAGGGTCTTACAGCAGCCCCAGGGACAGCTAAACCCCACAGAGTATCTCTCCCATGGGATGTGGTCCTGGGGAGCTGCTGCCCACACTCAGAGGATGGATGGGGCAGATGCAAGGGATCCTTTCAGGGCAGAGCAGGGTCCCCAGGATGGGAGGTTATGGGGATGGATCATTATCTGGCAGGCAGCTGGGCCAGATGCAGCATCTACCTGGTGCTGGGATGTTGGAATCCATACTGGGATACTTGCACCAGGATTCAGGTTCCTGGACAACGATGCAGATCCTGATTCTGGGATTCACATGCACATACCAGGATGCTTGTTCTAGTGCTGGGATGCACATACCAGGATGCACATACCTGTACTGAGATGCAGGTTTCCATACCAGGATGCAGATTCCCATAGAAAGATGTACATACCCATACTGGGATGCTGGTAACATACTGGGATGGACACTCTCACATTGGGATGCACGCACTTATACTGGGATGTACGTACCTGTACCTGTACCAGCACTGGGATGCTGATACCCATATTGAGATACTGGTACCCATACTGGGATGCTGGTACACATATTGGAATGCTGGTACCCATACTGGGATGCTGATAACCATATTGAGATGCTGGTACCCATATTGAGATGCTGGTAACATACTGGGATGGACACTCTCACAGTGGGATGCACATACGTGTAGCTGTACCAGCACCAGGATGCTGACATCCATATTGGGATACTGGTACCCATATTGGGATGCAGGTACCCATGCTGGGATGCTGGTACTCACGCCAGGATTCTGTTACCCATGCTGGGACACTAACACCCATATCATGATGTCGGTACCCATACTGGGATGCACATGTGCATACCAGGATGCTGGTACCCATACTGGGATGTTGGTACCCATATCAAGATGCTGTTACCCATGCTGGGACACTAGCATCCATACTATGATGCCAGTACCCATACTGGGATGCTGGTGCCCGTACTGGGACACCGGTACCCTTACCAAGACTCCGGTACCCATACGGCGATGCACGAACCCATATCAGCTCCCGCAGGTTCCCGGTGCCGCCTCGCCCCGCGCAGCCCATCACAGCACGCGGGGTCGGTGCCGCGGGCGGGGCGGAGCGGCCGCTGTTCCCGAGGTGGAGGACGGGGGGGTTAAAGGGGGGGGAACGACGACGAAAAGGGGGGAGCGCGGCGAGGAGGGGGAGCGCTGCGCCGCGCGCTGCGGCGGGGGCGGCTCCGTTCGGCTTCGCTCCCGCCCCCGCCTCCGCCGCCGCCCCGCTGCCACCGGCGGCTCCCGGCGCTCGCAGCTCGCTGCCGGGCCCGGCGCAACGCGGGGCTGGCGGGGAGAGCCGCCCCCCCCGCCGCCCCCGCCGCCCGCTCCGCTCCCCTGCCCGGCTCGCCGGCCCCGGGCGCGGGGGAGCGGCGGAGCCCGGTGCCCGCCGGGTGCATGGACAGGAGCTCCCTGCTGCAGCTCATCCAGGAGCAGGTGAGAGCCCGGGGGGGGAGCGGGGGGGAAGATCCGAGAGGGGGGAGCGTCGTGCCCCGTGCCCCCAAACCGCGCGCGCGTGGTGCCGCTGAGGCCGCGCAGCTCAGCTCACTTGTGGCCTCCCCCGGGATCCCTGAAGGACGGCGGGGTGCTGAGCGCCGGGAGGGTTGGATGGAACCCCCCCAGAACCGACAGCCCCGCTGCGGGCTCGGAGCCCCGTGACCTGATTGCGGGAGCGGCGTTGCTGCGTAGCGCAGGGCAGGATCCGGCCCCGCCGCGGTACCGCTCGGTGCTCCCCGGCCCCGCAACCCGGCACCTCCCGGCGGCCCCGGCGGTGCGTCCCGACCCAACCCGAGCAGAGCCGGCAGCATCGCCGCGGGCTGGGATGGGATTCATCGTGGGGTTCGCGGTGCCCCTCTCGCCCCCCGGCTGCCTCCGTGACCTTGGGCGAGTCCCCCGCTCCCCGCTGGGCACTGCGGTGCCGGGGTCACGCCGGTGCCCCGCAGCCCTTCGGCACGGAGCGGCTCCTCGGTGGGCCACCCCCGGCGTTGTGTGCAGGGAGATGCCTCCGAACCATCAGTGGCTCCCAGTGCTCGGTGTATGAGAAGATGTGTGCTGGGTCCTGGTGTGGCACAGCACGTGGCACGTGTGTGGTGGGGGGACAAGGGGTACCTGGTGCTCCCCGTCTCTGTGTGTTGATGGCTGTTGTGATGTTGTGCACATCCTGCATCCAAACGTGCACCCCGACCCTACTGTACTATCCAAACTGTACACCCAACCCTTCACCTCAAATCTACACCCAATGCTGTGCCAAACCTACAACCAGCCCTACACTTAACCCTACACCCAACCCTGCACCCAACACTGCACCCCAACTCTACACTCAAGCCTGCACCCAACTCCACACCCAAACCTGCATCCAAACCTCCACACAACCCTGCACCCAACCCTACACCCAACCCTTCACCCCAACTCTACAGTCAACCCTGCACCCAACCCTACATCCAAACCTGCACCCATCCCTGCACCCAACTCTGCACCCCAATCCTGTACCCAATCTTACCCCCAATCCTATACCCAACCCTGTGCTCCCACTCTGCACTCAGTGGGAATGGGGTACGAGACACCCAGTAGTGTGGGGTGCCCAAAGGTGTGGGTTACCTGTTGGTCACAGCATGCCCAGTTGCATGGGATATCCATTGGATAAGGGGTTGCCCATTCGGTGTGGTGCACCAGCACAGGTGCTGTGAAGCCTGGAAATGCAGGTGCATGGGAGCTGTGGGGGAGGAGGAGAAGGAGGAGGAGGAGGAGGCTGTGCCAGCAGCACGCGTGTGTTTGGCTTCATGGCTTCCTGGCTGGCAGGCTGCTGGCGGCGGGGAAAAACGGAGTGGGAGAGTGGTGGCTGCGTGGCTCGTCGTGGGGATGGCACAGCTCTGTGAGTGGCACAGCACAGAGCATGGAGGGGCAAGGGGCGTGGGGTGACAGCAATCCGGGTCTCCCAGCTGCTTAGGGATGCAGGTTCCCATGCTGGGATGCAGGTTCCTGTGCCAGGATGCAGCCTGGCCATGTCTGTGCTGTTCTCCCTGCAGCTTGACCCTGAGAACACCGGTTTCATCGGCGTGGAGACGTTTGCCAGCCTCGTGCACAGCCATGAGCTGCCCCTGGATCCTGCCAAGCTGGACATGCTGGTGGCCCTGGCACAGGGCAATGATGAAGGGCAGGTCTGCTATCAGGAGCTGGTAGACCTGGTCAGTGCCAGGGTGACACGGCGATGGGAGCGAGTGGGTGCTACCCTGTGTGGGGTGGGATGGGATGGGACAGGATGGAACGGGATGGAGCGGGATGGAACGGGATGGAACGGGATGGGATGGGATGAGATGGGGTGGGGTGGGATGGGATGGGGTGGAGTGGGCACCGTCCAGTGCAAGCCAGGACCGGGTGCCCGCAGCTGGTTGTGGCGACGGTGGCCACAGGCTCTCTCCACAGATCAGCAGCAAGCGCTCAAGCAGCTTCAAACGTGCCATCGCCAATGGGCAGCGAGCCCTGCCCCGGGATGGGCTCCTCGATGAGACTGGGCTGGGCTTCTACAAGCGTTTCGTTCGCTACGTGGCCTATGAGATCCTGCCCTGTGAGATGGACCGGCGCTGGTACTTCTACCAGCACCGCACGTGTCCCCCTCCTGTCTTCATGGCAGCTGTCACCCTCACCCAGGTGCCTGAACCCAGCTGCTGTGTGGTGCCCTTGGGGTCTTAGACCTAGAGTGGGTTGGGTGATCCTAAATGTGATGCTGCGTTCCCCGTGGGGTCTCAGACCTGTGGTGGAAGGGACAGCTGACCCCATGTGTAATGTTCCCATCCCCACCGGGGACTCATCCCCAGGGTGACCCTGGCTGCGATGCGCCAATGCCCTCAGGATGCCAAGGGGCGAATGGGAGGGATGTCCCCAGTAGTGATGTCCCCCTGCAGGACGGGAGTGTCCCTGCAGTGCTGGGATGCAACGGTCCTGTGCTTTCCCCGCAGATCATCGTGTTCCTGTGCTATGGGGCCCGGCTGAACAAGTGGGTGCTGCAGACCTATCACCCCGAGTATATGAAGAGCCCCCTGGTCTACCACCCCGGGCACCGCGCCCGCGCCTGGCGCTTCCTCACCTACATGTTCATGCACGTGGGGTGAGTCCCTGCTCTCAGCGGGATTCCTCCAACCCATCCCATCCTACATGTCACGGTGTCTCATGGTGTCCCCTACAGGCTGGAGCAGCTAGGGTTCAATGCCCTCCTGCAGCTGATGATCGGGGTGCCCCTGGAGATGGTGCACGGCATCCTGCGCATCAGCTTCCTCTACCTGGCCGGTGTCCTTGCAGGTGGGCACATGCCTGTCTCCCCCCCCATCTCCATCCCTGCTGTCCCTGTGTCCCTGATTAATGGGGAACGTTTGGCAGGGTCTCTCACCGTCTCCATCACGGACATGCGGGCACCTCTGGTTGGAGGCTCAGGTGGGGTGTATGCACTCTGCTCGGCGCATCTCGCCAACGTCGTCATGGTCAGCAGCGGGGGCACCTCGGGGGGTGGGGTTTGGGGGTGGGCATCGTAAGGAGAGCAGCCCTGGGTGGGCACCAGGGGATGGGTATCATGGGGTGAGGTTGCGGGATGGGTTTTTTGAGTTTTGCATCCTGGTGTAAGATCGTGGGGTGGGCATAATGAGGTGGGTATCACTGGGTGGGCACCGTGGAGCGAGAGTGTAGGGTGGATAGCATGGGGTGGGCAGCATAGAGTAGGCATCGTTGTGTGAGATCATGAGGTGGGTGTCGTGGGGTGAAATTGTGGGACAGCACTGTGGGGTTGATGTAATGTGGTTGGTTCTGTGGGATGAAATTGTAGGGTGAGCATCATTGAAATTGTAGGGTGGCATCGTGGTGTGAGATTATCCAGTTCCATCATAGTGTGGGCATCATGGTGTGAGACGGTAGGGTGGTCACCATGGGTTGGGCATCACGGGATGAGACTGTGGAGTGAATACCATGGGATGGGCACCTGGGGTGAGTCTGTAGGGTGGTCTTCATGGGATAGGCATCATGGGGTTAAGACCATTGGGGCGAGAACATGGTTTGGGCATCAAGGGGTTGTGCCACTGGAGGGAGGCACCTTGGGTTGGCACGGCTGGCAAGCAGAGCTCGGGGCACACCGTGGGGACAGGGCTCAGCTCTGCAGGGTGCCCCATGCCCACCCACCCATCCGTCTGCCCTCAGAACTGGGCCGGGATGCGTTGCCCCTACAAACTGCTGCGCATGGTGCTGGCGCTGGTGTGCAGTGAGTACGGGGACAACGGGGAGGGGGGTTGGGGTCAGCAGCTCGGGTGAGGATTCCGACGTCACCGCCGCTGTCCCGCAGTGAGCTCGGAGGTGGGACGCGCCGTGTGGCTCCGCTTCTCGCCGCCGCTGCCAGCCTCGGGTCCGCAGCCCAGCTTCATGGCACACCTGGCGGGGGCCATCGTGGGCATCAGCATGGGGCTGACCATCCTGCGCAGCTACGAGGAGAGCCTGCGGGACCAGTGCGGCTGGTGGGTGGTGCTGCTCTCTTACGGCACCTTCCTGCTCTTCGCCGTCTTCTGGAACATCTTCGCCTACGACCTCCTGGGGGCACAAATCCCACCCCCGCCCTAAGGACCCCCTTCCCTTTACCTTCCCTATAGATGCCCTTTTTCTAGCGATGGCCAAAGGCCCGGCGGAGGGGGGGTCCCCGCGCGGCACATGGGGACGCGCTGCCCCCTCGGTGCTAGCGACCGCGCTGGGCCCCTCCGTGCCCCCCTCTCCCCCCGTGTGAAGGATGCTTCAGCCCTGTCAGCACAGAGCCCCACCCTGGGAATGGCCCCCGCAGCCCCTTCCCGGGCTCCCCGAAAATCTGCCCCCCCCTCCCCCATCCCGGGAATAGCGGGGCCCGACGCGGAGCCATTTATTTTTCTATGCCAAAAGAACCGTCCGCAGGGGGGTGGGGTTGGGAGGGGGAAGCGAAACCCCCGGTGCCCCCCCGGCCCCGCGCTGCTGTCGGTGCCCCCCCTAAAAAGTTGTTTTGGGGTGGGGGAGCTGCCCGCCCACCCCTCCCTTTTTTTTGGAGTAGAAATAAATATTTTGCACACGGCCCCTCCCTGGGGGGTGCTTTGGGGGTGAGGGTTTATTAATTTGGGGTTAATTAAGGATTGCCCGCTGAGTTAATTAGGGCAGCGCTCATGCGAGAAAGAGGGAACCCGGGGATGGGTTACTGGGGCGGAAAACGGGGGCGGGAGGGGGGCAGCGCGCCGGCGGGAACCCAGAACAAGCCCCGCCCCTTTCCCCGCCCACAACGTTCAGGCCACGCCCACCGAGAGGATCGACGCAGTTCATAGACCACGCCCATAATCAATCCACGCCCACTGATCTAACCACGCCCACTACTCTCTCGAGGCCACGCCCCCCAGTCGAAGCCCCGCCCCGGAAGTGGAGGGGCGGGGCGGCGCTGTCGCAGTGCGCGGCCGGAGGCAGCGGAGCCGCCGGCCCCGAACGGCCGGGTCGGGCCGGGCCATGAAGGGGAAGGAGGAACGGGAGCGGGAGGGCGGCGGCGGTGCGGCCGGGCCGGGGGCCGCGGGGCCGGGAGCGGGGGGAGGCAGCCCCGAGAAGAGCCACAGCGCGCAGGAGCACAAGGAGCAGGGCAACCGGCTCTTCGGCGGCCGCAAGTACCCCGAGGCCGCTGCCGCCTATGGCCGCGCCATCGTGAGTGTCTCCCGGGCTTCCCCGTCTTCTCCCACCACCCGGTCGTCCCAAGTCCCGACGTCCCGGTGTTCCCCTATCCCGGGCCCTATCCTCCCCAGCGATGCCCACCTGTCCAGGGCCCTGCCCCCCCCACACCCCAGTGCCCCCCTGCCCAACACCCTGTCGTCCTTCCCCTCCTCCCGGGTGTCCCTCTGTCCGGGGCTGTGTCATTACCTGGTGTCTCCTTGCCCAGGGCCCTGTTCTCTCACCCCCTGGCATCCCCCTGCTCAAGGCTCTGTCTGTCTGCCCCCCCCCCCCGGTGTTCCTTCCCAGAGGTCCCTGTTCTCAGGGCTCCCGGTTGTCTCCTGCCCACTGGTGGCTGTAAGGCTGTGGGGCCAGGTTACCCCCCGCACCTCCCTATGGAGCTACAGCTCCTAGCTTGTCCCTTCCCTGCTGAGCTGGCATTCCAAGGCTGGGTGACAGCATTCTGTTGTCCCACACCCGTCACTTTGTCACCCGGCTGCTCCCCATGGCATCCCCGTGGGCAGGGAGGTGACGTGTGGTTGCCCCGCAGAACCGGAACCCTTTGGTGGCCGTGTATTACACCAACCGGGCGCTGTGCTACCTGAAGATGCAGCAGCACGACAAGGCACTGGCCGACTGCAAGCGGGCCCTGGAGCTGGATGGGCAATCAGTCAAGGCTCACTTCTTCCTGGGGCAGTGCCAGATGGAGATGGAGAACTACGACGAGGCCATCGCCAACCTGCAGAGAGGTGAGCAGCGGCCAGGGGAGGGCCGTCCCCATGGTGTGGCACAGGATTCAGATCTGCTTTGTTCCCCCCTCCTCCCACTGCAGCCTATAACCTCGCCAAGGAGCAGCGGCTGAATTTTGGGGATGACATCCCCAGCGCGCTGCGCATCGCCAAGAAGAAGCGCTGGAACAGCATTGAGGAGAAGCGGATCAACCAAGAGAACGAGCTGCACTCTTACCTGACCAGGCTGATCATGGCTGAGAAGGAAAGGTAACGGCAGCCCTTGTTCCACTTGACTTCCTGAGCTCCGAGGTGGGGGTGATGTGTGTGGGACAGGAGGTGGGAGAAGCCGCGAGCTGCTGGGAGGATCTCAGTGTGCCATGAGGCTGTTGTGGCTCTGAGTGCAGCACCCCACCCTCTGCAGTGTGCAGAGCCCTGGGGCTGGGTCAGCAGCAGTGTCTTGTTGCTGCTGCTGCTGCTCTGTGCTTTCACCAATGCCTCTGTCACAGGGAGCTGGCTGAGTGCCAGAAGGCTCAGCAAGAAGAAAACGTGGATGAGAGCCGGGGCCGTGTTCAGCTGGCTGGCATTGAGGCCAAACACGTGAGTGGCTGTGTGGGCACAATAGGCAGGAGGGAAGCAGGGCTCCCCAAAGCCTCCCTGGTGCTGCTCCCTCCTCTCTTTGGCTCCACGCGAGCTGCTGTCACAGGGTTTTCATCCCCCTCGTGTGTTCTCCTCTCCCCTGTGCTGTTACCCTCCTGTCCCAGCCAGGCAGTGGTGCTGCTGCTCATGCCCTGCCAGCTGCATGCCCGTGATTCCTCGACAGCTGTGTGATGGGAGCAGCTCGTGGCTGCCTGTAGGTCTGCGTGGTGTCCTGGAGCAGGGGACTAATCCTGGGATAAAAATAGCCCTGCAAAGGATGGTTATTTTTAAGCTGGATCATTTTTGCCACGCAGATCAGCCTGGAGGGGTGGGAACCAGAGGCTGTGAAACAAAGAATCTGGCTCTGAACTTGTGGCCGAATCCCTGCCCATGCTGTGGGATTGGTCCCTTCTGTGGGCAATAAGTGCTCAGAGCAGCCACAAAGTGTGGGCTTGCTCCCTGCCTGCAGCTTGTTGACATGGAGCTGCGCCCCCACTCAATAAAGGTTCCTCTTCCAGGACAAGTACCTGGCAGACATGGATGAACTCTTCTCTCAGGTGGATGAGAAGAGGAAGGTGAGTGTACTCCTGCACATGCTCCCTGCTCTCCTCTGGGCAGGACTGCTTGCAGGAACCCGCTTTTGTCCCTGCTGCCAATATGGATTTAAATCTTCCTCTGTCTGAGCTGATGCTCTGCACGGCTGCGTCCTCACCACCACCTCTCAGCCCTTTGTTATTTTTGCTGCTGCAAACCTAACCCAGCTCTGCTTCACTCGAGCCAGAAGCGTGACATCCCTGACTACCTATGCGGGAAGATCAGTTTTGAGCTGATGAGAGAGCCCTGCATCACACCCAGCGGGATCACGTACGACAGGAAGGACATAGAGGAACACCTCCAGGTACTGCAGAGATGTGGGCTCTTCTGCACTGCTGCCTCCTCCCCTGGCAGCACTGGGGAGTTTTGGGCTCAGATGCTGCACCTCACCCTCCTCCCCCCCTTCCATGCTGCTGGCCTGGGGCCAGGCACGCAGTGTAACCGGTTCCTGGCCACCTCCCTTGCAGCGCGTGGGTCATTTCGATCCTGTGACGCGGAGTCCCTTGACCCAGGACCAGCTCATCCCCAACCTTGCCATGAAGGAGGTGATCGATGCCTTCATCTCGGAGAACGGCTGGGTGGAAGATTACTGATGGCCGAGGGGTGATGCTGCTCCCTCTCTTGTGGGCTCACCCCAGCTGCAGGCTGCTCGTGCTGGACTGGCACCATGCCTTACTCCCTGTCTGTCTGTCCCCCTCTGCTCTGGGTGCCCAGAGACCCGTCAGCAGTGCTGAGTTGAGGGTCCATCGCCTTCTCCCCTTCCTGCAGAACTGCAGCAGCTGGGTGGGAGTGTGATGCTGGGGGAGCCCTGGCTGCTGGGGGGGGGGGGGGGGGGCAGGAAAGGCCCAACAGTGTTATCATCACTTCGAGGGAAGAGACGGGACCCCTCCATGCTGACAATCTCCAAAGGTCACGCCCCGTGGAGCTGCCTGGGGTGAGTGCTGGTGCTCCCTGCACTGCTCTGGCCACATCCCCTCCCTATGTACATAGGTTTTCTTCCCATTCCATCACCTGTGGGGACAGGGTCATGTCTCGCTGGTTCCTGTAAATAGCCATGTGCTGGGGTGGGAGATGTTTTCTCTGCCTATCCTGCCTTGCTCTGGGGCTTCCAGGAAACCACTGGCCCTAGGCTGGAAGGGGTGGCTGCCTGCATATACCCTCCCCTGCCAGCCCTGGTGCTGGTTTCTGGGACCAGATTCATTTTCCTTCTAATGAAATCCCTTTTGAGAAGAAAAAACAAAACAGAAAACCACCAACCCTGCATTGGACTGAGGCTGCAGTGTGGGGTGGCATCGGCATTGCTGGGTGGTCGGCCTGCAGCCTGCCTGGCTTTTGAGTGCTTTCTGGACAGTTTGCCAATGTCATTAAAACAAAATGAAACAAAAAAACATTCAGCAATAAATGTGGAAAGAGCTCGAGTGCTTCAGGAACCTTTATGCCATGGGCTGGGGAGAGCAGGGTCCACTGTCCAGTTGGAGGGGCAGCTGTCCCAGGCGTGTCATGGGCGCTTGTGCTGATGCATTTGAGCTTTTTTATGCCTAGGTCAACCTGAGCCAATCCTTTGAGGCACCAGGGATGAGACTGGAAGGTGTGTGACTGGGGTGTGGAGATACATAGCAGCCCACTGACTGTGGCTGGGACCTGGGGGCTGTTTGCTCCCATCCCCCTTTTGTTGCCTTGGGCTCAGTGCTGGCCACCCCTGCACCCAGAAAAGGCTGCTCCAGTGTACAGCAAAGGGCAGCAGCAGCCCCCATGCCTGACCCACCCTGCCGGGGCGGGCTGAGGTTCATGGCAGCTGTGGCAACAGGGATGATGTAACACCTGCAGCATTACATCAGTGTGTCAAGTTTAATCCAAGCGGGTGCAAAAAACCCAGTTAAAAACCACAGTTCAGATGCTTGGTCCCAAAACCAGGGTTTGAGGGGTGGCTGTTGGCACTGCCCTGGTCCCAAGCCCACGGGATGCTCTGGGATGATACAGGGATGCTGGTGGCAGTCCTCAGGCACAGTGGGATGTAGGCACTGGCACTACCCCAGGAAAGTGGAGATGAAGACGCTGGTGTCCAGGTTGAGTGTGGCGTGCCACCAGCGGTCAGGGAAATACAGCACCTGCAGGAGAGCACATGAAAAGTGCCTTTTGGGGCTGAGGAGGCAGCCCTCTGCCCTCCTGTACTTTACAGCAGGATGAGGAGGGCATGAAGCTGCTGCAGGACTCACCTCCCCGGGCCGGATGGTGCACTCCAGTGGGCGTTCCTCTGGTGGCAGCGTGGGGTAGGTGTGCTGAAGCCAGGCCAGCGTGGTCTCATTGGGGTGGAAGTGAGGTGTTTTATCGGGTGGGTAGAGGAACCAGCGCTGGAAGGAATGCAGCAAGGAGGCTCAGCCCTCAGTGATCCCTCAATGCACCCCTATTTTCCCTGTGAGCAGTGCTCACCTTCCTGCCAAAGATCACCTCAGAGTAACCGGGGCCGTGCCAGTGGAAGGGAACACCAGAGCCTGAGCCTAAGGGGTGAAACGTGTGCTGTGCCAGCCCTGAGCTGCTCACACCCCACACCCAGCCCAGCACCCACCTGCAATCCCAAAGCTGTAGGCTCCGCTGGTGCCCGGGATTCGGAAAGGTGGTGGCACGTAATGCTGGAACAGGGATCCCCACTCAGTGAAGTTGTTGTCCCCGAAGAAATAAAGGGTGTCTGAAGGAAGGGGAGGGGCACGGAGCCGTGAGGAGCAGTGAGGGATGGGTGCTGGAGCTGTGTGCATACAGGGGCTGTGCTACCCACCGCTGCCCAGTGCTGCTGGGTCCTGTGGCTTCAGGAGCTGCTCCACGTACTCGTGGAAGGGGACATCCACTGCGGGCAGAGGGACAGCTCAGGGAGCTGCGGGGATAGCGGGATGGAGACAAACAGCCCCCTCTGTGCCCTCACCTTTGCGGTAGGAGTACGTGTTGGCCGTGCTGAGCCGCACCAGGCTCTCCCCGTAGGCAGCAAGCAGCTTCTGGCGGGTGCAGAGGGCCTGAAAAGCCTGCAAGCCAAATCATCACCAACCCCGTTGCCGCTGCTCACCTCGCTGCCACCCAACCCTGCGTCCCCGGCACTCACCGAGTTGTCGGTGACCCCGCGGAGGATGACGGGCTGGGAGAAGGCGAACCTGGCAGAGAGCAGCGCGACCGGGGGGGTCCCCAGCGGGCACCGGGAGCTGAGACCCACCCCAGGGCAGCGTGGCTGCCCCTCTCACCCTGCCGTATCTCCCCCCTCCCTCATCCCGGAGCCGCCCGTACCGCTGCAGGAAGATCGCGGGGCTCATGGAGCCGTCGGTTCTCAACACCGTGCACCGCTGCTCCTCCGGCACATCGCCCGCCTGCCTGCAACGGGAGCGCGCTCGGTGCCGGCCCCGGTAGCAGCAGCAGCAGCGGCAGCGCATGCCGCCTTACCGGCCGCCCTTACCAACCGCCTGCATCGCCTGCGAGCCGGGCCCGGGCCCAGGTTAAGGGCAGCAGCACCGCCAACATCCGCCGCGCTGCCGCCATGGCAGCGGCCCCGGGACTACAGCTCCCGGCGTGCACCGCGCCGCATCACGCTACGGCATCCGGCGAGGGACACGCTTTAAAGGCGGCACGCCTTAAAGGGGCCATGCCTTAAAGGGGCTACGGCTGAGCCTATTGGGAGGTGGCCCCCACAGGGTTTAGCGCAACAAGAAGCCGCGCTCAGCTTTGGGTTTAATTCAGTACAAAATGGCTGCCCCCAGAAATAAATACAAAGAGAGGGGTGGGAGGGCTGAAGGCTGCATTGCTGCAGCAGAAGCCTCCCAGCACCGATTCCCCAGCCCCCACAGTCCTGTTGCTCCCGTGCTGCTGTTGGGCTCAGGTGTACTCGCAGAGGTGGCCGCAGCCTGCCGGGCAGTGTGAGCTGGTCTCCAGCCACTTCATGATGTGCTGCAGATGGCCGCCGTGGCTGCAGCCCTGGCACCAGACAAAGAGCCCCTTCACCACGTGGTGGCACACAGCGCACATGCTGGCACACTGCCGACACCTGTGCCGGAGAGAAGGGGTGAGTCAAAAGCCTGATGCTGTGCCCCCCCCTCCTTCTGGTCCCTCTTGCTCCCGAGCCCTCACCTGTCACAGATCCACCCCCTGTTGCTCATGGGCCGCTTGCAGTTGCTGCAGTTGATGTGGAGGGTGGTGGAGGCTTGGTTGAGGCAGTTGATGGCACGGCAAGTGCTCAGCTTGATCACCTCGTTGGAGATGTTCCAGAGCTGGAAGCGCTGCAGCAGGTCGATGTAGGAGGTGTACCAGTGTTCCTGGGAATGAGTGCACACAGCTCAGTGCCAGCTCTCCAACACCATCCCAACCCCAGCACCAAGAGACAGAGCCCCAGCTTATTCCCACATCAGCAAGCTGCTGCACCAGCGCTGGAAAGAACCTTCCAGAAAAGGACTCAGATTAAAAACAGTGAGGAAAAGGCAGAGGGCACCCACTCCAGGGGCTGCAGAGGGGCTTCCTTTGGGTACCTGGGTCTGCTCATCGATCTCCTTGCGGATTCTGTCTCCCAGCACAATGAGCACAGACACAGCTGTCTGCACGTCCCCCTGCTCGGCGTAGAAGAGCAGTGTGTCACGCACAATGGGGTTGAAGAAGTCAGAGGGCAGGCGGTTCTCATAGAGCGAGTGGGAGATGGAGATGAGGGAGAAGGACTCCACGGGTGTCAGGGACACCGTCTCGGCCTCATTGCCGCTGACATGTGGGGAGTCAGCCTTGTCCTGCAGGTGGTCCAGGGCTGATGGGTTGTCCACAATTTCGTGGCGCAGGGGGAAGGCTTCCTGGGGAAGGCTGTACTCCTGCTCTTCTGCTGCAAGGAAAGCCATGGGGAATGAGTACAGATGGACAGGTGAAGATCCAGCTGGATGGACAAAGGACAGGAGCAGCTCTCGCTCACCGTGTGGGTTCTCGTGGTCCATCATATACAGGTCATCTTCATCTGCCTCCACGTCTCCCAGCAGGTAGTCTGCAGGGACATCACTGCCCTCTGTCTCCTCATTGTCTGTGTGCCCAGGAAGAGAGAAATCAGCACATCACCCTTGGCCACGGGGGGATGCACACCCCAAGGATGTGCCCAAGCATCAGCAGACCCCCGTTACAGGATACATGGATAATTTCATCCCTTTATCCCATAGCAGAGCCACCTATGGCTAGGACTGTGCCACCAGTGATGACCTGAGCAACAGCCTCAGGACTTGGACTGTGCCCACCCCATAAACCTTACCCTCGTTGTTGATCAGAGTGGAGGAGGAATCCATGAGGATATTTTCTGTGCGGCTTTCTCCTTTGCTGCGATCCAGCCTTGACTCGCTGCCCAGCCCAGAGGGGATGTCCTTCAGGTTAAAGCTACAAGAGAGGCCACTTGCTTAATTTAAAAGTCACAGCATACAGACTGGCTGTATGTCTGCAGCTGGCATTTCAAAAAGACATGGTAGTTCTTGCTGAGGGCAAAGTCAGCTGTCCCCACTTTATAACTTAAAAACCTCAATCCACCACAATTGTTAGCACAGCCCTTTCTCCCTGTCTGGCATCTCCGTGCACCCATCACAGAGGCGTCTCCCTAAGCAACTTCAGAGCTGAGCAGACACTTGACTCCATTTCTTGATGTTTACATTCAGCTTAGAAGTGGGTAAATAAGAGCTGCCTCTCTGCATGATGCTCTATTTGTTATGCATCGCTGCTCACAGGCTCCACCAGGACAGAAAAGGAACTGAAAGGAGCTGACACAGAGCCACGCTTTCCAGCCTGGATCTGCGGTTTTGAGGTGATGGCAGTGACTTGCCTGGCTGCAGAACTTGGCTGGTGGCAGGTCAGTGTTTGAAGTTATGGAGTCTTTGCTGCTTATCCAGGGAGCCCAGCCCTTTCAGTTCTAAGAACTAATTAGGAGCCCTCACTCCTCACTTTCATATGTCACTTGGAAGAGGAAAAACAAGTTTTCCTGCTTCATCAGCACACAATGAAGTTCCAAACCCCATGAACTACAAACAGAGAGGAGCTGTCCTCTCCCTTCAGAAGACGACGACCTCTCTGACTGCAGCAAGACTGGGGGGATGGGAGGGTTCTGCATCCCCAAATCCCAACGCAGCCAGCTTCATACCCTGTTTCAGACAGAGGAAACAACAGCAGAAGCCCACAAGGCTTGAGGCCAGGCTGGCCCTCTCTTCTCACACCTACATGGGAAACAGCTGCACTCAGATGATACCATCCTACATAGCAGCATGGGACTGAAGCTGGGGTTCTGCTCTGCTGCTTGTGGAGCTGCTCCCTTACCTGTTCATGAGCGGGAGAGTAGTGCTGCCCTTCCCCATGCTGTGATTGAGGTTGGTGGATGACACGGTGCCAAGGCTGGAGTAGATGATCCGGAGCATCGTCCACGTTTGAGCCACCTGTGTATGAGAGCTGTAGTCAAGACTTCACCTCTTAAAAAGCAGCCCCTGATTTCCATCATCTGTCAATCTACCAAGCTAAGAAGGTCCATGGGGACGTCAAGTTTCTGGGCACAGAAAGAAATTTGTGCTTGCTGTGGGCAACAGCACTACAGATCTGTGCTAGGGCTGAGTGAAAACTCCCGAGGACAGCTTCAGGGCAAAAAAGGGACAAAGGGACCAAATAGCAGAGCCAGGACCTCCACCCATGCTCACCTGGTTGCGGTCCAAGCCCTTGGCCACCTTGGCATTGTGGTCACAGAGCTCGGCCAGGGGTCTGCCAGCCAGTGCGTACTGCTTGGCAGTGTGCACAAACCAGTCCATGCTGCCACTTTCCACGTCTGTCTCGAAGACGCTGAGGGCACTGGAGGAGGAGATGTACTCAAACTGCTCTGTGGGGTCCAGCTTGCGCTTGAAAAAGATGGGGTGGCGGCGGTCCCCAATGTAGGGCTTGCGGTTGGAGTCAGAGGAAATGAGACTTTCCTTGGCTGCGAAGGCCAGGTCTCCATAAAGGCTGTAGCACAGCCCCTCAGGGTTGGCCCGATCGATGGGCTGGCTGGCATCTTTGAAGATGTGCTGGTAAAGGGTGCTGTCCTTGGAGCCAGACAGGAGGAAGTAGGGGTCGTGGAGGTGACGCCACACGATGCCCGTGGTGACGTCCTTGTGCTCCTCAAACATGGCAGAGGGGATGAAGGGCCGCCGCACATCCCAGACGTAGATGTTGTGGTCCACCATCATGGAGCAGGTGGCAATGTGGTGCTTGCACTCCGGCCGCCACTTCACCCGGGCTACAGAGGCGATGGTCTGCACGCAGTAGATTTCCTTGGCCCGTGTGGTGTTCATGTCCCAAACCTTCACCATCTTATCCCGGCCGCCTGTTGCCAGCCAGCCCCTGAGAGAAGGATGAAGGAAGATGATGACACTGGACAGTAGGACGGGTGGTGCCCACAACACAGATGTACCCATGTACCCTCTGCTCTCAAACAGCGAGGTCAGACAGCACCTCTCCCTCCTGTCTCAGAGTAAGGCCCTGCACTTTTGAAACCATGCTCAACTGACAGGCTCCCAGCTCCTCCTAGCCCCTTCTCCATCCTCAAGAAAAACTTGTTTCTATCTTCCAACACCAACGCAAGAGGCTGGGGTCAGAGAGCCTGCTCTGCTCTGGAAGGCTCCAACCCATTTATAAGGCTTTCTGCTGCTAAGCTTGAGCAGCTGGCAGGGCCTGACTCTGTACCCACCGGTCCTCGGGGTGCCAGTCACAGCAGAAGACGGGGCCGTTGTGGGCTGTGAACATCCTCTCATAGCGGTCGGGCCGGCGGATGTCCCACAGCTGCACGTTGCCATTCTCAAAGGTGGCAGCAAAGGTGAAGTAGTCGCGGATGCTGAACTGCACATCACGCACACTCTCCGACTGGCCTGAGCAAGGAGAGAAGTTGAGGTGCAGTGGGACACAGCTCCAGCAGTGCTAACAACTAAGAACTGAAAAACCTCGGCAGTATTGCTGCTGGGAGGGACGTGAAGTCCCCCAGCCCTGAGAAGAGGGAAGGAGGGCCCGATGCAGTCCCAATGAGCCCTACTAAGCCCATACTGAGCAGCCAAAGCCTCTCAGCTCCCCCCCTGCCGGCTCCAGGCACAGGTCTCATGCTCAACCCTCCTCATGGTTCTGGGCAAGCACAGGGGCAAGCAAGAGATTGGGTTCATACCGGAGAAGGTGCTGACAGAGTCCTTCTTGCGCAGGTCAAAGCACTTCATGTAGCCGTCCTGGGAGCCGCTGAGCAGCATATACACCTCGGTGGGGTGGAAGCAGACTTTGTTGACAGTGCGCTTGTGCTCGGTGAACAGCTGGTCCTGCTTATTGCGGGATGGCTTGCCCAGGTTCCAGGTGACCACCACGCCATTGGTGGCAGCTGTGGCCAGCAGGTTCTCATCCATCTGGTGCCACACCACGTCGGCGCAGCTGAAGTTCAGCGAGGGCTTGCGGCCCACACGGAGGTTCAGCTTCTCCACAAACTGCTCCTCTTCGATGGAGTAAATCTTGAAGATGTTACGGCCTGCCACCACCACCTGGGCTGCGTCGCGGCACACGCTGATGGCGTTGGCAGGGGCGTCCAAGTGACAAAACATGGTGCGCCCTGTCAGGGTGTTGCCCCCCAGGGCCGTGCTCACCCTGGCCATCTTCTCCATGGCCGTCCTTGGCGCAGGGTCCACTCTCTGGGAGCGGGCTCGGAGGCTGGCAGCCCCGCAGGCTGCATCCAAGCCCCAGCGGCCGCCCCGTGTCCCCTCAGCCAGCGCTGGTCCAGGGGTGGGCACGGCTCCGGGGTGTTCTGGGTTTGCATCAACTGCGTGGGAAGCAGAGAGGCCAAAGCTCACTTGGTACCTGTGAGGAGAGAGACAGAGCTCGTGCCAGGCTCAGTGACCACTCCCTGGGGTGCTCCCCAGGTCTCCCTCTGCTACCTCTGTGCGTAGGAACAGCTCCCTGTGGGGCCAGGGGCTGCTGTGGGACACAGGGACTGCCTGCAGAGCTCCCCCCCCCAGCCCCTCTCCATCCAGCCAGGCCCCCTGAGCCCCTCAGAGCCTGCATTCCCTCATCTCAGGTCCTGCTGCAACCCACAGCTCCCTCAGAGCCCCTTCACAGCACCCACAGGGCCTCCTCCAGGCCCACAGCCCCCTGAGAACCCCTCAGAGTCCCTCAGGGCCCCGCCAGGGCCTGCTGCAACCCCATAGCCTCCTCCGAACCCTCTCAGAGCCTACTCCCGACCCACAGCTCTCTCAGGACGCTCTCGGAGCCCGCTGTCACCCTCTACGCACCACGGGTTCACCCCTCGGAGCCTCCCATCGCCTCTCGTACCGCAGCCCCGCCGGCTGCACGAGCCCCGCAGGCCCCGCCGGCCCACGCCCCGCCCACTTCCGCTAAGCCCCGCCCCTTCCGGCGCGACGGAAAGGGAGGACAACGCCGTATCAAGCCACGCCCCTTCACCAGGCCACGCCCACTCCTCGGGCCACGCCCCCAACCAGGCGGCACCCATTGGTTAGCTCACGCCCACTAAAGTAGGCCACGCCCCCTTTAACCAGACCACGCCCCCGTATCTAGGCCACGCCCACAAAAAGCATCGGAGTGCCTTTTGGGGGTGGGGAATCGGGGGCACGGTGGGGGGATGGGGGTGCGCTGGGGGATATGGGAGCTATGGTGGGATGTGAGGGAGTGCTGGGGGTTATGGGGAGACGTGGGTGTTTTGGGGGGTTTCCGGAGGCTTGGGGAGATATGGAGGTGCATAGGGGGATATGTGGGGCGCTGGATATGGGTGGCTCTGGGATGTTCCTGGGGGTGCAGTGGGGGATATGAGGGGGTAAAGTGGGATATGGGGGTACACTGGGGGATATGGAGCCTATAGGGGGCTGGATTCAAAAATGGGGATGTGCACCGGGGATATGGGAAGTGTGGAGAGAGCTGGGGGTGTGCTGGGATATATGGGGAGACACGGGAAGGGGAATGTGGGGGGAGTCACGAGGGTGCACAGGGGATATGGGGTTATGGGAAGGTATGGCAGATGAGCTGGGGGAAGTGGGGAGGCACTGGGGGTATGGGGATACACCGCAGCTTAGGCCTACATGGGGGATATAGTGGTGCACTGAGAGGTTTGGGGAGATGAAGGATATAGGGCTGCACTGGAGATAAGGAGGAATTGGAGTATGAGGGTGCGCTGGGGGGCGTGGGGGTGCACTGTGCCATAGTGGTATGTGGGGGTGGATGAATAGGAGGTGGGTTTGCAGGAGGTTGGGGTACACTGAGGGGATGCACTGCAGAGGGTGCTGATGTGGGACCAGCTCTGCTGGCACCCCCAGCCCAGGGCACCCTCAGACCACACTCCTACCTCACCTGTGGCTTTGCTCCCCACTTCCATCTTCCTTTGGGGGCTACCCCTGCTCGCCCCAGTTCTGTGAGGAGGAGTCCCTACACGTGTCCCCACCTGTCCCCTTTGGGTGCCCAGCACCCACTTCCCGTAGTGACGTGCTGGCAGTTTTAGGGCTGCCACCCTGACCTGGCGCACTCCAGCCCACTTTTAGGGCCAGAACCTTGGGCTGTTTTGGGACCAGAAATGGGCATTTTGGACAAAAGGAGCCAGCGGAGGCGGCGGGTGGTGCAGCAGTTCCTTCCCGGCCGTTACAAAGGCAAAACAACCCGAAAGCGTGTCCGTGTCCGTGCCCGTGTCCGTGCCCATACCCCATGCTGGCTCAGCCCCCAGCTCCCAACACGTGGGGCACCCCGAGGTGCTGGCTGGGCCCTGCAGTTGGGGCAGTTTGGTGGCACCCGGGCGATGGCTTTAGGTCTGGAAGAAGCGGCGTTGCATCTCGAGGTGACGTCCCCCTGCCTTCTCTCGATGACCCTGCTGTCCCCGTGCCACCTGCGAGCCGCAGCGGGACACAGGGCCGGACCCCCAGCCCCATGGGGACAGTGGGACCCATCCCAGACAGATGAATCACCTCTGGACATAGAGTGGCCACAGTGGCGGTGACCCCACATCCCTCCATGTTCCCCAGGCAGTAAAGGGATGACAGCCCCTAGCATCAAGGGGATGTTGCCCCACTGTCCCCAGTGGAAATGGGGCACAGTGATGTTTGAGGAGGGGGAGGGAGACCACGGCCCAACTAGGAGAGCTGTGTGGAGGGGCTGAGTGGCAGCAGGGTGGCGGGTGCCACTTGTCACTGTCCCCCCTGCTGTGCCACGAGACTGAAGCAAGCGAGCATGCGAGGGTGGAGGAAAGCATCCTATGGATGGGCGAGGGGGGACGCACAGCACGGGGGGGTTGGCTTGTTTCTCCCATCCAGGGGTGCCCATGGCTCTGTGCAGGGGGTCCCAGGCTCCCATCCGTGCAGCACCCATGGGTGCCAAAAAGCAGGGATCTCCTCTTGCCGTGCCCGGGCCCCTCGGTGGCAAGTTGGGGGGGGTGCTGGCATCCAGGTCGTCGAGGCGGGGGCTTTACATGTGGGTCAGTTGAATGAGCAGCGTCTTTTGCACCCCCCCTAATCCTGCTGACGGGAAGAAATGGGTTGGGTGCCGTCGCAGCTGGGTTTAGGGGGGCTGGTCCCCATCAGGTGGACGCTACTCGATGACCATGCAGCAGGGCAGGTGCTGGGAGAAGTACTTGAAGAGCTCTGGAGTGGCTCCGGGGCAGTTGGTGAGCTCCAGTTCCTCCAGCTCCTGCAGCTGTACCAGCCCCGAGAGGCCCGTGGTGGTCAACAAGGGGCAGCCTGCAGGTGGACAATGTCACCATCACCATGGTGTTCCCATCCTTGTCCCCCATCCCCTTCCCTGTGCCCCCATGTGGGTGCCATAGGACTTGAGGTTCCCTGGGCTACAGGAAGCCTGCCATCATGGGGGTCCTTATTTCTGTTCCCAAAGACTGTCCTTGTCCCCATTCCCAGTCACCCCCAGCCCCACGTCACCTCATGCACAGGTCTCACCAGCAAGAGATAGGAGGCGTAGGCTGCCCATGCCCAGGAGGTGCTTCAGGCCGAAGTCCTGCACCTGTAAAAGAAACAGGAGTGGGACCAGGATGAAGACAGGCAGAGGTGCCAAAAATGGGGTACAGCACCCGTGGATCCTGAGGCTGAGAGGATCAGGGTGGTGGGACTGAGTGATGGAGTAGGGTGGTGGAGCAATATGTTGGGTTAGAGTAAGGGAGTAGAGGAATGCAATAGGGTGATGGGCTGGTCCCCATCAGGTGGGTGCTACTCGATGACCCTGCAGCAGGGCAGGTGATTGATGGGACATGATTAAGCAGAGGGTTGTTAGTTAAGGTAGTATGGTTAGGTCATGGTTGGACATGATGATCTTTAAGGTCTTTTCCAATCTGAATGATTCTGATTCTATGATTTTATGTTGAGGTGGAACAAGGTGGTGGGACAGGGTGGTTGGACGTGATGGTGGGACATGACGGTGGGGCAGGGTGATGGAATAGGGGATGAGACAGAATGATGGAGCTGAGCCCTGCTGAGCCTACAGGTGTCCATCTCAGCCCCACATCACCCCTCTTCCCAGGGCTCTGCTGCAGACCCATGGCAGAGTCCTGATTTCCCCTCCCATCCCAGCCTGATGCCACCACCAGTGTGGACACATCCATGGGCTCCCAGTGTGGGCAGCCCAGCCCTAGTTCTCTCCTACCTGGCAGCACCAGCGCAGGTAAAGGCTCCGTAGGGATGACATGGTGGACAGGTAGCTGAGACCAGTGTCAGTGATCCTCACACACCTGTGAAGTCATAGGACAAGCAGATGAATTGTCCTTAGCCCATGACCGCCCTGCTGCACCCACCACCCTTGGCATGATCCCGTACCTGTCGAGCACCAGCTCCTCCAGCTTGTGCAGGTCACAGGCAATGTACTCCAGGGCCATGTCGGTGATGCGAGGGCACCAGGACAGGTCAAGGCTGCGTAGCTTGCGCAGGTTCTCAGCCACCAGCTCCACGCCATCATCTGTCACCTTGGAGCAGCCCGAGAGGCTGAGGACGCTCAGGTTGGGTAAGCTGTGCACCATGTTGACCACGCCATGGTTGGTGATCTCCCAGCAGGAATTGAGGCGCAGGGTATGGGTGGTGTAACCCTGCTTGGCGGTGAAGTAGGCGAGAGCCGTATCCGTCACATGGTAGGCTTGCAGGTTGAGTTCAGCAAGGTTGGGCAGGAGCTGTGAGATGGCTGCAATGGCATCATCAGCCACGTTGATGCAGTCGCTGACGCTCAGCGCTGTGATGCGGGCGTTGAGGCTCGACCACAGCCCGGCCTCCGTGAAGTCGTTGCAGCCTGACAGCTCCAGCCGCACCACACCCTGCATCTGCTCCAGCATCACCTGGCCAGGGGCAGCACAGAATCAGAAGAACCATAGAATCACAGAATCCTAGAATCACTGAATATCCTGAATTGGAAGGGACCCACAAAAATCACCTAGTCCAACTGCTGACTCCACACAGGGCCACCCAAACACTATGTTTGAGAGCACTATCCCAACACTTGTTGGATTCTGGCAGCTCAGTGCCATGACCTTGGGAAGCATGTTGCATACCCAGCACCCTTTGGTGAAGAACGTTTTCCTAAGTCCCACCATGACCCTCCCCTGATTCAGCTCTATGCCATTTCCCTCATTGCTCATCAGGCATCATCCCATCACTCTTTGGTTCTTCCCACTGCCCAGCCACAGCCTCACAGCTGCTCCTTCCTGGAAGGGATGGGTAAAGGCTGTATGTGCTCCCATGGGTGATGGGGATGAACAAGTGAGGAACAAGTAGGCTGCTGATGCTGCCTGCCTGCTGATAACTGGGAGGTGGGCCACACCCTTGGTGGGGAAGGAGAAAGCTCTTGCTGATGCAGACTGTAGCATGCTTGTTTCCAGGTGCTGTTGTGCTTGTGGATTGACACATCTGGACATGTTGTGCCGAAGACTGGCAGCGTTGCCACATGGTGGGGAATCAAGCATTGTTTCCCAAACTTTGCCTCCACGTTGGGTGCAAATAGACTATGGAGACAGCACTAGGGGCACCCATGGGGACATCTCTTCAGGGCAATTCATGGTGCCACCTTTCTGGCATCTAACCCAACCCCAGTCCCTGGCCACCTCACTGGTACTGAGGCCACCTACCTCCAGCCCTGCATCCGTGATGGTTGACCTTTTAAGGCTCATAGACTTGACCCCCTTCTTGGACAAGGGGTAGTTGTCAATGAACTCACAAATGTCCAGGTCGGAGACGCCCACGAGGCAGAAACCGTCAAAACCCCGCACAGCAAAACCCTGCAGGCTGACAAACTCCTTCTCGCCACCAGGCAGGACATTGTAGAGCTCTTTGGTGTGCAGGACAGGTGTCAGACCCACCCAAAACTTGGGTTGGTAGAGCACCCGCCGCCACGCCTTGCACACCTGTGCCAACACGCACTTCTCACAAGCCGAAAAGTACCAGAAGAGGCGGTTGAGGATCTTCTCATCCACCACCAGCTGCCTCTCTGAGGGTGAACCGGGCAGCCGTTCTGGAGAGGGATGCTCGGAGCCTGGAATGGCCTCGCTCGAGTTCAGTGCCACCAAGGAGGTGCCGGGAGGGGATGAGACGCCAGCCAGAGCGGCCAGGGAGAGCGGCGAGGCCAGGCTGGGGATGGGCAGGTCGCTGCGGGGGGCTAAGGCTGGGCTGAGGATGGCAGGCACGGAGGAAGGCTGGCACAGGCGGTTTTTCACGGCAGGGGTGCCTTTGGTGATGCTGGCAGAGCCAAGGCCGTTGGGCTGTGTGGGGATCTTCACCAGTCCATTGCGAGGCAAACATGGGGGCTTGGTGTCGCCGTTTCTCGGGTTCGACATCTTCCACGGGTCTCTCTGCAACACAGGGGTAGTAAGCAGATGTCAGCCAGCACTGGGCTCACTGGGATGCATGGCTTGGGTGACAGAGATCACACATGCCATGCTGTTCAGTGAGCCCATGCCGATCGGGTGCCACAGCTTGCAGCGGCACCACATCAAAGCAAGCCAATAAATATTTCAGCTGCAGCCAGACAGGCTTTCAAACAGCCCTGCCACACCCCACCATGCATTATTAATCACATTTCCCTCTATAAATACAGAGGTGAATAATTGATGGGGGCTTGCCCCCCGCCCCCCCACCAACCAGTGACTGGCACAGTGCCCTACCAGTGTCATACCCATTCTGCCAACATCCTGTGCCCCAGCACACAGCGCTCACCTGAACCAAACCCTGCCAAAGGACTAGGTTCCCATCTCCTTTAGGGCCCAGCTTGAGGTGGAGCCATAGGAGGCTGGGCTTCCAGAACACCCAGGGGCATGGGAGGAGCTGGAGCCTGCAGAAATGGAGCCCATGGGGATGAGACAGAGCTGTCACTTCCAGGTCCTGAGGGATGGGGACTGCTCAGTGACAGCCATGTCTGAGTGGCACATTAGTTTGTGCTTGCTAATGGGACCTGAGGACACAGTCACCAGCTCCCCCTCAGAACCACAACAAAAGCTGAGAGTAAAGAGAGAAAATACTTTGGATGGCTGAGCCCTGGAGGAGGGGAGCCTGGCAGAAAAGGGATAGGATGTGACTGTGGCTCCATTTCCATGTCCCTGCTTTCTGCCCCCAGGAAGGTGACCGAGAGCACCAAGAGAGTAGTGTGCTGGCTGGTGAGCCACATGTGTTGCGGGTGGCCCAGGGACACAGGCTCTGGGGCTGTCCCACCCTGGAGACAGTGCTGGCCTAAGCCAGCCTCTATGCTGCACTCTGACAGCCCCTACAACACCAGGACACAGCTGGAGATCTCCCTGCTGCCCCCAGCCCATTGCTCCAACCCTCCCATCATCCCCATGCCCTGCTGCATGGGGGAGCAGTCCCCTGAATTGAGAGACCAAGGACTCACCATCAGCATGGTGAGGCTGAACACCAGCTTTCTCCCAGACTTTACCCCACTCTTTAAGAGCTAGTTTTCTGCCCGTTCACACTGCAGATGGGAAGCAGCCAGTGGTGAAGCCTTTCACCTCTCCACAGCAGCCCAGCACAGTGGCATCAGCACCACCAGAGCCCATCCTCCGGGAATGGAGCTGGCCCTGAGCAGACAGCCTGGCGCCACTTCCTACTTGGATGCAGCCTCTGCTGCCTTCACTTACACTGCCCTACAGAGGGTTTGGGCCTCAGATGCTTGACTAAATTTGCTTGAAAGCAGGAGAAGAGGAGGGGAAAAAGGAAGAAACTTAAAACCGGCAGCTCTGAGGTTGGCAGCAATTAGGGAAGTGAACAGAACGTGCACCAGGGTGTCTAACACAGTGCTACAACACAAATCAAAACAGATAATTACTGCACAGCACAGAAAGGCTGTCGCTCCAGCACAGAGCCCACAGTGAGAGCAATTCACCATGCTGGCTGCCTTTGGGGAGAGGTCAGGTGGTGAGAGAGGGGCAGCCCATGGTCTCCAGACATCGTAAGGCAAGCCAGGGGTGGGGGCTTCCACAGGGGACAGCCATGGGATGAGACAGATGCTGACAATCATCAGACTGTAATTCAGCCAGATGGAGGTGTTGGCAGCAGTTACAACCAGCTGAGAGTGAGGTTCATCCTCAAGGCAGGGCTTAGGTGGTGGACTTCGTGGCTTTCACAGTTCTGCCTTGGGAAGATGAGCTAGCTCCCCCTGCCCCAGGCACTGAAGCTGCTTGTCTGACTCACAGATATCCCAAACCATGAATGAGCTGGGAAGTCACTTCAAGTAGAAATACAAACAGGGATGGAAGCCTCCTGGGCAAAGGCAGATTTCAGGCATGGATAGCAGGAAGCTGGGCAGGCAGGGATATGATTGTGTCCATCCAGGCCGACTGTATGTGGCTGCATCTCTCTGAGAAAATGGACTACCAGGGATTCTATCTGCCTGAAAGCACCAGGACCTGGGGAAGAGAGCATCTTGGAGATGGTGGCAGGGAGAGCAAGATGGGGATGCTTGTTGGCTTAATAATTACTTCTCCATTGCCTCTGGAGTTACCCCTCACTGCTACTGAAAAGCCCCCAGCAGCAACTCTACAGGCTCCTATGGCCCAGAGGGGAGGCCACATTTTGCTCCATTGTACAAAGTGCAAGTACAAAGTGCAAGTCCATCCTTCAGAGCTTCTGTGCACTGGAACACATGGATCACATCATGCCCTGCCCGAGGTCCTTTCTCTAATGCACTGGGACAGCCTTGGGAAGGTCAGTACAGACTGCACTCTCAAGCCCCACTTTTGATATCTTTGTCCCTTCTGATGTTCCCACAGTTCTGCAGATATCTGCACATACTTGTTTTTTACTTTTACTCTGAAGCAGAGAAACAGCAGAGATTTGGCCCTTCATCCTCTCTCAGAAGGAGTGTTAAATGCTTGGTATAATCACTCTTACTTTGGGACTTCACAAGAAGGACTCAGCTTCAGAGACCCTCGTGCAAGCTCCCTCTGCTCTCACAGGCCTAAGGGAGGGAGGTGTCTGCCAGCTGTACTAAATCTCAATCCACAGTGGAAGGAAACCTGACAAAAGCAAAGGGCAAGGTCTTTAAGTCTCCCAGATTCATTCCAGGATGCACATTTCACAGGAAATGTTATTGCAGAGAAATCGCTCCATTCATGAGGGCTTTCTCATCCACAATGAGTGATGATGCAGTTGTGGGGGGTGGAATTGACGCAGGAAGAGAGAAGAAAGAAGGGGGTCTAAGAGTGTGTCACTACAAACATTACGCAGATGATGAAGCTGGGAAGGATAAGACAAAAGTACCCAGGAAGAGAGCACTTGTCCAAACCATTGGAGTGTTTACTTTCTCCATGTGGTAGCAATGAGGGATGAGAACCTCAAGACACAGGTGGGGTGAACAGTCACCTGCTAGTGCTACCCCTGTGTACATATGGGCTCACTTAGAGAGCCCAGGCTGTGTCAGAGATACACTAGGTCAGGCTGCGGTCCAGCTGCATCCAGATTTGATGGCCACTATGTGCTCTGGGCCATCGGGGAAGCTCAGGGGACATTAGGGCTGGTAGGGCTCGGTGGTCCATGGAGGTCGATGGGGTCGATGCCCAGGTCTCGTTCAGCACTGCAGACAAAAGTCCTGGCAGCGGTCAGCACCGCGTAGAGCCACACAGTTCCCCTGCCCGTTCAGCACCACGGACGGCGACAGCACCCCGTTCAGCACCACGGACAGCGACACCGACCCCCGTTCAGCACCGCGGGGAGTGGCCTGCCCTGCCGGCCTCGGGGCAGCAGCATCCTGCAGAAACAGCCCTCAAAACGGCCCGAGAGACCCCAGTTGCCTTTGCTATCCCTCGCTATCCCGCTCTGTTGCCCCCCCCCCCCCCCCCCCCCGCTATCCCCCCTTTGCTATCTCCCCCTGCTTCCTCACCACTCCCTGTGAAGTCCCTCCTGTTGCCCCACCAGGTCCCTGTGAAGGGCTCCTGCTGCCCTGCTAGCTTCCCGTGCAGCCCTTTTATTACACTGCCAGAATCCAAGGCTGATGCAAAATTATTTTTGTCGAGCTACTGCTTTGGTGACAGAGAGCTGCTCGGCAGCAAGCAGCCATCGCTCACGGCTTCCTGCACACACACACACACAAACACACACAAACAGATATGCTTGGACACATGCACACACACACACATCAGAGCCCTAGGGGCTGGTGGATGCACCTTGCATGAGCCTCGGTACTGAGACACACATATACATGCACATATACACACACAAACAGAGATAAGCGCATGCACACACACACTCACGCAGGGTTGCATCAGCTGAATTCATTAGCCCATCTATTTTTACTAATGCAGCAAATCAAGTTGCTCTACAGGCAGAGAAAACACACCCGAGACACAGTGCTGTGGCAGAACACACAGCCAAAGCTTTTGTCCAGTGGCATCAAGGGTAACAGCTGCCCAGAACCACCAGCTGTGCACAACAACCCAAACCAACAGCAATGCCATGCTGGTTCCTGCTTTGGGGACAGAACCTGTAGACCAGAGCACATGGTAATAATAAAGATATCCCTCTGTAAAGACTGCCTTCCCCAGCAGTGCTCAGCAGTGTGCGAGTTGTCTCTTTCTCTGACTGCATCAGGTCAGCCCACTGTCCATGCAGTATGTAGTCAGGGGGGTATATGTATGACTGTCCTTTCAGTGTGCTTGGATCACCTTGGTAATGCAGAGGAGGCACTGAATCCCCCAAAGAGCCCTAGAGTTGGAGGGGCAGCTGGTGTGTTTAGGTGCAGAGAGGCTGCCTGTACATGCATGTGTGTATGTGCACATGTAGATCAGAGCTCTGGAGCTCAGGACTCACACATCAGCTGGGAGAGAGGCACAGAGCACAGCTCCAAACTCAGCACTGTGTATTGCAGGATGAAGCCTGCAGCACGAACCAGGAATTCGTGGTGAGGAAAAGACGATGTTCTGCTCTCTGTTGCTTGGCCCAGAGACCTGCTTCTGTGGTGGAAGCTGGGAAACTCCTTCCTAGGATTATCCTGAGAGGTCCTTGAGAGACTAGAGAGATTAGGGCAGCTCTCCTGTTCCTCTCCCTGCTCCCAGTGATGCCAAGTGAGCCCATCCCACCTTGCAGTAGATAAAAAGGCTCAGAGGACCCTAGGAAAACACCCAAAGGCCAAAGTTCCCTGCAGCAGGCAGTAGGGTCCCCTCTGGCTGCTACACACTTTTCCCATGTTCTTCCCAGTGTTTGTCATTTTGGTGTGATCCCAGCCTGTGTGGGAGGTGATGCTGGCCCCACTCTATGCCAGCCCATCCTCAGCGTCCAGGAGGGGAAGGAGCAGCACTGATTCCGGCCATAGCTGTTCCACACAATGATTTTCCCCAGGAGTGGGGATTTGTCTGGTTAATTTGGAAAGCTGAGCATGGCACGGAGTATGTAACTTTGTGGTGTGCCACTGCTGAGGCCCAAATCTCCCAAATATGTTAAACATTGTCCTCCTCCCTATCCCAGGCAGCTCCATGTTCCACAAGGAGACTCAGCAGGAGGAGTAATTCACATCCAATGATGGTTGTCAACAAACTTCTATGCACATATGCACAGACGTGGACAGAGTTGGTGACTGTGGCTGACCTGGGCTCACCTCCTCCAGCCTCCTTCAGAAGTAGTAGGCCTCACTGCTGAAGGGAGGATGCTCATGCTTCCATGTGCCTCAGCTAAGTTTCTCCCTGCTCCCCGTTAACCAAGGTGTTGTGTTGGAAAAGCAGCTCCTGTTGTGTAACAGCCAGAGTGTGCTCATTTGATGGAGCTGGGCACGCTGTAGCCCTGCTCCTTGCCCCTCTTTGTCCCAGGAACAGAGTGCTCAGACATAAAAGAAAGGTCCTGAGTGCTGATTAAGGGTCTCATCGAGGAGAGATGAGCCAACCCATGCCTGTTCCTAGGACATCAGTGTGCTTCCTTGGTACTGTGGGACAAGTGCCTCTTCCAGGGCCTTCAGATGTCTTCATCATTCCAGATGTGGCAATGGCCACACAAACAGCGAAGCCTTTTTGCCAGGCCAGTGTGACAGCCTGAAATTCTCTGCACCATGGAGCAGATCTGAGGCCCTGAGCAGGTCCTGGCCACAGGTGCCCATGATGGAATCCAGCACCAGTATCATCCTCTTCCCAGGCCACCAGCCCAGCCTGAGCCCTGCCCCAGACACAGGACCTGAGAGAACACAGAGCGAGACAGAATAGGGCTGAGGGAACTGGTGGGATATCAGGGCAGGGAGGCAGTGCTGAGCCACAGGACTGCTGCTGCAGGGTAATGGAGTTGCTCAGTGCTGACATAAGCTCAGAAAGTTGTTAGATTCTGGCCTCTGACCAAGGTCATGGCCCTGTTGCAAGGAGGCAATGCAGCCTCGGTGCTCCATGTTCTCTCACCCACCTGCTTCAATCTCCCCATCAACCATCAGTGTTGACGCTGTGTGATGGGGACTACTGGTGCTCCATAGGCCAGCAGCAGGCCTGAACCCAGCTCATGGGGCATTCCCACAACCACCTGCTTGTCCAGGAGCTGGACAAAGCTCCAGCAGAGAGAAACCCCAAGGAATACTTTCTGCTTTCCTTCCCCTTCCCTGAATGCTCTCCCATCCTCAGAGCACCTGAAGAATGTGTGCAGTCCCATGATGGGTGGGCAGGGACTTGGAATGGGTAAGAAGCTGCCAAAGGATCTGCGCTTGCCTGCACATTCTATTCTGCTCCTGGCACAGCATGAGCACAGCTAGTAGCCCCAAAAGCAATGGATTCCCAAGAGCCCTGGCCTGCCTTCTGTCATGCCATATTCCCATGGGGTGTGCAACATGGAGGTGGTCCCTCTGGAGGAAACAGAGGACCCTATCATCCCAATTGCCTTCCCACATGCCATCCCCAGCCCCAGCTTGAGCAAGGACCCCAGCACCCCCAGAAGTGGGATTTAGGGAGCCAGGAGGTTCCCAATACTGGGGAAGCTCAGCCACCACATCCCCACTGCAACAGAGAGGAAAACAGGCCTGGAGGATGGAGCAGGGATCGATGTGGGGGAAGCCAGCTCGGGGAAAAATAGATATCTATCTCATTAAAAATGGATGCTGAAGCGAGTCCTCCCCACTCCAAAGCCACCTCCCTCCCTCTTCCTGGTAACTGGAGTGAAATCAGCACTGAGCTTCCAGAGGAGGGGAAATGCCAGCACTGTGCATCTCTTGCTCTGCACTCAAAGAGTGCCCCAAAGCCTTCTGCTCCAGCCCCTGGCCCAGTACCCCTGTTAGAGCTCCCCTACCACAGAAGGACTCCAGTCTTTGCCATCAGGACACTATCACATCCTGCCAGTGCCACCAGATAAGGCTCTGGGGCACAGTGGAACCAAATGAACCCCGATAGTAATCTCAGACCCCCCCCACATCGCTGAGGCCATGGGAGCTCTGCCTTGATCTGGTTACAGCTCACCAACCTTGCCCCTTAGTTCCCCCATCATCTGGCTCAGCCTGTCCCAGCACAAGCAGCCTCTCTCCCTCTGTGGGGCTTCCATAGCCACTGTGGGGTGCTCCACACAGAGCTGGGATCCTGCTGTAGGGATCACCCCTGTGTGCCTCATCCCTAAGGTCTAGCCCTGCCTCTCTGTGTCCCCTTGGCCTCTAGGAGTGATGGTGATGGCAGTGTGTTGTTCCCAGACTCCATGGCTTGTGTCACCCCAGAACAGAGGAAAATCCCACTGTGTTGCTGGGGTGTTGTTGAGGCATTGGAGTGCCAGGTTGCTGAGGTGTCAGAGTGTTGGGGAGTCAAGGTGACAGAGTGATGAGGTTCTGGGGAGCAGGATGCCCAAGTGGGGGGTGACAAGGTGTTGGGGTTTTAGGGTGATAGGGTACCAGGATGTCAGGTTATTGGGGTGCTGAGATGCCAAGATGTTGGGATGCCACACTGCTTGGATACCAGAGTGCGAAAGGGGGATGGAGTGTAGAGAATTTAGGGTACCAGCCTCCTAGGATCCCACTGTGCTGGGGTGCCAGTGTGTTGGGATGACAGGATGACAGAGTCACAGTGTTATGAGGTTTTAAGGTGCCAGGAGTCTCATACTGTTGGTGTGTTTGGATGGTGGGGTGTCGGGATGATGGGATGCTGCAGGATCAGGGTACTGGAGTCCCATGGTTTAATGGTGCTTGGATGTAGGGGTCCCAGGATGATGAGGTGCAAGGATGCTGGGGCGCCGGGGTAATGGGGTGCTGGGATTTTAGATTGCCAAGCTGCTGGGATCCCACAGTGTTGGAGTGCCAGGGTTGTTGGGATGGGTGATGGGATGATGGGGTGGTGAGAATTTAAGGTGCCAGGGTAGCAGGGTAATGGAGTCCCGTGGTGCTAGAATGCTAGGATGCAGGGGTCCAAGGCTAATAGGTTTTAGGGTGCCAGGGGATACAGCTCCAGAGGTGTCAGTCTCTTTTACCCTACAGAACCATGGAGGAGGGTGAGCAGCCTGAGGGGGTGCTTCAGGAACTTGGGGGGTGGGAGGAGGGGGATCAGAAAACAGGCAACAAGGCAACAAACCCCCACCCTACCTCTCTCTCCATGCTGGTAACCGCACTCATCCCAAAGCCTCCCTACAGGACAGCCGGTGCCAGCCCACTCCCTGCCTTCTGGGCCCCCGTTTGGGGGGGGGTGGGGGGGAAGGGAGACGAGTGGAACGGAGAAGGGCCCCTCCGTTACCTTCTCCCTCTCCTTCCCCCCCGGCCGGGAGCACGGGGCTCACTCTGCCGCCGTTATATAACGGTGCTGCGGGATGCTGCACCGGGGGCTGCGGCCCCAGCCCCCTCCCCGCCCGCCGGGGCCGTACGGAGATGTGCGGGCTTTGTGTCGCAATGGTTTCCCGAGAGCAAATCACCACCATCATCATCATCAACAATAATAATAATTAAAAAAAAGAGAAAAACAAAACAACCCCCCCCCCCCCAAACAATAAATAAGCGATCCCTTACCTCCAGCTCTCCCAGCTCATGCCATGCCGTGCGCGGACAGCCGCTCCTTTCCTGCGCGAGGAAACCTCGACGAGGAGGAGGAGGAAGAGAGGAGGGGAGGAAGATGGGTGCTCCGTGCCGCTCGGCCTCAAGCCGAAAAAAAAAAAAAACCCAAAAAAAAACAGCGGTGGGGAGGGGAGAGGGCCGGATCCGGCTCGGTGCAGGGCAGCTGCGAGAGGCTCGCACACGCACACGCGCGCACACGCGCGCACACGCAGCCTCCCGCGTCCGTACAGCCGCCCGTTAAAGAGACACCGCCGCCGAGAGCGACAACGCAGCGCCGAGGTCCCCGCACCGATCCCGGTCCCCGCAGCACCGAACGGCAGCGACCAGGTGAAGGGGGAAGGAGCCGGGGAGCTGAGAGCCCCCGTACCGCGGGGAGGGACGGGAGGGTGGGAGGCACCGGAGGGAGGGGTGGGGGTGGGAGGAGGGAGGGAGGGATGCGGGGACGGATGGAGGGGTGGAGGAAGAGATGGATGGGTGGATAGGTGGAGGGGTACGGATTTAGGGATGGAGGGGTCGATGGATGGTGGAGGGATGGAGGGATGAATGAGTGGAGGAATGAAGGGAGGAAAGGGTGGAGGGATGGATGGAGAGAGGGATAAATAGGTGGAGAAATAGATGGAGGGATGGATGCAGGGACACGTGGATGGTTGGAGTGATAGATGGAGAGATGGAGGAAAAGATGAAGGGATGGAGGGATTGATACAGGGATGGAGGGCTGGATGGAGGGACAGATGCAAGAACAGATAGGTGGTCAGGTGTAGGGAGGTATAGATGCAGGGAGAATCATAGAATCATAGACTTGTGGAATGGCTTGGGTTGGAATCATCTGGTTCCAGAAGGATGGAGGGACGGAAGGATGGAGAGATGGATGCAGGAACAGATGAATGGAGGGAAGGATGAATGGACAGATGGAGGGATAGAAAGCTAGATGGACAAAAGAATGGATGGACTTAGGGGTGCTTGCTCTGTCTCTCTCCCCACCAGGACACTGGCAAAAGGCAATCCCTGTGCTGAACCCTCTTGGCTGGTAGCCTTGGCCCCACTGGCAGCCCCCAACTCAGTGGGGATGATCCAGCACCCTGGCAAGCTGCAGGAACCTGCACTGAGGGAAGAGCAGATGCGTTCACTGCCCCACTTATTCCTGTCTTGCCCAGCTCTGCACCCACTCAGCAACTCCAATGTGGGGCCCAGCTCCCCAGACTGGAAGGAAAGGGCTTAGGCTTAGTGCTTAACCCCTTCCCATTACACAGCACTGTAGTGGGGTAAGCTAGGCTGGCTGCCACCCGGCCAGGCCCTGGGGACGCTGATGTAACTGCCAGGATCTGGCTGCCTCCATTATTTATAAGGCAGGTCGGGTTTCGTGCTGGCAATGGGAGAGTGTTTGGGGGGAGGATGTACACACACACACACACACACACACACCCATAATCCCACCCCACAGCTGGAAGTGTTGTGTCCCCACAGTGTGCAACTGCCTCTGCCCCATGCGTAAAGGGAAGACAGCAGCCACAGGGGTGATGGTATGGGGAGCTGCTGGGGCTGGAGGCTGCTGGCACTCAGATGTGTCCCTCATGCAGGGACAGTGCAGCCTCTGCCACCTCCATCCTGCCCAGCAGGTGACAACTGTAGAAAAATGGGCTGGAGGGATCAGTGAGCAGGCACATGTGGGTTTGTGGCCTTTTCCACATCACACATCTGTCCCACCCTCAGTGACCCCAGTGAGAACCTGTAGGTCCTTCCCCCTGCGAGCCTTGTCCCCACAGGGATGTCCCTATGGGAACAGCCACCCTGTGTGGGCAGTGGGTGGCGGTTCACTCAGCTCCCACCCCTGCTACCCACATGGGGCTCTTGAAGGCTGCTGGGTTTGGTTCCCATGCTATGGGCCGAGCATCCTTGGGTCAGCCGGACCGTGGGTACCAAAGCTGGACCGCAGTGCGCAGGGTGCCGTCGCCGCGGCAACAGCGGTCGCCTAGCGATGGCTGTCTCCCGGTAACCCGTCGCCTAGCGATGGGGGATTTTTCACAGCTCTGGATGAAGAGATGAGGGTTATTTTTAGCCCGCCTGCAAATCAATAGGCAGCTCCATTCGCCGCCGGAGAGGATGCACGTGCCAGGGCAGCCTTGCCTGCTTCTGTTTTGGAGGCTGACGATGATGGGGACAGCCTGGGGACACCACCCTCGGTGCAGCCCTACTGCCCCCAGTGGGGCTCAGCACACCTCTGTGGTTCCCATCTGGAGTGCAATATCCTCCAGGTCTTGAAGCTGGGTGAGGGCAGAACCTAGAGGTGGGGCCCTCATTCTGCTGTGGGTACAATCACTTAGCTATTAGGACCCTCACCCAGCCAGGGGGACACTTGTCTTGCCATGGGGACCCTCCTCTGGCCACAGAGACCCTTATCCTGCTGCTGAGAGCCTCACCCACTTCTGAAATCCTCATTCTGTCATGGGAACCTTCTCTCACTTGAGGACACCCAACGCCAAAACGAGGTCCCTCACTTGGCCATGTGGACCCTCACCCAGCTAATGGGGAATCTTGTCCTTACATGAGAACCCTCTCTTAGCCATGGGATCCACCACTGTGCTGCAAGGACCTTCATTCAGGGATCCTGCCCACTGTGGGGACCCTTAGCATGCAGTTTCCCTCCTGACATCCCTCAGGACACTGCGAGAGGACAAGGATATATGTAGGGCCAGGGACCAGGACCCTCAATGTCTTGGGATCCAGCGAGGCTGGAAGCCAATATGAGGCCTCTCGAGCTATTTTTTGGGGATGATGTGGGTGCCTGACGCAGCTGCAGTTCCCACGGGTTCTCTTGGCTCAGTAGGAGCAGCTCCCCACGCAGCCACAGCTTCAGGAGGGGATGGGGAGCCCCAGCCTCTGAGCAGCACTTTAGGGTCAGGCCCCAGCCCCTTCCCCTCCGAGAAGCCCCTGCACCTTCCCACCCACCTCACAGCCCGTCTGCTCCCCCCCCAGGAGGGTTTCTACCCACCCTGCTCCACCGTGATCTCTGCCTATTTATGGGCAGAGCTGAGGCAGGATCAGGCCCAGACCTGCAGATCCCAAATCCCTGCTGGGGGAGGTCGGGGTCGGGGGGATGCAGAGCCGTGTCCGCAGTCACAAGAGGGCACTGCGAGCCCGCAGCATCCCGGCCCCGGGGCTCCTAGAAGCTCGAGGACCCCAAGCGACCCGAGAGCAGGGAGCCGGGCAGCCAACACCACGGGGGTGACAATGGCAGGATGTCCTCAGCGTGCGGACATGTGGCCCCGCATAGTCATGATGGAGGTGGCTGCGTGGTGACCCCTGCAGCAGGTGGGTGGTTGGGGTGGGAGGGACCGCAGCACAGTGTCATGGGGGGCAGGGGGGGCTCTGGAGGCGGGTTGGGGTGATGGTTCATAGACATGGCCTGGGGACACTGCCAGGGGACGTGGCCATGGGGCCAAAACATTCCAGTTGGTGGCATCTCTGGCTGCCCCCAGGGATGCTTCACCCCACCCCATCTCACTGAGTGACGAGTGGCTGGGGGCTGTGCGTGCTGTGCTGCACAGGGCTTTGCATCTTCCCAGTTCAGCCCAGTTCAGCCCAGTATGGACCCATTTCCACCCATTTCAGCTCCTTTCAGACCCAGTTCGACTCATTTCAGCCCGGTTCAGCCCACTTCAGGCCCGGCTCTGGGAGGTCGGTGGGCAGTGGTGCTGACCCTGCTGCCTTTGTCCATCTCCCACAGCATCCACCCTCTCCCGGTCTTAATTTTCCACGGATTCCATCAGATTGACTTCTTTCAGTGTCATTTCATGGCCGGAGGGCTCTGAATCCCTCTCCCCCCTCCTCGTGCCCGGCCCCCTCCTCTTCCCCTCCTTTCTCTTTCTTTCTGCCATCCAAATTTACAATCCCTCATTTCCATTCGGCTCCACCCTCTCTCCGGGGACTTTGTTCTCCGCCTGTATCATCGCATCGCAATTGTTCCGTGTTTATTTCAAACATTTTGGCGGGCTGTCACTCGATGGAAACTTAATTAATTGCAGGGTTTGTGAGCCCGGCACAATGGTGTCTGAAGGGAAAATAAAATAAAATGCCATAATTGGGAACAGCTCGCGGAAGAAGGGGAGATGGAGGAGATGCAGATGCGTGGCTGGCGGCCAGATGCTGATAGCGGCTGTCCAAACTGGGGGGAAATCTTTCCAAAGGGAGATTTGAGGATGGGATTGGGGGTCCCAGGGTGTGCCCACACGCTGCGGCCCCTTCTCGAGAAAATCCCCTCCGTGGGGAGGCAATGGGGGGTTATGGGGGGGACGTGGGGATGGGAGAACACGTGCCAACCCCCTACGCCCTGGGGTCCCCCGGTGGTGGCGAACCGATCTCCACTCCCCGCGTGGGATGCTCAGGGTAGAGGTTTGGGGGGTGAGAAGGAGGGGGGGCACAACCCCGCCCCTCCGCCCCTATTGGCTCAAAGTTTGGGGGCGCGGCGCTGATTGGCCCCCCCGGTTCCCACCCCCCCCAAATTCCCCAGCGCGCTGCGATCCGCGGCCACGGCCGGGGCCGCCGCCGCCTCCGCCGCCCCCGGGGCCGCCGCTGCCGGGAGCCCGGAGCCCCGGAGCGGCCATGCGGGCTCTGTGGGCGCTGTGCCTAGCCGGGCTGGCCGCTGCCCTCGGCAGCTTCTCGGCGGATCAGTGCAGCTGGAGGGGGAGGTAAGCTCCGGGATGCGTGGGACCCCAATCTCCGTTCTGATCCCGACCTCAGTCCCGGTCCCAATCCCGGTGGAGAAGAGAGCCCCGTGCATCTCCTAAGGCTGAGTCCTCGGATTTCTCCCTGCCTCAGTTTCCTCGCTCGAACCGATGCCCCAAAAGCTGCCCTCAGCCTGGAGGGGCTCCGAGCTGCTTTTCCACATCTCCCCCCCACTCACCCGTGCGTTCCTCCATCCTCTTCTCCACGCGGTGTCCCCGCTCCCTACAGCCCCGCGATTGGTTGGTCGGAATGGCTGCTGGGGCCCTAAAATTCTCCCCGAGACCCCAAAAACTCTTCCCGGGGCCTTTTCCCACCCCGGAAAGGCGCCGAACTTGGGAACAAAGAGCGGGGGCCCGGCAGGAGGGGCTGCGGCGGGGCCACGGGGCCGCGCAGCCGCCAGCGCCTCGGCCCGGACAAAGCGGCCGCCCCCGCTCCCCCCGACCCTAAAGGCGGCCCCGCTTCCACCGGCTCGCTGCTTGGCAGCCCCGGCGCCAGGAGCGGCAAAACGCTGAGCCGGGAACGTGAGAACCCGAATCCCACAAGAGCAGGGAGCGAGGTGACCCCCCCCCCCTTCCCCAACCCACAGATCCCAGCACCCGAAAAAGTCCGCCCAGAAAGGGCAAAGGGAATGGGGTGGATCTGGGGGCAAGGAGGGCGAGAACACGCAGGAAACATCCCTAGATGGGGATGGGGATAAATCACCAAACTGCACCCCAAAGCTGAGAAGTCAAGACTCTAGCATTACTCTTTGGGGTTTCCACACTCCCATGTGCAGACACCTCGGGTGGGTCAGGGATTGGGGTCTGCACTCGGGGTTGTGCTGACCCCATGCCCGGTGCCTTGCAGCGGCTTGTCACAGGAGGCAGGCAGCGTGGAGCAGCTCACCCTACGCTGCGCCGAGGGCTCCTTGGAGTGGCTGTACCCCACGGGGGCTCTCCGCCTCCGCCTGGCCCCCCGCCTGCCCCCCGCCACCACCTCTGATGGCCGAGACCCCCGACACGTCACCGCCTGCCTTCAGCCAGCCGGCACCTTCCGGGGTGCTCAGCTCTACCTGGAGCGAGATGGCGAGCTGGAGCTGCTGCTTCCCGAGGCAGAGGTGGCCCCGCGGCCCCGTGTGAGGTGTTTCAGCTGGCCACCCCATGAGCAGGTGGCCCTGTTCCTGCAGGCCACCCCACAGCGTGACATCAGCCGCCGCATCGCTGCCTTCCGCTATGAGCTGCGGGGGGATTGGCTCGCCCGGCCCGCGCTGCCCGCCGAAGGTGAGAACGTCTTCGGGTGCTTCAAGTGGGAAAACCTCTTGAAAAGAGGGATTTCTCTCCCCTCGTGGTGTGGGCACGCTGTGGTGACAATGGTGTTTGGTTATTCTAGGGGTGTGCCGGCCGTGCAACGACACTGAGCTCCTGATGGCCATTTGCACTAGTGACTTTGGTGAGTGCATCTCTGGGCTCAGGAGGAGGGAGGGAAATACAAAGTGGGATGCTGTAGGGATGGGGTGATGGGACAGCGCTGCTTCGAGAGCGCTGTGTTGTCCTCATCCAGCCCGTGGCATGGCCATGGTGCCCCGTGCTGATCTCATATGTCATGGCCCCATTCTGCATCCATATGGGGCCATGTGTTCCCCTTCACACCAGCCTGCAATGGGTCCCTGAGGCTGCTGGGGGATGGGGTTGAGGTTGGAAATGGGGACAGGGATGAGAATGGGAATGGGGAAAAGGAACAAGAATGGGGAACAGGAATGGGGACAGGAATAAGGATAATGATGGAGATGGGGATGGGTACAGGAATGAGGTCAGAAATGGCGAAGGGAATGGGGAAAAGGAATAGAAATGGGAATGGAGACAGGGATGGTGATGGGAACAGGAATGGGGAATGGAAATGGGAATAAGGAATGGGGATGGAAGTGGGAATGAGGATCAGGACAGAGAAGGGGAGGAGGATAGGGATAAGAATGGGGAAGGGGATGGAGCTGGGGAAGGAGACAAGGATGAGGATGTGAGGATGAGGATAAAAAAGAGGAAGGGCATGGAGACAGGAATGGGGATGGGGATGGGGGCAGATGCACACTCATCCCTCTTTGCCTTCCCCCACAGTGGTCCGCGGTACCATCCACAGCGTCTCCAACGACGCAGAGCTGCAGGAATCCGTCATCGGGGTGAGCGCCGTCCGCATCCACCGCCAGAAATTCCCCCTCTTCCAAACCGGGGGGCGGCTGGGGCGGGCGGCAGGCAGCATCCGCACTCCTCTGCGCTGCGGTGTGCGGCCGGGCCCCGGCACCTTCCTCTTCACGGGGTGGCTGCACTTTGGTGAGGCATGGCTCAGCTGCGCTCCCCGCTACAAGGACTTCCAGCGCATCTACGAGGGCGCCCGGCGCAGGAGGCAGAACCCCTGCGAGTTCCCTGTGGACTGAGCGGCTCGGGGTGGGCAGCCCCCAACTTGGGAGCTGGGAGCATCCCTGCTCGAGAGACACTGGAAAATGTGTTTATCTCAGCCACCTCTCGCTGCCCTGGGATGCTGGGGGCATCGCCACATGGAGGGAGCTGCATGCTGTCTGCAGGGACAGGCACATAGGGATGTGGGAGCACGGTGGGTGGGGACAGCCCTGTGAAAATCCTGCGGGATAGGATGGGATTTTCCCAGTGTGTGACCCTGGGGGGCTGCAGAAGGGGGCTCCGGGCTGGGGGTCCTGGGGGCCGAGGGGTCATTGCAGGTGTGGGGACACTGCAGGGCATGAGGAGAGTGGTGGCACAGCGCAGTGGTGACAGCAGGGAGAGGAGGTGGATCGGCAGTGTTGAGGGTGGAAGGGGGACTGCAGAGATGGAGAGCCGTGTCCTGACCCTAAGGGTGATGGGAGACACGGGTGGAGGGGAGAGCAGGAGGAGCAAGGCTGAAGGAGCGAGGCTGAGGAGGGAGCAGAGGTGGCACGGAGGGTCCCCATAAGAACCAAAGTGCTGAGCGCAGAAGGGGGACAGGAGCAGGGAGAGGTGGGGCTGTGCCACCGCCCACATGGGGACACCATGGGGCCGTGGCTCCATAGTGGTTCCCTGGTGCCACCACACCAGGGCAGGGGGGGATTTCAAACCGTTGAGGGTGGGGGGAGCATCGTATGTGCACTAAAGTTATAACGATACCAAATTCGTGACTTTTTTTTTTTTTTTATATATATATATATATATAAACTAAGCTGTATTTGTCATGTTTGTGGCCTTCTTTAACCGAGTGGTGACAGATGGGCACTGAGCATTGAGGTGCACGGCCGAGCATCCCGCACACTGCAGGGCTGCAGACACCTATAGGAACACATAGATGTGTGTAGATACATATTGCTATTTCCAAATTGCTCTTCCCGGGGTCGGCCCCCCCGTGTTGCTGCTGTCAGCACTGATCTCATCAGAGCCCACAGCCACAAGGCCCCATTGTGCCCTACCCACCCCCAGAGCTCCTCTTCCCCATCCACAAACCGCTCCCGATGAGCACTGCTGGATTTGGAGCTTAATTAAAATATGGGCGTGCGGATAAAACGATGGGATCTGCCTGCGAGAGTGCAGCTGTGCGGATGGTGCAGGACACATTATGGTTTTCCTCGATGATTTTATGCTGTTGTTTGGGGCCATGCAGGGACTGGGGGTTGGGACAGAGCCCCAAAATGGGGGGCAGGTTGGGAAGGAGTGGGAAATCTGGAGGAGGGAGGTGGAAAAGCAATAAAGGAGCGCACACAAAGGGCCCCGCGCTGCCCACGCAATCCCGGCTCCTGTGACCCCAGCACATTCCTGTCGCTGAAATTATTGCATGTAATGCTCTGAGCATCCGGCGGCTTTCTGTCCGGCAGCCGAATCCCTTGTTTTTCTCCCTCTCTGTTTATTTGGCCAAATCAGATCGTTCCGCTGCAGCGGAAAAGGCTGCGGCTCTGCTTTCTCTCCAACACGGATTTTCGGTGATGTTTTTGGTGCCCTCTGCCCCAGGTCGGGGCCGCCCACTCCTGCTTCCCCGCGGCGCCGGGCTGTGGCTTCCTACAGGAGGTGTCACGGTGTCAGCACCACTGTGGGTTGGGGATGGTGATGGTGAGTTGGGTCTCGGGGATGGCACCGTGGTCCTGGCATCTCTGTCCTCTCAGCATCCCCCCCCAAAACCCACCCTCAGCCAAACGGCCTCTTGGCACCAAGCAGCGGGCAGAGCTGCAGTGAGCAGGCTCCATCCCATTCATGTTTCCTCCGCAGGGTGGAAAACAAGGTGAGAGGCACTGTGATGGTGAGGATGGCGGTGTGGCATGGGGTTTTGTGTCAACCGGACACAGGATGGGGGGTCTGGAGGTGATTGCTGTCCCCATTGGTTGTGCCACATGGGGGGGCACAAGCTGACCCCCCTACACAACTCTGTTCCAGCACAGGGGACATCATGGCCACCACAATCGAGGAGCCCTTTGGGCAAAATGGAATGTCCCCAAGGTCCCTGTCACCATCCCCACTGCACAAAGGGAGCGGCTGTTTCGCGCCACTTTCTCCCCCCCAGCCCTTTTCTACCCTCCCGCTCTCCCCCCCCCCGTTCCTTCCCCCTTCCCGACCGCCAGATAAAAGCCGGGACGCGCGAATCCCGGGGCACAAAGGAACGCACAAAAGCGGCCGGCTGTGCGCAGCCCGCCCCGAGCAGGGGGATGGACAGGGGGATGGACATCTCATCTCGTGTCTGGCCCAGGGCTGTCCTGCTTCCCCCATCCCTTCTGTCCCCACGTCCCCACTGCACACAGCACTCTGGGACCTGGAGATGCCGTGGGGTCGGGGGATGTTCTGTGGGGTTGGATGGTGTCCCTGATGTTAGGGGATTAGGGTTAGGGTTAGGGTTAGGATTGGACAACATTGCTGGGACCAGGGATGCCCTATAGGGACAAGATGATGACCTCAGGGTTAGGGGATGCCCTGTAGGACTGGATAATGTTCATGGGGGTTAGGGGTATCCCATTGGGTTAGGATGATGCCTCTGGGGTCAGGAATGCCCCATAGGGTCAAGATGAGCTCCCCCAGGGCCAGAGGCTGCCCAGCATCAGGCAGGATGGGGCGTTTTGGGTACCTATATGCAGCACCAGTGGAGGATGCCCATCCCAAGCCCTGGGCTCTGCCTCACAGCCCCCCTCCAGCTTTAACCACGCAAAATCCGACCCCTGGGACCCCTGGCGATGCCGACAGCTGGTGGGAAGGAGCTTTCCCAGCGCATGGTGACAAATTCCCAGCTCTTGGAGCCGCTTTGCAGCCGCCGTGGCCTCGGCGGGGGGAGCAACCAGGGATGAGAGGGACTGGGGCTCCAACGCTCCCCACGCATGGCCACCTGCTCAACCCTGCACCACGCCACGACCCCCAGCACCCTGTGTGTGGGAATGGCTTCGTTCATCACCCTCCCTCTGGCATCCTGGGGGGCTCGAGCTGCACCCTGAGGTTTCCCCCCCTTTTCCTCCCCTCCCTGTGCTGCCCAAACCCCCAGCCCTGAGCCCCTGGATCCTATTTCCCCGATTTTCTGCTCACTCTCAGCCTAATTGGCTCCACCTGCCAGCAAGCTGCAGAAAATTGGAGTGATCCCCATGTCCCATTTGGCTGCAGACATGCTGGGGCTGTCTCACAGCACTGAGGGCGAGGGAGGGGCAGCTCCCACTGCTCCTCTGCCATCGAGCCCCATGCCATGCAGTGGTGCTGTGCAGGGACATGGCCATGGGCGACTTCTTGTATATAAACAGCAAGGAGGTTTTCAAGAGTGTCTATCCACATGGCAAGAAGTGCTTAATCTATGCAAATATAAATAGATATCAATATTAAAAACGGCCTTTTGTCCTCATGGTGTGCCCTGTTCCCATCGCTGCTCTGGGACATGTGCCGAATGGGGGCTGAATGACATTGAGCAGTGCCTGGGAGCACAGGAATGTCAGCCCATCACAGGGACATGGGGTTCCCCTTAGGATTCTGGGTTGGCCTCAGGTTCTCGGGGTCAGGGTGCTGGGAGCCAGCCCAAAATTTCTACCATGGGCATAGGGGATACAGGGAGGAGGCTGTAAGACATGCAGTGCGATGATGCATCAACAACCGCCGGCACAGGGCTGGGAAGCTGCCTGCCCTTTGTGCACCACTCCCCTAATTGATGTGGTATTGTTCCCGGGTTTGGGTTTTAATTGAGGGTGGGCACGGGCCCCCTGCTGTGACCCACAGGCTGGAATTTTCCCACAGCCTCACGGGGCCAGCAGCAGTGGGGAGCTAACCGAGCTCCAAGTTTGGACGCACAACCGTGCACAAGCACACGTGGGTGTGTGCAAGCACGCAGAAGTGTGCACAAGCTTGCAAAGCGTGCACAACCACACCGGGAGCTGCCACCTTTAGCAACCCCAGCCAAAGCCTTGGAGCTGGCTGCTGAGCAGCAGATGAAAGGCACCCAGTGGGCGCGTGGCCATGCAGGCAACGGAAGGCCCGGGTGTTCTGGGGGCCGCCCCTTCCGGCAGCAATGGACGCGGAGGCGCTGGACGAGCTGGCGGGGCAGCTGCAGGGGGAGGCCCTGGGGGGCCGTGGGCTGCTGCAGCTGGCGGCCACCACCGGCCTGGCTGCCTATGCTGTGTGGGCTGCCGTGCTCATGCCTGGCTTCCGCCGGGTGCCGCTGCACCTGCAGGTACCCCCTAAGGCCCCCCCAAATGGGATCCCCTTTGCTCGGCGGGCTGGGTGCGGAGCAAATCCCCCTGCTCTGCTGTTTGACTCCAGGTGCCATATGTGCCATCCAGTGCCCAGCAAGTGGCCAATGTGATGGGACTGCTGCGAGGCCGCACGGGGAAGACGGCGGATCTGGGTTCTGGGGACGGCCGACTCGTAAGGGGGGGAAGAGAGGGGGGAGCCCCGGTGAGGGAGGGAACCTCAAGGGCATCCCCAGTGCAGAGATCCCCAGGGCCACAGTGCTGCACCCAACAAGCCCCCACTAGGGCTGGTGCAGGAGGGCTGCCCCAGGGTGCCCCCCAGGTACATTCCTATAAACTCCAACACAACCATATACCCCTCTGTACACCCTACATGCAACCCCTGTGCCCCCTACAGGCACCCACCCTGCACTCCCCTCTATCCACCAGTAATTCCTATATACACACCAATATACATCTGTGTCCCCAGGGGGGGGCCCAGTGTCCAGGGCAGGAGGCAGCAGGGAGGTCTCCTGGCCCCAAACCTAACAGCTTTATTTCAGCCCCAGTTCTCTCACCCCCCAGGTGATTGAAGCTTACAAGCAAGGACTCCGGCCAGCTGTTGGCTATGAGCTCAACCCCTGGCTGCTGTGGCTTGCCAGGTACCGGGCCCGCAGGGCTGGATATGAGGGGAAGGTTTCCTTCCTGAAGCAGGATCTGTGGAAGGTAACAGCTGCATGGGACAGTGGCTGTGCTGGGTGCCAGCCATGGGCAGGGCAGGAGCTTTGACTCTATGATCCTTATGGGTCCCTTCCAACTTGGGATATCCAAGGATTCCATGGCATCTTTGCCTGCCTTAAGGCTCACAGCACTCAGCAGTGCCCCCATACTTATCCTCCAAGAGCCTTTCGCTTCTTTCATTTCCCTTTTCCTTCTCTTTAAAGGCGAATCTTTCTGATTGCTACAACGTGATTGTGTTCCTGGCTCCCAGCGTGGTAAGTCTGTGTGCTGAGACACTGCTATCCTCAGCAAGCCTAGCAGGGAGATTGTCCTTAGAAAAGAGAGCAGATCTAGAATATGAGCAGAGTCTTTACAAAATATAGCCAAAAATAGGAGACTGAAGGTGAAGAAAATCACAGAGCCAGCCCAGCCTGTGCTATGAAAGGGCCACTGGACACTGCCACTTTTGGGGACCATGTGGGAACCATTTTGCTATGGGACAGCAAGTGGGTCACTGCAGCACAGTGATGCTTCCCTAAGGCCAACCGGCCTCAGCTGTCTCTCTCTCCCCAGAAGCCGCCCCTGGCTGCCAAACTCCTGGCAGAACTCCCTGATGAGGCACGCGTGGTGGCTGGGCGCTTCCCCTTCCCCTCCTGGACACCAAGCAGCACCATTGGGCAGGGGCTGGAGCAAGCCTGGGCCTACGACATGAAGGAGGTTCGGCGCATGGCACGGAGCTGCACAGAGGGATGTGCACTCTGACAGCAGCTCCTCCAGCCTGGTACAAAGGCTCAGCAATGTGGCATCATCAGAAGCTCTCCCACCAGTGCTTGAGCAGTGCTTAGCTGGGCTCTTCCCCCAGGACTTTGCCTCTGAGTGCCTTCCAAAGTGATCAGCAAGGGAGAAGGAAAATCAGATTGAGTTAGTACACAATGTAAGGGCTACACCTCCAGTGCCTCTTTTCAGTCTGTAGTTTCTGAGAATAAATGTTTGTACAGCTTTTCCTCAGAGTCTTGTGCTTTGCCTTTGAGCCAGAGGGCCTGAGCAGCCCCTGCTCACTGCCCCAGGATTCTGCTCCAATGTTCTCTTGAGGAGGGGGCAGGAAGGTGCTGGTCTGCCTCACCTGCTGCTGAAGAATTCAGTTTGGTCCTGCTCACATCACACAGCATTTCTTTTTCTAGTTCCAATACAGAGGAAAAAAGGTTTTCTCACCATGACAGAGCAGCTCATCTTCTTTCTGTAACCTCTTAGAGGCAAAGTCCAGCTTGAACCACTCCTGCCCTTTTCTTTTAAAAACTCAGACAGGAGCAAAGGCAGGAGCAGAGCCAGCCCTTAAACCAAGAGCACCTCACTGCAGGTCTGACCTAGGAAAAGTATTGCAGCATCCTTGAGGGCAGGAGCAGGAACTTGTTCCTGCAATCACACAGCAAACAGTTGCCCAGGGGGTGGCCCTGTGTCCCAGTCACAGTGCGCTCAGGGAAGGAGAACTCTCACAGCAGAGTGGTCAGAGGACAAACACAGCACTGCTGCCTTGTTCCATTTTAGTAGTTAATCTGACACTGAGGACACCCATATGGTTCCCTTCATTGTGCATCCCAGCTCTCGGCAAGGGAATGATGCTTGCCTCGGCCAGTCTCAGGACTGAAAGTCCTTTTCTTTTAAACTCTGTTTTTTCCTACAACTGTGCTGCTTCCTGGAGTTGCAGGGCAGAGCTAGAGCTCACGGCCGATGGCCCTCCTCGATCTGGGCAGTGAATGAGCATCAGCTGCCCCAGCACTGCGTGCACGTGGTTCCTCACCACTGGCGAGCTTCCTCACCCACAGCACCTCCTGCCTGTACCTGCAAGAGGAAGACAACAGTGATTTGCAGCATGGCCATGGCCCTGCTGGCAGTTCACTCATGGAGGTGATCAATTTAAGTGCCTGCTTCACCCTGCCTTTGCTGCATGCTAAGAACATGTGTTGTCAAGTATTGCTTGCCAGCCAGCACAGGTGCTGAGCCACATTGATATCTCAGCTCCAACAGACAGAAAACTCTGTCCTTTTCCTTGGGAAGAGCTGTTCATCACCTCTGCCATGTACTAGAACCAGCAACCAGCCCATGAGCATGAGTCAAGCTCCCAGAGAGCTGACTGCTGCTTTGTGCAAGGGACAGAGTTGGACACTGCTCCAACAGATGTGCTCTAGTTGTTCTCAGCCTTCCATGCCCCAGCAGCTGTTCTGCCTGCTGCGGGGCACAATGAGCCCATAAGGAAGGCTTTGGATTTTAGGCAACCCTCCCTTAGTCACCTCTGAAGGATGGGCTAATGCTGATGGAAGGGAGATGCATGGCAGGACAGCAGATGTGCCTTCTGACCATACAGAATAGGGCTTGGTGCCAGCTGTCCACACAGCTGGATGTGCTGTATGACAATAGCTGCACTGGACAGTGCTGAGGGAAGGCAGCAATGAGGTTGGGCACTGACAGAGCAGAGGGCACCATGATGTCTTAGGCAATCACAAACCTCTGGCAGGGAACATGCAAGGAGAATCCTACTGTCTCACCTTGCTAGGTGCTTCTCTATGTAATCCTGCAGCTCCAACACCTGTTCCTCTGCCACAATTGCCCTTGTCAGCAGCTGACTCCTCTCCTTCTCCAGATCCTCCTGGAGTGGCAAGGAAAGCATGGAGAAAGGAGGAAGGTCTGTGAGATGAGAATGCAGGTGCTCAGCCCCACTCTGCCAGGTGGGACCAGGTGCTTTGGCTCTGGCACCACCTGGAATGAAGTTGCAGAGGCAGCCAGGAGATCAGTGTGCTCAGAGAAAGAAGCCTGGTGACAATGGCCCAGCTTTCCTCCTGGCCATCGGCCATACAGACAAGATGATTGGGACATCCCAGTAATGCAGTACCCTGGTTCAACAATCTACAGTTTACCCACCAGAGCCTCCATTCTGTTTCCAAAGCCCTTCACCAGGTGTCCCACAGGGCACTGTTTTGTCAGCACCCCTCTTTCTCCCCAGCAGCCCTATTGCTGCCATTGCTGCTGGACAGCAAACCCCATTTCTGCTAAGCCCCCTCACATCCCTCAAGTTTCATGGTTGCTGCAGGACAATGTTATGGATGGAAAGAACTCCAAGGCACAACATTCCTTCCTGCAGCGCAAATGTCTTTGCACCCAGAGGGAACCAGACTAGCATAATCACATTCAAACTAGATTTCTATAGCTTGAACCAAGGTTGAGAACTTGTTTCAGATCAAATATTGAGGTAGCTGTGAAACAAGAGATGGAGAAATACTAGCCAGCAATGTGCAGCTGTAGAGGCTGGCCTACTCCTTTCAGTAGCAAACCCTGAGTACACCACTGGTCATTGAGCAGAGTCACTTGGTAGAAGTCACTTGGTGGAGTCACTTGGTGCTCACGGCCAAAGCTTTGGCCAGAGAAGGGCCCACCTGGAGCACTGTGTCCCCAGCATGTAAGTCAATGCTAGACTTGTGTCAGATAGGCTGTTCCAGACCTTTACCTGGGTGGTGTGTGTGAACTCCTGGAGCTGCTTCCTGACCTCTGCCCAGCCCTCTTCATCCCGCTTCCTAGGAGAGAGAAGACTGTGATCATGCACAGGCATTCAAACCAGCCCATGTACAAGTCACACTGCTCTGTCTGGGGGTTGGATGCACTCAAGTCCATCAGAGCATAAAGCACAGAGCTTGGAACCTTTCCTATCCTGATGCCCCCAACCTCTTCAGGGCACACAGCGCTGTCCCCGTGCCCAGGCATGAGAGTCACAGCCCTTCTGCCAACCTGGGATTCCCACTGGGATGGCTGGATTTGTTCCAAGCTCACATCAACACTCATACATCAGAGGACTCCAAGCAGAAAGAGTCATTAACCTGACACTGCAAGACTGAACTTTATGGAAACAGAGAGCTGGGGATGATCAATGCCAAACGCTGGCGCTTTTCATGTCTGTGAGCATAGAGCCGCTTGCTCGGAGCGCTGAGTGCGATAGGTGAGCTGTCTGTGCAGCCCAGCCGTGGGAAAGTTCTTCCTATTCTGTCCCAGTCTGAATAAGCAAAATACAGGTCACATCTGATGCTCAGGGAATTTTGGTTGTATGAACTGAGGAATGCATTGTGTTCGAGCACTGCAGCCTGCAGAGCGGCTCCGCTGCAGCCGTGCGAGTTCCCTCTGGTGGCTGCAACTCAGGCCAGGCACATGAAAAGCATGGCTGAAATTTCATGGGAGCAGAAGTTAAGAGAACAATAAACAGCAAACCCACACTGATAAGGACGAGAAATCCAGCTGTAGTTACAGCTGCAGTGCTGTGGTGACACCAGGCTTCATGTCTCTGCTGAGAGCAGCAAGGTGACCTCGAGGGTAAAAATTACCAGCACACAGGACACAAATGTTCTGAAGCGTGTAGAGCTTCTTCACAGCTATGAAAACCTTAACAAGATACATCACCGTGCTCTAGTACTTCTCTGTCTTGCTCCTGCATCTGTCTAAATTAGCACATCTGTTCAAGGATTAGTATTATCTTTTTCAGTGTGGAAGACATGGCAGAGTCTGGTAAGGCTCAAGCTCTTCTCCAAGGCGCTCCTCTGGAGCCAATGGCTTGGGCATTGGACAGCTCTTCTGTGTTGGAATCCAGCTAATGAAATACCTGGTATGTACTCTAGGCCACCACATTTTAAAAAGCAGAAAAATCTCAGCTCGTATTCTTCTGACACTTCATTCTACCTCTGCATGCTACAGCTGGTAGAATTTCAATAGAAGAATGAAGCAGGGGGAAGAGACTGATCAAAATGAGCCAAAAAATGGCCCATCAGCAAGCCAGGGCAGTGCCAGCACATGGCCACCTGAGTGTTCCTGCCCAGCTTCTGTGTTGGAAGGGAGGAGAAACAAGGCCATTCCAGGCTGGTGTTGTTTCACTGGCCTTTCTCAGGTTGTGGGCCACCAATGCACTCAACCGTATGCTTAACTCCAGCTTCCAAAGAGATCAGTGGGACTAAAAACATGATTAAATCAAACATGTGCTTAAGAGCTTTCTTGGATCAAAGCCCAAATGACCAACTCATTTCACCACAGGAAATGCTGCACTGAGACGACAGCTGGCTTTTCTTCTCGGATGAGTTCCTATCAGCTCTCTTTCTCCCTATTTATTACTGTCTCCAAGTAATGCAAAAAAAAAAAAAAAAAAAAAAGACTCCTCAATCCATACAGCAGGGAGAATTCAGAATTACAATTATTCCTTGGAAAAGAAAAGAAGAGAACTTACTGGTCAGGAGACAGCTGAAAACCAGAGGTTTCTTTCAGTCTTTTCTGAAGGCAAAGGAAAAAGAGTATTTCTGTAAGCATTAAACCATTGCAATCTCACCACAGTCCTTACCATTGTCTTCAAAGTGATAAAGTATCCTAGCACCCCAGCAACTCCCAGTGCTCTGCCAAGGAAGTGTAGGAGAGTCTTAAGGTGTCTTCCATTTTGCTCATATTTAAATCAATGTATCTCACACAACTCAAGAAATACCTCACTCTGCCCAGCCAGAATCAGTGGCAGGCTGCAGAGCTGACCAATGTGCTTCTGTGTGTGTTGCTTCTGCTTGGACATCCCAAAGTGAGCAAGCACTGCCCTTGTCTGTGCCACAGAGACACAGCAAACCCCTGGGGAAGAGAGGGGTTTCTTTGCTCTATCTATTGCTTGTGAGAGCTTCCCAACCCAGCCGCACTGCTGCAGTAAACCAGCAGCCCAGCAATACCTTCTGCAATTCGTGTAACTGCATCTCCAGTTTGGCTTTGTTCTCCCGCAGCCGGTTTAGCTCCTGCGTTGTGTTTGTCAGCAGCTCTGGGTCTGTGATGGCAAAGTGGAGCTCAGCAGGGCCAGAATCCATCTCACTGCTGCCCACGGAGCGGATCTTCTCTCGCTGCACACTGTACCAACATGGCAGAGACATTAGTCTCTGGTAGCTTTGGTGAAGTAATGCACTGAGGGTTGCTGCAGCTGCAGGAGGTACCATTGGGTCCTGCTAGCTTAGCCAGACCATCTGCAAAGGGTGAGTGGCAGAGCCCAGCAGCAGCATGTGCAGTATTCCTGGGAGTGCTTCTGAGGGAAGCTCATCCTATAGAGCTATTTGTGGCTTTTATGCTTCCCACAGCCCAAGCTGCTGAGAGCTGTGGAGCAGAGCTGAGAGCACTGCAGGAAGGGTTGGGAAGCAGAGGTACCACAAATAACTCCTGTATTTTTACACCATTCAACGGGGATTCAGTTTCTCACCCTAAATTTTGCAAAGGAGGAACCTGTGTAACAAGCAGCTCCGGTGTGCCCAAGCACTGTGGTGTGCAGCTGCAGACACGTTCCTCTTGGCTTGTCAACAGCATGGGGACAAACATGCCCTCCACACCTCTGTGCACCTAGGAACCCTGCTTGCCTTCCTTGCAGCAAGGGGTCTGGGTGCTGGTGCCATGGGGCACCTCCACTTTGTCTCAGCAATGAACTGAAGAGACAGAGGGAGCTCAGATTTAGCCCTACCTGTATGCAATCAGCAGGTTCTCATGCTTCTTGGCCAAGTTTTTCATGCGTTTCTTGTAGCCACGTGCTGCTCCAGCCAGCTGCTCCTCCCGAGCCTTGTAGGAAGCTCTGATGTCCTTCAGTACGTTGTCCACAAAGTGTTTCATGTCTGCACGCTCAGCTGGGGCCTTGCTAGGCCCAGTTTGGGTGCTGGGTTTGCTGTCCACGTACTCCTTTAAACATATAGAAGAGAAAATGGAGAAGACAGGTCATTCTCTAAAGGCACATAACCCATTTCCCACATGGAAGTTCCAGGAATATTTGTGATAACAGCACTCAGGATAGCACATACCTTCTAATTTTAAAGAGACAATAATTAACTTAAAAGAACTTCCACCTCCCCCTTCAAGGCATAGGTGCACTGTACCAGTGTCCCATGACCCATTTATGGAACACAACCAGCACCATCTCTGATCTTGCATTCTTTCCACCATGCCCCACTCCTGTTAGCAATGAGATACCGATACAAGTTAAGCTGTTCTCCATAGTAAACACTGCTCTGCTCAGTCTCCTGATCTATCATCCCCCCATGTTCTTCAGTGCTAACCTTCCAGGACAGCAATTACTGCTGTAACATTATAACACGATGGAATGGACAGCAATAATAGCAGAGTAGCATAATTTTAGGCTACAGCAAATGAGAACAAGCCCAAATGCAGCAGCTGCGGACACAGAAACAAAGGAAGAAAAACTGCTTAGCTTTGGAAGGCATCAGGTAGGCAGATCCCCTCACCTCTACTGCCAACTCTTAATGAGGGCTGGGAAGGGGTGGATCCTGGCTCCAGCCCTTCTGGTCACCCAGGTGCATTGCATGCACCTGAGCTCCCCTGGCTTGGCCCTGCCTTCCCACCAGGTGTTCAATCACTGGCTCAGGCTGTGACTTAGCATTTCCACTACAATTGCCAACAACTATGGAGGTAAAAAAAGACTTCTTCCCATTCCCTGCTGAATGCAAGCAGGTGTCCATGCCTGAACCTGCCTGAGATGCCTGCTCTCTGCTGCATCTCACTGTGCTCTGTGGGCCTTACTCCACCAAAGGCTCTTGTTCCCAGAGCAGGTCCCAGGCACTTGCATTACATGGCTCTGTGCCGACCACAGGGCTGGCAGAGCTTCCGCTGCGGACAGCAGCAGGGGCACCACGGAGGCAGCAAAGCGAGGCAGTAACAAAGCAGCAGTGGCATCGCCTGGCCTGCCGAGGGGAGTTGTCAGGGCAATGGGGACTGGAAGCCAACTGGAAGGCAGCCATAGTAAATAAGAGGATCTTTCAATCCAAGTAATCTGACCAAGAAAGAAAGTCCCAGCAGAAACTTGCTGATGGTTCAATGTAGCCGTACAGGAAATCTGCGCCAGGAGGGGGCTGGCACCTCCTCCCCAGGCCATGTCAAGGACTCAGCCAAGCATCCCAGCATGGGGTGGGGAGATCTTCCAGCCTCACGAACAGCTCCCACCACCTCCCTGAGCCCAGTGAGGAGGGGAACGACAGCAGCCTGCAAGAAGGATGCAGCCTCCTCCAGGCCTGGGGGTACCCACCGCCACGTCCCTGATGTACTGCGTGAGCCGGCAGCGGTACTCCTCACTCAGCTCCTTTAGCTTCAGCTGTAGCTGGGAGTTCTCTGCCTCCACCTCCTGGAGTTGGCTCTGAGAGGCGAGCAGCACCTAGGCACAGCAAGCACACACTGCTGCCCTCACCCTCCAGCTGGGCAAGGGGAACTACAGAGCTGGAAAAGAAATGGGGGCTTAATTCTCAGATATTCTGTTTCCCCAGAGCTGAGATGTTGGGAAGGGCTTTTTGTACAGAATATTTCTCAAAATGTTTATAGTCTATATTCCTCTGCTACCTTTTGTCATTTGCAATCCCCCGCAAGTGACTTCACCAACCCTTTCAAAAATAACAGTTCCTCCCACCCCAAGCAAGCAGCACATCCCAGCACATGCACTGCACACCTGAAGAAGGAAACCATGCAGGGAGAAGCACCTCAGTGCCACAAACTCCCTGGACAGTTGGAGCACCTCTATGCAAGCCACCTGCCATGCTGCCAGCCCTGGCGTCTGTGCACTGCACTCTTATCTGAACCACAGGGGAGGATGGGAAGGAGCTCGCCTTACTGCTGATTGCTCTGCCAGTTTCTGCTGGGGGTCATGGACTGCTTTCTTTGCCTTCTGCAGCTCCTTCTCCATTGCGATCCTGGGCACAGAGGAGGAAAGCACATTTATTTGCAGACCCCAAACATCTTTTTAAGTCCAGTACTGCCAGCTTTGGGAAGGAATTTGCAGGTAATGACAGAAACCTTACAGCAGGTGCTGCTGGCCATCGCCAGCTGAGTGCTGAGCAGAGGCTGCAGAGCTCTAACAACCAAAGATACATGTCCTGCTTGGCATGAGGCTCTGGTTTGGCCAGCTCCCTACTGGGACAGCCTCTGTGGGGACCCAGGCTCCACTGCAGCCTGCTGACTGCAGGGGGGTAAGGCTGAGGCTCTCCACGCTGCCACACATTGCCACATATGTCATTGAAAGTGGATTTTCAAGGGTGCACGAGTCAGTCAGGGATCTAAACAGACTCTTAAGGAGACATTCAACCCTCTTCAGATCCTTGCAAACATCAGCTTTTGCTTCCAGCCCTCACTTCTAAGAGTGAACACACCAAAGAGAGGCTGCTTCCGCTCCTTTTTGTAGGGATCACATTCAGCTGCAATGAGCTCCATCAGTGCCCAACAAGGGAAGGACATGCGTGCTCCCAAACACTCACACTTTTTCTTCCAGCTTCTGCTGCTGCGAATCATAGGTTTGCTTCAGTTTTTCAATCTCCTCTTTTATATGATCCTGGTTTCCAAGCAACTGAGGGACAGGCAAATGGGAAGATGAGAAGGAGAGCTGATAGAAACAGAAGGATTCTTGAACAAGGAAAAAGTGAAGAGAGCCTCCAGCTAGCCCAAATCCTGTTGGTAGAGAAACACAGGGGAAATGGCAGGTTTGGCTGGCAGTGCTCTGCAGCACACCAGGAATGATGTTTCATTTGGAGTTGCTCTCCCTAATGAGATGCCAACCCTGATAATCAGGATCCTATCAGGAGCTGCTGGTGGAGCTCAAGCTGGTGTCACTAGGCTGAGGATGGAAATGAGGCAGGAAATAGCTCTGTGCTCCCATTTTTGGGTGCTTTACCACCTCCATCTTTTCAAGTATTGACAATAAGCAAGTATTTCCTGCACTTGTTGGTTATTAAACTCCTGCCTCCGTTCCCCAATGGGCAGCTGCCTTCTCTCAGCTTTTGCTGCACAAGAACTGGAGTTATTCTGCTCTCAGCTTCACAGCTTAAGGAAAATAAACTAAATCGAGGCATCAGTTCACCCACAGAACCCAAGTACCAGCCACTCGGAGTAAATCCCCCCTCTGCTTCCCAAGCACCCACACACTCACATTTCTTCCCGGGTTTTGCCACTCATGTTCAGGGGCAGCCACGTCTTCTGGCTGTTTTTGGAAGAGACAGAAGGAGGTACATGTCAGACCCCTGTTCTCCAAAGAGCTCCGACTGGGAGAAAGGCAGAGTGGCCTTACCTTCACCTTCTGAGCAGGGGGACGATGCATCGTTACTCCCACTCTGTCTGGCTCAGCAGCAGGCTCTGTGGCCAAGGCATGGGAGTGGTGGTGGTTGCCCTGTGTGCTCCTTGCATTGGTCAGGCTGAGCAGCTCTAGGCTGAGCTCTTCATTCTTTAAGACCTGCCAGACCAAACAAGAAGGACAGAGCTCCTGAAATGCTGCCTCTCCAGCTCTGCACGCTGTTTGTTCAGCACACACTCACTGCTCTTGGTGTGTACACAAAGCCGGCGCTTGCATCCCCTCCTGAAAGCAAGTTTTATTTTTAGTTCTCTCTCATACGTCCAACGATATCAGTGGTTTTCTAATTCTCATGGAAATGCAGGGTATCACTGTCAGGCAGGAGGCACAGCGTGCAGGCTTGTCCACGTGTGTAACCTTACTCCCCTACCCATCTCACTCTCAGATAGGAATCATGGTTCAGCCCTGGGCACTGCTCCTCCAACACCCCTCCATCCTGCCCTCCAGCCTCCCTCCTCACCCCAATTCTGTACTCCCCACACAGCTTCCCAACATTTAGACACGTCTTTTCCTAAACAATGGTTCTGAACAGTGCTGGACTACATAATGTAAGGGAGAATGGCCAAATATCCATCCATCTCGGCTGATGCCACTCAGCTAATTCCAGTTTTGTTTGAATGCATACCTCCAGAAGCAGACAGCCCACAGCACCGTGTAGGCAGTGAGATTCAAAGCAGTGCTGGTGTGAAGTGACACATTTCCAAAAGATAAAGAGTATCTGAATGAGAAAAGCTCTGTTACAGGTGATCTGGAAGGAACACTGGGGGAATTCATGTCTCACGGGAGGGTTTCTATGTAGATAACAAAGCTTTGATGGGGTTTATGACTGGGGACAAGCTTGAGTAATTGTTACCATGGCAGTGAATCGAGAGGATGGGAGGCAGAGGTCATCTGAGTCATCCATGTAGAGAATAGCTTATCAAAAGATAGCACAGGGTGGGCTGAGGGAGAGAGGAGAGGAGAAAAGAGGCTGACAAAGAGGTGAGATATACAGCTGTGAAAACTGACAGCTACGCAGAGACAGGCGGCTTGTTCCCCAACCGAAACCCATCCATCTGCAGCTGTCAGCCCCGACAATTTGATCAGAGGGGGTCACATCAGCACACAACAACCGGCTTTTTTGGCCAGGGGAAAAAAAAAAAAAAAAAAAAAAAAAGGAGGCAGTCCCAGGTTCAGGATGGGCTTCTCTGCCTCCTATGTACCCTAAATCCTGGCCCTGCTCCAGGGAAAACCCCGCATGGAACTGGTGCACATTTGGGTTCCCTGCGCCGGCCTCGCTTTGTAGCACCGCTCCGGCCTGTGTAAGCCCCTAAACAAAAGAAGAGGAGGAAATAGGGAGTTGAGAAAAGGTCAGAGTCTTGAAAAGGAAGAATTTACAGCGCGTTAGAAAAACAGGCACAAAGTGTCGGACTGGCATCTTCTGGAAGGCACTTCCCCAGGGACAGGAAAGGGCAGCGCTGCCGCTCTCCTTCGCGGGGACAGACACAGGGCGATTTGTGAATCAAGGCGTACAATGGGGGTTGTAACAATTCAGAGACTCTAACTGTTCCCTACAAGGGACCATGAATGAGCCCGCGGAGCTGCTTCTGCGCCAAGCAGCCATGACAACATATTGGCAAGGTCACAAGTAGCACTTGTAATTGGGAATGTGTAAAAGGTTCATTGTCTCCCGCGAAGGGCTCTGGGGAAGGGGAGGGGGCAGAACCGCAGGCTGCTTTTGCCATTTCCTTTGGGAAAGTCCACACTGGGAAAATAATGAGCAAGAGGCCCATGCCACGACAAGCTCTGGCTTGCCAAGTTGGAGCCTCTTTCGCTTCAGGCAGGGATATTCAACAGCCAGAGCCAAAACACCGGGGGAAAATCCTCACCCTACTGATTACAACCCAGGATTTCACCCTTGGCTTCTGCTCCTTGCTCCACTGCTTCTTCAGGATGCTATCCAGTCACGTAATCCATGTGCTTTTCTCCCTTTGAAACATTCCACGTGAAAACAGCGTATTATTACTGCTAACTTGTTAAAGCCATCATTCTGAGATGTCAGCAACCTGAAAATCCAATTTTTGACTAACATACTGCACCCCCTTGGGGACAAGAAGCAACCGAGATGGCTGAATGCTGTACTTGTCTCAGCAGAGTGCTGACAGTCAGCTGCACACACTCTGCCTCGTGCTCTCCAGGATGAAGGTTGCAGGGGGGTTCACACCCTGAGAGCAGTCAAGTTTGCCTCCTCATGGGAAATTTTCCCTCCTTAGTTTCTGGGAGACAAATGGCAGCACACGTGTGTGTGTAATCTGCACGCATCCCTGCTGCATGGTGCAACATGTTAGTTCAATTGGCTTTTCACTTACCAGCTGGAACAGGCTGGCAGCACATACCCCACTCTCTTTCACATCCATATTAACAAGGATAACTTCACAAGTCATTAAGTGATTTCTTTGGAACAGGACGGTCTTGTATACCCCCCTCTACTTGAGTTCTGTAGATAGATGCTCATCATGAAGAGAGAAGGGACAGACAAGGACTAATGCTCCAGGTGGAGCTTTGTTGGTTGTAGGATGATGTTTCATTCCAACAGTGCTTAGAGCTGTGTGGAGCCAATGACCCTTGCAGGCTCATTCCACTTCAAAATATTCTAAGATTCTATGATTCTAAGCTAGCATGCCCCACATCTTCCCATCACAGGTCAGCACAAGGCCAGCACAGTAAACTAGGTCATTTGGCTGCACCAGCTGAAATATCTGCTGGGGTGGGAGGCAGGAGCGTGTCAGTCATCCGATCCAATTCAAAGAGAAGAAGTGGGAGGGGGAGGGAGGAGAGGAAGGCCTATTAAGTAGCTATTCTTGCCAAAGAAATGCACAAATCCGAGATCCAAAATACTTCACTTAATCATCACTAATTTAACAGTCACCAGAAGATTCGCTGTGTTTTAAGGGAGAATCAGAAACGTGCTTGTATTTCATATTTTTATAAACTTGTCAACTTCAAAAACTTCTAGGCCCCTTCCCGCCACCAAATGAAGTGAGAGAGACTACAAATGCGTTCCCATGCAGCCTGTGCAAGCCATGCAGAAAAAAGGGAAACAAAGCGTGCTGGCAGTCCAAGGGATCTGAAACGTGCACTCAGAGCAGACCTGCAATGACCTCTTCTTTTGCATTGCTAGGGGTGGGGAGGTGGGATAGCGTAAAACAGGGAGCCTGGTGGCAGAAAAGCACAGTCACACAGGTCAGTGTGGGTGCAGAACTGATCCTGGCTTGGATAAACAACTCAAAGACAGCCAAGTTGTCCATCGGTCAGATCATCGTGTTACGGAGTAGAGAAAAGCAAAGTGAATGCCATCTCACCTCCTGATCGAGTTCTTTGCCTAGCGCCAGGTAATTACTCTTCAAAATGATGTACTCATCCGCCAGCTCCTTCCTGCTGGTCTCCAAAGTGTGCAGGTGATCCCGTAAGGCATCACGTTCCTCACTGACTTTCTCACTGCGGAGCTCCAGTTCCAGCACACGGTTCTCCAGGGCCAGGATCTGCGGGGAGGGAGGGGGGGGGGGGGGCAAAAGAATTAGGCTGTGGCAGAGACCAGTAGTAATTACACGGTATTTATTTGGCCAGACTTGGTGTTCTAGCACCAAGGGAGATGAGTTTCACATGAATTTCATAGTATCTGGGGAAACAGGGGAAGTCCACTGCTCTAGATAAGGAAAAGAGAACACACCTAGCAAGCAAACATGGATATGCAACAAAATGTTTATCCTGGATAATGATATCTGGCAGAGCTGAAATCTTTCACATACCATATTTTTCAGTTCAAATTTCTCTGTTTCATACTGCTCCTTCATTTTGTTTGTCTCAATTTGGAGATCAACAAGTTCTTTGGAAATCTAGGAGAGAGAAAGGACAGTATAAAAAGTCTACGGACCATTCTGAGGCCAGTAAAGTTTTTCAACTGACTGCACCAGGGAATCAGAGCTCAGAGACAGAGGTCTTGAAAGGATCAGGTTGGGTGTTAGAAAAAATTTCTTCTGAGAAAGAAAAGAGTGGTGGGGATTGGCACAGGCTGCCTAGGGAGGTGGTAGAGTCACCATCCATGGAGGTGTTCAAGAACTGTGGGGATATGGCACTGAGGGACGTGGTCAGTGGGTATGGTGGGACAGGTTGGGGTTGGACTTGGTGACCTTAGTGGTCTTTTCCAACCTGAATGATTCTATAATTCTATGATTCCATGACCAGCAGCTGCACCTTTTACCTGAGCAATAGTGGGAAGAGAAACTGCAATCAGCTCCCAGCTTTTTGGCTCTGAAGCACACTGCCCCTCAGACACACAAAACAGAAAGGCAAAGACAGAAGCCTCAAAGAGGAAAAGCTGAAGAGAATCAGCCTCAAGGTCTTGTCTATTCCAGAAGGAGGAGGTCATAGAATCACAGCACAGTTGGGTTGGAAGAGACCTCAAAGCCCATCCAGTTCCAACCCCTGCTGTGGGCTGGCTGCTCCCCACCAGCTCAGGCAGCCCAGGGCCCCATCCATGGGGCACCTCCAGGAACGGGGCTTCCACAGCTCTGTGCAGCAGGGCCAGCCCTGCATCTCCCTCTGAAGGTGTGTGAAGCTGGTGGGATCAGAGTCAGTCCTAGCTTGTTCCAGCCTACACATTTACAAGGAAATGGAAATGCCTAGATTTTGGGAACACATGCTTTTGGGGGGAGGTCCCAACATTTCTCATGAGATTTCCCACTGCTGATCTGGGCTCACATGTCTTGACATCTCAGTTCTCTCTAACTCTCCAGGTATCTGTTTTACCTTCAGTTTTTCCTCTTCACTGAAGATTGTTCTGGGTGACAAATCTGCTTTGGAGCCAGCCAGCCTCCTCATCCTCTCCTGCACGTCTCCAAACCCCGCATGGAGCCTCTCATTCCTATCCTGCAGCTGCACCTAGAGACACAAAACAGCTCCGACAGCCAGTGCCAGCGAGCAGAGCTCTCCTCTCCCATCACCGTGCTGATGGAAGGGAAGAGTGCAGCATATCCAGTGAGGAAATGCAGCTTTCAGAAGGGGTTTTTCCTCTTGCCATTTCCTTCATGGGATTTGCAGAGCGCTGGTTCAATGACAGGCTGCAAATCTTCATACTCACATTTTTGTTAGCAAGATGCTCTGCTTGCTCTGTCAGAGTATTTACGTTCTCCTTATCAGCAACACTTCCAAAATCCATGTGTGTGAAGCTCAGTGCTCACTGGCTGGGATCTTTGCACAGTACTAGAGCAATAGGGACTGAGAGCGAAGGCAGGACCTAAGGATCTCTGTGGCAGCAACTTTCCTCTCTAGGGAAACCACGAGCAGTGTTGCTGTCAACTTTGGTTGCTAGAGGGTAAGCTGTCCACCTCAATTTTGAGGTGGAGCCAAGTACAGCAGTCACCTCAGGAGCTGCTGGAGGAAAAGAAATGACACTGCACAGGGCAGAAATTTCAACAAGAAGCTTAGCATACACTCCTAGTGAAGAAATGCTGCCAGTGAGGAAATGCTGTTCCAAACCCAGAACCATACTGAAGGAATGGCCTCTGTTTCTATTGTGGAGAGCCTCACAGAATTTCAAATCTGGATTTCGATCTCACAGTTCAAGCCTTTAATCCGACCCTCTGCTCTGGAACAGTTATCAGCTTGCTTCCCTGCACTTTTTTCTTGATCTTTACAGTACTTGTACCTCCTGTGTCATCTAGGGAGGACAGCAATACAGATATGAAAGGCCAATGAGTTGTCCAAAGGGATCAGGACCTTTCAGCTCTGACCAAGCTACAGCCAGTAACAGGGAAGAGCTTCCCAAATTTATCACTTAGCATCAGGGATGCAATGTGGAAAAATTATGAATTTTGAAGCAAAACACACCCTGAAAGACTCTGCTACAAAAGCCAGTTGTGTGTTGAGAATGAGACACCCCAGGGCACAGGAAGAAGTTCCCTACACTGAGCGTTGCTAGCAGCTCTCCAAGCAGGAGCTGCTTTCCTTACAGCCACGGCTGAACTTTGACTTGCTGCAGACTCAGAGGAATTTGTCCCAGCTCGTTTGTCAATGTTCACTCACAGTTAGAGGCACACTGAACTCTGATGAGCCCAGACAGCTAAATCTGGACTGTGCCGGTCTATGCAGTGTCACTGAATCCAACTGGCCATCTTCCAGAATGACCAGGATGAGCCCCAAGCATGCACAGAGCTACAAGTGCTTGAACAGAGCCTCCGACATAGGAGCGAGGGCTACAGAGTGCTAAGGAACAGAGGATAATGCTGGAAAAACTCGGTGAATGGCAGTCACGGGGTAAAACAAATGCTGGTTTTTATCTTGAGACTTATTATCTCTGCTATTTCTGTAAGGCAGGTGAGTTTAGATAAGAATTTCTTTCTTAAGGAAAGCGTTGATGATGCAATGTTCAAAAGGACCATAGCTCTGAGGATCTTCTTATAGCTAAGCTAAGACTGTAACTTAGCTAACTGTAACAGGAAGAGGGCCTGGCCTGACACAAAGCACTGCACTGAGCACCATTCTCCAGCTCCCCACCAGCAGCATCTGGTCCAAGCTGCTGCCGAAGGCCTGCAAGCACCTAGATGTGAATTTCATAAAAAAAACTACAGATGTGCAATCCAGCAGCAGAGCTCTTTTGGGGCTCGGGGGAAGGAGATGCTAATGAAAGATGCAGTTACATCTTATTTTTCTGCAAAAGAACTTAATAGCCCCGAAGTAATTTTATTAAGGTAATGAAAGCGCTGAGGAGAATTCACAGTTTCTTCACACCCACAGCCGAGCAGAAAAGCCAAATTCACACACGCCCACAGCGCTGGGGTGCTTGGAAGCCTGCAGCAGGTGCTCCAGCAGGGTGGGGAGAGGAGCAGAGCCACGTGTCCCTGGTGCAGATAGGTGGCCACAGCCAACGCTGGCTCCCAAGGGGCACCTGCTTCACCTGCTGGTCTTCACGATGCTCATCATGGCAGTCTAAGGCTAATTAACACATACAGTGTTATTTATGGAACCAAAGTGCCTCAAAGGCCTGGTTTGGAGCAAACCCTTCACGTAGGGTGCTGCACTGGCACCTGGCAGACACAGCAGCAGCTGCTGCTCCCCTGGTTTGTGTATACAGAGCGAACGTCCCAGCAAACAGCAAAGCGGGCAGGCAGGAAGGGCTTTTTAGTTCATCATTGCAACCCAAAGAGGAAGAAAGAAAAACCACATAAACACCAAATTTATGTTTCATGAACCCCACAAAGGGCCAGCTTTGCGCAGAGCCTTCCTTTCCCCTTGCTTTTTCATGGCCAAGGCGTGCAGATGATGTGGTGGCTGTCGCCGAGAAGCCACGCTTTGCAAGTAGCTCTAAATGTGCAAAGAGCTCAAGAGGAACCTGGGTGAAGTCCTGGAGCCTACAGAACCCCCAGCAACGCTCACAGCTTGCAGCCCACACCAGCACTGCCCCACATGGCTCCAGCCAGGCTTAGTGCAGCACTGGCTTTGCTATCAGGCTCTCAGGCTTCCTGCACAGCCAAAGGGGTTTTTTGGTGCTGGAGGCAAAGCCCAGCTCCTCACTGTTCCCTGGCGGAGGGTGGGAGGCATCACGGCCATCCCCCCGCACAAACACCTGCTGCAGGGCTGCACTCACGCCTGCCATGCAGCTGCAGGCCTAGGGAACAGGATGTAGGGCTGCGAGGCCATCCAGCCCAGCATCCCCACGCTCTGCGGGGCAAACTGGGAGAACACCGGGCCTCCTAGGGCCAAACGGGGCCTCCTCTCGTCGGGCCAGGCCTCGTCGCCTCGCCCCGTCTCCATAGCAACGGATGCGGCAGCTTCCGGGTGGAGGTTGAAACTGCGGTGCGCCCCCTGCCGGCGGGAGGACCCGGCTGACTCCTGTATCGTGGTGGCCGCCGGGGCTGGGACGGGGCGCTGAGCTGCCCCAGCACCTCCCGCACCCTGCCCACACACAGCAAAGCGTCGGGAACGTCCACCCCTACGTCAGCGCCTCTCCTCAGAGCTGCTGGGGACAGAGCGAGGACACCTCACCCAGCTGGTGTCACACTCATTCTCGGGGAATGGGGCCGGGATGAGGCAGGCAGGAGTCACAGGATGGCACGAGGAAGGTGATGGGTCACACTGTGCCTCCTGTGAGGCTGTGCCACCACCAAAGTGCCACCACTGCCCTGGGAGGGATGCATACACCCACATCCCAACCCGGACCCCGAGCTGAGCTGAGCAGGTGAAGCCGTGTTGGGAAGCATGGGCTCCAAATGGCTTTCTTTGATGGTTTCGCTCTCTCCCTTAATACCATTACAGCCTTTTCCATAGCAACGGTGTAGACTTTGGTCCTGGCTGGGCACACGGAGAGCCACAAGGGCTGCGGTGACGCTGCACTGCTCCGCTCCTGGGGTCCCAGACATCACATGGAATGCAATGGGAGTCGACAACTTCACGGCCTGGGAGAGGGGCTGCTGCTGCTTGTCCTTAGCAGTCTGCTCGCTGTTTTCACAAGAGAGGCCTTTAGCACGCAGCTTTACCCACCTGCAGCTCTCTCTCTTCACATTTATTGGCGATGGGGCCGTGCTGGTTCAGCTCTTTGCAGCTCCCCATTGATTACGCACTGTGTCAATATGTGCTTAGCGCCCGTGCTGGGTGCGCTGCTCTCCGTCGCCCAGTTTCTCCCTTCGGATCTATAATTTCCCAGAATAGAAGATTAAAATAGAGGGGGAGGAGAGCACTGCTCTGAGCCAAAAAGAAACTGGGAAAACATTTCTTGTCGAGCTGAGCTGCAGCATTCGATTGCGTGGATCAAAGAACTGCTGGCATCCCCCCCTCACCCTTGTTTCCATAGGCATGTGCCTGTGTTTTCTATTGATTGAAACTTCTGCCAAAATTCAAGAAGGAAGACCTGAGAATTCCCCTGCGAGTCAAGGGAGGACAGGCTGTGATCCACGGAGATGGAGAGGATGTGGAAACAGAGCCTCTCCACCAACGTGGCCATGGAGCATCACCATCCCCTTCTCATTCCCTGGGGACTGGTACAGGGTAAGGAAAATCCTCAGTGTTGTTGATGCCAATTCCCAGGCTGGGCAATTGGAATCCCAACCACAAGCATTGCCAGTCCCATCCTGGAGTATCCCCCAGGAGGAACAGGCTTGAAGAGGAGTCAGGAAGGGCACACAGAAGCTTTTCCAATGATTCATCTGATCCCCAATAGCCAACGGGGCAACTCCACCTTGGGCATCAACGACCTTTTTGCCTTTTTTTTTTCCTGGAAACTGATAAAAAATTCTTCAGAAGCCACGCTGGACACGGGAGGGGGGGGGGGGGGGGGCGTGGAGAGTGTAGGGGGGGGAATGATCCAGGATACAGGATGGTGTCAGAGCTTTCCTGGGGATTTGGGGAGCTGTCAGGCAGGTCTGGCCAGAGAGTGCAGCATCCGTGGGATCTGCTGGGCTCTGGGCAAACTGCCCCACACAGAGCTGTGCAGTTTGAGCAATGCGGCTGCAAACCGGGACTGTGAAAGGAAGAAAAGTTCACATTGGAACATCTTCCATCTCTGTGGGAAAGAGAGGTTGATGGGAAGCCCTCAGCATGAAATCCCCCACGTTTAGGTGAGAGTGAGCCCTTCTGCCTGCCTCCATGCTCACGAGGCACAGCTGACTCCCCTTTTTGGTGTTGGAACCATGCTGACTCCCCTTTTTGTTCCCATCACCCTGGCACAGCCGCTTTGAGCCACAAGGAAATGAATTTGGTACCATACTCACTCCACAGGCATCCTCAGCAGAGCACCAACGTTGTCACCACTCAGGGATACAACTGTGGGACATCCCACATCCATCTGTCTGTCCTCACTGCTCACCCAAAACCCACTTCCAGCAGTAACATCACCCCCAGCACTAAATCCCAGCACATAACCTGCACTCCACAGCTCAGCACTCCTGCAAATATCCTCTCACACCCCCAAGGTCGGGAGAAAGGCTGGCACGGACCGAGGGAAGAAACCCGGAGCCTGTCCACGCTCACGCTGACCGCAGCCGAGCCCAGCAGCTGCAGGGTTAAGGCTGGCGGCTGGCGCTGGACGGCCGTCAAGGTGGTTGCTCCATCCCTGCGCGGGGCCGGGAGCGCGCACGGAGCCGCCCGCCACCATGAGCGCAGACAGAGGTAAGGCAGAGAGAGCCGGGCAGGGCGAGGGGCACAGGGGGACAGGCCAGCTCCCCCCCCAGCACTTTGCAATGCGGCTGCCGGTCAGTTTTTTCCTCTCTTTCTGTGGCTAAGAGGTCAGTTGGGGAGCTCCCGTGCCTTCTCGGGCACTGTAATGAATAGCTCTCGGTTCTCTGCTAATTTTGGGAGGAATTAGGCAAGGGAACAAGGAGTGCTGCTGCTGGCCTTTCCTGGGAAAGGAAGAAGCTACTGCTGTGGTATCAGGACAAAGCTCCAAGAGGGCACAGGGGACATGGGGCGCAGCAGTGCACACACAAGGGCTGGGACGAGTCGGCCACCGGGCTGGGTGACACCAGTGGCTACTGTCTCCCGTGGGAAACCAGTGGCAATGAGCATCCTTGCCCTGCAGTGCTGGGGGGTGACGTGCTTCACGCCATGGTGGCACAGCTGTGTGTCCCACGATGACCAAGACGGTCACCATGTGTTGTCCTCTGGGGACGCTGTTCCAAGCTCACCTCCCCATGCCCGCTTATGGTCTTCCTTTCCTCTATGCTCCGCAGCAGGCAGGGTCCCCCTCCTGCTTCCCCTGGTCCTGCTGTTGGCTGCTGCATCCCAGCCTCAGGACGGGGACGTCCCCAAGGAGCCCCCAGCCACAGAGCCCCTGCGCTGCCCCAGCCCCTGTGCCTGCAGCTTGGATGACTACAGCGAGGAGCTCAACGTCTTCTGCAGCGGCCGCAACCTGACGCAGCTCCCTGAGGACATCCCCACCAACGCCAAAGCCCTCTGGCTGGATGGCAACAACTTCACCCAGCTGCCAGCTGCAGCCTTCAGGAACCTCTCGGGGTTGGACTTCCTGGACCTGCAGAGCAGCCAGCTGGCCGCAGTGGAGCAGCACGCCTTCCATGGCCTGCGCAGTCTCTACCACCTCCACCTGGAGCGCAACCGCCTCAAGTACCTGGCACCCCACACCTTCCTGCACACCCAGAACCTCGTATCCCTCAGCCTCAACAACAACTTCTTCAGCAAGGTGGAAGAAGGGCTGTTCGCAGGGCTCTCCAATCTGTGGTACCTGAACCTGGGCTGGAATTCATTGGTGGTCCTGCCTGACAAGGTTTTCCATGACTTGCCCAATCTGAGGGAGCTGATCCTGGCTGGGAACAAGCTCCCCTACCTCCAGCACCAACTCTTCTGTAGCCTTACGGAGCTGAAGGAGCTGGACCTCAGTGGGAATGCGCTCAAGGGCATCAAGATCAACATCTTTGTCAAGTTGCAGAAGCTGCAAAAGCTCTACTTGAACAACAACCAGATCAATGCCATCGCACCCCGCGCGTTCATGGGCATGAAGTCTCTCAGGTGGCTGGATCTCTCCCACAACCGCCTCACCTCACTGTATGAGGACACGTTTCTGGGTCTCCTGAGCCTGCATGTCCTACGCTTGTCCACCAACTCCATCACCAACCTGAGGCCCAGGACTTTCAAAGACCTCCAGTTCCTGGAGGAGCTGCAGCTGGGACACAACAGGATCTGGAGCTTGGCAGAAAGGACCTTCGATGGGTTGGGTCAACTGGAGGTCCTCAGCCTCAACAACAACCAGCTGCAGGACATCAAGGCTGGGGCCTTCCTTGGGCTGTACAACGTGGCAGTGATGCACTTGTCTGCCAACTGCATCAAGACTCTGCCCGAATACGTGTTTGAGGGAGTCACCAAGCTGCACAGCCTCCACTTGGAGCACAGCTGCCTGAGCAGGATCAGGGCCAACACCTTCTCCAGCCTCACCAGCCTGCGGCGGCTCTTCCTGCAGCACAACGCCATCTCCATCATTGAAGACCAAAGCTTCAGAGAACTGCACGAGCTGCTGGAGCTCGACCTGAAGCACAACAGGCTGAGCCACCTCTCACCCCAGCTCTTTGTGGGTTTGAGCAACCTGGAGTACCTCTTCCTCTCCTTCAACCAAATCCTGGACATCTCTCAGGACACCTTCAGCCCGCTCCGCAGACTCTTCTGGCTCGACCTCTCCCATAACCAGCTGGCGACATTGGACAACGCCGTCATCACACAGCTTGCCAACCTGCGCTACCTCAGTCTGAGGAACAACTCCCTAGAGACCTTCTCAGTGGGGTTCTTGTCCCCTTCCTTCACACTGGAGCAGCTCTGGCTTGGGGGGAACAATTGGCACTGCAACTGCTCGCTGAAGGGGCTGCGGGATTTCGCCCTGCGGCACCCCAGCGTGGTCCCACGCTTTGTCCAGTCCGTCGCCGAGGGGGATGACTCCCATGTCCCTGTTTACACCTACAATAACCTCACCTGCTTCCAGCCACCCAGCCTCATGGGCCTGGACCTCCGCGACACCAGTGAGGACAACTTTGCTCACTGCTGACACATGACTGCCACCTCCCTGTCCCCATCACTGTCCGTGGTCTGTCTAGCCTCGGCCACCTTTCCCCGTGTGGCACCACGGGGGACAGCTATATCCACTTGGATGGGGACCTGGGGAAGGTGAGGGGGGACAGGAAACATTGGCAGTATTTAAACACCAGCATGGGGACAGAATGAAGCATCTTCCTGCCATGAAGTGGGGTGGTTTCACCCTGTGCCCACCTGTGGGCAGCCCCCAGCCTCTTCCAGGGCTCCAAACGTCACCCAGGGTCCCACCATCCCCATCCACCAGCAAGACCTCAAAAAAGCAGTGCTAGAATCTAGTGCATGGCACCTGGGGTCACCTCCACCCCAGCAGGTTTAAAGGGAAAAAAAAACAGAAAACCCAAATTTGCTGTTGAGCCCTACTGTAGGTCTGGGGAAGGGGACAGATACTCGCTTTTAATTGCTCCTTGCCACAGCCAATACAGGTTACAGAAAGCCACCCATGTCACTTACCTGATAATTCACAGCAGACAAATAAACCTTTGGAGCTATTGCAACCCATCTTGTAAGTATGTTTTTTTGAAACCACGTGCCACACCCAGCAGGGCTTCTTATCAGAGCTCCTCAGGGTTTGTGCACGACCCCATCCCAACATTTGGGTGCCATGGGCTTCCCACATCCCCAGATATTAAAGGAACTTGCAGCAAACTTTCTGCAAAGTGAACAGCAATGAAGGAAAGGCTGGGACCAATTAAAGGGGTGCAGTGTCCCTCAGACCGTGCACACAGCCCCTGCTCAGCTGGTGCTCTGATCCTGCACTGACCCCCCTCCACTCAGCATTATCAGGGAGTGGGATTTGCACTGCACACAGTCCCACAGGCCAGGAGAACGCGTGGCTGCAGGAATGACCCCACTCTCCAAATCCCAAATCAGTGAGCAAAGGTCAGATGAGATTTCCAGGAAAGCTGCAAGTGGGGAAGGCCTGGTCAGGTTTGAGTCCTAATGTGGGTGCAGTCCAAGCAGGGACAGATGCTTTTCCAATCTCCTTCATAATGAAGGGCTTCCAACAAGGATGCAGCTCGGTCAGCAGGAATCTGATGTTTCTCTTGACTCTCTAGAGCAGCACTGCAAGGTGAAGGTCCAATCACAGAGAGGGCACAGAGGCAGAAGGGGCTCACGCTCTAGGAGAGAGGGAAATAAAGCGCAAAGACACGATCTTTAGCAGCTTCCCCAGCTTAAACTGTGCTTGCAAGAAGAAGGCAGGACCCAAGGGAGTGCCAGCACTGAAGAGAAATCCAAACTTACAGAAGCTGCCAAGGAAAGGAGCCCCAGGGAGACAGCACAGCCAGAGGCAGTGAGCCAGGAACCGTCAGGGAGCTGGAGAAGCCCCATGTGTGCCAGGGGTGTGGAGAAGGGCTGTGGCAAAGGATGCTGCAAAGGACTGCAAAGGCCAGTTTTCAACTAGACCAGGCAACAGCAGGATCTAGAAGCTGGAGAAAAGCCATAGCTGAGCCCCAGCAAGGAAACACGAGAAACAGGAAACATCTAAATGTATTTGAAGTGCTTTTAATACCAAGACTCAGCTACGATGAGGCCCAAAGCCATGGAAAACAACTCAACTCATAGACTTGTATTTTAAGAAAAATGTTTACTGTCTGGAACTTTAAAAAGTATTCCTGAGTCACAGTAACCCCTCAGCAGATCAAAAAAGGCATTGTTTCCAGTAGGGTAGGATGCAGACTTCAAATGGATGCTAGACCTCCTGAAGACACATGAAGCATATGCAGTGCCTCAGAGGCACACATGTACCAACAATTGGAGATTTCAGAGCGAGCTGGCTTGGCTCAGGTCCACACCACAGCATCCAGCTCCAGCCTGCCAGCTGCTGAACCAAGTAATGTATTGTGTCACGCAAGGAAAGCAGCAGAAGGCAGCAACACATGGAGCTACAGTACAGATGATTCGTACCATCTGAACTTGGCGAGGGAACATCCATCCCAACTGACGATGTTCACCAGTATAGCTGCATTCAGTCATCGTTAGCAGCACCGCAGAGCATGAGATGCTGTGGAAACAAGCTAGAGCTCCACAAATATCTGTGCAATAGCTGGTTGCAGAGGAAGGCACTGCATGAGGGGGCTAAAAACAACTGTACCATGTGGGCAGAGTGCTGCCACATTTAGAAGGCAAGAACCAGGCTGTGCATCCTCCGCGTGAGCAGAAACGCCCATGCAGAGCCTCTTTGGATGCGGAGAGGTAGAGCAGCACTTCCCTTTTTGAGTTGCCAAAAGAGGCACCAATGCTGTGCTCCTTCCTCCCTCTATCATCCCCCAGTGTAACAGCTCCATAGTTCAACAGCTTCTGCATCCTATTCCCCACCAGAATGGGCCGTCGGTGGTGCTGCCAGGCATGAGTCCAGCCCAAATCACTCCTCAGGAGCTCTGCTGCAATGTGCCATCCAGGATCTGCTGGGCAATACAAGTCAAGGCAGGGAAGGCAGAGCTCTTGGGAAACTCTTGGATGAAGTCTCTGCCTTCCTCCAAGCTCTGGCTGAGTTGGGGGTCCAGAGGAACAGAGCCTGAGGGAGAGGAGGAAAGGGGAGTGTGATTGCTTGTTCATCACAAGGCAAAGGCTTTGACTGAGGACTGAAGAGAAACTCCTGCCAGAGGCTCCAGGGGCAGCAATAAGAAAAGGCAACCACTCTCATCAGGCCCTCCTTCTCACATCTCTCTGGTTCTGAAATACCACCAGACCATGGCAACCTTTGTGAGACTCTCCTGCTCTGCTCCCAGCCCCATCCATAGGGCAGGTTCAGCCCTCAGCCCACATTTCTCAGTGCATTTCAGGAGGGCTGGGTGGCTTCAGGCTTGGTTGCTTGTCACCACAACGTTAGCAGCCAGAGGAGGCTCTGCTTATCACTGCCCCTGCTCTGGCAGGACTGAATGCCCACTGCGTTCAGCGTGGATGGTATAGAAGCAACTTCACCTTGCTTCTGACTAGCCTCAGGGGCTCACAGGGACTAAAAGCACAGCTCATCTGCACTGTTGACAGACTGTGCCCCTCAAGCACTCCCACAGCACCACACAAGATGTCACCAAGGAGGGCTCTGCTCCAGAGTCCACTCACCTAAAAAGGGGACCCCAGCATGTTTGGCCAGCTCTTCGCCTCCCCCTTTGGAAAAGATGTTTGTGCACTCCTGAAGGAGGAAGAAAACAGCAGTGAGTCATGAACCACAGCAGAGAGATCTGAGCAACAGGGCAGGCATTGCCTGTGTACAGGAGTACCAGCTCCCATCCACCTTCCTGCCACAAAGGACTGCCTTCTCCCATCTCTGTTTTGGAAAGAACCAATTCCTTCTTCCAGAGCTCATGCAGCAGCTGGCAGCTTCTCATCTCCCAGGTTCACGGCATCCTTGTGGCATTTCACTGATTTTCCACCTGAGGCACTGCAGCATGTGATACCCAGACATGAACAAGAACCCAAAACAGGCCAACCAATAAGCTCACCGAGCAGTGTGGGCAAACGAAACCACTCATGTTCTCAACAATGCCAAGAACTCGCAAGCCTGTCTTCTTGCAGAACGTCAGCTCTCGTCTCACGTCTCCCACAGACACTGCCTGCAGGGAGAACAGGTAAGGTCAGAGGTGTCTGTCTAGATGTCTGTCTGGAGCAGGAATGTACACATACACAAAACACGCAGGAAAATTGGTGATGGGGATTAGGAGATGCTCCCTCGCTATTGCTGGCCATAGCTTGGACCAAGTCCTCCACTTAGAGGAACTGCACACAGAGGCTGTCCTGGAGGATGGGTGACAGCATGATCTGGGGTGCAAAGTTCCCCACTAACTGTGTCCAGAAAGCGTGCTCCAGCTCAGCACCAGCAGGCTGCCCTACCTGAGGTGTGGTGACTAGGATTGCTCCCAGAGGCTTGTAGGGCCGCAGGGCCTCCACTGTAGAGATGTGTTCATCAGAGGTGCCTGGAGGTGTGTCCACGATGAGGAAATCCAGTTCTCCCCAGGCCACATCAGCAACAAATTGTTTTATTAAAGCTGCAAAAATAAAAGGTGTGTCATCTGAATGCCCTGAACCAAACTCAGGGAAGACAGCCCTGCAGAACAAGGGTCATGCCCCCAAAGAATGACTTGCCCGTGGCAGGAGCCAGAATCACCTCCAATAGAGTTTGTAAGAACATTATAACACTGAAATACAACTGTACCATTTTTCTTAGGTCCTCTCCACACCACAGCATCATCTGGCTTCTCCAGCAGAAAGCCAATGGACATCAGTGAGATGCTTTTCTCCTGGTCCACAAAGACTGGCACCCAGCCGGCGTCACACTGGTGCACATCACTGTCCTGCACCTTGAACATGCGGGGTATGCTGGGGCCACACAGATCCACATCCAAGATCCCCACCTGCAGTGATGAAGCAGAGCCACTCAGATGGGCCTGAGCACAGTCTCAGCCCCCAGTTCTGTTTCCTCCCCAGAAAAGAGGAGGCAGCATTCTCCACTGTGCCAGGAACCAAAGCAGCAGGTTTGAAGCACAACTTCAAAGAGTTGCTTCAAGTTTTGACTACTGTCCCAACCTCCTTCCCTTCAAGGAAACATCTCCTAGGTATTTACAAGCACACTGGGGAAACTTTTATTCATGGGGGGATCCATCAGAACCTCAGAGGGATTGGCTCCACAGAGCCTTTATGAAGTCCTCCTAGAAACCAGCCTGCCATAGGTGCTCTCTGTGCCTGAACCACCACTGTCCTTCAGCTTGCCCACCTCACTCCATAAAGGAGCATGTGTCACCATACAAACCAACAAGTCATTTCTCAGCATCCTGGTTTCAAAAATAACAGTGAAAGAAGTTTTAGATAGCATTAGTCTCTTGGATAAAGGGAAAAGGAACTGCACTGTTAGCTGTGTTGAGCTCTTCTAAATCAAGAAAGCACAGACCATTGACAGAGGATCTTTATGTACATGGGTGGCATGGAGGACAAAGAGGATCATGCTGAGGTGATGTCGGAAAGATCAGCCACAAATCAGCATCCCAGCCCTTCACTCACCTTCTTGCCCGAGTGCCGCAGTGACAGAGCCAGCTCCGTGCTGATGGTGCTCTTCCCCACACCGCCCTTCCCAGAGAGCACCAGCAGGATGTGCCGCACACCGCCCAGGTTGCTTCTCTCTGGGATAAGGGAGAGCAGGGACAAGCTTCAGGAAACAGCACAACAAGGGGAAATGAAGTTGAATGAGGGCAGATTGAGATTGGATGTCAGGGGGAAGTTCTTTGCTATGAGAGTGGTGAGGTGCTGGAACAGCTGCCCAGTGAGGCTGTGGATGCCCCGTCCATCCCTGGAGGTGTTCAAGGCCAGGTTGGATGGGGCCCTGGGCAGCCTGGTCTGATATTAAATGGGGAGGTTGGTGGCCATGCATGTGGTTGGGGGTTGGAGATTCATGATCCTTGAGGCCCTTTCCAACCCTGGCCATTCTATGATTCTTCAGAGCCCCTTCTAAGAAGGGTAATGAAGAGGAGTAAAAAGGTGCGGAGCGCTTTGGCTGCCCGAGGAGTAGAGGAAGAGCTCTGCGATGACCTCAGCTCTCGGGCAGCACAGCGATGGGTGCCGCGGGGCTCCGTCATGACCGGTGCTGAGTGGGGCGGGCCGGGAGGCGGCGGTGGGCTCAGCCCGTGGCGCTTCCCCGCTCCGTGCCGCGCTGCTCTCCGGCCCGAACCCCGCTTCTCACCGCGCCCGTCCGCCTGGATTTCCCCAAGGTCCTGGAGCAGCTCAGACCAGGGAATTGCAACCGCCAGCACCGGCCGGGCCCGCGTTCCCGGGCGCCCCGTCACCGGCGGCAGTTGAGTCACCGGCCCGCCCCGTGCCGGGCTTCGCCACAGAACCGGCATCGCACCGGCGCCGCAGCGGCGGCCATGGAGCCAGCTCCCAGCACGGCTGACCTCATCCGCGCCTCCACCGAGGGTAAGGGCACGAGGGAACCGGGAACGGGGCGGGATGGAGGGGAGACGTGGAGCGAGAAGAAGGACGCGGAAAGGGTGGCACGGAACCCCGCAGGGCGGCGGCACCAAGAGCCCCGCGCCAGGCCCGGGCGCGCAGCGCTGCCCATGGGGAACCGGGCCCAGCCGCCTCAGAGCCCCACCAGGCCCCGGAGCTGAAAGGCCGGAGCTGCGGGCACACGGGGGCCACACGGGGGCCACGCGGGGGGCACGCGGGGGGCACGCGGGGGCCACGCGGGGGGCACACGGGGGGCACGCGGGGGGCACGCGGGGGGCACACGGGGGGCACGCGGGGGGCACGCGGGGGGCACACGCAACCCAGAGCGCCGGACCGACCGCAACCCCGCGCCGCTCACCCGCCGCCACCTCCTCCATGCTGCTGCGCGGCGCAACGCTCTTCCGCCTTTCGCCGGTTAAGCCCCGCCCCCCTCCGACTGGCAGGCTCCGCCTCCAATGACGGGCCGCGCCCTTCCCAGAGGCCCGCCCCTACAGGCCTCGTGGCCAGTCACAGCCGCTCCCCTCCCACTCGCACCAGCCAATAGACTCTGCGCTTTCTCGTCCGCGTTAGCCACCCAATAGCGCTGCTCCTGTGAGATAGACAAACAGCGCAGCCAATGGCGTCGAGCTATCCGCGGGCTCACCCGACCGCTTGTCCCTCAGCCATGAGCGACGGGACTCTCAGCCAATTGCAAAGCAGATCCGAGCAAAAGTAGCCAATAAGCGGCTTGGAAGGCGGCGCTCTGAGCGGATTGTTTATGTCCCGGGAGGGGAAAGTAGGTCGGAACGCGGCGGCGGGGCCGGGCCGAGGTGGGCCCGGAGCGGGGCCGGTGAGCGAGACTGGGGCTGGGAGGGGGCCGAGCAGGGCCGGAGCACGTAGGGCTGCGCTGCGGGGCTCTGAGCGTTGCGGCCCGGTCGCGCTTCAGCGGAGGGAGCGGAGGCCGTGAGGCAGTGCGGCCTTTGGTGCGGCCTTGACGGGCCCGGAGCCACTTTGGGACCCGTCTGTGAGCTGCGGGCCTCGGGGAGGCGGGAGAGCCGCCCGAACCTGAAGCTCTGCTCCTCGGGAGCGACGGCAGCTCTGTGCGGCCGGCTGGGCCCGGGCCTGGCTGCTGCTCCGGCGGTGCGGGAAGGAGAACGGGAACCGCACGGTGGGGAGGTGGGGTGTGGTGTGGTGGGGGCTGAGCGAGGGCGGGAGGAGATCCGGCTGTGCGGGTGTTGGCCGTGGGGAGCTGATTTCTGCAAAGGAAGAGTGAAAGGGAGCGTGGTGCCTCTCGACACAGAGCTGTGATGGGGTGGCTGGGAGCTGGTTTGGCCTGTCGGGGTGGGAAGGAGGCTGTGGAAATCGGGTCTGCGTAATATCTCTGTCTGGGGCACGCAGTTGCTGCCTGCTGTCCTTGAGGCGGGTCAGGACAGACCCGTTTTCCTGCCAACAAACAGAAAGTTGTCTGTTCCTCACCACAAATGCTGTTAGGAAAGCGTTCTCCAAGTAGGCGGCCGCTCAGAGGTGAGCAAGCGGTGTTCCCAGCAGCAGAGCAGTGCAGAGAAGCTGTCCTTGGTATTCAGACCTGGCGAACAAGAGAAAAGTTTGCAGAGGCTCATAGTGGAGGAGGAACTCGTCCTGCTGTCCTGCCTATCAGATGTGAATTGTGCTGCTACGCTCTCGGGCAGTACAGTGCACTGTGGAGGGCTGAGCCTGAGCAGCGTGTAGGGGGGAAGGGAGCCATACTGGTATGTGTAACCTCCTCTCCTCACCCCCACAGCCTACCTGTCCCAGATTGCCATGGCACGACGCACGCGGAGCAGCCGGGCCTGGCACTTTGTCCTGAGTGGGGTGCGGCGTGAGGCCGACAGCCGGGCGCTCGCTTTGGCCACAGGAGCACGAGGTTGGGGCTATGACTCCGATGGGCAGGTAGGCACACAGCTGGCTGTACCCAAAAGAGACTGATAGGAGGCTGTCGGATGAGACAGGGGCAGATGTTGCTTCCCTCAGGCTGTAATGTGGGGCTCACGGCATATCTCCCCATGGTAGGGCTAGCAAGGCTGTCCATAGCCCTGTACCATAGCCCTGTGCCCTTATAGAATCATAGAATCACTCAGGTTGGAAAAGACCTCAAAGATCATACTACCCAACCACGATCTAACCATACTACCCAACCACGATCTAACCATACTACCCAACCACGATCTAACCATACTACTCTAATTCTAACAGCTCTCCCCTAAATCATGTCCCTGAGCACCGCATCCAAACGGATTTTAAACACATTCAGGGATGGTGACTCAACCACCTCCCTGGGCAGCCCATTCCATTGCTTAACCACCCTTTCTGTAAAGAAGTTTTTCCTGATATCCAACCTAAACTTACCCTGGCACAACTTGAGGTCATTTCCCCTTGTCCTGTCACCAGTGAGAAGAGGCCAGTCCCACTCTCTCTGTAAGCATCTTTCAGATATTGGAAGAAAGCAATAACATCTCCCCTCAACTTCCTTTTTCCCAGACTAAACAGCCCCAGTTCCTTCAGTCTCACCTTGTAGGCCACATTTTCCAGACCCTTCACAAGCTTTGTTGCCTGTGGGCCAGAAGACTGCTCTGTACTACAGAAGACTGCTCATTCAACTATGTACATTTAAAAAGCATATATAGTGTGTGTGTAGTATACATACACAATGTTTAAAAAATATTTTTTAGTTATCAATCTAAAATATGCACTGAACTGAATCAGTTCTCCAGTCTGGTTTGCTGTCTTTTGGTTGTCATGCAGTTGTTAGCTGCTGTTGAAGAGATTGTGGGCTGCTCCAGTCTGTGAAATTACGGTCTAAAAGAGAATTAGAATTCTCTTGGCCATCCTTCACCCTAGTTTTAGTGCATGAGTTCTGTTTTCCACACTGTGTGTGCAGCAGTGAGGAAACAGGGAACTGCTTCTGAAGTTTCAGAGCCAGGCTAAAATACTACAAGATCACTGCCCAAGCATGGATTTGTCCAGGCAGTGCTCTCTCAGAAAATGTCAGTAGAGCTTTGTATTTCAGCCAAATTTCTAGATAGTGGTAATTAGGAAGGGCCAGCGAAAGATATAAATCAAACTTTCTAATCTGCAGTGGGAGAAGGAGGTGGTGAGTGGCAGACAAGTAAACCTGAGTCATTTGTCTTGTTACACGGCCACAGCACTCTGAGTTTAAAGGATTTTTATCTTTAAATACTGATGACAAAATCTGCCATGATCAATTGCCACCTGCTATGGGGGTGAATAGTGTCTGATCAGTGTGTAACCTCAGAGTAACTTGCTGAGATCTGCGCTGAGCTACATTGGGTGAGAAGGAACCTCCTGTAACACATGGGGTCAGACAGGGCTCTTACAGCATCCAGTGCAGGCACACTTTGGTCTCTGGGTGTGGAGGAATAGAAAATCCAAGTTCTTGTGTTCATACATAAAAGTAAACAAAAGCCTTTAAATCTCTCACTAGGTTCCCTGCAGGCTCATGTGTAGTGTTGGCAAGAGGAACTGCAGTCTTACTGCTTAACTGCTTCTCTTTTGTTCTGCCCTCTCCCCTTTCTGGCCTCCTTTCCCTTTTCCTCCTCATCTCTTTGGAGTGGTGTTTTTCAATAGTGTGGCCTTTCCTTGGGGAAGACACAGCACCCTGTGGAAATGTACAGGTTCTGTGTACAGCCATTTGCATGCACATTTTTTTGTGGTGCCTTGACTGGCATCCCCAGCTGCCTGTAACCTGCATGCTGAAAGCCATCACTCTAGCACAAAGTTTTCTTAAAAATGGGTGTTAAAGAGCTGTTTGGGCTGTCATGCTACTTGCACCTCTCCCCATCTCTTTGATGCTTAGAAGCTGTGAAGGCACAAAAGACATACTGGGTTCCAACATAGGGCAGTTAGAGCTCAGCCCTTCACCCTCCTGCATGGCAGGCCAGGCTGAGGCACAATGCAGCAGTGCTGCCACTGGCTCTGGCATGAGCCTGGGGATGTCCCCATGCAGCTCTGCAGAGCAACCTGACTGCAAGGAGAGCCCAGCTTTGCAATCTGGGGACACTTGGCAGTAATGTTTCTCTGCTCTCTGCTGCAGCACAGCGACTCAGATTCGGAGCCGGAGTTTTCCACCCTCTCGCCTTCCATCCCGAGTGCCATCCCCGTGACTGGAGAGTCCTACTGCAACTGTGAGAACCAGAGTGAAGCTCCCTACTGCTCCAGCCTGCATGCCCTCCACCGTGTCAAGGACTGCCAGTGTGGCGAGGAAGATGAATGTAAGGAAAGGACTCCCAGAGCGCCTTTCAGAGTCCTCTGGGGTGTGAAGTGGGAGGAGTCCTGGTGTGGAGGCACAGGCTGCACTTCTGCATGGATCACTGCTGTTCCACAGGGCCCTTATCTCTGTCCCGGTGCCTGATGCTCCTTTGTTTACATCTCAAGGCCACGTAGCCCTTAGGAAGATTATAAGCACATGTCTTCTGTTGTGCTTCCAGGGCTGAGTGCTGAACTTGTTAATGCGTCAGGGTTCACCTTTGGAGACCTGAGTTCAAATCCAGCTGAGGCTGCTAGTAAAGTCAGCTGCTGTGGCCACAACCCTGTTAATGCTGATCCCGAGTGCAGCTGGCAGGGCACTTGAGTGTGCAGCAGGGTTTCCTCAGAGTAGACAGGAAAGGCAGGTGAAGAGCAGGTCTAGGCTGACTGAGAAAGCCCCAGAGCACAGCAGAATTGTTGTAGCTCTTGTGTTTTGTCTTTAGTCCCTTGGAAGGACAAGAAGTGATTGTGATTCCCTCAGGAAAAAAAAAAAAAAAAGAAGGTCTGAGGAGCCTTGTTAGAACTGACAGCAACAGGAAGGAGAGAGCACTGAACCATCCCTACTGGGAAGATGCAGAATAGTTCAAGCCTTAAATATGTACACAGCTTAGGATTTAGCCTGATTTAAAATAAATAAATAAATAAAGTCTTGATGGGCCTTTATAACAGTTGTCCATCTGTGTTTCACTTGGGAATATCTCCCTGAAGGCCTGTGTCCATCCTTCTCTCCTGTGTCCTTCCTGACCAGATTTTGACTGGGTATGGGATGACCTGAATAAGTCAACGGCCACCCTGCTGACCTGTGACAACCGCAAGGTGAATTTCCACATGGAGTACAGCTGTGGCACTGCGGCTATCCGGGGCAACAAGGAGCTGGCAGACGGGCAGCATTTTTGGGAAATCAAGATGACCTCTCCAGTGTATGGCACAGATATGGTACGTAGAACCAAGTTGCTTACAGGCACTTAGAAATGCCTTGTAGTCTCTGAATGGGATAGCAAACTTCCTTCAGTGTTTCACCTTGGCATCCTCACTTAGCAGAAAGAAAACTGAAGCTGGAAGGATAAGCAGTTTTAGGCCAAAACCAGAGGAATTGTGACTAGAATCTGATTTTCCTGCTTCCCTGGAGATTACCAGCAATAAACTTAACAAGGACTCTGGTCAGGCTGTGCTGGTGTTCATCCTCAGCCTGGGGAAGCATCCAGGCAGGCTGTGGTTGGCAGTTCTGCTGGGTGTGCTGGGGTGTGTGCTGCTCAGCTCGGTCACTTCCTGCCCCTGAAGCTTCACCCCTGCAGGGCTGGTGTGTGTTCAGCTGTGGCACCACTCTGTGGCTTGTGGCCACAGTCCAGCCTCACTTTCCACCATTAACATGGGCCACAGCCTTGTTAGCTCCCTTGGTTCTGCTAAGGCTGCACCTTGTGGTCTGGCTCCTGGGCTCTGTAATGCAGCGCTGCCCAAACCTTTCAACAGAGAACTGAAACGTTCAGCTTAGCTTTACCAGAACCTCTTGTTAGGCTGTGCTGAGCGAAGGAAGGGAGACCTGGAGTCTCAGTTGTGTTTTGTTGCTTTAGAAGCATTCTGTGCTCCTGCAGATAGATGCTAAGCTTGTGTTCTTCTTGACTTTGCCTCCCAGATGGTGGGAATTGGGACATCGGATGTGAATCTGGACAAATACCGCCACACCTTCTGCAGCCTGCTGGGCAAGGATGAGGACAGCTGGGGACTCTCTTACACAGGTAATGCAGACAGGGCAGTGTTAGGGGGAGGACAGCTGAAATGTTAGCAACAGGTGCTCAGGTTTAAGAATTAAATGGTCTTAATGGGACCATGGCCAAAAAGGCCACAGGGCCTGTGAATCCCTTAGTTAATTACAGTGGGAGCTGCTGCCTGTTCAATTCACCTGCGCACCTACAGGGCTTGCCTAAGCATCATACTGCATAGGACAGGCTGCTTCTTGCTTTCAGCTCGTGGAGCCTTACCTGCATTTTGCAAACCCTATGCAACCAGCATGTGAATTTTCAGGGCCTCTGGACTGCAGTTTGCATGCCAGTGATTCAGGATTTCAGTGCAGCTGCTTGGGGTCTGGTATTCCAAAACCTCAGCTTCCCTCTTTTCATCATATGCTCTGAGTGGGGGGGTGTGGAGGGAGCAATGAGGAGATGGGGGGGATTTTGTAGGTGCTGACCGAGACTGTACCAGTGGGAGCTTGCAGGGAAGTGTCTTGAGAGTTGGGGTGAATTTGTGAAGCGCAGACTTTTTGCTGAATGCAAGGTTTATTGTTTTAAGGACTACTGCATCACAAGGGTGACAAGACAAACTTCTCCTCAAGGTTTGGCCAGGGCTCCATCATTGGGGTGCATCTGGACACGTGGCATGGAACACTCACGTTCTTCAAAAACCGCAAGTGCATTGGTAAGAGCAAGGGCAGCTGCAGCAGGCTTCAAGCACAGGGGCAGAATGGGGGAGCACTGCAGCTGTAGTTGAACTCTGGTGGCAGCTGGACTGCAGGATAAAACAGTAGCAAATAAAAGATCAAGACAAATTGAGTGGGGCAGAGTTCACATTTGTTTAACAGATTTGGATTTCAAATGCCGTTTTCCAAGTGTTTTCTGACAGCTTTGTGGAGCTCAGGGTGGGTGGGAGGAGTGAGATCACCTCATCAAAACTATTGTGAATCCTTGGTGTTGTCCCCTGCAGGAGTTGCAGCTACAAAGCTGCAGAACAAGAAGTTCTACCCCATGGTGTGCTCGACAGCAGCCAAGAGCAGCATGAAGGTGATCCGCTCCTGTGCCAGCTGCACGTCTCTGCAGTACCTGTGCTGCTACCGCCTGCGCCAGCTCCTCCCTGACTATGTGGACACGCTGGAGGTGCTGCCATTGCCACCAGGACTCAAGCAAGTGCTACACAACAAACTGGGGTGGGTCTTGAGCATGAACTATAGCACATCAAAGCCTTCCTCCTCGTCATCAGGAAGCGACTCAGATAGCTCCTGTGGCTCAGATGCAGAGGCTTGCCAAAGGAAGAGGTGCAGGAGGACATGATGTCTCTTCAGACGGACTGCTTTGAGGGAGTCGGGTGGGGTTTTGTTGTGCTGTCTGTGAAGGCAGCCCAGGCCTGACACACCTGTTTCTTCACGGGGACATCTATTTCTACCTGTTTATGAAGATTTCTCTTGTGCTGATTGGAATCTGTAGCCTGAGCATTCATCACTTGCATTGAAAATACCCGCTGACCCAAAGAGGTATCAGCTCTGTGAAATACATAAACTGCAGCCAGATACCTGAAGTTAATCTGATGATATGAAAGCCATCACCTCCCTCTGAAGAATCTCTCTTTGCTGTAGACTGTCAGTGGAGGTGAGATTTAAGGTGGCTTCTCAATCTCAAAGCACACTTCTTGCAAACTTAACTTGATTCATCAAAAGACAAAATGAAAGACCAGCACCCTTCTCCCCCGCTCCTAACTGCTGTGCATTGGTTTGGTATCTGCAATGAATTCATCACGCTGTGGGGCATGATTGAACTGCAGCATTTAGGGAAATGGGCTCTGAGAGATGCACCTGTGCCACTTGTGAAAGAGCAGTTACTTAAGAGAGTTGAACTGTTAGTGATCTTTCTTGAGCACCCCCTCCATGACTTTAATTGCTTTGCATGTTGGCTACTGCTGCTTCTCCTGTATCAAAGACTGTATTAAACTGTAATAATAAAAGTATAAACTATCTTTCATTCCTCCTAGGACCTTTAAAGGCAAGAATCTGAACGTGCTTGTCAAAAATAACCACATAAGTACAGCTAGAAGCCTGGAGATGATATTTTAAATGCAGCATTTGTTTGTCAGATCTAGATGGGGTTACCTTGCCTCTGCCACATCGAGGGTCCTTGTACTGCTCACTGGAACATCAGAGCCAGGCCTGGATGGAGCTCCAGCAGTGCCATGCCAATGCTTGTAGCTGCAAATGGGAAGGAAAGACTGCAGTGTTTTATTAATGTGTGTGTTCTGACAATTTGCATTCAAGCAGCCCTAAATACCCACCCCAGAGACAGAAAGTCAGAGCAGTTTGTGTGTAGGACAGCCACTAACAGACTTGTGTATTGCCTACAGCCGGCCCCTTCTTGTATGTGCTGAGAAGCAGTGTTGGACTGGAGCCTGGAACAGTGAATAATCCAGCAGTGGCCTGGCAGCACTGCCAGCAAATGGCACGCAGGAGAGTGAGCCTTCCTGCTTTCTCACGTTTGAGCTGCCCTAATATTTCAGACAGGAAAGAGGAAGGAAAAGCACCTTAGCTGCTCCTTGTGGATTAGGCCACAAGCACTGGCTGGGCACAAACTGTGCTGAGGGATCAAGTTCTGAGTGGTTCTTCTTGCCAGCTTCCATTGTGCTGTCAGGACAGGCTGGCTCAGGGGACCCAGCCCAGAGCCGATGCAGCTGGAAGCCCTTGAAATAGCCACATCTGGCAGTTCAGCTTCCCCTCTTTCTCCCCGTCAGTGCTGAAGAAGCTGCTGGGAGACCAAGTGGACAGGCACAGCCAGGGTAGGGAGGAGCACAGCACTGTGGGCCCGTGGCAGCCTGCTGTTGCAATCCCCTGCAGTCAGTCTGTCCTCCTGCAGTATTGCATGCCAGCATAATTGCGAGTCCTTAGATGAACACATCACTGCATTTCAGGATGTTTTTCTATGGCCCTTAAACTCTCTTCCAGTGAGTGGTGCATTTACAGATGATTTAAGCTGGTGCCATCAGCCAAGTGCAAAGGTTATTGCAAACTGGGGGAGGGTTGAAATAGGTGAGATGGGAAATGCCTTTCAGCTTGTGCTCTTCACAGGCTCTCTCCCAGCACTGCAACTGGGAATGCAGGTAGCCACCTGCTGTCTTTTCTCCTGGCCATTACAGACCTGCAAAGGCTTCATGCAAAGCTTTTTGCTCCCCATGACTGTTCCTTTCCTTCTCACATTGTGAATCTTTAAGCAAAGATGGCTCTTGCCTCTCTGTTTACAGGCTCTGAATGAGAACCTTAATTAAATAGGACAGGTTCTCTGTCAACCCATCTGTAGCAGTGCTCCCGCCAGAAAAAACAGCCCTGCTGGATTTCTCCTCCCAGGAACTAATTCAAGCATTAGCAGATGGAACCAGAAGAATCACTGGCAAGGAGGAGCTATATTCTGAGGGTGCCCTCCCACCTTCACAGCACTGGTTGGTGTCGCTTGGAGCTGTATTTAATGAGAAGAAGCTCAAGGGGTTTCTGTGTCATTGTGAAAAGCTGCAATTAGCAATACCAAATCCTCAGAGTTTTGGGGTTCCTGATCCCTACTGTCCCTATTGCAACTATTTCCAAAAAAGAAGCTCAACATTTGCTTTGGCAAAAGAATCCCATCTTAGACCATCATTTCACACAGAGCTTCTGGAGCTTATCTGGCATTTCCTTATGTTGGGAGCTTAGCCAACAGCCTCTCCTGCCTTGAGCTCCATGCACCCCAGGCTGTGGTTTCTCTCTGGCCAGCTGGCTTTGACAGTTGATGAATGTTTTTCTAAGCAAGTCCAGCAGGACCCACCTTCCTGAAGAAACCACAAGCAAGACCTGCAGTAGCAGGACCAAAGAATCAGCAGGCAGGAGGACAATAAAAGTCAGGACGTTGCACAAAGTATTTAGCTCATTCAGTAACATACCTGACAGGCAGCACAGACTTACCACACAGTTATGTCAGCAGAGGAACCAATCCACTAAGACTTGGAGCTCCTGCTCGAAACATGCCTTAACGCTTTAAGGAGACAGGCAGAGGGATATAAAGCTGTGGCAGCTAAAAGAGGAAAGGAGAGCCAAGGGGCTGAAGAAAGCATCTATAACAAGAGATTTATTGATGTGCAAGTCTATTTTGAAACAGAACCAGCTGCTTCCACAGGCTAGGCTCCCAGCAGCACTGCCATGCCAGAGGCAGCTCAGCAACTGCTGAGTTCAGTAGAAGAAAATATTGAGGCCGACTGACGTGGTTCCTGGTCCCACTATACAGTCAGGTCCAGGATAAGGTCGGGGTTGGTGGAAACCATGAAGAGATAGATGCGGCGGGATAAGTCTGGCCCAACACGGTGGTCTTTCCCACTGATGTCTGATTTCACAGGGATGTTACTCAGCAGCAGTAGTCTCTCATCTTCTGTGCTGCATTCTTCGTAGGCCTTCAAGCACACACAAGAATGAAGCAGTTAACATAGATGCTCTAAGAGAAGACCCTACTCTCCACTGAGAGGCTCAATCCCATCAGTGCAGTGAGGATCCCTGTCTAAGCATTCACCCAAACACGCAGGCATCAGAGGATAAAACTCAGAAGAATCAAGATCCACAACTTGCAAGCAGGCCTCACACACATTCTGATTTGTGTGTTGCCCCTTCAGTATACAAGGAGATAGCTTTTCTTCTGAAGAGGGTATGCTAGGGGCAGAGATCAAAGATCTGGGAGAAGAAAAGTAAAAGAGAATATTTGACTATGTAAGACTTAAACAGAAAAAAAGAAGGAAAAAAGTTCTGTCAGTTTCTGATCTAACGGAAACAGCTTAAGTGATTCATGCTCATCTCAAATGGAAACAAGCACTTGTTGACAAAAAAAACCAACCAAACCTGTCTTCATAAAATAGCTAAGCTGCTGTCAGAAGGGTCAGACAACATCCTTTTCTAATCCTGATCCTCCAGGAGTAGGGAGAGGGAGATTTTAGTGAGCTAGGTCAGCTCCCTCTATGGTCATATGAAAAGCCAGGAAGGTTTTGGACTGTTCACCAGCAGCATAAAGACAGCTCGGATGTCCTGTGATACTCCCTCACAGCCCACAGGGACAACACACGTGTTCTGCTAGGGAGCGATTCAGAATTGTCCAACTGTAAGGCAGCCACCTGTGACATCATCCATCTCAAACAAAAACAAGCAGAGCCAATGGACAGACCATGTTGAACAAGGGCAATGGGATGCATACAACAGACCCTCAACTGCACTGGCTGGAATGGACAAGCAAAAATGCAAATACACTTCAAGCTGATCCTGTTTGGTGACATGAAGGTAAAGAGGCCAGGAAAGGCCATGAGTAAGTAGCTAGTACTGAAACAAAACTATGGTTTAAGTCAAACACCCACCATCACCTTTCTGGAGAGCTGATTTCACACTCAGAATTTGTTTGCTCCATCAACAAAGACCTCTAAGTGAGGAAACACGCGGCACCCCTCCCTGCCATCATCTTCCATGCAGCAAGATTTTAACAGGAAACCAAGGGATTTGAGGACTTACCTGTACCAGGAGGCCAGGGGAAGGATATGCTTCTGCTATTGCTGCTGCTGTTGCAGGGCTGACTCTGTTAAACTGCTGGATTTGTCTCTTCCAGACCTGCCATAGCCCTGCACCATCCTTCTCCACTCGCAACCCCTTGCCCGAGACCCCAGCAGTGCAGAAAGACAACTCTTGCATCTCCAGCTGACTCCTGGAGAAAAGACAGACTGCTGAGAGCAAGAACAGGGAACAGTGTGTGGGCAGTGAGCTTCCTTCTAAAACCTCTCTCTTCAGGACTAGTATTTTTTCCTCAATATTTTCTTTCCTTCCTTGGAAAGCTTCAGAACATCTTGGTGCAAAGATTTCCCTAAGGTTCTCATTTTTCTCTCTTTTCTTCATGCAGAATCACAACTGTATTCACTGTGAGATTAGTTGATTTCCAGCAGCACAGAGGACTGAAAATGATCTAGTCCAAGCCCTAACATCAACCAAAACAGACTGACAGTCACTGGTAAGCGTTCCTGTAGCTTCTAGTGAGGTTTTTCAAAGCTCTGGGCTTTAAACTTGTCCAGTTCAGCAATACAACTCACTTGTACGGGCGCCTTGCTATTGCCTTAGTCAGCGCAGAGACGTGCTCACCAAATTCCTGCCATGTGTCTAGGAGCTGTACATCAATGTTACCCCAGAGCTGGAGCACCACCTGTGCCTGGAAGAGAAATGAGAGTGGTGAAACACGTAAGATGCCAACTAATGGGACAGAAACAGGGTCAGGAGGGCCAGGACAACCTGAGGCCCTCATCCTCCTTCATAAACATGCTCCAACTTCAGCCAGCAGTGCTGCTGTCAGCTCTGACCACCAAAAGCACTCAGAGATAGGAGCAAGGAGAACACAGGGGTACACCACATCCTTCAGCAGAATGAAGATGGGGCGGGAGGGGAGGGAGGCTGGAATGACTGCATGAGCTCTGTTTACAAAGAAGAGTACTAAAGCCTGCTCATCCTTCTTAGCTCCCAGTAAGCCGGCGGGTCATCATCCCCCTTTGGGACGTACCCAGGCAGGGCAGGAATTTAGTTTGAGGGATATCCTGTTTGACCTAGTTTGTGACAGCTGTGCTATCACAAGGAGTGCTTCCGCTCTGCTGTGGGACACAGGCTTTGCAAGACAGAGGCCTGAGTGAGAACCAACAGCAACTTTCACAGCTAACGAGGCAGCTTTTGTTGGGGCTGGGGAGGGGAGGCAGGATCAGATCCAAACAAAAGGCTCAAACCCATGCTCATGGTCAGTTAGGGTGAGGGAGCATGCACATGGATGCAACTTGATCCAAGCAAGCCATCACCTTCCTTGTCAAGCATTCATTATGCAGAAGGGCACACCAGTGGGAGCCTTTTCCATACAGCTCAACCATAGGTAACATAAAACTTCAAGGGGCATGAGAAATTCTACCTCCAGTATTTCCTGCTGAGTCATGAACAGCTCTGGGCCAGGCTGGGATCTGGGACTCCGCTTTCCGGGGCTCAGTGCCTGCCACCCATTCTGCTTCTGGTTACACCTATAAGCAAGACACACAGCTCACACTTATGTACTGCATATTCACATCTCAGGCAGTCTGATAAAGAGGAAAATGTCACTTAATCCACCCACATTTGCTACCTTCCAGTCAGACTTGATGGTGGAGACAAAGCTCCCCGGTGAGGCAGCACTGCTACCACTGGCACACTGCTGCAGTTCTGCATGTCACATGCAGCCCCTATGTGTCAAGGACTGCAGATCTACATGTGAGCTGGAGGGAACTGGCTGCAGAAGAGAAGACAAGACCCAAAACTAAGGCAAATGCTGCTTGGTTCCCTTGATGGCAGAACTCAACAGGCCACGGCTGATTATTTAAAAACATAACACACTTGGTAAAAAGTATCCTCACAGACTTAAGTGAGAAAGAGCCCAGGAAGTGGTGAAACAAGAGCTCTCTCTTGGGAAACGCTCCAGAAAGGATAGGACAGGACAGACCTAGCTACTGCAGCTGATTTGATGTGGGAGAATCTGGACAATTACACTATCACCATGAAGAGGAAATTTCTCTGCTGTGCATGTACATGGACAGTAAGCACTCAGGCACTGGGAGCAACACATGAATGATACATTCCAGGAACAAGATGAGGGCTTCAGGCACCAAACATCTCTCCCTGCTTCATGAGCTGCACACTTTGCTGAGAACAGAAAGGCACTGCAGCGCTGCTTGGTGCACAGGCAGATACAGCAGCAAGAGCTGTATCACTGCATCCCTCTGTCTGGTCCTGAGTGTAGTCTTACCCACAAACACCTAACTACAAAATCCTTAGTCTGCTCTAAATCCGTCTGCAAAGTATATCCACAAGACAGTAAAACTCAAGTCCTCTTGAGCACAGACCTTGTGATTTATAGCCCATGCTGGCACCAAGCTCAGCAGCTCAGCCCCAGACACGTCCCTCCTGCACAGATGCTTTTCTCCACCCATGGCAAACTTCCCAGCCCCGCTGCTCCCCACACATTCCCAGCACATCCCACCTGTAGGCATCCAGCCCCACGACAGCCAGGCTGTAGGTTTTAGTGGAGGAGCACTCCAGGCTGGCCAAAGGTAACACTTGGTTCAGGTCAGGCTGACTCCCTGACGAGGCATCAACAAAAGTCTGAAGCGAGACAAATCACACCCAAGTCTGTAGCAGTTTTCCTCTCTGAAACAAACCCTCCCTATCTCTGGCTGGACAGCAGGAGACTTCCAGGACAACTTTCATCACTGGAAGCTGGCAGCAGCCAGTCTTTGACTGCAGCTGAGAGTGCTGCCTTTGGGCAGGCGCAGCATGCCACTTCTGCCAATATTCAGGTTTTTTTCTGGCTCACCTTTCTCCCTGGAGCGTTAGCACTGACCTTCTCACAGGCACTGGCTATTCTAGCCTCTCCTTCTCTATTCTCAGACTGCGCTGGATGGCCTCTGAACTTCTCAGGGCAGAAGCACAGGCTGCCTAGATAGGTATAAATAAAACACTGCATGACTGCACGCACATGAACTAACCACTAAATTCTCTGCTTCCAAATGCAAGCATTTCTAAGGACTGCTTACTTTGATTGTTTCTTTCAAGCATATCTTTTATAAGCACAATGAAAAGGGAAAAGCTAAACACAAGGAAAGGCAATCCTCCCAAGGCAATCCTGCCCAATCCTCCTCTGAAGGAAAGCAGCATCCTGTAGTGGGTTAAAAGGCAAATGCCTGCACGTTATCCCTAGAGACTATTGCTGCACTCTCACACAGGTTCTCTGCTGCACTCTGTAACACAGCTTTGTTTCAAGGTGGAGCAATAGTAGTTATGATTGAACTGTCCCTTGCCTCCCATGTTCACCTGGCACTCTGCATGGGTCTGGCTCAGAGATCTACATTACCTGGGTTAGGGAATAGAGACGCTTTAGAAAATCTGCTGGCTCCAGCAACACCAACACCTCCTTCTCCTCTTCAGTTTTCACCACACAGTCATCCTAAAGAAGAAGAAACAATTTCCAACACATGCAAAAACCAGCATGTCTCCACCTATGCAGTGCCTATGCTTTTAGGAGCTCTAACGCTCACAAGGCCATGTTAGATTCAGCTGAGACAGAGTTATTTTAATTCATAGTGTCTGATATGATGCTATGTTTTGGTTTTAGAAGAACAATGCTGATAACACACCAATGTTTCTAGTTGTTGCTGAGTAGTTTTGTATAGAGGATATAAGGATGTTTTAGTATTCTCAGCTTCTTCTATTGTCCTGCCAGTGAGGGGGACAGGGGAGCAGGAGGAGCTAGAAGAGACAGAGTAAGGACAGCTGACCTGAACTGGCCAAAGGGATATTCCATACCACATGATGTTATGTGGAAGGAAAGTATGAAAAAGGGAGGAGTTCAATGGGTGGCCTGCTGCTGCTCGGGGACTGGTTGGCAGGTGAACAATTGTTTGTGAATCACTTGTTAGACATATATAATTATTATAACTGTTATTCTTTTTCTCCTCTTTCTTTTCTCTAACCCAGCCCACGAGCTCAACTTTTTTTTTCCCCCAGATTCTCTCCCCCAAGTCCACTGGGAAGGGAAGAAGCAAGCTTAGCCACCTGCTGGGTTAAACCACAGCAGTGCTATGCTGGTCAAAGCCCACTGCTGAGCTGAAAGGGAAAGAACTTTCCCACACAAGCAGATCACCAAAGGTGCAATAACTGACCTGGTGAGGAAAGCAGTGACAACTGCAGAAATTGCCATCTAAGCCAAAAAGACATAAAACAGCTCTGTCTGCACCTCATAGTCATCATATGACCACAAGAGCCAAACTACAGTTCTGCCTCTATCTGAAATTCTTATAGTGGGGGTGAGGACAAGAATAGCCTACCTTTGTGACTACAAGGTTTTAGACAGCATCTACTAAAGCCAAACTGAAAAAGGCACAGTATGTGGTACCAGGAGGAACCTGCCCTCTTTAAGGTTCCCAGCAAGCAGGATTCAGAAAGCAGTCGCTAGAGTTTCAAAGCTGGGGGCTCTGCAGCAAACTTGCCCAGCCTTTTCCAGCCATGCAGATGCTGCCTGTGACAGCAGGCCATACGCAAACATCTGCTCTGGAAAAGCTGCTGCCAACCTAACTAATATCTCTGTATTAATAACTTGTGGTCATTTCAGTCTTGCTTACTACAGATTTCCCAGACTATCACTGGATGCACACATGCCTAAACCAATCATGTGTAGATACGTAAAAAACACTGGCTTTAGAATAATCTGAATGACGACCAGTTCCAGCTCTACTTCTGAACTATCTGTGGTCATTGGTAATCAGCATGCCTGAGGCTGCTGCTGTCAGCACCCAGGACGAAAAGCCAAGTCAAAGCTTTCTCCCCACAAAACATCTGCTGTCAAATTACATTTACAACAGAGAAGATGACGACTCACTGGGGCAGATGGAACGCTTGGCATATTTCTCCTCCAGGTTATGCTGCAGGGAATTGCCTGAGGCTCAAAAGAATGTTTACAGCCCAGGGAACTCAAAGCCTCGATCCAAACATCTGAGCCAGGATCTTCAAGAAAACCTGTGGAGAAATAAAGATCAGCCCTGAAATAAGAAAAAGAGCTGCTTTATCTGTGCTAATACTAACGGCACTGCTGCTCCTCCACAGCAGCCCAGCACGATGTAACCCCACCAGCAGCCGAGTGAGGGGTGTTGGCCTGGCCGAGAGCCGCTCAGCAGGCAGCAGCAGCACGGGGCTGCCCTCGGCTCTCCCCGCCAGGCCCCGCAGCCCACCTGGATCCACGCACACCTCCAGGAGCCGCAGGCAGCGCTCGGGCCTCAGCAGCCGCCATGCCGCCGCCGCCTCCCGCTTCTCCAGCGCCTCCCGCTCCTTCCTCCGCTGCCGCTCACGCCTCTGGGCCTCGGCCTCCCCGGCCGCCCTCCGCCGCTTCGGCCGTACGGCGGCTGCCGCCGGAGAAGAGCCCTCCGGAGCCGGGATGGGGCCATTAGGCTCGGGCTCAGCCTCGGGTTCGGACTCGGACACCTCCCACGTCGCCTGGGCCCGGCGGCACCGCTCGCTGCCCGCCATGGCCGAACCCCTCAGGCTCCGGAGGCCCCAGGCCCCGCTAGGCCGCACCCGTTGCCATGGCAGCAGCGGAGCGCCCCTCCCTCTAAAGTCCCCGGCGCCGCCCCTCGGCCGCAGCACAAACGTTCCGGTGTGGGTGAGGGGGGGGACTCTTTTCTGCGGACACATGAGCGGAGGGAGCGGTTCCTTTAAGAGTGTCGCCGCCGCCGCCGCCATGATCTGCTTGGTGCTGGCTGTCTTCGCCAGCGTCTTCCATAGCGGTAAGGCCGGCGTCCTTCCTTTTATCCCAATTCTCCTTTCCCTCCTTTCCCCCTTTTTTATCTCTTCCATTACCCCCCCACCTTTCCCCTTCTTTCCCCCCCTTTTCCCCTCCCTTTTTCCCCCCTTCTTCCCCCACCCTTTTTTCCCCCTTTTCCCTCTCTCCCCTCCCTTCCCCTCCACCTGACACCCGTGCCCTCTCACAGCTCGCTCCGGTGTCTCCGAGCGCACCTTCATCGCCATCAAACCGGATGGCGTCCAGCGGCACCTGGTGGGTGAGATCGTGCGGCGTTTCGAGAGGAAGGGCTTCAAGCTGGTGGGGCTGAAGCTGCTGCAGGTGCGGGGGTCTGGCGGGGCCCTCGGTGCGCCCCCGGACGCAGGAGGGGTTCCATGCCTTGTCGGCAGGCTGCAGGGCTGTGTGTTGTGTGCAGGCTTCGGAGGAGCTGCTGAAGGAGCACTACATCGACCTGCGGGACCGGCCCTTCTACGGCCGCCTGGTGAAGTACATGAGCTCGGGGCCCGTGGTGGCTATGGTGAGTATTGGGGGGAATGGGTGAGCAGGGCTCCATCTGAGGGCCTCTGGGTGCTGTGCTGATATAGAGGATGCGGTTTGATTTCAGGGTGAGCTGTTGGAGCTGATTCTGTTTGCTGTTTTGTAGGTGTGGCAGGGTCTGGATGTGGTCAGGATGGCACGCACGATGATTGGAGAGACCAACCCGGCTGAGTCCAAGCCTGGCACCATCCGAGGAGATTTCTGCATTGAAGTTGGCAAGTGAGTCTGTCTTCTTGTGCCCTGAGTGTTGCTGTGTATACCTGTCCTTGCATTCCTGCCCAAGCCATGCGAGGCTGCATCAGCAGAACAAAGTTCAGATCATTCAGGTATTGACATTGGACACAGTGACCTGGGTTGGTTTTGCCAGAAGGGAGCAGGTTGGGTTTAGTTCTCTCATGCTTCCCGAGGCCTCTTCTCCCTGCAGCTGAGGGGTTTGCTTGACAGGGAATCAGGACTGTCAGGCTGTGAAAGAGGAGCCCTCTGAGCCCTCTCCTGGAGGCTACCCAGCTCTGCCGGGCATTCAAGTCTGAAACAAAAGCCAAGCTGCAGTTCTGCAAGCATAAGGGCTTCTCGCCACTGCGTATTGTCCAGTGGTGACCTCTAGTGGCTGCAGCTGAGCCTGGCTTGTGGTAGTTGCTCTTACTAACCTTCCTGGCTTAGGTTTTCGTTCCTTCGTGTCTGACACCAATTCTGCTTTATAGGACCTACTTTCACTGAAAGAAGTGAGAAATCTGGAGGCAAATCAATGGCAAACCTTTAAAACACACAATAAAAATTCCTCAGATAAACTGCCACTTGCAGCTCCTTTGTAGCACATAAATAATTTCTCCATACAGGAGGGAGGGTGCTGGAAATTGACAGCTCCTACACATCCTAAGCCACGTTCACTAAGCCATGTTCTCCTGAGCAAGAAGGAGAGCTGTGTGATGGGAAAGAATACTGTACAATGTGACTGGCCTGGCAGGCTTAATTAAATCAGTTGGAGTGAAAGTTTCCCAGCTGCAGCTTCCCTCCCCAGTCTTTCTCTGCTTACTGCAAGCCTGATCTCTTTCTTGTTCCCCACAGGAATGTGATTCATGGCAGTGACTCGATTGAGAGTGCCCAGAAGGAGATCTCCCTCTGGTTCCGCCCAGAGGAGCTGATGTGCTGGGAGGATGCAGCTGAACGATGGATCTACGAGTGATGATACAGCCTGAGGGAAGTACATCTTCCTAACTTGGACACGGGGCATCTTCATTAGTTCCATTTTGGCCCCTCAGGCTGGCTGTGGATTCTGCTGTGATATCACATGCTGGGAATTTCTCTTCTGTGTGTCTGTGGAGGGGTCCTGGGAGCTGGTCTTTATGTTTGTAACTCAGCAGTTCAGCTCCCTGCATAGTAGCTTTTTTTTTTTTTTTTTTTTCCCCCCCCTCCATCTCCTGTAGTAAGTAGTTAAAGTTGCTGCTCAGTTTGCTGCAACATCCCAAAGTCCTTAAGTGGCTCGAGGTGATTTATAAAGGAGAGTGAAAGCTGGGCTCTGTGCCTGTCAGTGTGCTGGCAGGCCTACCAGGCACAGAGGGACACGTGCTCCTAGCCCTGGGGAGGTGCATGCTCACTGCAGGGTACAGGCACTGTCATCCACCTGCATTTTGGTGCAGTCCATCACCAGAGGCTTTTAAAGAAGTGAGCTGCTGTGGTATAAAGTAGAAAGTGCAGAGGCTGGTGACCAAGGCTGACCCAGCCTGGTGACGCTCATCACTTTAATGTGTCCCTTGTGTGCAGGGCAGAAGTGGCCTCTGGAGGATAAGGCTCAGAGGACATTAGTCAGGCTCCTGCTGTGAGTTTTCACCTCTGGAGGCTTCCTGACTTTCTGTGCCAGCAAGGCCTGTTGCTAGAGAGGCTCAGAGCCACTTGTTTGAGTGTGTTCCTGCGTCCTTCACTCCCGGGTCCCATTTTTGCCTGCTGTCCCTCTTTGTTTTCACACCACTGTCCATTTCACTAAGCTGTTTCTGAGCCCTCTGCACAGCCTGCCAAAATATAAAGGCAGTGAGTGGCACTGCATTCTGCTGTGGAGCAGGGGTCTGGTGAAACCTGAGGGAACAAGGGTTTTGTTGCATGTAGGCTGAGATACTTTGCTTGTGTTCTGCAAGCTCATCTCCCTCTTGAGCTAGAAAGATTTGTATCTTATGGGGAATGAGTGCAGTTCCCCAGCTCCCACTTCTACCTGCAGGCTGGCCTGGGGTGGTGGGACTGAGCAGAGAAATACAAGGAGTGATGGAGAGAAGGGATTCAGGGACTTCTGTGAGTAACTGTGGCTTTCCTCTGCAGTCCAGTGACAACACACAGCGTTTCTGATAGCTACAGCATCTCATGCCTTCAGGGCCTTCTCCAAATAGTTGGTTACAGCTCTAATCATCTTAAGAGATTGCTTGTTCCCATAAATCATCCATGTGTTTTTATTTATAATAAACTCTGGAGAGTTCCATCTCTTCTGGTTGTTGCTGGGGGAGTGGGAAGGTGGCTCTAGGTGAGTGCTCACAGGAATGTGAGCTAGTGCCAGTTTTTCTGATGGAACTGTGCTGCTAGTGGTAGCTTTTTTTTTTTTTATTGCCCCAGAGATGCACAGGCAGGGCAACTAATGGGGCCCCAGTTTGTCAAGACATTAAGATAATTCAGGAAGGTGATTATAAGGGAACTTGTATTCAGATGCATTGTATTCTGTGCTTTCAGATTAACAAAAAACAACTGGTAACTAGCAAAGGCAGTCTGCAGTCTTATTCCTAATTTTCACTACCTTCCTATTCTGTTGCCTCATCTGTTGTCACATGCATTTCCTAAGTTATTTGACAAAATAAACCTGAGCTTGTTTGAACACCTGGGACCTGGAAGATCAGTTGTTCTCATATCCCTGTGCTGATGGCTGTGGTTGGGCAGTGGCTGAAAGAATCCCTCTTTCTACATTTTATTTCTGGTTCTGGAGGAAGCAATGGATCATACTGTCCTCAGGAGCATGTTGGCCATGGGACCAAACTATCCCGTTTGGACTCCTCAAGAAGGACCTGAAGGAATGACATACAGCTGTGCTGGGGAGGATTAGGAAAAGGTTCTGCACCAGAGAGTGGTGGGCACAGCCCTGAGCTGCTGGAGCTCACAGAGCATTTGGACACCACTCTCAGATGTAGGGTTTAGGTAGTCCTGTGCAGAGCCAGGGGTCGGACTCAGTGATCCTTGTAGGTCCCTTCCATTCACAGGATATGACAAAATGTTGAGGGAACTGGGCTTGTTTAGCTTGGAGAAGAGAAGGCTCTAGGGAAATCTCACTGCGGCCTTCCAGTACTTGAAGGGAGCATTTAAACAGGGAGGGGAACAGCTGTTTACGAGGGTGGATAGTGACAGGACAAGGAGGAATGGTTTTAAACTGAGACATGAAAGGTTTAGGTTGGATATGAGGAGGAAGGTTTTCACCCAGAGGGTGGTGAGGCACTGGAACAGGTTGCCCAAGGAGGTTGTGGATGCCCCATCCCTGCAGGCATTCAAGGCCAGGCTGGATGTGGCTCTGGGCAGCCTGGTCTGGTGGCTGGCAACCCTTGCACATAGCAGGGGGTTGGAACTGGATGAGCATTGTGCTCCTTTTCAACCCAGGCCATCCTATGACTGTGTGCTAATAGGTTACTAGAAAGTTGAGACTCGAGCTAATTGCCTTTCCAACAGCCCTGCTGTCATACAGACAATCTCCAGAGTACTTACAGCAACAGAAGGCACCAGCAGCTGATGTTATCACATTTATTACCTACGGACCCAGCACGGCTCAGTGATGGAGCACAGAAAGCCCTCACAGGCAGCGGACTGACCCAGAGCACTGCCTGAAGACAACACACCGAACTCCGCAGACCTCCGCAGCGATTACAAACCTTTTGCAGCACGCAGCATCGTTTCCGTGGATGGCAGCAGGGAGGCGGGCCGCAGCCTGGTATCCCAGCAGTTGCTCGTACATCTCTCGGAGATAAAACGCACAGCAAAGCTCGGTGGCCGAAGCCGCAGACGATCAGGTAACGCATCGGCCTGACGGCACTGCCCAACGCTCAGCAAAGCACCCCGCGCCGCCGCCATCTTACCTCCCTTAAGCGCAAGGGCTGCCGGGATGGGGCCGATCCAACCGCGATTGGTCCGCCCTCATCACGTGACGCCCGCGCTCACTTCCTACCCGTCGTTCCTCTTGGGCGTGACGACAGACGACACGCTGATTGGCCGCGGCGGCGCGCGGCTTTGTGACGCCACTCGGCTACAGCGTGAGGGCAGCGCCCCTGTTGTGTGACGTCAGAGCAGGGCTCGGGTACGGCCGGGAGCCCGGCGGCGGTTCGGGCCTGCGGCTGCGGTGAGTGCGGGCGGGCGGCGATCCCGACCCCAGCCTCCTCAGCACCGCGAGCCGACCTCGGGGCCTCCCCTCGGCTTCCCCTCAGCGCCCGGGCCCGCTCGGTGCCGGCTCCCCATCAGCGCCGCTGTCTCCGGCGGGGAGCGGGGGCTGTCCGTTAGCCGCGGGTCGCGCCCGTGTAACGGCCGTTCGGGGCCGGTGGGGCCGCCTGGCTCCGGGCTGAGGAGCCGCGGTGCTCGGCTGCCGCTGTGCCGGTGGTGTCACGGCTAAGCGGTGTCACGGAGGGGGCTGCCGCGTTCAGGAGGGTTCACTTCTCCGTTTTGTTTTCCCGTTCTTCTTTCTCAGACGTTTGCAGCGTGTGCCGATAACGCGAGCTCGTGTCGTTCGTTGGGAAAACTTCGAGATCGGGAGGAGCCGTTCGGTTTCCAGCATCCTCCCGTGCCTTCAGCTGGCCGCTCGGACCCTCATGTGCGTGTGCAGCTGGGGCAGAGCCGCGCCGATGCCGTGGGAGCTGTGCCATGAGCGCTGGTGAGCTGTGGCCGTCGCCATGACGGAGCCCCACCGGGTTCTGTTCACCACCCTGCACGGCCCGTTGAGCAGCAGCAGCTTCCTGAAGAAGCCTCGCAAGGACGATGTCGAGCAGCCCCCGGAGGCGGAGCAGCCTGGGGAGACCGTGCGGCTGTCGCTCGCCCTCTTCGAGCCGGATCACAAGCGCTGTCCGGAGTTCTACTACCCAGATCTTCTGAAGAACAGCCAAGCGAAAAGAAAAGGGTCTTCAGGAGATAAAGTAAGCATCCTCGTGGTCGGTATGTCTGAAGGTTTCCAAAAGTTTTGCACTGTTGCTCTTTTAATGCTGAAAGGAGAGGTGGGAGAGTGAGGTGCCAAGAGGGGAGGTGATGGGTCAGAGTTAGTTACCATGCAGGCTGGGAGCCATGTGTTCCTGTTCTTAGGCCACTCTCTGTTGCTCCTTCATCTTTGTTGCCATTGCACATCAAAAGGGTGATGTGTTGGCAGCGTGTTTGGCACATTGTGTTGTGCTGCTTGCTATTTAATAGTGCCCAGTTAGAGAAAGTATCAAAAAGAGTGATCCTCTGTAACAGAGTGCTGTATCTTTTTTGGGGACTTTGCTTCATTTTATATGACTCAACTGACACAGGGGAGGTTTAGGTCAGATATTAGGAAGTTTTTCACACAGAGGGTGGTGAGGTACTGGAACAGGTTGCCCAAGGAGGTTGTGGATGCCCCATCCCTGGAGGCATTCAAGGTCAGGCCATTCAAGGATGTGGCTCTGGGCAGCCTGGTCTGCTGGTTGGCGACTGTGCACATAGCAGGGGGTTGGAACTGGATGATCATTGTGCTCCTTTTCAACCCAGGCCATTCTATGATTCTATGACTCTTTCCACTGTAGCACTCAACATAGATCCCTGTTTAATGGCCCTGATGCTTTCAGGAGTTACCTGACAACTCTGCTTTCTTCTTGAAGGCCATTTCTTGGGATACAGTGGTATGCTAACTTTCATGGCATCTAAGCTTTGTGTTATGGACATCTTTCTGTCAAAAAGTAGTTATTGAAAGGAACACTTTTTCACAGTGTGATGTGAAGGAGTTCTGGTCTCCCAAGTCTATCAGCACCATTCCTGTTGCTTCTGACATCAGTCTGTTGATGCCCGAGAAAGTCTATTAGATTCTATTTGCTTTTGCTGCTTATTTTCGGTTCTATTTGGCACTCACTTGAGGGTTCATACTTTCATACTGTTTTCTGGGGAATCGGGAGAAGCAGAAACAGGTACAGAACTACCTGAGAGTGCACACAAAACCCAGAGACTGCATCGAGGCAATAAATGCTTGTCATCCAGTAAAGATCAGTGCGAGGACAAGTTCCTCTTATGTCTGCCTGCTGGAGCTCATTCACATGAACTCAAGGGTGACTGGAGAAGAGAAGGGAGGTGCCCCTGGATCTGGTTGTTGAACAGCAATAATACAAAAGAAGAGGGATTTACATAGAATCTGGAGATCTGTGGTAGGGTACCATCTCACCACCCTCGTTACTTTTCTGGGAGAGAGTTGAGAGAGGAAACCATTCATTACGTTTCCTTGGTTAATCACTGTCTCAAAGAAATTTTATTTTTCTTACTTAGTAGAGTTCTGGTTACGTTTCCAACCCTTCTGCATGCTTGTTTCTAGCTGACTTATTCCAAGAATAATAGCACTCTGAGAATACTGCATTAAGGTTGATTTGGCTGAACTTCTGCCTGGATGTTTCAGTCGTGATAGGTTTAATGCACATGTAATGGGGTGTTGGTGTCAGGGTGACAGGATTGATTCTGATGGTTTTTGTCTCTCTTTTCTGCAGAGGAAAGAACCTGCTGATCCCTTCGATGATGAAAAGGAGAGACATAAAGCAGAGGCTCTTGCTAGGAAGTTTGAAGAAAAATATGTATGTTTTTCTTCTTTTTATCGTGTTATCCCTTAGAATGGGTAATGCTGCTCAGCTCTCAACCAAAATTGTTTTAACAGAATTTAACAACAGCAGTTGTTAGCTCATATGTCCCTATCTTCATGTTAGCTTCATGTCCCTACCAAGACCGTTACCTTGGTCCAAGGATACTGTTGTCTGCATTCCTTTTCTGTTTCAAGGCTGTGATTTACTAAAACAGTTCTGCTATGTTCATAAAACCAATGACAGCCTGATTATGGTGAATAATATTTTCACTTGTGGCAGATTTCCATCGTTAATTTATAAAATGTATCCTATTTTTAAGCGAAAAAAGTATTTTCTTAGCCTTGCAGTCATGACATGGTTTAGCCTCTCATGTCTCTAAGAACAGTGCTCTGAGTTTGCTGTCAGCACTGATAAGTTCAGTGGAAGGGAAGCTGATCCGCCTTGCCCATTTCCTTGTTGTTCTTCCTCTCACTTTGCTTCTGTAGATGACAATAAAGCAATGTTATGTTTTACAGCCAGTACTTTTGGTTATGTGAGTTGCTTTATTGTCTTGTGATGTGAATTGAACCTATTGGTCATCTTAATGCCTTGTGTGCATGGTTGGTGCCTGTAGTGTGGGGTTTGTACTGGCTCTGTGACAGTTATGGAAGAACAACCATTCTGCACTGGCAGAAATTAAAGGGATGCAGACTCAGTTCAAAACCAAACCTACTGGCACAAAGCTGACCTGTCTGTTGGGACAGCATTTTATTGTATTTGAATGCACTGTTCTTGATTCTGTATGACAAAGCATAAAAATGGATTTATTGTACCCTTAGAATAGCATATGATGTGGGTCAGTGATGGTTCCGTCCTCCTGCTGCTCCTAGGAGGCAGAAAGCTCTTTTCTATACTGGAGAGAATGTTAGAGTCCTATGTCAGGGCTATCCCTGTGGTCATTAGAAAAGAAAGATGAGCATACCATCAATCTTTTATTGTTTAGGGTGGCAAGAGACGTAGAAAGGACCGTTTTCAGGACTTGATTGATATGGGGTATGGATACGACGAATCTGACTCCTTCATTGATAATTCTGAAGCAGTGAGTACTTGGGCAGGTGTGAGGGTGGTTAAATTCAGCTGCCTGGGGGGGGCTGAGCTGGCACCTGGGGAGAACATGAATGTAGTGCCAGCAGGGAGCGTGCCAGGGCTGGGTAATGAGAACTCCTGCAGCAACTGCCTGACAGGAGAGCACTAGTTAGCACAAGTGTCCACTGCCCTGCCTGTTCCCCGGGGGAGCACAAGTCCCACACCATTCTCCAAGCAGCTCAAGTGCAGAATAAAATAAGTTCTGTGATGATTCTTTGAATATAAACTTACAATGCTAATAGATTGTTCTTTTTTATTTCTAGTACGATGAACTCGTTCCGGCTTCTCTTACTACAAAATATGGAGGGTTTTACATCAACACAGGAACGCTTCAGTTTCGGCAGGCATCTGATTCTGAAGATGAATATGTTAAAGAGAAAAAGAAGAAATCTCCCAAGGTCAGCAAGCCAGCTTTCTAGGAGTATTCCCTCTGTTAGAGCTCGGTGGGTTTGCCGCATGAAAAGAGTGTTGAAATTGGAAATAGAGACTTGTGAATTGATATGGACAGAACAGGGAGGGAGATGTACTGTCTCATAAGTGAGCACTTCATAATCCCATTCTGTCCTCATATAAGGATTGTTTGGTGTTTCTTAGACTGCTGGTGAAGTTGCCTGGTAGAAATGTTGGTGACCCATTGTCACTCTAAAGAGTTGCTTATTGCTGTGGGGATGACACGTCACAATGAGAGGGTTCTTCTCTTTCTCATCTGAAATGTTAGAGGCTTCACTAGGAGGCCAGTGATCTTGTTCTGTGGCAATATCTTCTGGAGATGGCTGTATTTTCACGATACTGAAGTGACATGACTAAAAGAGGAGATGGTAGGGGCAGTTGGCATTCCTTCCCCTTTGTTGACAGGATCTTTTCTAGTGTAAAAACTGGGAGCACTGTAAAATGTTGAAGATGATACATGCCAGAACTGTGGTGATACCCCTGTGTTGTTTGTGTTAATGTGTCTGGTGGGGAAGGAGCTGTTCTCACACTACTGGCAGAGGGTCCAAAGTGGCTCTGTGGCTGCAGCTCCAATTCCATGTACAGGTAACACTTTTGATTCTGACTCGGTTTTATTCCTTTTCAGAAGCGGAAGCTGAAAGATGGAAGTGAAAAAATGAAGAAGAAGAAGAAAGATGATTCTTATGACAAGGAGAAAAAATCCAAAAAGTCCAAGTTCCCAAAAGCTGGGTAAGGAGGAATAAAGGATGCTTACTGCCTGATGACTCTGTGGCATTTGTTATGCTGGATTAGTACATGTTATGCTGGGGGGTGGCTTGGGGGCATGCTGCATAGACACCAGTGGGTAAACTGCCAGGGGGGAATGGGGAAAGGGAAGCTTCTGGTTGGGAAGCGTAGCTTCACAGCAAGAGTACCAGGGCAAAGAGGGGCACAGCTACCTGGAAATGCTGTTGTGTCTTGGAGCTCAGTTTAGGCACTAAAGGTCAGAACAGATATGGACATTATTGGGGAAAATGAGTATTGGGACAAAGTTAGGAAAGGAAAGGCAGGAAGGAAGGACGTGAACTCAGAGTGGTGTGAGCGCTGGGCCAGCAAAGAGAAAGAGGTTAGAAGGCCATGGGTAGTAAGGGTGGAAAGGAAAACTGAGTTGCCATTATTACTGGCCAACAGTTTGTATTCCTGCCCAAAGCATTTCTTGGATGGGTGATTTGCTTTTCTGTAGTTTCTCTCCTTTGGGCTGTAAACCTGAGTGGCTATTCTAGTCTGAAGGGGTGCTGTTAAAGTTGTCTATGCTTGCACTCTGGTTGACCTGATCTCTTAGTTTCAATTTCTGTATTTGCTGTCTTTGACTCTTTTGCTACGTTTTCATCCTAGTTTTTCCCTTCTTCCTGTAACTGTTCTGTTGGATTTTCTTTTTTCTGCATGGATTTGCTTTCTGACATAGTGCAGTCAGTGCATGAATCTGTAGTAGTGAACAAGGCAGGGGAATTTGCCCTGGTTCAGACAGAGACAAAAATCTTCATGGGGCTGTCACACTCCTGCTTTGGTTCCTCTGCACTAGTTGCTTGTGCATTTCCTATTCATCCTGGCTAGAGCCAGGAGTGCATGTTGTCTTTCTGTTCTCTAAGTACTGTTCCATGGCCAGTAGTCACTCTGACAAAGGAGTTGTGGGACAAGTGCATCAGAAAGCCTAGCAGATGATGGGAAAGGAACTGAAATTGAAGTGTGGTGAAATTGGATAAGTGAGCAGCTGATAGCTAAGTGAATGAAAAAGAATGACAACATGAATTGAATGAACGTGCTCTGCGTTACACACTGCATGTGAGTTTTCAGCCCTTCTGTTTTACCTTAACTCTTAGGTATGGCCTTAGTAGGAAATAGCTTAGTTTTTCTGCTGTAATTGCATAAGGGGATAAGATTTAACAAAGCACTGGTCCATGTGGCTGAAGTGAACTTAGATGAAGGTATCATTGTCACTTTCCCTTGCTCTTATTTTATTTCTCTCTCAATTCCCTCTTTTCTTCCCTTCTTTGTTTGCAGCTTTACGGCATTAAATGCGAGCAAAGAGAAGAAGAAGAAGAAATACTCTGGAGCTCTCAGTGTCAAGGAGATGCTGAGGAAATTTCAGAAAGAGAAGGAAGCTCAGAAGAAAAAAGATGAAGAACAGAAAGTGGTGACTCCTTCACCAGCAGAGCCTCAAGCCCCAAGGGAGGCAGAGACGATGCCTGACCCGTTGTTATCACTCTTTGGTCACGCCAGTGATAGCGACCTGCTTCAGGCAGCTACAGCTATGGACACATTAACTGACCTAGACTTGGAGAGACTCTTCAATGAATCCCCAGAAGGGAGTCCCCTTCACGATGTGGAGGATGGGAGCAATCCTGCTGGGGCAGGCCTAGAACAGGACTTCAAGCAGCTGCCATCCCTCCCGGAGGGGCTGCCGGCCCCTTTGGAGAAGCGTATCAAAGAACTGGCTCAGGTGGGTGGGTCATTGCAGGCAGCAGGGCTGTGTGCTTGCTGGTGGCAGCTCTGCTGGGTTCTTCACCCAGGTGGGGAAATTTCACACTGCCAAGCAGGAGCACAGCTTTCTGGCACTTGGTTTGCTTCTGTGCCAAGGCACTTCCTTGAACACCTGCGTGTCAGACAGTGGCAAAGCACTGGTCCTCAGCCTTGTTATCTGCTGAATTTCACATTTCAGCTGTCAGTATGGGTTTTTTGCCTCTCTTGGCGAGGTATGCACCTGATGCAATAGTAATTTCTGAAGCCAGTTTAACATAAGTGGTCTTAAAATGTGAACTAATGAGGCCAAAGGACAAATTCCACCATAATGGCTTTAATGTGCTATGACAATCAGGGCAGTGTTTATGAAGAGGCACATGGAGTTGTGTATGTAAAATAGATGGGTGCAGCTGCAAAACATCACCATTACTGTTCTGCAGCATGAGAAGAGCCCTGTAGATGGGGCTTGAAGATTTGTTAGAGCTGTTCCCTCTGTCATATGCAAATGAATGCCTTCATTGAAGCACATACACAATTTGGCAGCTCGCAGGCTGGAGTCACATTGCTGGCAATTTGATTTTTGTTCACTATCTTTAATATCTCAGTGCTGCTTAGGAAGTGGAATATATTAATTTATAGAAGGTGATGTCAAATTTTTCTACCTGTACCTCCTCTTGCAGTTGGACTTCTGTGTGACTTGTCCATCTCCTCCAGAACACTGTGATTCACCTTAGGATCTGCTCTTCTGCAGGGGAAGAGTTAGGTGCAGGCCAGGGATCCCTCTGCTGGCATATCAGAGAAGTATGATTTCAGCCTATAGGTTCCTCTGATGTGTGAGGGCTGTCACCATCAGCCTGTCAGCAGATGCTGTGATGTTTGGTTCCTGCTATTAGGCTTGTCTTTAAATATTGATTTTAAGTTATAAGCAGTATTCAGACCACTGTAGTGCTACAGTTCTTTCTTCTGGAGATTTAGAATGCCCATTACTTAAGCATCTCTTGCTTAATAACTCCTGTTACTGAGGATTAGCTTCTGTTAAAGATAACATTTCTCAGTAGAACAGAGTGAAGTGTGCACGTGGTGGTGAGCAAACAGAAGTAGGAAGAAAGTAGCAGCTGATGAAAAGAGTGGGCTTCTTCGTGGCTGTTGCTATTTGCTATTCATGCTGTTAACAGAAAACACTGAAGCACCTGCTTCTGAATTATATTTAACCTAAAGAACAATATTGCAGAATCTCCTGTAACACTAAGTTAATCATTATGCTGCTGCAAGATAGTGTAATAGCGGGCTACCCCCAGATTTTCCTGCTGCAGTGTCTCATGTTGATGGACTCTGTACATTAAGATAAGAAGTTAAACATGAAATGCAAGATTTAATGAATTGAAGCCTATAGATCAGTTAGGACTTTGAGGCATGAGCTCTGTTGTGGGTTGGAATGGAGGGCTGCCTCTCTCTGCCTTGAGAACCAGGTTCCTTCTGTCCCAGGTGGGAGATGCTCGTGGGTTAAATGGACTCTCCAAGCATTTCATCTCTTGCTTGAACTGATAACCCTCTTCTTCCTAAAGGACTTCTCATGTTGAGGGTTCCCATCAGCACTGAGCCTTTTCCTTTGACATCGCCAGCCTTCTGTGACCTGCTGCTGATGGAGATTGCTTCAGGAATGTACACATCTTTTGGGCATAATCTTATTGCTTACCAGCCTGAATCTCAGTATGTTATATCAGGAGATGTCAAAATCCTTTACTTCTCCTTTGGTCCCCTTTCCCTTGCAAGGAATCACTAACCTGACATGGTGCATTGTGGCGAATCCCACTTTTGTTTACATCAGTTCTGCTGCACTCAACAGATTGTGAAACTCTCTGTGGCACTTTTCTGCTGTGTCGCTCATCTCTTGGAATTATTTTTCTGTTGGACATACTTTTCATGGGTGTGATTTTTTTTTGGGCAATGCTTTGCAAGCTGCTGTCATATCCCGTTCAGGAAGCTTCCTGAGCTATTTTAATTTCCATGGTGTTGACAGGAAATAACAGATCCCCTGTGGCTACGATTCTTTCTGTTTGTTTCTTGAGTCAGTGTCCAGATTGGCCTGGAAAACATGCTGATAAGTATCCCTGCCCCTCATTAAACATGACTTGGCTGATCTTTCCTGTTCTAGGGACAAGCTCCATGTTCCTATTGCTCAATCTAACACTTCTCCTGGGAAGTTAAGGCCATGTCCTAAATCTGTCCTTTCTTCCCATGAGAATAATGCCAAGGAAGCCAGTTGCCTCTAAGCCATCTCCTTTCCCATATTAAGCAGAGGAATCTTGACTGTGATGTTACAGCTCCACTGTACCACACAGCAGCAGCACACCCAGAATCCAGAACGGGAAGCTGTGTGGACATGAGATGGCCATACCAGCCCAGGTGGTAGAGTTGGACTCAAAGTGAGGATGCCTAAGAGGTGTCTCTTATTTTTGGCAGCTTTTAGTCCACTTATAAGCAGGTAGTCGGTGGAGAACTCAGTGAAATAACTCTGTTTTGTTTTGCAGTATTTTTAAAGTGGTTTTAAAAATAAGCTTTTGATTCCTTGTGCCCACCTGTATTGGTATATGAAATGATGTTGACTTCTATTTTCTAGGCTGCTAGAGCTGCAGAGGGAGAAGGCAAGCAGAAATTCTTCACTCAGGATATCAACAATATCATACTGGAGTAAGTGCTGTGTGGGTTGAGAATTGGGGCTAATGTAGGGGAAGGAGAACGCTGGGGAGAGCATTGGTTTTTGGTAAATTCAGGAGCAGGTTTAGCAGGAAGTGTGGGCCTTCCACACAGAACACACCTAGGATATCATGAATGTCTCCTAGAAACAGCCTTCTGTTGTAATATGTGTACATGAGGTAGGAGAAAACTGGAGGAGTTGTATCTAAGCCTCCTGTTTTCAAGCCAGTGCTTCATAGTCATGTGCTTAATTTCTTCAGCTTGACACAAGAACAGTAGATCTCTTCCTGCTGGAGATGTCAGGCACATTCTTTGCTATTTATATGCATATGGAATATTTTTTTAAACTGGAATAACGCTGCTGTGTTCAACTGGTATTCTGTAAAGATGGGAGGAACTCAAGTACTGCTCTGTATCTTTGAGTCCACCAATTGTAGAATGCCAGTGCAGTTTCAAGGAGCTGCTGACGATAGCTTTATTCTTCTTCAAGTGTCTGGAGAAGGCTGATGAATGCATACAGCTTTGTGAACATCTCAGTGTAATACTTCAGCCTTAAGGAAATTAATGCCTCTGTTTATCAAGGCACTTGGAGGGAGCTGCTGACGGGAGGTTTGGGAGTCTGTTCACCTCTCCTTTCAAGTGGTGATTGCTGCCTTTTAGCATCCCAGTGCTGACTGCACGGGCACTTCTAATGGGTTTTAAAACTAATCATTTAAATCACCTCTGAAAAAGGTTAAAATTAATTTATATGGCTTGGCAGTAGAATCAGCTATGATGCTTAGAAGTGTATTTAACAGCTAATCCCTGAAGTTATACATACCTGTGTAGATCAGTTTGATGTGCACTGACCTCTCTAGCCTGGTCACTGGGGAGTAAGTTCAAGCCTGAGGGATAAAGAAAAAGAAAGCCAAGGTTCAGACAAGGAACTGAATTTGGCAAGAGATGTGAAAAATAACTGTAAGAGATTTACAGGTACATTGGTCAGAAGAGAAAGGCTAAGGAGTGTGTTGTACTTCCTTCTGGAGTACTACGTCCAAACCTGGGGCTGCCAGAGCAAGAAAGATGTAGAACTCCTGGAGTGGGTTTGGAGAATGGCCACAAAGATGCTCAGAGAGCTGGAGCACCTCTGCAAGGAAGGAAAGGTTGAGGGGAGCTGGGCTCATTCTGTCTGGAAAAGGCTCCTGCCACATTGCAGCCTTCCAGTACATAAAGGGAACTTATAAAAGTCAGTCTCCTTCCTGTTTACACAGGCAGATAGTGATAGGACAAAGAGTAATCATTTTAAACTAAAGTGGGGAGGTTTAAAATGGTATTAGAAGGAAATTCTTTACTCAGAGGTGTGAGGTCCTGGCACTGCTGCCCAGAGCTGGAGGTGCCCCGTCCCTGGAGGTACCTGAGGCCATGGATGGGTCCCTGGGCAGCCTGAGCTGCAGGGTAGAGGGGATGAGGGGCAAGTCTGTAACATAGAATGGCTTGGGTTGGAAGAGATGATTTTTTGATGATTCTATGAATTGGCCTTGTACTTTTTCGCTCTGCTTTCAGCTCCCCAGGTTGCATCAAAGTTGCCTTTCTGTTGTTTAAGGAACCCATGCTGGATCTCCGCTCAGTGTTTGTTTGTCTTGTTTTTCAGCATAGAACTGCAGACACGGGAGCTGAACAGCCAGATTCGGTCAGGGGTGTACACCCACCTGGCTGCATTCTTACCTTGCAGTAAGGACACCCTAGTCAAGCGTGCCCGTAAGCTTTATCTCTATGAGCAGGTGAGTGATGTTGGTAGCACAGCCTTGTCTTCCATGCATGTTACCCTCTAGATCACAGTTATTATCTGCATGATGTGCTGTTGTCCTCCACTCAAGCATGCTTTGGTTGCCCCATCTGGTGGTGTGGGTTCAGAATTGGCAACATTTCATTCTGCAGAATTTGGGTATCTTGTCTGGAACACAGTTTGGAGCTTCAGTTTGTTCTGTGATGTGCTCTAGGGTGGACGACTAAAGGAGCCTCTGCAGAAGCTGAAGGAAGCCATTGGTAGAGCCATGCCAGAGCAGATGGCGAAGTACCAGGAGGAATGCCAAGCCCATACTCAGGCCAAATTTGTCAAGTAAGCTCATAGTTTGCTTGTTATGCATCTGTAGCTCTTCTCAGCAAGTTCCCTGTAAACTGCTCTCATGAAGTTTATCACCTTTTTTTTTTTTTCCTGTATTCAAGAGTTGCTGACAGCCATTAATCGCCCTAATTAAGCAGTGTGTGTTCTTTGTACTATCTGTACTGATGCCACCTACAGCAGCATTGATAGGACCAGAATTTGGCTGAAGTGTTTCACTTCTGCCCAGACATGTTTTTAGAAACGTGTCAGTCTGAAAGCAGACAGGCTGGATCTCTGCAGTCTCTATTACATAGTATTGGGAAATTCATTAACACTGAGTGCTTAGCTCAGCTTCCACCATAAGCAGCAGGTTTTGAGAGTTTATTATCACTGATTTGTGAGACTTCTGAACAGTGTTGTTGGGAGATTTATCCTGGTTTTGGATAAGCCAGGACGATGACTTCCGCACTGTCTTCATCTCTATTTTAGAATGCTGGAAGAGGAAAAGGACAAAGAGCAGCGAGATCGAGTTTGCTCTGATGATGATGAGGATGATGAAAAGGGAGGGAAACGCGTCACGGGACCACGAAAGAAATTTCAATGGAATGATGAAATAAGGTTCGCAGAATTTAGATATTAAGTGAACCTGTGACTTGCTTCACTTCCAACTGCATAGAATAAGACACTTTAATATTTGTATCTTGGTTTCGGAGCAGGACTAATCACTTGCAGTAATAGTCAAATTGGAAGCTTGCAGAAGCCGCTATTGCAGTTAGTAAATCTCAACTTTAAATACATTGCAAAACTTACCCAATTTCAGGTACAAGCCAGCTCTGAGGGAAGTGCTAAGAAGCCTCTATGTGGAGGTCAAAAGAGAGGGAACAGATTTCTAGGAAAAGAAGGAACATGACGGAATGCTGAAATCCCACCAGCTAGACTCTTCACAAGATTAGATTTCTGGTTGTAAAAACAGTTCTAAGCTCTTGGGAGTTGCTGCCCTTGTGCCCAAGGGTCTGACAGAGTGCTGGGTGAAAGGGAGAACGACACAGGGTAAAACGAGAATCAGTCATGCTGTCTTTTTCATCTTATTCTAACAAATTGGGATGCTGCTCCATAGATGGCCGATACATTTAGAACAAAGAGGGCTTCACTTCCTGCCTTCCCATTGCTCTCAGCACAAACTCCTGCAAAGGAGTTCAGGTCTGCAGTTGTTCGTGACGCCTGTAATTCTGGCACTGGTTTACCACCTCTGCTGTTTCAGGATATTACAATGGGACGGAGTATAAGGCCTTTCTCCTCTGGCTCACTTGTGTGCATGCATATGCATACAGAGAAATGTGCCTTTCCCTGCCTCTTTCTTACAGAGGCAGTGCAGGGTTGACTTTTTTGTTAGAAAGGTGTTTGGAATGCCTGGACTGGAATCCTGCGCTTGGCTGGCTACAGTCTGATCCAGAGTACTTATGCACAGCCAGGCATGTCTTGGCATATTCATCCAGCCCTGGATAAGTGGAATGATCTCCATCTGGGGAAAATGAATCCAAGTAACTGTATTTGAAATCTTCCTGTTCTTCAGGGAGCTGCTTTGCCACTTGGTGAAGATTAAATTGGATGGTTATGAGTATGACAAGAATAAGACTCTGTCTCTCGAGGATTATGTGAAGACCTTCCTAGATGGAGAGGTGAAGCCCCTATGGCCAAAAGGCTGGATGCAGGCCAGGTGAGCAAGAATGATGTTGTACTCCAGGGATTCCGTATCATAAGGGACATCTGAAGGTCGTTAGTCCTACCCCTGTTCAAAGAACAGCTAGTTTCAAAGTTAGGTCAGATTGTTCAGGGCTGTGTCCTTCTCAGTTTTGAAAGTCTCTGCGGATGGAGATTGCCACTGTTCTGATACATAGTCACTTTTCACAAGTCTTTTCTCTTTATTTTCAATCAGAATTGCCTTTGCTGCACTGAAATGACTGTCTCCTCTTTGTTTTTTTACCACGTGCCTTTGAGAAAGGTACCTTTCTCTTCTTTGTGGCTCCCTGTACCCAGAACTCTTTGGCTAGTGGAAGACTGCTGTTAGATCCCTCCTTTGTCTTAAGGTTTTCCAGGCTGAGCAAGCTCAGATCCTCCAGCCTCTTCTGTCTCCAGTTTGTCAGCATCTCTCTTGTATTGTGTGGGCCCTGAAACCGGTCACTGTACAGGTGTGACTTCACAAGTACTAAACAGAGGAGAATAAGCACTCATACTGTTAGCTATGCATTTACTACCATAATTTAGTTATCTTCCAGCAGTATGCCCTTTAAGCAGCGAGTTCAGCTTGTCCTTAAGGACCCCCAGGTTCTTTTTTGCTGGCCTGCTTCATTGCCAGTTGGCCCTGAGCCTCTGTGTCTGCATGGGGTTATTCCATGCCAGCTGCAGGACTTGTGTTTGTCTTTGTTGAACTTTTCAAGGTTTTATTGTCCCTTTTCTCCTCTCAAGGTCCCTGTGAGTGGCAACCTTGCCCTCTGACACTTCCCACCCTGTTTTCATGTCACCCTCAAACTTACTCAGAGTCCAGTCTGTCTGTCATCCAGGTTGTTAGTGACAACGTTGAGTGGTCTTGGCCCTGGCATTGGCCTCTGATGGATGCTGCTGGGTGTGACAAGTTATGAATCAGAACTGGCACTGAGCTGAGGCCTGTAGTTTCCTGAATCTGTATCACCAAAGACCTTCTCAGACACTTGGGGAAATCTTTCATAGTCCCTAGAGTATTCCCAAGAGAAAGCAAAGTGGAAGGCTTTAGCAACTCTGGGACTTGCACAGGCATATCAGAGGCAGCAAAATAAATAGGAATTGGGAAGGGGTAAAAAAAATCACATTCATGTCTTGATTGCTGTTTCCTGCTCTTACACGCCATCTATCATCCTTGCCACTGAGCTGATGATTGCAGAGAGCCACACAAGTTGCAGTGTCATTCTATTGAGAATCAGTTTCTGGCCTGCCTTGTTTTGCTCACTAGATTTAAAACAGTGACAAGTGTGCAGTCCTACTGCTGGAACGTCTGTCTCTTTGCACTTATAGAGCTGGATAGCACTGTAATCTTTTCTCTGCTGAACTTATTTTTTTGATTTAATGGGTACCAGCTCTTAAGAGCAGTAAGTGTGAGAAGCAAATTACAAATCCATCTGGAAAACTACCATGGCAGTTTACTGCAGTTGCATGTGTACATGAAGTACAGTACTGTGCATGTTTGTAGTGTGCTGCTCAGTGTGGGAGCTAAATGATGGCATTAGGAAAAGTGGGTGCAGACTCCTCCTTAATAAAGATGTTACCAGTTTGGGGTTGCTCTTAGCTCACCAACTTTAAAACCTCTTTGATAAAAGAAAATGAAAATCTTTTCCCTGAATTTGTAGGTAAGACTGTTCTTAAGTATACAGGTGTTCCTCTAAGACTTGTTGTAGGAGAATCTTCCAATGAAGTTGACTGCAGAAATGATTGAAGAAAAATGGTTTCCCTGACTGCTTCTCAGTGGCTAAGGGACAACGTTTTTTCTTTTGGGACTTTTTATTTTAAGGATAGAGGCTAGCTTGCCAGCCAGGCAGAAGTGGAGGGGAGGTTTTGGCAACACTAGGAGAGCTGTAAATACTTCTGTGGACAAATCAGCTTGATTTGCTGTCAGTGTGAACGCAGAAGTTCATCTTTAAAAGGAGCCTCAAGGTGAACAGAGTATCAGCTTTGTGTTTGAGTTCAGAGAGGCTCTGCCATGATTCTGTTTTCTTGGTTAGTACTAGAAGGCAATTAACATAAGACTGTAAGGTTAAAATATGTGGGCTTTTTAAAAGAAAATGGATGACAAAAGTCTTTGCCTTAAAAACTGAGTATGTTAATAGCAGAAGGAAAGCATGTTCTGTATGTCAGTACTGGTGGTATGTTTATAAGCTTCTCACCTTGATATCTTAGAAACCAGCAGGATGGCAGCTGTGGTGAAACAGTGCTTGCATAAGGTTCTGGTTTACTTAGCCTCAGCAGTAATGGCTTTTGGATGAAGTTCTGTTTATTGGTTGTGTCTAGACAATTGAAGAAATGGTTGTGCTGATTTGCAAAGGCACTTCTGTTTTTTGGGATGCAAAGGCAGCAGCAGCAACGCAGTGTATGAAGGCTTCTCATCCATATTGCTGTATATAAAGCAGGGAAAGGAAACCTCTCCCCCTTAAACATGGTGAAGACTTCCTGGATGATCTGCCAGCTCTTGATGATCTCTGGCAGCAGCAACACTCAGCCTGAACAACTGTGCTGTCTCTCCAATTGACTGTCAGCTCTTTAGGCTGGCAGAGCTCATTCCTTAGCTACTATCCAACCACACTGCCTTAATGGCCCTTTCAGCGCCTACAACACAGCTCCCCAGAGAGGGAATGGAGTCAGAGAGTTCAAGAGGATTTTCCTTGAAAATGGATGAATATTTATTTGCTTCCCGTGGTTTTAATTTCACTAAGTCCCCCGCTGTACTGTGCAGCTCTGTCTCCAGTGATCCCAGCTGCTCTACTGGGTCTTGCTGGATATCACTTCTCATTGCTCTCTTCCCTTCTTAGGACACTGTTTAAGGAGAGCAGGCGTGTACACGGACACCTCACATCAGTCCTGTGAGTATCGTGCAGCATTCCTTTAGAGTGATAACTGGTGAACTGCGTTCCCTGGGGCCTGGGTGGATCGTGCAGGAACACCTGAGCTTGTTTGCCTCCCATCAGACAGTTTGGCACTGCTTCGTTTCGGAAGGTCTAGGGAGAGAAGTGGTGTGTGACATCTCCCAGCAACAGCCTTCCTGAGGTGCCTGGGCCTTACAGCAGGTTCAGAGAATGATCTTTGATGCCAGGTTGCCTACTGGCCTTGTTCTACAGGCTGGAGTCAAGCTTCTGTGCTAGACCCTGGGAGATAGTTAAGTAAAATGGACTGTGATGCCAGCACTGTGATTATTGCCACCTATTCAGTTAATCCTTACTGGATTCTGGATTCCCTCTTGTTGCCAGGTTAAAGCAGAGGTACAATGAGCTCAAGGCAGTGAGAATGGGAGAAACAGACCTGTGGGTGACAAACCAAGGAATCTATTGGAATCCAGCTGGGCAGGTGCCTTAATGCCTAAGGGTCTCATGAATCTTGCTGGCAGCATATAACAGACAACAATATAGGTTTAGGCTGATATCTGTTTGACAGATGGTCCTGTTCTTGGCATTGGATGAATGAGGGGAAGTGGAGAAAGGGTATGAAATAGAATGTAGAGTCATCCTTCCCTCAGCCATACCACTCCAGCAGCTCAGGGATGTCTTGTACCAGAGATTGCATCTGACCAGACCAAGTGATCTATTTTCCATGAATTTGGCAGATGCTTTTGCATCCTTGACTTCTTCTGGGAATCTAAAAGAAGTGTGTAGTTTTTCTCCAAAATAGTCTGTGTATCCATTTCTTTCTGGGTATTGCTATAATTAGGTCAGCAGTGGGCTCCTGTTGCTCCTAGCCCTGCAGCTGGTGCAGGATATGTCTGTTGAGTGCTTTCACTGCTCTGCTACCATTTCAGAATCTCTGCTCTGCTCCCTAAATCATTCCCTTTGTGGGAGCTGGGATTTCCTAGGGCAGCAACAAATGTCATATGATGTTGAATCCTAGCAACCTGAGATGCTGCCTCCGTTCTTTGCAAAAGGCTCAGTGGATCATCATTAACAGGGCACCTGATTGGATGCTTCCCTACAGGCGTTCAGTGAACCCATGTTTTCTTTGTCTCCCTTAAAACAGGGCGAAGAAGAAGGTTGTTGCTCCTACTAAGGTGAAGGGAAAGGTGAGTTCTGTTTTTTGGTACACACATTTGATACATCCCAGTAGTTGAGAGGCTGCCATCTTAGGTCCTGGAGCTTTATGTAGATGTAAGGAAGCTGTATTCTTAAACAGCAGCGGTCTGCACTGTGCTTGAGGAAAAAATAAAACAGCAGCTAGATTTGATGGCAGCAGGAGTACCAGTCTGGAAGGAGGGTACCTGTCATTGGACAGGTATTACACCTTCCATCTCAAAAATGGAATTTTTGAGGATTCAACATCATCAAATCCTATCTCAGCATTAGATTCTGCCTCTGTTTTGACTTTGCTTTCTGTTGTCATTTTGTTCCAGGAACTCTCCTCTAAACCTGATAAAAAGGTGGCTGTTTCTGTTCCATCAGTACATTCAAGCAACACCGTAGTTCCGTCATCAGAGTCCCAGGCTGGAGGTCTTAACATCATTGCCCAGACCAGAGAACTCCTGTCCCTTGGGACAGCACAAGCAGTCAACAGCACTGCTACTCCTGCTGCCTTCATGGACAATTCTTTGGACGAAGATTTAATTCATAATCCTACTTCCTCCCTCGAAGCAGTCTCAAAGGAGCTGGCTGTGTTGAACAGCAGAGCAGGAGGGAGCCCCGACTTCCCTCTTCCTGGAGCTCCAAAGGCTCCACCTGAGAAGATTCCAACTCTTGCATCCTCAGAAGAGAAGAGAACATTTCCAAAGGCCCACCCTGCCCCTACAACATCCACTGCTGGTTCCCTCCAGTCTCCTCTAAATTTCCTGGCTGAACAGGCCCTTGCATTGGGCCAATCTTCCCAAGACAAAAAGACAGAGAACTCTAATTATAAAGAACTTTCCTGCCAAGCCTCCCCCAGCAAAATCCTTCCTGATATGCACCAGGCTAAACAGAAGCACCACAGCCTGGTCCGACCAAGCCATGGGCCTCAGACCTCCACCTCAGTGCCAGGTACTCAGGTGAAGGTTTTCCACTCGAGCAACCAGCCACAGAAGACTTTCACCTCTCCGGCTCCATTTGTCAAACTGCAGAACCCCAAGTCCTCCTCCCCATTGCCACAGCGCTCCCTCCTCCAGCAGGTCAAGTCATCAACCAAAGCTCAGAGCTTCCATTCCTCTGCCACCTCAGGCAGCACCCAAAACTCCAGCAGTTCTCACAAAAGCCCAGGCTCATCTTCATCATCTCTAAACTATACAGGAAAGCACTCAAGTGGCTCTAGCACTTCAGGACAATCCTACAAGTCACCCTTTGTTTCTGGATCACTCTCCAAGCACGGGGCTTCTTCCAGCAGCTCCTCATCGGGAGTGTCTGCAAACCAGGGCTGCTCCTCTGGGAACTTGCTGCCCAGCATGCAGACCCCTTCCTCCAGCCAGGCATCCAGCCGGCCGGCCCTGGGCTCTGCAGTGAAGAAGACTCCTGTCTCACAGAAGTTGACTCTGGTGGCACCTCCTGGAGGTTCAAATGGAGATTCTAGTGGGGGCACTCAAGGGGTGGCCAAATTGCTGACCTCCTCCCTAAAGCCAGCTGTTGCCAGCAGTGCCGCATCTTCTACCTCTGTGCCGGTAAGCAGGAGCATGCTGACTTAGCCTGATGCTAGGAGAGCACATGGCATCGTGTCAGGCAGTCTCCTGACTTGTTGAGACCTGCTGTAAAGTGGTGACTTTGAAAGAAGTTCCTGAAATTCTTGAATGACTGTCTGGACTTTGGCTGCTTAGGTTAGGAGGACTTGGCCTTTGCCATGGGTTTGCACTCCAGAATTCAAGCTTTTGTTTTCAGCTCAAAATAACAATCAAAATACTCTGGTACCTTCTAGACAGCAATTTTTGGGTAGGCTGTGTAGCATTCTTGACCTGATGTTGTGAGTTATGCAGACAGTAATGCTGCCACTTAAGGCAGGAGGAAGCGTGGTAAGGCAGATAGCCATGAGAGCTAAAACCATTGTATAAACTAAGATTATAACTGTCAATTTGTTTGAAATTAGGTCTGCATCTTGACCTTATTACATCATAAGTAATTTTAGTATTACTGGCACTTTGTTTCACTACTGCTCTGCAGAGTAAACAATCTCTGTGATATTGGGCTTTAAACTCAAAATGCCAACCCATCTATTTCTGTCCACATTCTGTTGTTCCCCAGCCACTCCCATAGGTAGTGAAGAGATATTTGGAACTCAGCTTGTTGGCAAGCTGTGAAATTCAAGGTCTGACAGATCAGTGAGATATAATGCCCTGTGCAGAACTTCTGGGATACCTATACAAATCTCTATTATTCAACCATTGTATTTAATGATTTTCATCCATAGGCATTTCTAATGCAGCTGTATTAGTTTTTCAGCTGCTCAAATTGACACTCTTTTGTGGCACGCAGAAAGAGCAGGGCAATAAAAATGAGTCTGTTTAAATGGGCCTGAAAACCACATACTGTTCAGCCCGTGCACCCTGTCTGTTACCAAGATAAAGAGCTGAAGAGCATTTCCCAATGGAGCAGAATTCTGTGGTAGTGATCTCCAATAGCATTCTTGGGTTAAGAGGTATACCAGGCCTTGGTGCCCTGATTTGACAGCAATTATATGCTGTTGAAAGATAATAAGAAGCTTCCTTCCTCAAACTCGTAGGCAGTAGTTCAGCTTTTCCTCTGCCTATTGGAGGCATAGTTCCAGAGTAGGAGAATAACAGGCTCAGATCCAGTATGGTCACATTAGAAGACCACAGCATCCAACAGCTGGGTTGTTAGTGTCTTGGGCACCTCTAGGTGGCCTCAAGAGTTGGCAGTTCTTGGGCACAGCTGGGAGGGTGCTTCTTGCAAGGAGGAATTCTAGAGTGCTTTTTGGTTTGGAGTTCTTCAAGTATAAATGTTGACATGCCTTGCTTTTCCACTCCTGACTGACCTTTTCTGTTGCTTTTCAGAAAGGAACTAGTGGAGCTGTGCTGCTAACCAGTTCTTCCTCCTTAAGTGTACTGTCTCCATCCTACAAGTCCAGCAATCCAAAGTTGCCAGCTGCCCTGAGCTCCACCCCTTTAGGTATTATCTCTCCTATTCATACCTTCCCTCTTCATGTCATCTCCTTCACTTCAGACTCCTCCCCGAAAGCAGGAGTATCAAAGGATGCAATAGTTACAGGACCTGCTCCAGGAACTTTCCACCATGGCCTTGGCCACAGTGAGTGCACTCCTGCTCATGCATGTGTCTTTGTGCCTGTGCTGTTAAATAGCAGAGCATTGGCATTCTTGTTGTGTTAACCCATTGCAGACAAATTTCATCTCTCTCACTGTTGCTTTGTGCCGTAGTTCGTGCATTTATACCTCTAGCAGTTGCATTTGGAGAACCTTGGGCAGATCCCTGTAGCTAGCCCAGAAGTCCCAACAGCTGGAAACCAAGCTATAGGCTTAAACGGCTGCAGCTCCTCTATCATTCCTGTCCTCAATGTGTATTTGTTCTTTTTTTTCCCCTCTCTCCTTTCTTTGTTTTTCTCTCTAGGTCTTCTGGCTGGCTTGCACTCCAGCCCCCACCATGCTGCGCCACTCCCACATTCTGCCCTGTCCACTCATTTACCGCAAAGTCTGCCAGGTAACTTGTCAGACAGTCTTGTTTGTCTTCTGCGTCGTGAGTCACCCTGTATCTCAGCAGGATGACTTTTAGGGGTGAAAGCAAAATTCCTGTCCTTGCTGTCTGACCGGTGTGGTCGTTGCTGAAACCTCTGGCCTCCCCAAGGTTCAAAGCTAGGCGTAGCCCTCTGTGTCCTTTGCTGTTTTGTTAGCCAGCACAAACGTGTGCTTCTGAAATGAGGAGTACTTGGTGCTTATAGTGAGCACCTGGAGGCACTTAACGTTGCTGCTTGCGTCGTGGTAAAGGCTTATTCTGTTAGGATGAAAGCTGTGCCTCTTTATGCATAGTCTGCCAGGACTGCCCAAAATTGAATATGCTGCCTGTGTGGAGTTTTGTCACTGGTGACCTATATAAAGTGTGTCAGACCAGAATGTCTTGCATCTGTGCACTGAGCTAATTGCCCACATCTCCTTTACAGTGAGGGATGCAGGCTGTTTTCCTTGGTGCTGACGATGTGATGATTTTGCAGTTAAGCCTGCTCCTCCCCGTTTGATGCCTACAGAACTGATGCATAAAACAAGAGATGTCCAAAGAACATCTCTGCTGATAATTGGAGCTCTGCCTGCTGTGGCGTGATGTGTTGCAAGTGTTTGTAAGAACTGCAGAGGAAGGAAAGGAGAGAGGAATCCATTCAGCATGCAGGAAATGAAAATGAAGGGACACCAGATCGGGCATGTCTGCTTTGGTAACTGTGCCATGTATGCCATTGGTAATTGCTACAGCTATTTCTGCTTTACTGATTAAGAATCCCTTGGCTCTTCAGCGTGGTTCAGTATGACTGTCTTAGATTCTTATTGGGCAGTGTGAGTCTGATCTGGGAGTGACTGTTCTGGCTTCATATTGTGGCACTGAAGCCATTAGTAGATGTGTGGGCACACTGCTGGAGGTGATGTGGTCTCCTGGAGCAGTCCATGTGAAATGCCCTTGGCTGCTGAGGACAGTGTTTGCTGGAGAAAAAAGAGACCTCTGAACACTAGTGAAAATTGGAAGAATTCCTCTCCTTTGCTTCTTTTAGTGGAGTTTGTGTGGGGTGAATTGTTAGGTCCTTCCAGAGTGGCAGAACAGAAGCAGCCCCTTGCAGCAGTTGCTGTGTGACAGACATTTCCTCCCTGTTCCTAAAATTCCACTTGCTGGAGAGTGAGGAGATTGATTCTGTGTCACTGAGGAGGAGTTCTCTTCCTCAATATTTGAAGGTATTTAGAGCCCTCACTTGATGTTTTCACACAAACATTGAGCATAGTGCAGTCTTCTCTGACAGCGTTATCAATTTGTGGTGCTTTGCTGAAGAACAAAATAGCTTTTTCATTGGCCACCGTGCTCTTAAAATATCTCCTGTTTCTTTGGTGGAATAAACTGTAGCTGGCTGTACAAACAGATAGCCACAGCTGCATTGCTCTGCCTGAAAGCTGCGAGCTGGTGTTTGGGAGGTTGCTACAAATGCAAAGAGTTGTTGATGCCTTATGTGAAGGTGCTCATAGCAGCGTTCATCAAAAAGCATTTGAGCAAGGAGCATCCAGTGTGTGCTTGCGTGTCGTTGCTGCTGCATTTGCTGATGGGTGTTTCTGCGTGCTGGTGCTGTGGCCGTGGTTGTTCCAACTGCTTGCTTTAGAAGTACTGTGTGCTGGGACTGCAATCTTGCATGGAATGAACTGTCCTTGTCCTGGAGAAGGAGCTGTTGCTGCCCTGCTTGGTGCCACTGCTGCTTGACTGCACGTCTCAGTACATCCATTTGTTCACTGTGATCTGGTGGTAGTTTTAATTGTTCCTGGAGAATTCCGATATGTTAAACTACCTTACTCTTTCTCTATTCACTGCATTTACTCTTCTTCCCTCATGTCCACTCCTTTTTCTTACTCCAGTGGTTAGATTCCTATGGCTCCTGTTGCTATCAGTGGGCACGTAAGGACTTCATTACAACAGCAAAGGTCTGCTGAGTTAAATTCAAATTAACTGTAGATGCTAGGCAGCAAGCACCGTGCATTTCCTAGTTCTAGTTTCCTAGGTGGGGAGACACCACAGCCTGGCTTTTAGAGGACAGAGATTGCCAAGCTAGCTAGTCAGCCAGCCATCTGAATCCGTGCTGTGGTGCTTTTGTTGAGAGGCCACAGGAGACCTTCGGTGCTTCCTGTGAGTGCAGCTCAGCTGCTGCACACAGCTCCGTGGAGCTGGTGCTGAAACCCTTTCCCATTTGCTTTTGTTTTCTTTCAGATGCTTCTCAGCTTCACGGCAAAGGGTCCAACACACAGCAGCGGAAGTTGTGACGTCTGCCAGGAGGGGAGCTAGAGCACATAAGATAAACCCAGAGGAGCTGTTAGTTCATGGATACCAACGGTGTCTTCTACTCATGACAACTGGAGAGACTGAACTTCAACGAGGGGTTTGTTGGTGCGTTTGCTCAGAGGTTTTCAGAGTAAAGCCCCACACCAAGGGCAGCCTTGAGCCACGTCCCGATGAGAGAAGTGTTTGTAGCACTCTTCTATTGCTGCTGCCCTTCACGCATTCCCTGGCACTGGCATGAGCTGGAACTCACAGGAAGACTCAGGTGGCCTGGCTTTCCTGCAGGAAGTCTGGGGCTGGTGGATTCCTACTCACCTGCGTCTACGTCTGCCAAGTACCTCCAAGCCCAGTTACCTCCTTGGTTTCCCTGTGGAGGGTATGAAAGGTGCTTCTTTCTTTTGCTTTGGATTTACTTGGACAATTCTAGCACTGCCAGTGCTTTCTGAAGACATTTCAGTGATTCTTTTTTTTTTCCAACTGTACTATTAAGCTGTGCTACACTTAATAGGAGGACTTAACATTTCCTGTGCGGTGAATCTAACGAACCATCTGATGTTCCCCTCTGGAGGAGAAAGAAGACTCTTTAGAAAGACACTTCTAGATGCACTCATGGACGTTGAGAATTCTACATCTTTTGGTTTTTGGAATTTTTTTTTTTTCCTCCAAAGGGATGCTTTTTTCCTGCTCAGTTTTATCCTCATTACTGTTGAATGCATTGGATTGAATGGGACACTTCTCAGCATGTCATGTGTATAGGAAGACATAATTCCAGTGCCTTTTATGGTGGAGCAAGAATGGACTAGTGACACACATTTCAGCCCTATTTTATGTGCTCCTCAACCCTTTTTTAATCATTCTGTATTTAAGATGTATTCTGTTTATTTAATAGAGCTTTTTATGGTTGCACATCAAAAAAGCTGCACTGTCTGGACTTAAATGGTGTCTTGGTGACTGCGAACACAGTACCAAATCCAGCAAGAGCACCAGTTCTTATCAGAGTTTGTGCAAGCGGGTTCCAGACCCTCCCCTAAAGCCATTCTTTCCTAGGGTTATCAGTAACGATCTCTTTAGTGGGCAGAGGGAATGATCTAGATTAACCAAGGTCACTTCAATTCAAATGAATTCCAGAGAAGAGTATTGCTCTCCTTGATGATTTCTGCACTAGAATCATGCGCTTGTCCCAGCTGCAGGAATGGGGACCATCTGGAGTTGGGGTGTGTCATTTTTATTTTTTAAGACGATTTTTTAACTCTTAGCCCTAAATAATTCTCCCCTGAGCACACCCTTTTGAACTGTGTATAGCTAAAGGCAGGCTGTGGTTCCAACTGAGCTTTGTGGGTTTTATTTTTCTGCTCTCCCCAGTCTCTTTTCTCAGGCTCCTGTAGCCCACATTTGAATTGTGCCATGGTGGCACTGATCTGCATAGATTTAACTGGTAGTTCAAGGGAAAGTCTGCAGCCTTCCTCCTAGAGCTTTCAGGTAGGATGCTGGCGCTGAGTATACCAGCAAATATCTGCTTTTGTTTTCCCTATTTTTTTTGTAAGCTCCGAGACGGACTGTTCTCAATTTGAGCTGGTATGTAATTTTCCAAGATCACTGCATTGTTTATATATATATATATATAAAAAAAAACACAAAAATGCAGCTCAGAATTAAAAATCTGTTTACAGAAAATATCTAGGTTGTAGCAAAAGAGCCAAAGACAAGAACTTGTGTGACTAAAACGAAGCACAGATGTCATCGTTGGTCTCTGATCAGTGGATGTCGCATGGTTCCCGTTGGAGGCCTCATCCTGAGAGGTGCTTTGCACCTTCAACTTCCCATGGTTGCTGAAAGCAAGCAAACACCTGGCAGGACAGGGACTCGCAGCGAGTGACCCAAGGTGCTGGTTCTACTCCCTCTCTTTGCTTTCACTTGAATGCTTCTGCTGGGAGGCACTTGTGTGCATGGCCAGAGCAGAATGCCCTTGTTCTAGGAATATAGCGAAGCCTCTTGCCTCAGGGAAATGTTTATTTGGTGGAAATTCTGTGGGATGTTTTTTTTTTCTTTTTTTTTTCTTTACATGCTATAATGAATGAGTGAATGGTACGGAGCAGAGCTGCAGCAAGGCAGAACCACGCGGAGGCCTGACAGCTGATGGGGAGCCAGGGCTCTGGCCTCTGCCTCGATGAGGCAACGTGCAGCACTTCTGTGACAGCGTGGGGCAGTGAGGCTCCCATAGCACTTACTTTATAGGGCAGTTCCTTTTGGATGTAAGAGCTGCGGTTTACTATTATATTTTTTTTTGTGTGATGGGACTGTCTTGCTGAAGATGGTGGGGGTGGTATGAAAACTGTTAATCTTGTACAGAATAACTGAATAAATTGTTTCAACGTTTCCAAAATGCTTTTTTTCCATCTTCTTCCCTCTAGTTTTCACCATTTTGGTTTCAAGAATTTGTTTTAGCTTGGTGATCATCTCCTGACCATTTATTTCTCGAGTGACTAATTAATTAATTGCCTTTTAACTAATATCTTTTACTTTGCAAGTGTACTATGGCTCTGAAGCCATTGTGATGGTAGAATTGTTTATGCTTTCTTATTCAATGCTTTTGAATCATAGAATGGTTTGGGTTGGAAGGACCGGATATCTGTTGGAGCAATGGCATGATCCTGTGTGATCCATTCATTTACAAAGGTAAAACAACTGCACTGATCTCCAAAGCCAAGATGGATGGTCAGTGAATGCTCACTGCTGCTTTTGTTGATGACAGAGTTTCCTGGGGCTCAGGTATTGAGCTTACTGAAAGGAGAGGCATTGCATGAAGAATGTGGGCTGATCGGGGCAGAGCTGGATGTGAGTTTGGTTAAAAGGCAGCACTGCTCTGCTGGAGCTTTTGCTGCATCAGTTGGTGACATAATGTAAAAAAAGATCCTGGGGTTTAAATTTTGATTGTCTGCGTGCCTAGAATCTGGTAGGGAGAGAGAGAGGAGGGAGGCTCCTTGCCCTGGTGAAGCAGAAATTGGTGTAAAGGAAACGATTCATTGTGCTCTAGAAGTCTCTGGTACCATCCCAGCATAAATCCCTCTCTTCTGTAGCTGCAGTCTCATTTGGTGATGCAGTTCCCTCCCATCTAATGCTGCTAATTAGTCCCAGCTAATGCTGGGTCTGGTCAAAGGAACAGTCCTATTTATTAATTTAACATTGACTCTGAACTGGCATCTTCCTGTAAATCCAAGGATCAAGAGACCACCGTCAGCAATAAAGGAAAACAAACATCTGATTGGAACCACTGCATGTTTTTATTTCATACTATAAATAGAATTCCCCTCTATTTCCCGTTCCCGTACACAAGTAAGTGAGACGTGTAGCTGCATGTAACTCTATTTGATAAGATACCAGCACAAATGGCTCTCAACCACGAGGTAAGCTAACTGTGTTTTGAAGGCACTCTGCGTTTGGGTTACAGTTGCATGCTTTACACCAGCATCTTGTGTTCGGCACTGCTGCCGGCTCTTCACGTACTTCTTGGTGATCTCTATGGTATAGGAATGCTCCTCCTGGATCTAGGGCTGACACCATCAAATTGCTGTGCTTCGTTTCGCTCTTGCCCAGCAGCATCAGCACGCCGGTGAGCAAAAAGGTCTGGTGTTAATGTGATGATACCAAAGTGAGGTGGACATCACACCTTTTGCTTACAGAGCCGTGTTTTTTTTCTGGGGATAATCCCATTGTTTGGTTGTCCACAGTCAAACTGTGTGGCTTACCAACATGGAGCTGACGTACCCAGCTCTCGCTGGTCACCCCAGAATCATTGTGACCTTCAGTCTCTCAAACATCTATGCTTTATTTTTTTCTTTTTTCTTTTTTTTTTTTCTGCCTTTGTGGCTGTATGTTGAAGAAACTGCAGGTTTGGCTGAGTCTTTTGGACTTCAGGTACTTCGCTTTGTTTTCGGCTTGTCATCTTGTTTGTTGAGTGGCTGGGTAGGGCTGAAGAGGGAGAGAAGGTTTAGTTGTAGCCTTGACAAATGTGTTTTCCACTACTGGCGGTGCTTTTCTGGCAAGCAGTGCGGCTTCATAGCGCGGCTGGGCAGAGGCTCTAGCATTTCGGAAGACGCAAAGGAGGGCGAGGATTTGCAGTGATCTGGTAGTCTTAACAAGTGGAGCAGCTCTGACTCGCTGCTTTTAAGGGAAGGTTTTAAAGTGGAGTGAGCACTGGGTAATCACTTCCAGACACCAAGACCGCCAGCTCCTGAATTGACATCTGCTTGTTGAGGTAACTGTTGTACTGGGCCATGCTTAACCTGCCGCTCTTCAGGGCGTCTTCGATTGAGAACTCTCTGCCTGATTTCCTGTCGAGGATCACAGATGATTCCCCGTTCGGCCCCTTGATCGTGATCTCTTCCCAGTCACATTCCTGACTCTTCAGCTTGACGAAGAGGCTCCATTCGATGAGGCCGAGCATGTGAGCTTCCTCTGGAGACATCTCCTTGCCTGTGTCCGGATCGATGACCACGATGGAGCGCCTCAGGTGGTTCTCTCTTTGCTCCCTCTTGATTGCCACCGTCTTGAGGCGGTTCTGGAGCTGCTCGATCTCTGCGTCTTTTTCTCTAGATAACTGCTTCAGATCATCTAACTCTCTTTCCAGAGCTTGGAATCTGGAGTCTAGGTTTGGTCCACTGTCCACGTGGGTCATGTTTCTCAAATCCCGAGCTTCTGTTGCTGTGAGTTCAATCTCTGACTGCAGCCTCCTCGTTTCCATCAGCAGGTTCTGTTTTTCAAGGTGTAATTTGTGGTTTTCCTCTCTTAGTAAGTCTAGTTCCTTTGATGACTTAGAGTTGTTGAATTCCACCTCGGACAGCCTGGTTTCAAGCCTGTTGATATCTGCATCTAGCTCCCTCTTACGCCTGCTCTCCTCCTCCAGGTTGCTCTTCAGCTTCTGAATCTCATACTCCGTGTCTCCTTTGTCCACTTGGACGCTCTCTGAAAAGACAACTTTCTCTTTGACCTCCATTTTCTCCAACGAAAGAAGCTTCTTTCTCAAGGCTTCCAGTTCAGTTTGCAAGACTTGTCTCCGGTGTTTTTCTTCTTCTAGCTCCAGCTTGAGGAGGGAGTGCTCCTTCTCTTGCTGGGGATCTTGCTGAAGGATCACTTTCTGTTTCACTGTTACTCGTTCTGTCGTTTCCCTCTCTTGTTCTTCTAACTCATTCAACCTAATCCTCAGCCTCTGCACTTCCAGTTCCGCCTCTCTGCGGGCCTGTCTCTCCTTCTCCAGTTCTTCCAGCTGTCGCTCCAGCTCAGACCTCCTCCTCTGCAGCTTGCGCAGTTCTTCACGGAGGGAATCTATTTGTTTCAGCTCACTCTCGATGCTCTGCGAGAAGGAGCTCACTTCAGCTTTCAAGGCAGGATCTTGCTCGTACTTCACTACTTCCTGCTGGACCACTTTCTCCTTCACCTGGGAAAGTTCGTCCTCTTTCTGTCTTACTTTCTCTTCTTGGAGGAGCCGCTCTCTCTCCAGGTCAACGTGCTTCATTTGTTCCTCCGCCAGCTGCACTCTCAGAGATTCCACCTCTTCTCTTGTCTTCGGGTCTTCCCGGAACTGCAGAATTTCTTGAACAACTTCCTTCGTGTGCACTTGAGGTTTGGTATCTTTCAAAGCTTGTATTTCTTGTTTCAGCTGGTAGATCTCGAGGTCGGCTCTTTCAATGGCTCCCGTCCTCTCTATGATCTCCTCACGGAGCCGCTGTAGCTCCTTTTCAGTTTCTGGATCATTCTTGTACTTAATGACCTCCTTAATGACTTCTTTGACTTCTACCAGCGGCTCTCTGTTCCTCAGAGCAGCCAGTTCATTCTGGCAGCTCTTCAGCTGTTCGTCACCACCCCGGTATCTCCTCTCCTGCTCTACCAGCTCCAACCGAAGGTTGGCAACTTCATTTTCAGCCTTAGGATCTGGCCGCACGATCTCCCTCACCTTCTCCTGGACAACCACCTTGGCGTTCTCTTCCTCCAGCAGCTGGATCTTCCTGAGCAGCTCGGCCTTCTCCCTCTCATTGGAACGCCCCTTGGATTTCTCATCCTCATACTGGCGCCGGAGCTCGTTCACCTCCCTCTCGATGGCCAAGTCTTTCTCCACCTTCAGCACCTCCTTGACAGTAATCTTGCCCTCAGCGATGGCCCGTTCCTTCTCGAGGCGTTTGAGCTTCTCCTGGAGGAAGCTGAGCTCTTCCTCGTGTTTCTGCCTCAGGGCACTCTCCCTCTGCTTGTTCTCTTGCAACATCCGGAATTCCATCTCCAGCTGGGGATCGTTCTGCAGCTTCAGCACCTCCTTCTCTGTTACCTTCTCCTGCTCTTTGTTCTTCTCGCTGGACAGCACAGCGATTTGTTGGCGTAAAAGATTGACCTCGTTTTCCCTTGTTCCTTCCTGCCTCCTGAGCTCTTCCAGTTCTTCTTTGAGCCTCAAGATTTCTTCAGCTTGAGCCTTATCTTGCTCGATACGCAGCACCTCTTTCACTATATACTCCTGCCCTCCTTCCTTCTTCTCGTGCTCCAAAACACGCAGCCTGATTTTAAGGGCCTCCAGCTCATCCTGCAGCACCTGGTTCTTGCGCTGCTCTTCTGCCAGGCTTTGCTGCAGTTTGTGGAAGCTCTCTTCCAGCTGCGGGTCCGGCACTTTCTTCACCAATTCCTTCTTAACTACGGTTTCTTGGGGCTTTTGGTTTTGCAGGTGGACAATGTTGTTCTGGATGGCTTGGATCTCAGCTTCTAGCTGTTGCCGACGCTGAGTCTCATCCTCGAGCTCTTTCTTCAACTTCCAGACTTCTTCCACAGGCCTTACAGATTTTTTGTTCTGGATGAAGTCTTGCGTCACCTGAACCTCTGGTTGCTGTTGTTGGAAAAAGAGCGTGTAGCTGAGCACCAAGTAAGCTCATTCGGTTATTTTATCTTCCATTCACTCCTGTGACAGTACTACAGGAGGATGCTGATCTGGGTTAATGGAGGCTGCCTATTGCAAATACTCAACAGGGCTGATTTGCAGATGGGCTTTTCTTGAACTGCTCTGTGGATTCCTGGCCTGGAAATCGCTCTCAGTGATACCTGTTGCTGTCCCAGCAAAGCTTTAAGCTCTGAGAGATGAATATTCTGGTACGGGCAAAGCATGAAGACTTAAAAATGACACAGAGCTTTCAAGGATGAGTGGTAACTGGAAAACGTGGAGAGCACATGCCTGATCCCAGGCAGACCTCTGCATTGAGGTGTCTGCTGACTGAGGGGTTTAGGGGTATGAAATATTAGCTAGATTTGTTTCCAGTTCAGCTTGTAATAGCAAAGGCACCTGTGTGTGTGTGTGATTCTCATTCTCTCAGAATCACACTGCCACAGCCTGTTGCAGCTGTGTCAAGCTGCCTGCCTGCAGCATGCAGAGATCTAAGCCAAGACCTTGGGCTTGCAGTGAGCTGACCCTCAGGAGCCACAGCCAAGCCCTGAGCCTCTCTCTGTGTGTGGGGATGACTTACCTGCCGCAGGAGGCTCTGAGCAAATTCCAGGTTCTGCAGCCTCTGCCTATTCACAGCGTTCACTTCGGTGAACTTGGCTGCCAGAATGGCTTCCTAGGAGACAAAAAGTGTTCAGCAAAGGTGGTGGGGCCAGGGGTCGTCCCTGGTCTTGACCAGGGTCAAGACTCACTGAACAGAAGCAATGCCCTTGAAAGTAACCCTGGGTGCTTTTCTTAAACCTTCCTATAAGAGCAAGCAGACTGGCTTCAAGGCAGGGAGAGTGGGTTTGGGGCATGTGTAATCTCACCTCTTTAAATTGGATTCTTCCTACTCAAGACTTGCAAAAAGAGATACAACTGAGGCAGAGCTGCATGGGCACTTTGCCTGCCTCGATATGCAGGATGAGTTTGAGATGGAAGCAAACAGATCCTGTGCAAACAAGTGGCTGGTGGCCTGCTCTCCCTCCATAAGCACTTCTATTAGGGATGCTGACTGTGGCATGGAAATGACTCCAAGAGAAGAAATGTTTTCAAGATCTTGGTTTGTATTTTCTTTCCCTTTTCCCCTTTGAGAAAGAAGTGATAACTCCAGTGTTTTCCCTCCCTCTTTCTGGCCATCCGAGCCCCAAGAATGGGTGTCTTCAGAATGATGGCCATCCTTCCTTATTCTTCTGCCCTCCCTTGCAGCCCACTCTGGGGTTGAGGCTGCTGGCCATGAAATGCTTGTTTGCATAATCCCCATTGGTCCCACAGGCTGTGAGCTGCTTCAGCTCTCTGCAAGGCACTGCTTGCTTACCTCCTCTTTCACTTTTGCAGCTGGAGATTGCAGCCTGGGTTTCTTGCTCATGTATCCATTGCGTCCATTCTCAAGGTCGAGGATGGACCGTAGCTTCTCAGCTTCCAGCTCGTAGTCCTGCAGGAAGAAGTTCCCAGGAGGAAGGGGTGAGATTCCTGGGTCACCCTTCCAGGCTCCATCTCTCTTGACTTCTTCCCTTCGCCATGTTTTGGGTAAGCTGCTGAGGCTGGTGAGACCTGAGGGTAACCCTGCAGGTTCTTGGGCAGGTTCTGCCTGTCCTACAGCCCGGTGATCACAGCTGTATGTCCAGACTTGCCAGTCACCTCACCAATACTGGCCATGGAGTGGAAACCTCCTTTCCCAAGCAGGAAATCCTGGCTAATGGCCATGTGATGTCCATGTTGGAGCAGACATCACTTGGGTTCAGCTCCTCAGCTGTTTGAGCAAGGGCACTAGGCTTCCTAAGCCTTCAATAGGCAGCTCTCAGTAGGATGTGAAGAGTTCTCCTGCTGGCAGAATTGCAGCCCTTACCTTTACTGCCTGCTGGTACTGCTGAGCTGTGGCAGAGACCTTTTGCACCTCCTGTTCTTTGCTTGCGATGTCACCAAGGAGCGCCTGGGACAAACAAAGATGCAGTCAAAGGGAATGCAGTAGCCCAAAGATTTCATTCACCCTTTGGGAGGGTTGCCCCTGAAGTTACAACACTGAGAATGCAACCTCCTAGCACTGCCCTGTTATTTACAAACATGTCACAAATAAGAGTGTGGGACCTCGCAGTGCAAAAGTAAAGCTGCTAAGCCCGTATGTTTTCCCATTTTATGCGCAGAAGCTGCTTGACTCCATTCATGATCTCTTAGTGGTCCTTTTCCCCTCCCCCCACGCAGCCCAGGGCTCTCAGAAAGAATTACCGCTTGGTTCTTCAGCTTCACTTCCACTTGCTGGATGTTGTCCGTCTCCTGTGGCTCGTAGTTGGGTATGTTGCAAAGGAACTGGTTGATTTTGTCATAGTTTGTGCGGTAGTTGGAATAGGCACTCTTTGCTTTCTGCAGGGTCTGCGTTCTGTAGGGGAAATGGACTCAATGTCAGCATATTCTCAATTGTTGTCTTCTGCAAACACCTCTTCATCGGTCCCTGCTTCCCCCTCCCTGTTCCCCAGTGACATGGAATTGAGCTGGAGTTGTTCTCCATCCCCCTGCATGCAGGTTCTCTTCTGCAGGAATCAGTGCCACCTGGTTGGTATGAAAGCAAGTGGAAACTGCAGGAGAAATGAGTCACAGGGAAGCTGCAGGGAGAATGTGGAGGATGCTGAATGCTGTAAACCTGTAGTAGGATAAGAAGGCACAAGACGTGCTGTGATCCAGGCAGAGGCAGATGTGGGTGGATGACAGCTCATGCTCTTATCTCACCTACTGCTGGTGCAGGCACTCTTGCCAAAGTCCCCATCCCTGTAGCAAGAACACTTAATCCCAGAGGCTGCCCAGACCTACCCAGCCAGCACGTGCCAGGAAACATCTATTGCTTCCTCCTTGGCACCGCCTGGAAGCCATCCTGCAACTGCCCATTCCTAGACAGCATTATGCCTCTTCTGATTTCAGAATGCCCTACTGTAAGTATCCCAGGCTGGTCCAGTTCCAGCTAGGTGCTGTCACAGGGCCTCACCTGTGGTCAATTTGCTTGCTGAGGTTGTTGAAGCGCTGGTTGAGTTTGTAGAGCTCAGCTTCCTGTCGTTCAATGTCAGGGCAGTGCTCCTGGAACTTGCTGGCCAGGGTGTTGGAGCAAGTCTTCGTCCTCAGCAAGTTCTGCTCCGCCTCATTGAGCAAGAACCTTTTGGATTGGAGCTCAGAGCCCATGGCCTGTGGAAAAAGGAGATGCCAGGCTTTTGTCACTGGTCTCCATCTACTGTGCTGGTGTTACTGGGGACACGATGAGTTCTGGAGAAAAGCAAGTTGGAGCTGAACTGAAAGCAGGCACAGTTAATGTGGGCTCCCAGTCATCCCTTTACCACCAATTCAAGTTTGGGGCTTGGGCAACAACTGCCACAGCTTTTGGGAAGCAGTTCTGTATGTGAAGCACGTCAATAGGGTGGAAAACTGGCTGCAGGAAACACTCACCAGCAGCTCTTCTTTCTTACGGTCAATCACTCGCAGGTCCTCTGGTACGGTGTCGTCTGTGACCAGTTTGTTCTCATATGTGGACAGCAGGTCTCGGCCTTGCTGGAGGCTCTTCTCGAGGTGCGTGGCCACCTCAACTCTGTATGGATGCGAGGGGAAGGGTGTTGAATCATAGAACCGTTAAGGTTAGAAAAGGTCTCTAAGATTATCAAGTCGAACCATCAACCCATCACCACCAAACCTGGGCTTGAGCCATGACTTACTTCTCCTGGGCAGCACTGAGCAGCTGAACCACACGGTCATACTTCTTGTTGGTGTTCTCCACCTTGTTCTTCACCAACGTAGCACTGCCAGTGTTGGGCACGGACTCAATGAAGGCCTCGCAGTCCTGGACCTTCCTCATTTTCTCCGGTTCGATGCGACGGACTTCATTGGTTATGTTCTGTGGTAGGAAAAAACCTTTGTAGCAACTGAACCTTGTGGCTATGGGGAAAAAACAGCCGACCTGTGGCTGTCTGGTGCAAGAGGGGAGGGCAGGGCTGAGGTGTGTGCTGGGTGGCAGATGCCTTTCAGCCCTAGAGGGAACAGGAGGATATTTTCTCCATCCAGGCTCGCATCCAGCTCTGTCAGAGCAGGCTAGATAGCCCTCAGCAAGGAAGCTCTGGCTGGGGAGGGATTGGTTCACAGCAGCTCTAGCTCTGTTGGAAACGTGTTGAGCTCATCTGGACCATTGGGCTTTGCAGCCTGAAGGCTGACTTCTCGCTTGGACATCAAAGTGCTGCAGACAGCTGAAGCAATTTGCTTTCACTTGTGGTGGCACTTGGATTTTGACGCAGCCAGGAGGTGGATTGCCTCCTGGAACGAGGGAGGTTTGTGGCATGGAGCCTGAATTAATTAGGGGTCAGAAGGAGAGGAAGGGAGTGGAGTGCTGCTGCACTGGATCCCAGCGGAGCAGATGCTGAGCTGTGCACAAGGAGAAGCTGTGCCTTGGACTGCAAGTGTTGGTATTTTTGTTTGGTCACTAGCTGGTGGTAGCACTGCTCCATGCCTTCATGGAGCTCTGGGAGCACCACCAGCATCCAGCACATCAAGACCCACATTGAAAAGACCTCTTGGGAGGACCCCAGCACTGGGAGCAGGGTCCCTGTGTGGCACAATGTGCCTGCTCCTATGGCCTTGTACCTTCAGGTCCTTGGAGCGCTCGGTGCTGTCCTGCACAGCCCGACTCTGCTCCAGCGGCGGACGGAGGTTTGCTGTTATTGCTTTCTCCAACTTGTCCAGGTCACTGTGCACTTTCTCCAGCCCTGCAAGAAGCTGGCGGCCCTGAACTGATGCAGCATCTGGGGAAGGAAAAGGGAGCAGGTTAGAGCCAGCTCGATCCCACCACTGAGCATGAAACCCACATCCTCCTCCGCTCTCTGCCTGCTGTAGCCACAACCTGCTTGCTCCAGCCCCATGCATGTTCTAGCACTGCACCCGGGACCCTTAGGAGAGGAGAAGCTGTCAGTGATGTCCTCTCACTGCAACAAAGCAGCAGCCCAACACTTCAGCCATCAGCAAGAGTCAAAGGCAGTGTGTCTCAGGCACTGGTGTGTGCCCAGGGCAGCGGTGGTGTCCCCATCCATGCAGGTGTTTGGGATGTATGTACTGCACTAAGGGATGTGGTTCGGTGATGGGACTTTGCAGGTCACACTGAAGGTTGGACTTGGTGACCACAAAAACCTTAACCAACCTGGACCATTCCAAGTGGTGTTTGTGCTCTATGTTCCACCATTATCTCCTGGGTAAGAGGACAGGAGCGGTGCAGGATTGCATGGTTGTTGGTTGAGGGGACAAAGCAAGAGGCACACCTGAGCTCAAGGCACCTCTATGGTGTAGGGCTGCCCTGGCAGAGCCATACCTCCAATGCTGTCAGCCTTCAGCCCCTCGTAGCGCTGCTGGAGGATGTTCTTGCAGTTGGAGGTCTTCTCCTTTACAGCAACATAGCTATCAGCAATCCTGCAGAAGGGACAGCATGGAGACAAGGTAAGAGCTGCCCCTCCAGTATTCATCTGGGCCGTGAAAGTGGGGAGAAACCCAGCTGGGGGGTTCTCTGCACCCTCATCCATGTTCATAAGTGGGCAGAGCAGAGTCTTCCCCTGCGGGGTGCAGCAGGAGAGGTGCTTCATCCTGTAAGTGCTTCCCAGCAGGACGGGAGCACTCCCCACAATTAAAGACCCCCAGAGGAGGTGAACCTGGCTGGAGGGGTGATGCTGGGAGGATCTGGTACTGTGGTACTGCACTTACTGGTCCGCCAGTGCTATTGCCTCTGCATCTGGAGGGGGGATCATGAAGCAGACACCCGGGGCACTGATGGAACCTCCAGCACTGTCCATCACTTCCCAGATGTCTCCACTGTTCTTCTGCAGGGTGTAATGGGCTCCTCGAGTTATCTGGCCCTGAGGACGGGAACAAACAGCAGCAGCAGGTCAGGCTGTGCCCCCTGCACTCACGGACTCACTCCCCACAGCCCCCAACCATCTCTCTGCTGGCAGTCACTGCAGCAGGGGCAAGGAGGAGGTGGCATTTCCTGAACCCGCTGTGGGTCCCTTGGTGGAGGCACAGCCCACACTGCTCCTGGGTGGCACTTAGTGTGGCTGCCACCTTACCACCCCCCCAGCTCAGGGTGGCACTGCGGCACAGCATCACGGAGGGTGTGCAACAAGCATCATGGCTGTGCTTTGCCCATCCCCCTCACCCTGTCCCCGGTGCTGGTGTCACCTCTGTCCCCTGCATTCACCCCGGGGCCGTTACCTGCTCGCCCTCATACTCGCACAGAGCCTCCACAGGGATGGGCTGTGGTGGTGGCAGCCGGCGGTAGCGCAGGGGCAGGACGTGCTGGCTGCGCTCCTGCAGCGACTGCACCACAGCATCGTACTTCTCCAGGGCCTTCTCTTGGTCCTAGCATGGGGGAATGAGCAAAGAAATGTGGGAAGGAGGAAGAAGCGACGCGCTCCTGTGCCCCCAAAGCTGGGAATAGCTCATATTGACTGACAGAACCCTCAGCTTCCTTTGTTTGTGCCACAGGGAATGGCTTTTGGGTCCTGCTCTGCAGCCACTGGGATCATGCATGAAATGCTCCCACGTTCTGCATGCTCCTACAGCCAGACTGAGGAAGGAGTCACTGCGCTTGGTGCATGGTCTACAGAGCATGGTGCTGGGATAAACCTTTTCAAAGCAATTAGATCTAATTGAGCACCTTGCAAAGCTCTGCATGGTTGCTATCTTTGTATCCGGGCAGGTGGGTGTCCTGCAATGGTCACTGGGGTGGGAGGAGAGGGGTAACCAGTGGGCAGAGCTATCGCTGCACCAAGCAGTGCTGCATCATGCTCAGGGCGCAGCCAGGCCCCAGCACAGCTCGTTCCACTGCCTCCTCCGGCAGCAGGTCTAATTATGCTCCTACCCTTTATGAGCACCAGCTCAATGGGAGAACAAATGAAAACCAGCCCAGTGAGCAATTATGTTGCTCTGGGAGAGGCAATCCCTAGCTCAAGGCAGAGGAAGAGCCAGGTGAAGGAAATCAGCAGCATGGCCAGTGAGCAGGGCTGGGTGCCCATGGAGATGCTCTGGATCCCCCTGGTCCTCCAGTGTCAGTACTCACATCCAGCTCCCTGAGGAGTGACTCCAGCTGGTATCTGTCCTTGAACTCTGGGCTGTATTTTTGGTCCAGGTCTGTATCCACTTTCTTCAAGAGCTGCTGGGCGTCCTTTGCATCCTTCTGAAACTGCAGAAAGGCAGAATCTCTCACGAGGGGGATCCTTGCAGCAGGGACAGCCCCTGCAAGGTGCCATGGGTGAGACACACAGAGGAGGATGAGGAATTGCTATTTGCAAGAGCAGAGCCAGGGAAAGCCAGCTGGGGGAGAAAGAACGAGGCAGCTCATCGCGTGCTTTTCTCCTGCAGGGTTGTTCAATCCACGTTTCCCAGCCCTTCCCACCTTTAATTGGGGTTTCACGTGGGCAGCATCATGCCACGCGCTCCTCCCTGCTGCCAACGAGGGGGAGTGGGCAGAGCTCAGCCCTTCCCCACACAAGCCACCCCACGGGGCAGTTATTTGGGCAGGTACCACTGGAGGCAGTGAGGGGCTGGGCACCCTGCTTCCCCCTTGGCAGAAGCCTCATCACGTCCTCAACACGCCCAGGCTGTGGGAGAGGAATCCGGCCCGACCTGCTCCCTGCACAGCCTCCCAGGCTGCCAGATGCAATTTATCAGGCAGACATCTGTCTGCAGCGCTCAGCTAGGCTCTGCAGCTCCATGCAGGCTCCCTGCAGCCAGCACAGCACTGCAGGTGAGGTTTTTCCCACTCACAGCTGTGCTGCTTTGGTGGGAAGCTTCCATTGTGAGGCTTCCCCCGGGGCTTCACTGGAGGATGAGGTGGTAAATAGGTGGCAGAGGGGTGGCAGGATCCTCTGTGAGTCCCAGCAGAGCAGGGTCCTCTGCTGTGTGTGAGGTGCTGACACGGAGCAGTGGTTCTGGTGCATGGAGCAGGTGATTTTTAGGGACACAAAAACCATCTGAAGGATGGAACCCCTCTCCTACGGGACAGGCTGAGAGCTGGGGCTGTGCAGTGTGGGGAGGAGAAGGCTGCAGGGAGAGCTGAGTACAGCCCTTTGCTATCTAAAGGGGGGCTCCAGGAAAGAGGGGGACAGAGTCTTTAGCAGGGACTGCTGCAGGATAAGGGGAAATGGTTTCAAACTAAAAGAGGGGAGTTTAGATTAGAAGTCTGTTACAATATGGGCAGTAAGGCACTGCACAGGCTGCCTGGAGAGGAAATGGTGCCCTGTCCCTGCAGACCCCCAAGCTCAGGCTGGGAGGAATCTGAGCACTGATGGAGCTGTGGGTGTCCCCGTTCATTTCAGCGTGGGACCAAGTGGCCTTTAGGGGTCCCAGCCTCAGTTCCTAAGGCCCAGTCCCAGCAGTCTGGTACCTTGTGGAAATCCTCCATGAACTTGAGGTGGCTCTCCTCGCAGATCAGGAAGTTGAGATATTCCTTCCAGTCGGCGTGGACCGCCTCGATGTGTGCCTGTAATGCAGTGCTGTGTCAACACCTGGGGCGGTGGCAGCCCTGTGGGGTGAGCCTGAGCTGGCCCCAACCTGCAGCACCCATCTTGAGCAGTGCCCAAAATAGGGCTGGGAGATGGGGAAGGGCTGGCCCTGAACAGTGGAGGCTGAGGGGCTCCCCATGGTGAGGGATGAGCACAGCGCCGGTGCTCACCTCAATGGCATTCTTCCCAGGATGGTTCTGGGTCAGCAGCTGGTCTCCATCTGCATGCAGCTTGTTGATGGCCTCCTCCTTCTCTTCCAGCTTCCGGTGGATGAAGTTCTAGATGGAGAGAAGCGAGCTGCTGACCCCCACGCAAACAGAAGGGGACACCCAAAGTGCTCTGTTCCCCCACTGTGGCTTTTGTTTTTTCTTTCCTTGCTGTGATGTTGCTGAAGATGAGATTCTTGCCAAGCTAATGCTGAGATAAAGGTGAGGAAAGCCAGCAACCTGCCAGCTTTCCTCTTGGCTTTATTTCTGGTGGGAGGTAAGGTTGTTCAGCCTGGAGAAGGCTCCAGGAGACCTTAGGGAAGCCTTCCAGTGCCTGAGGGAGCTGCAGGAAAACTGGGGAGGGACTCTTTACCAGCAAGCGTAGTAACAGCGAGGAGGAACAGTTTTAAACTAAAAGAGGAGATTTAATTAATTATGAGGAAATTCTTCACTCATAGGGTGACACTGCTGCCCAAAGAGCCGTGGGTGCCCCATCCCTGGAGGTGCACTGCCCTATGAGAGGTGTCCCTGCACACAGCAGGTCAGAACCATCGGACCGTAAGTTCCCTTCCAACCTCAAACCATTCAGTGGTCCTGAGATTAATGCTTCCATCCTATCACCTGTAGACCTCCAAGTGTTTAATGATGGGAAACTGAGGCAGAAGGGACAGGTGTGAGCGTGCACCCACCTCGTACTGGCGGCGCCGGCTGGGGTAGTCCAGGTTGTGGTCGCTCCAGTCGTAGTGCGTGCGGTCCTTTGCCTGCTGATCCAGCCAGTAGAGCTTGTTGGTGCAGCGCTGCATGTAGTCCTGCAGTGAGTTCAGGTCCTGCTGCCGCTGCTGTGAGCTGGCCTGGCAGGGAGAAAGGGAGAGCTCAGCCCCAAGCTCCTCTCCCTGCCCCACCCCAACCCTGCATCCCACAGGTCTCCTTACCAGCAGCTTCTGGTACTTGGCTTGGAGGTCACTCGTGTATCCCTGGGAACGGGAGAAGAAAGGTGGTTGGGGGAGTGTTTGCAGAGGGGGGAAGTTTGAATGGGGCTGAATAGGGCTTTTGTGGGGTCGGCTTCCTCATGAAACTGGAGGTGATGTAGGATGCTCAGCTCCGAGGCTAGCAGTGGGTCTGGGCACCCAGCTTGGGCCAGGCTTGGGAGCTGCCTGCATTCCCTCAGGGCACGATGTCCCTATTCCAGCGGGATATGGGGCAGGAGAACTGACCTTGTTTTCTTCCTTGGTGATGTGCGGGCCGATGGCCATGACCTCATTGTGGAAGATGTTGTGCTCTTCTACTTGGCTGTTGACCAGAGGCAGATCGGTCCCAAAGCCCTTGCCACACAACGCATCCTACAGCACATGAGATATGGATGGGGTCAGCGGCAGGAGAACGAGATGCAGCAGCCAAGACCCGGGTGGCTCCTCTTGGCCACTGGAGCTGGATGTGGAGCTGGGCTGAGGCAGGCTCTGGGGCTATTGCTGGGGGACATGGAGGCTCTCACAGGCTGTGCAGCACCACAATAAAAGGGATTAGGGAATTTGAGATGTGAAGCTGATGCAGCAGGGATCCCCTATGCATCATGGATCAGTGCATGCAGAGAACGGGGGTGGTGAGGCTGGGGGCCTCCCATAACTGCAGGGCTTTTACTGAGAATTCATTGGCACGTAGCAGGAGGATGAGAACCAAGGGGCACACGTTGGAGCAGAACTGGCAGTTGGGTGTCAAGGGAAGCTTTTGCACTGCTAGGGCAGCACATAGAGAGGGGAGAGAGCGTGGTCTCCATCCTTGGATGCAGAGCAGCAGAGGTTTGCCCAAGCTCACCCAGGAGCCTCTCCTCTCTCAGCCCAGGTGTCCCCAGTGGGGCACAGTCCCCAGGCAGCAGCACTGCTGTCCCCTCAGTACCTGTTTCTCCTCGATCACCGTGCACCAGTTGACCTGGGGCTCGATGTGCTGCAGGGGGAAGTTGTAGATCTGGTCATGTTTCACACGTAGGTTTGCCACTCGCTCCTTCAGCTGCCGGATGCTGCGGGAAGGGAAGGATGAGGTGGGATGCAGGATGTTGGTACAGAGCAGCCCAGCCATTAAGCAACAGCTGCGGTTGTTCCCTCCCAGCCCCCCTTGTGATGCTCAGACTGCCCTCAGGAACCTCAGCCATGCCACCGGGGCAGGGGGCTGCACTGAGCAATGAGCTGGGCAGCAGAGGGCAGAGGCTGCCATGCACCAAGGCTGCTCTGCACATCCTCTAGCTTAGGGTCAGGGGCAGATATTGCCCCACAGTGCTTTGCAGGGCTTTACATGAGGCTGTTGGTGGGTGAGATGCTCAGTCTATGCCTGCGGGTTGTGCACAGGGGGCTAGGAGCTGAACCTGTGGAGAAGGCCATCCACTCCCACTGTACTCACTCTTCAGTGATCATGTCCCCCTGGGGGTGCTTCATGTGTCTGGCAACGGCTGCATCCCCATCCAGCACATAGAGCAGTTTGTCTGACTCCGTCAGCTTCTGAGCTGTCAGCTCCTTGTACTGTGCTAGCTGGCATGCCTTGATCTTGTGCAAGTCCTGGGCGGGTAGAGTGCGGGGAGAAATGATCACAAAGGGCAAAGAAACAGCATCCATGCTCACGTGCCTTGGGGTGGGAGCCAGATGAGGTCCTCCCGCTGCACTGCTCCCATGCAGCAGTGATGGGCAGGCTGGCCATAGGACAATGTGGTCCCCTTCCCACCCCTGGGGAGCACTGGCACACACGGGGCCACAGCTCATACTCACATTCTGCATTCGGGAGTCAGTCTCCACAATGTTCTTCTCCACTTGGTCAGCATTTTTTTGCAGGCGCTCGATGAGCTCGGTCAGCTCTTTGCTGGAGATGCTGGGGATGGAGAAAAAGGGAGAGGAGCTCATCAAGCTGCAGGTGCCCGTGCAGAGGGGCCACATCCCAAGGGGCTCCTTTTGGCACGCCGTGGCCACACCACATGGCTGGGGGCCAGCTGAGCCCGCCAGGCCTTGCAGCTGTGTGTGACTCACTGCTGCCTTTCTAACACTTTCCAAAACATGCGGCCGTGCTGCCAGCATGGGGGTGCTGACCGGGGCTTCTCGATGGGAGAAATGCCATGGCTGAACCCAGGGAGCAGAGCAGGAGTCCTGCTCACACCCTGACACAGAGCACCCTGCCTCCCTCTGCAGATAGCAGCTCTGCAGGGAGGTGTGCACCGTTTAGAGCAAATAAAAGGTGATGGGATGGTGCACACTGCATCTGTGCCTGTGCACTCTGGCTCCTGCCAGGCAGGATTCTTCCTTCCCTTCTCTATGTGCTCAGGGTGCAAGCCTCTCTGCTGGCTGTGCGCAGTGTTGGTCGTCTGCTTTGCTTTGCATCAGCAAGGAATTGTATGGGGTCAGCCAAATGTTCCCAGCAGGGACAGCTGAGCTGGAGCCAACACTTCTATTAATGCCCAGAACACCCTGTGCCACAGCTTCTGCATCGCCATGCTTAGTTTAAACATTCCATCTTCTCTACCACTTTGGCTGCAGTGTGCTGATGGGATGTGAGGCTCCTGGCCAGCCCTGCTCCCTGTGGGCAGAGCTCAGGGCTGCATCCCACCCAGCATCAACACCACCACATGCTTCATGCTCCCAAATACTCGCAGAGCCCAGAGCTGGTCCTGCCATAAGGGCTGAACCTTGGCTCACTCTAATCCCAATCATTTACCGAGTGGAGATAACGAGCCTTAATGATCTCATCACGTGGAAGCAGAATTAATTGTTATACGGCGCGTGGAAAGGCTGATCCCCGTTAGAGCTGCTGCCCTGTGTCTCCTGCACAAGGTGTGGACCACAGTCCAGGTAGGAGCAGCACTGTGAGGTGAGTTGCAGCATCCTGGCTGCAATGGGAAAATCACAGCAGTCCCCTACTGGGGATGTGGGCATCCTCACAAGGGGATGGAGAGAGTGGGAATAGCAGCTGGTCCCACCGGGAGCAATGCAGGGTCACAGAATCATGGGTTGGAAGGGACCTCAAGGATCATGAAGCTCCAACCCTCCTGCCACAGGCAGGGCCACCAACCTCTACATTTAATACCAGACCAGGCTGCCCAGGGCCCCATCCAACCTGGCCTTCAACACCTCCAGGGTCCTCGGGGTGGGGCTGCTCGTGGCTTGCTGCCTTCCCAGTGCAGTGCTGGGGAAGAGGAGCTCAGCCTGCTGGGTCCAGCCAAGCTCCTGGCACCGATGCTGAGTTTTGGGCCAGGTCCCCATCTGCCACACGTGTCATCTAATTCAATAGCACAAAAAGCTCCGGGCTCATTGCTCCCCACCTCAAGCCCTGCCCCATACACTGACAGCAGATCCCACTTTCCTGAGAAATTCCAGCACAGCAGGGCAGGCTTTGCATTGAGTTCTCTTTATACAGATGCTGTATCCATCAGTGCTCTGCAGGGCTGAGCATCCTGCTGCCCTTCCTGCCTGCCCCATGCTGGCAGTGGGATCCTGGAGATGAACCTTTGGGGATCTGTAGCACGGATGGAAAAACCAGCCTGAAAGATTATGGAGTTTTCTGAGTTCCAGCTTTGATTGTGATGTAGAAGTTTCCAGATTGCATAAGGGAAATAAAATTCAGCTTGGGATCCACAGCAATGCTGCGTTGGAGTTTTCCAAGCTGGTCTCTTTGCTTGCTTGAGGGAATCTGCACCAGCAAAGCCCATCTCTCTGTGGCATCAGGACCCAGAGAGAAGGCGGTGCTATCAGCCCCTGCCAGGAGCATCCCTGCATGCAGAATGGAACTGGGGTCTGCCCATTCTCCTGTGCCAGAGGTTTGCCCAATCCTCCAGAAATTGCCACTTGAATACATGGGGGCAGCATTTGAACCAGACTGGGAGGGAGAAGGAAAGGCAGAGGGGCTCCAGAGCCTTCACTGGGATGGGACACACAGCCAACTCCTGCACGAGGACCCAAGTGCTTGGGGCATGACCATAACAAGGAGCCTGCAGAGGGAAGGGAGAGGCAAAGCCCAGATAGAGAAGGCTTTGTTTGAAAACGGGGGAAAAAAGAAAAAAGAAAAAAAAATCCCTGGAAAAACAGGCTTTGCCATTGCCTGAACTCAAACGTTTCCAAGGACTTTTCTGATCATCAAGGAAAAAATGATAATGTTCGTGACAAGCTGTGTTTGACAATGGCTCTGTTTCTGTTCTGGAGTGGAGGGCCAGGCCAATTCCAGCACACTGGGAGGGTTTGCTCTGGTTTTCCCAGCTGAGGAGCAGGGAGGAGGCAGCTGCTCTGTGCTTGAGCGGCTGTTGCTCAAAGCTTTGGAGCCGCTCTCTGCTCTTCAGGGAGAGGAGATGCTTTTGCCCTGCCTCACCATGCTTGGGAGAGCTCCAGCATTGCTGAGAGCTGGCAGCAGCCACTCGGGCGTTCCCCAGAAGAGCCCCAAGATGCTGCAGGGTACGTGAGCATCCACAGCAGGGGGGAACCTCTTCTTCACAGCCTCTCACACCGACGTGGTGATGCTGAAGAGATGGTGTCAAACAGAACTGAGTTCCAAACCAACCTTCTGCTTGGATCTCCCCAGTCAGGTCAGCATCTCCAGCCTGGCAACCCCCCCCTGCTGTGCCTTGAGCAAAGATTGTGCACCCGCTCAGCTCTCTGACTTGTGCCATAATTTGCACCTTGCAACGACGTGGCCCCTCTGTTTTCTTCTCTCTTCCTATCAGCCCATGCCTTTGCTGATAACACTCCTTGCAGCAAACGCCCCAGAGGTGTGGGTGTGTGGGATGAGGGCAGGACTGCAGCGGTGCACGGTCCCTGGGACTTCTCCAAACGTTCTCTTTTTCAAACAAGGAGATTTCACCCACATCCCTAAAATGAGGGAGCGCTCACACAGAGCAGAGCACAACCCCTGAGGATGGGACTCATAGCCAGGTGCCATCCTGCATCCCTGCTCTCCTGGGAAGCTGCAACCACCCTACGCACAGCACTCCCTCCACAGTGCCTCTGTGCCATATAACAGTGCTGCTGGTGTGGGATGGGGGCAGAGCAGAGGGCCGGGCTACAGCCAGCATACCTTCCATTTGGGGGGAGGCCAAAATCTGGCTCCAAAGTCACAGCACACATTAGGGCCAGCAGGCTGCCAGGCTCAGCCCACCTTGTTTCGGTTGTGTTTATCTTCCCCTGTATTAATGGTGATATGTTATTGTAATGTGCATGGAAATTAAAGCAAAAATAGGGCAGGCGATGGCGAGGCTCGCCGTGCTATAAATACAGAGCAGCACCCTGACTCACCGGTTGTCTATTCAGTCCTGCTGACTCCAGCCCTGCAAAACAGCCTCTGGAAATGGGTGCCAGCCCCACAGCCAGGTCCCCCCCACCCCCGAGCCTCCAGTTCCAGTCCCAGAGACTGGGCCAGGCAGGAGGTGTGGGGTCTCTGGAGTGGGGACCCCTTTTGGGGACACCCCTGAGCCTCCAGAGCCATCCTCCCCACGGGTGATCTCCCACAGTCACTCGTCCAGGATCAGACTGATCTGCGTTGTTCTCATCCTGAGCTCCTTTTGTAAAGCACCTCCTGGTTTTGGGGTGTGGGAAAGGGAGCAGGAGAGGATCTGAGATGTTCTCCTGTATGACATGGCTACTCTGCCTTCTCGGGATGTGGGACCTCTGGCACCACTGTGTGGTTGGCGCTGGGCTCTTCTTAAAAATAAATCTAATAAGATAAACATACACATGCCACACCCCCAGCAATGCCTCTCCTGGCACACCCAGCCCTGGCAGCCGGGTTGGAGCTCTCTCAAGGCTCCCACAACTGTGCCCTTGTTCCTGCTCTCTTTTTGGAAAGATGGAGAGGGGAAAAGGACATTCCTACAGAATAGGCCCCATACACTTGTGCACCAGGAAGACAAAGTCACGGAGCACTGCCTGCAAATGGAAGTGCCAGAGGATGGGTGCTCAGAGCTGGGTGGCAGGGATGTTCTGCAGGAGCAATGGGTGCTGCTGAGGCTGGCACATCAAGGTCCTGCCATGCCATGTGCACCCCAAATCCTCCTCAGGATTAAACACAGAGACAGGGGGAGAGGCTCCTGGTCGGACTGTGACCCACTGCAGGATGTGACCTGCTGCTCCACAGGCAGCCTGGGCAGCGATCTCTTCCCTCCACAACACTGCTGGGCACAGCTCCAGCACAACCTTGCACTCGCCAAACCATTACTGGGCTGGTGCCATGCCACCGTGCTGCTGCCAAACCTCGGTCACCGTGGCACCCTGGCACTGAGCACCCTCACCACGGCATCGCCGCCTCTCCAAAGCGCAGCACAAAGATTGGAGGAGCTCCCACCGTGTTGAGACCCCCATTCCTGCTTACAGCCCGCTGCTGGGCTGATGTTAGCAGTGCTGCTCAGTACCTCCTGTGCTGGCTGGGAGCTTGGCAATGCCCGGAGCGCAGGACGGGGCGGCTGCCTGCTGTCTTCCACTGCCTTCTCCCATGAGTGGTTCGACCGGTCGGGCGCCGGCGTCCCCATCCCGATGGCGAGGAAGTTTCCCCACAGTGGGAGTGTTCCCTGCCTTTGCAGCTGTTTGTAAACTCCAACGCAGGATTGAACAAATTGGGGCTAATGGGCACAGCCCCCTCTTGGCTGTGTCCAAAGCAGGAAGGGGTGCGGGGGGAGGGGGGAAGGGGAGAAGCACCGCGGCCCCAGCACAATCCAGCCTAAAAATAAGGGTCCAGCCTGGCTTGCAGCCTCCAGAGTGCTGCAGCCCCACAACAGGGTGTTGGCACCCTTCTTTTGGCAATGGGACCGCTTGAATGGTGCTGGTGGGGGGCTCAGGGCTACTCCATCTCCTCCTGCCAGCCCTCCCTGGAGTGAGAGGTGCCTGGCCCCAAATAGGGGGCGTCCAGCAGCACCTGAGTGCTCACCACACTCCCGGACTGAGGCAGCAGCATCCCCCTCTTGGGGGCTCCTCCTAAATGCAGAGACCAAAAAGGATGAGCCCTTCTAAACCGACCCCAGCACTCAGCACGCTGGGGATGCATCCCGTCTGCCCACGGCACGCAGTGAATCCTGCAGCCCAGAGCGCAGCCGTGCCTCCTCGGTGGGGAATTCCCCATTGATTTCCATTTTAACTGCGTCTGGCTGATGGTTGGTTTTATAACCAAGACAACTGAAGCACGCTCTCACCCATAGAGTTGAGAAGGAAAAAAAAAAAAGAGAGAATAGAGAAAACAGAGGGAATAATCGATCCTTAGAAAACACTAACGAAGGCTGAAGACTTTTTGCCCCAAGTTCTGCTGTGAGATCTCACCTGGCACACATCGGCATGGTGAAAGCACCTGCCCACAGTGCTGCGGAGGGGACGGTCACATCTAGCCAAGGAATGTCATCCCATGCCCTGGGGATGGCACCGGGGGGTGCTCACACCTGGGGGGTCCAAACCGCGGGCTGCTCTCCCCTGGGGGTACCTGCACTTTGGGACGCCCAAACCTTGTGCTGAGGGAATCTGCAGACGGGGATACCCCAACCTGGGGGTGCTTATGCCATGGGGTGCCCACATCCCGGGGTGCTCGCAGCTGGGGGTGCTCGGGGCGACCCCACAAACCGAAGCACCGGGTGGGATGGGAGCACCCGGCAGAAGCCAACCTGTGGCTGGGGGCTGAGCTCTCGGTACCGCTGCGGGGATTCTCACCTCTTCTTCTGCACCGAGGGGCTGTACTTCCCTTTGTTGCGTTTCCTGAAGAGCGAGTGCATCGCGTCCCCGGCCGCCGCCCGCTCTCCTCCTGCTCTTCCCCCGCTGCCGACGGGAGCCCTCTGAGAGCCGGGAACGGCGGCGGCGGGGCCGGGCCCAGGGAAGGAGGCGGGGACGGGGCTGCGGCTGCCTCTGCCCTCCCGGGGAGCGGGGCCAGGGCTGGGAGTGGAAGGGAGGAGCTCGGAAGGGGTTCCCCTGTGCTTATGTGCTGCTTGGGAGGGGGGGGGGGGCTGCGGGGTGAGGGGAGGGGAATCGCATCCCACCCTGTGCAGTAGGCAGGGGTACCTGGGGCACAAAGTCCCGTCCGTGGCCGTGGGTACCTGCAGGGATGGGAACCCACAGCAGTGCCAGCTCCTCGCAGCCCTGTGGGTGAAGAATTTCCTCCTTACGTCCAACCTAAACTTCCCTTCTCATAGTTTAAAGCCGTTCCCCCTTGTCCTATCGCTGCACCCTCCTGACACGGAGTCCCTTCCCATTTTGCTGTACCTGTAGGCACTGTGCATTGCTGCAGGGCCCCCCGCCCCCTCCCCCCCGGAGCCTTGCCTCCCCCAGGCTCAGTGCCTGCAGCCTTCAGCTATTCCTATAGCAGAGATTGTCCCTCTCTGTTCTGCCCTCAGGAGTCCCCACCTGCAGTGCTGCATCCTGGCCTGGGTCCCAGCACAGGAAGTTTGGGACCAGGGGCCAGAGGAGGGCACGGGGATGCTCAGAGGTTGGGTCACTTCTGCTATGGAGACAGGCTGAGGAGCCAGGGGTGTGCAGCATGGAGAAGAGAAGGCTCCATGCAGACCTCACTGTGGCCATTCAGTGCTAAAAGGAGTTTATGAACAGGAAGGGAACAACATTTTACACGGTTGGGATAGGACCCAGGAGGGTCCTGGACAAGAAGGAATGGCTTTAAACTAAAAGAGGGGAAATTTAGGTCAGGTGTTAGGGGGGAATTCTTCACCCAGAGGGCAGTGAGGTGCTGGCACTGCTGCCCAGTGCTGGGGGTGCCCATCCCTGGAGGTGCCCATGGCCATGGATGGAGCCCTGGGTAGCCTGAGCTGGTGCCTGATCTATCAGTCAGTAACCCTGCCCACTGCAGGGAGTTGGAACTGGGAGATTCCTTCCAACCAGTGCCACTGTACAATTCTTTGACCCTTTTGGCCTCCTCCAGCCCTGCTCCAACAGCCCCATGTCCCTGTACTGCATGCATAGTTGGGGGCTCAGAGAACGGAGCAGAGGGGACCATCCCCTCCCTGCCCTGCTGGCCATGTTGCTTTGGGTGACCCAGGTCTCCACACTGCCTGCTTATATCTCCAACAAAGTCTCCTACTACAGGGCTGCTCATCACTCAGTTTGTATCTGTGCTTTGGGTTGTCCATCCCACTTTTTCCCTTGCACTTGGCCATGTTGAACCCTATGAAGTTCCTACATGCTCAACACTCCACCCCATCCAGGTCTCTCTGGAAACATCCCTTCCCTCCTGCGTGTTACTGTACCATGCAGCCTGGTGCCATCTACAAACCCACTGATTGGGAAGTCCCCCAAGAGCTGCAACCCACGCAGAGCAGGGAGCAGCCAAAGTGCCCCCGCTTCTCTCCCCACCGCAGAGCACCACCATGTGCTGCTTTTTTTAGGGATGCTGACCCCAGGGTGCCCACCTGCCTGGGTATATCCTTCCCATACTGACACCAGGCTGTGCCCACGCAGCAGGCAGGAAGGCAGCGGGATGCCTGCCCCCAGCCCACCGTCACCTAAGAGGTTTTGCTCACCCACCCGCCGGCGCACAGCAGTCAGCAATTAGGAGCGGCTCTGGCATTTTTATCCCAGGATTTTGTGCCCATATGGGATTAAAGGCCTGAATACGTGATTGTAGCCTCCCCACCAGCCCCAAATCCTCTACTGATTTTCTTTCTGGGGGCACGTCAGTGCACGCTGTGACCTATTGATCCTGATCCCCCGCTTGCGTCGCATCGCTTTGTGGGGCCACTCAGTCCCTGCACTGGGGACGGTTCAGAGCCTCCATCTGTCCTCTGGAGCACAACGGGACCCAGGTGAGGCCAGCATCACCCAGCTGGGCAGCAGGTGCCAATAGAGGCAGCACAAGGTAAGTGTATGTGTGTGAGGGGATGGGGCACAATTTGGGGACAGGCAGGTGCTCCCCAAAACCATGGGACGTGGCTTTGTTGGGATGCAGGGCTCTGTGATCAGTGTGTGGGATCCCTACGGGCAGCCACAGTGGGGACACTGCTGGCATCATGCTTTTGTGTCCTTTCTCCTCCTCAGTGTTCACCCAGTGCCCCACAGCTCATCCAAAGGCTTGGATGTGCCCTGCATTCCCTAACCCCTGCCATGCTCCATTCCAAGCTGGGGATGGGGAAGAGGAAAGAGGAGGGCAAGACCTAGTTGAGTTCCTTGTGTGTAACCACGTGAAGCTCTGTATGTCTCTGTTTGCTCTAGGAGCTCTCATGCTTTCATACTCCTGCTATCTTGCAGCAGCACATTCCTGGGCACACAGGGAGTGTTCTCTCCCAGCTCTGCCAGCCACAAACCCCTCTAAGCTCAGCACAGTGAGGGGTTTCCAAGAGGCTGCCTTTGCCCACTTTTTTTTTTTTACATGGCAGATCCTTGCAGCTCCGCAGCCTTAATCCCCCTAATCTCCCCACATCTCTCCCGTGGCTCATTTTGGTGCATGGATGACTTTGAAAGCCACAAAACTGCAGCTGCTCATTGAAACGTGGAGCGGTGAGACGCCCCGCTGGAGTGGGAAGCTGCGGTTTGTGCCGACTGCCCGGGTGTTCTGCCTGATTGTTGGCTTAGGATCAGAGGCTCTGCACAAAGCACATCTTTGGGTTATGCTGTGCCATGGGGACAGGCTCCCAGCCCCACTCCCAGCCCACATTGCTGAGCTGCACATGAGAGCTGTGGTCTGGGGGTGCCTGCAACCTTAGCAGCCTTAGTTTTTGGTTCCTCAGACCAAGTTCTGCCCATGGGGATGCATGGAGCAGAATCCCTCAGGCCTGGAATGCCCCTGTGCCCACTGATTGCTGGGTCCAGGTTGCCTCCAAGCTGTGCTGGAAGCAGTACGGGATGCCCACAGCACAGCATATCCCACATTGTGGTTTCCTCCCTCCAAGCTGTGCTCACCCGTCAGAATGGGGCTTTTATTTTTCAAATGATCCCTTCTGCAGCTTTGCCCATGCAGCAGCTTCCACTGCCTGCTCAGCTGAGCAACAGGTGGGACAAAATTGGAGCTGATATCAAATCTGGGCACAGGGGATCTGTGCCAATGCTCAGGTGCTGCTCTGCTCCTGTGGGTCATAAGGCAGAAAGAGGAAAACCCACTAAAATCCCAGCATTGTGAAGCCCATGCTGGGGATGGGGCTCTGTCCCCGTGGTGCTGGAGCACCCTTGGAGCCCCTCCATGGAGGCAGCACTCTGGTGGAAGCAGTGATGTGGCAATATTGACTTAACCAGGGTGAGCAGCTCTTGAGCCACCGCTGCGGGAGGGGAGCGGAGCACGTTTTATGCAACGCGATTGCATTTTCTTGGCAAGCCCTTCTCTGGAGCTGCTCCCACACCCAGCCGAGCCCTCACTGCTCCACCCTGCACCATGCCCAGCACAGGCAGCCTGGGGTGCAGGGTGGGTGCTGGCCCCCCAAAATGGGGTTTGGTGGTGACATGGGGCTCCTGGGTGCTGCTGTCTGGTCTCCTGCACCTTAGTGCCACAGAGTCCCACTGCATCCCACTATGTGCCAAAGTATCCCACTGCATCCCATCCCTTCAGTCTCATCCCACCCCACCCCACCCCACCCCACCCCACCCCACCCCACCCCATCCCACCCCATCCCACCCCACCCCATCCCACCCCACCCCACCCCACCCCATCCCACCCCATCCCACCCCATCCCACCCCATCCCACCCCATCCCATCCCATCCCATCCCATCCCATCCCATCCCATCCCATCCCATCCATCCTACCACATCCCACTCAATTTCAACACATCCCACCCCACCCCACTTTCCCATGCAACCACATCCTGGGGTAATTCAGGAAGGTTTTGGGTCTCAGTGTTTCAGGTCAGTAGGGAAACACTGTGGCAGTGCTTTTCCCAATGCACCTTTTGGATCAGCATGGCCTCAGCACATCCCACAGCATTTGGGCATTTCTGGGACCCACTCCCACCCTGGAGATGCTCAGCCCCAGGAGCTGCCCAGCGGTGCTTCCCCACGCAGAGCTTTCTCTGAGGCTGAAGGGTTTCTCTCTGAGTGGGAAGGTGCCGGCCAAAAAATTTGGAAGTATCTTCCAAAAGCTGAGACACGCAGTGGAACAAAACAAATAAATCTGTTCAGCCCAAATCTCACTGATTTTCAGGGTGGAAATGTTGACAGCTGTGCTCGGAGCCGCTCATGTGGGTTTGGGGCTGCAGGGAGTTTCTGTGCAGGGTTGCAGGGCACAGGGACATCTCAGCAGTGCTGCTTCCTCCTGCAGCCCCCACCCGGGTAGGAATGCAGCCCAGCCCGTTCCCAGCTGGCCCCGAAACCTCAGCCCCATTGGGGGTGGGTTTTGCTGTGGAATCACCCCATGACCCATCTGCTCCATCCTCAATGGGGCTCGAGGTTGCGATGCTGGAGAATTGAGTGCAGGGATTTGTCCACCTGCAGGAAGCAAAGGAAACACAGCAAGTGTGCTGTTCTGGAGCCAAGCAGTGTGGGGTGTGGGGGGGTGGGAAGTGGCCTTCCTGCTGCCTGGTTTGAGTCAAAGTGTCACTACGAGAGTTAAATATTGAACAAACATGGATCAAAAGTGAGTGCTATCAGCCAAGAAAAACAAAGCAGCGTGTGCGGCTACGGCTCTGACTCATTTGGCTTGGAAATGAAGCAGGGAGTAAATTAAATTCGGTTCTTCCTCACTCTCTCAGTATGGAGCAGGGATACACGTTGTCACCTGGGGTGGTGGCAGTTACAGTGACGGGCACTGAGGAGGGCTCAGGGCTTTGGCATGGGGAGACCAAGGGGATGGTGCGTCCTGGTCCCTGCAGGTGGGTGGTGGTGTCCCCTCTGCATGGGGCCACAGCCCTGGATGTAGGGCTGAGCGCTCAGGAGATGCTGAAAGGTCACACAGCTCCCGGCCTGTGATGTAAAGGCTATGAATTTCCGGGGTGTCATGTTCACATCTGCATAAATATGTGCACGGGGTGCACCCAGAGCAGCTGCCTCCGATGGGCGAGGGAGATAATGCGCAGCTTCCGCCACTGAGGATGGGGCAGGGCAGGCAGCACCCAGCAGCTCCCCGGAACCGTTTGGGGGTCCGTGCATGGAATGTACCCCTGGGGCACCCCCTGGGCTCCCTGTGAGGAAGGAGATGGAAGTGCTGCATAAGGACACTGGCTGCCTTGTGATCCAGAGCAGAACCTCGTTGTCCTCGAAGTCCCCACTCAGTGTCACCCGTTCCAGGGTGGTGACACCACCCTTAGCAATCCCAGTGGGTGAGTCGGGGAGAGCAGCCCAGCCCCGAGCGGCCACAGCACCCCGACACTATGAGTGCTTTTGGCAAACTCTGCCATCACCCCTCCCAGGTGTAGGAACCTGTCCTGGGGAGCACACCCAGCACTGCCCAGCCCCGAATTGCACCAGCCCTGGGAGCGGCTGCTACACCGGCCTGGGGAGGTTGGGGACCTTGGGGTGCCCCGTTGGTGATGTGGCTGTCCTATGGTTGGAGGGTTCCCTCTGTGCTGCTCTGTCGGGTTGGTGCCCATCTGCCTGCCCTCTGCTTGCCATGCTGTGCTAGGCTCAGATCAAAGCCCAGCGTGGCTGTATGGCAGCACAGGGACTCTCCCCAGGATGTCCATGCCAGCACTAGGGGACTGTCCCTGCTATGGCCCTGCCAGCACAAGGGGATCATGCCCAGGATTTCCCTGCTGGCACAACTGGAGATGCAATGCAGAGTGGTGGCCCCGGGCAGAAAAATCCCAGAGCTGCTAGGTTGGCTTGGCAGTGAGCAGCCCAGAAGAGGACAGAAGAGGACAATTTGCACTTCTTGGGGATTTTTTTCACCAAAACCTTCTCCTTCCACCTTCTGCCTGTCAGACTTAGGAGCAGAGGAAGTGGGGCAGCGCAGCCAGCACCAGGGGACACCATGTCACTTTGGGGACACAGCACCAGGCACATTTTGGTGCCAGGTGTGATGCCTCTCACCCAAAACCTTTGGAGACACTTTGTCCATGGGCATAAAGCAGAGCACCCCGCAGATATCCAGGCCATAGGAGTGCATGGTGACAGAACCCCCGCAATGACAGCTGTGCAGGCAGAGGTTGTGCCTCTCCAGGACACTGTCACCGAGCCAGGAGCTGTCAAGCAGAAGACTTTTGGCCCAGGCATATCCTGCACAGTCACTCCAAAGCAATGCTGAGCGTGCCAAGCCTTTAATTCACAGTCTTTTTCCGGGGCTGCCTCGATAGTGCCTGAGAGCAGTGCCCGTGGGCTGTCCCTGAGAGTGTGGGTGCATCCACAAGACCGACAGATACATTTCCCAACCACGGGACTCACCCTGATCCCCAGCCCTGGGCCGTGCCATCCCTACTGCAAGGAGAGGAATAGGATTCCTACCCGCCTACTGGGCGGCGGTGAGGCTCAGCTGGGGGGGAAAACCATGCAACAGTTGTGTCCCAAATAATGTAGATGTGTTTACTTTTCTTTTTTGGCAGTGGCTGGGAAGGAGGTGATGGGTGCACGTGTCTGCAGCCTGGCCCTAAAGCAGCTCGGTGACGCCTACAATCGGCTTTAAATAGTTTGATGTGCTGAGCACCGTGTGAAAGCCCGTGTGCTGGAGGTGTAATTATAATAATTGTGAGCAGCCAGGTGTGCAGCAAGGGAGGAACTGAGCTCCGGGATGGGGGGCTGGGGGGTCCTGCCTCCCCGCCCTGTACTCCAGCTGCACACAGAGTGATCACTGGGCTGTGCCATGCTGTGCCACACCAAACAATGCCATGTCACACCAAGCCATGCCAAATTGTGACATGCTATGCCAAACCATGCCAAAGCATGTTGTCCCAAACTATGTCATGTCATGCCAAACCATGCCGTGTCATGCCAAATCATGATATGCTATGCCAAACCATATCACACCATGCCATACTGTACTGTGCTATGCTGTGCTGTATCATGCCATGCTATGCCATGCCATGTTGGTCCATGCTATGCCACACCATGCTGTGCCATGACTTTCTGTACCATGCCATGCTGTTCTCATGCCATGCTGGTGCATGTTGTACCATAATCTATTTTGCCATTCCATGCTGTGCCATGCCATGTTGGTCCATGCTGTGCCACACCATGTGCTGTGCCAGGCTTTTCTGTACCATGCCATGCTGTTCTCATGCCACACTGTGCCATGCTATGCTGTGCCATGTTGGTCCATGCTGTACCATGATCTGTTGTGCCATGCTATGCCACACCATGCAGTGCCATGCCATGCTGTGCCATGTCATATAGGTCCATGCTGTTCCATGCCATGCTGTGCCATGTTGCTTCATGCTGTGCCATACCATGCTGTACTGTGCTGTGCCATGTTGGTTCATGCTGTGCCATACCATGCTGTGCCATGCCATGCTGTGCCATGCCATGCTGTACCATGCCAAGTTGGTGCATGCTGTGCCATACCATGCTGTTCTCATGCCACACTGTGCCATGCTGTGCCATGCCACGCTGTGCCATCACGTGCAGTTCTCGTGCCACACCGCGCCATGCCATGCTATGCTGAGTGACTTCATGCCGTGCTGTTTCTTTACGCCCTGCCCTGCTGTGCCGTGCATGCTATTCCATGCCACGCCATGCGGTATCATTGAACAGCGAGTATTTAGCAGGGGGGAGCCGGCAGAGGGGCGATCACATGTTCGCCCGCCTGGGATTAGATGTGGCCGGTGGCGGCTGGGAGCCGAGCCCAGCGCCTGGCCGCGGGCGCTACGAGCCCATGGCCCCGGGCAGCCGGGTACAGCAGCCGTAGGGCCCCGGATGATGTCCTACCTGCAGCCCCCTGGCCGGAACCCGGAGCGCTTCGATGGGCTTTCCCTCATTTATTGGTAAGCGGGACGGGATGCTGCCGCGTCGGGAACAGGGCTGAGCTCGGAGGCTCGCGTCGCGTCTTAGGAAGAGGCGTTAAACCTAGGGAAGGATGTGATGCCCTCGTTGACCTCACGGCTTTTAAGGGTTTAATTCCATCGATTATGGCAGCGGGAGCCCCTCTCCAGAGGGCAGAGGGTGTCAGGAGAATGCTGCAGCCACGGGGAAGGTCTGGAGCCCCAGCACGCAGGGGCGCACACCGTGGGAGGGCGGTGCGTGGGGAGGGCAGAGAGGGGATTGATTTGTTTTGCAGGCGGCAGCTCGGGGAGCATCCATGCTGCTTGCAGAGGCTGCGAGTGCTCCTGTTGCAGCCCCAGTCTTGGGATTTCCCATCCAGATGCTTCCTCTCAGCACCAGGCTTGGAAGGAGAGCGTCCATCCCATGCAGATCTGCTGGGCACCACTGGCACGGGCAGGGCTGCACCACGAGTGGCAGAGATTGCCCTGAGCCATGGGGTGATCTGAAGGCATCTGCAGTGCCCCCATCCCAAAACACAGAGCCGGGTTTCTGTGCAGGCTGTGGGCTCGGTGCAGATGTCTATGTAGGGCAGCCAGGAGCCGGCAGGAATGCGGCTGCAGCCAGAGCCAGGGTTCAGAGCATGAGGCTTTAGCCGATTAACTGGGGGTCAGTGGGCCGGCGTGGACTCCACAGGCTCTTGGGGCCACCCTGAGCTCCAGTGCTGGCCAAACCCCAGCATCCCAGCTGGGAATGAGGACCCTGCAGGCAGCCGGGACCATGGATGTCTGTGGAATGCAGCTGGAGTAGTCACTGAGGTGAGGGATACGGGATGCTGAGGTGGGTGCATGGAGTGGCAGCACCCCATGGGAGGCATGGAGAGGGTGGCACTTGGGGGGGGACAGCTGCATCTCACCAGGGGGCTGCACTGGTCCTTCCCCTCTGCTTTTGAGTGCAGGAAAGGCAGAATCTGCTGTTGGTCATTAGGCGGTGGTGTGGGACAGGCTCACTGACCTTGTGGGTTGCATCCTGCCACCAGCTCGGTGCCAGCCAAGGGGCTGTGGTGGCTGAGGGTCAGGGAAATCAGGGTGGCACAGTACCTCAATCCTACAGCATCCCCACTTCCCCATGCACCTCCAGCTCTACGGAGCTGCGTGCTCCCCAGCTCTGCTTCTCCATGTTGTGGGGCAATGTTTCTCAAAAGCTATTTTCTATGTGAGAAATCTGTTCTTGTGTTGTGGTTTTGGGTCCAAACCTTCCCCAACTTTGCACCCCACAGCCAAGGGGAGCCCCTCGCTGTGCCAGGGCCGGACCCTGTGTGTGATGGGCACCAGATGCACGGGGACAGCATGGGGCTGTCTGGTTCTGCTGCGAGCAGATGGTGGGGAGATAACACCTCCCCAGCACGCCGATAAATATGGCTGCTGATTAAAAGATTAATTTTACAGAGTTTGCCATAGGGATTTGATAAACATGGTGTGGCAGTGGGACATCGCCCAGTGCAGCGGTGGCCCTGGTGCTCTGTGCTGCGCACCCTGAGCTGACCCTGAGGGCTTTGCCACATGGATCTGGTCCTCCTGAGCTTTGCCAAAGGGCTTGGCGATGGATCCTTAGCACACAGGGATGCTCACAGCTCGAGGATGGGTTCTTACCAAGCTCTTACCAAGCTGCTGTTTGAGGCGTGGAGCTGCATCTCCATCGGCATCTGCTGCGCTCCACGCTAGGTGAGACATCCTGTGCAAGGGTGATCCTTCCCCAAAGCCTTCATTTCCTCATCTCTCTGCACCCTTCTTGTTTCTCTCTTTCCCTGAGGGCACGCTAGGGGCCACCTGGGCTGGTTTCCTGCCACCACTGTGGTGCCCTCCCCAATTAATTCCCTGCTCTGCAGGACTGCGGGGGTGGTGATGATGCTCCCTCCTGCTGCCCGCTCAGCCACCAGCATCCTTCCCTGCTAATAAGTTTATAACCCGTCCAATCCTATGACCGAGGGGATTTAGTGAGGCAGGGAGGCTCATAATCCCGTTAACCCTTCGTGGGTCCCATCCCACTGCTGAGGAGTGGCTGCAGAGGTCCACGCAGCTCCCGCTCTCCGCCAGAGCCATCGGTGTTTCTCCAGCAGTGACTTTGGCACTGTGCTGTTCCCTCTTCTGTCCAGGCTTGTTTGTAACACCCCTGATTTGAGTTCACTCGAAACAGCCCCAGGGGCAGTGTTTATGAACACGGTGTGGGTGATGCTGTGGACTGTCTGCTGTTGCTTCTCAGCTTTATAGCAGCCGATTATCTCTTTTTGTTTGATTTATTATCAACGCTTCGTTGCCTATCTTCTAAGCAATGTTTTCTCATCAGACACAAACACCTTTTCAGCCTACGCTGATGTTTTGTCATGAAACAAATGTGGGATCTTCATTAAGCGTGAGCCCAACATCACCTCTGGGGATCTCCTGAGCATCCCTCGCTCCCACGGTGGGGACGTGGGGGCACAGAAGGGACTGCAGTGCCACGTCCCACTGAGGCCACCCCTCCCACCTCAGACCTTCTTACAGCCGCCTTCTGCAGCCTCACAGTCGCTGCTGTTGAAGGATGGCTTTCTGTCTCTCCCTTAATTCCCACCCACACAAACCCTCCCAGACCCCGTTCCTCTGCTAAGCCTTGATGCAAGGCTCCTGGTGAGAGCAGTGACACTGCCAACTCCGTGACCTGTCCACAGGTCTGACACCTGTGTGCCCTCTCCTTGCCGCAGTAGGAGGGGTTGGCCATGTTTGTGGGTGCCACCACCCTGTCCTGCTCCCACCCACCCTTCCTGCCACCTCTCACCTCCTCCTGAAGCTCACCCAACAAGCAGGGCAGGTAGGAGGCAGCAGGAAGAAATGTGGAAGAGGCAGAAGTGCACTGTGATGTTTTCCCAGAAGGTCCTCTCCAAAATATAGAGGAGAGGTGGAGAAAATTGCAGCAGGGGATTGCACCCACTCATAATTTTCCATTACATAGAAAGGAAATTCTCACCAGTGCTGTTGCACTGCCACCTGACCCGTTCCATCTCATAGATGGACCCGTTCAGGTTGGAGAAGACCTCTCAGACCACCCAACCCACTGACCATATCCCTCAGTGCCACATCCCCACGATCCTTGAACACCTCCAGGGACAGTGACTGCATCACCTCCCTGGGCAGCCTGTGCCTCCACTGGCACAACTGATGCCATCACCTCTCATCCTATCTGTGTGACCCGGGAGCAGAGGCTGACCCCAGCTCCCTCAGCTGCTCCCAATCAGACTTGTGCTCCAGACCTATCATAGCTCCATTGCCCCTCTCTAGACACATTTCAGGGTTTTGATGTCTTTGTTCTGAACGTGGGCACCTTCCATTCACAAACTCATTAACAAATGCGTATTCTTGTCAGTGGGTTCTTGGGATGTGGAACCTGGGCTGTTCTGGGTGACTGAGCTGGGTTCCCAGAGAGGGAAGAGCTTGAGTGAGGGGTACCTCCCCTGTGCCTTCAGCAGGAGTGACACAGAAGGGTCAGACCCCTTGGGCACACTGCACGTGCTTTATAAATCCCTCCTGAACACGAGCCCAATTCTTACCAGAAACAGAAACACTTCTGGAATTATTTTGATCTCCCTGGTTGGATTTCAGTTTGCTTCACCACTCAGCAGACAAATGTATGTGTTGTTGCACCCACTGCAGCCAGTTGGAAGCTATCAGCATATGGGAAGAACAAGGGGAGACCTGGGTGGCCCCAGTGCAGGGCAGTCTGGTGACTGCTGCTGTAGGGTTTGCCTTTGAATATATTGAATGTCCAAGTCTCCAACACACACACTTAACACTGCAGGCATTGCTTCCAGCACTTGTGCCATCACTTTCATAGAATCATAGAGTCATTCAGGTTGGAAAAGACCTCTGACATCCCCAGGTCCAAACCCAACCCATCCCACCGTGCCCACTGACCATGTCTCTTGGTGCCTCATCCCCACGGTTCGTGAGTACCTTCAGGGACAGTGACTCCCCCACTCCCCTTGGGCAGCAGTACCAATGCCCCGCTGCTCTTTCCTAATACCCAACCTGAACCTCCTCTGCTGCTGCACACTGATTTATTCGAGAGAAATCTCCAGCTTGCGAGTCAAAAGGTTAATTCTGTGAATTAATCCGTGAGGAGTCCCAGAGGACTTCCTAAAATTGTACAAAACAATGTAGGCTGAATACAGTGGTGGGTTGGAAGCACTCTCTTGCTGTGACCAGGAGGGCCATCGGTGCTGACCATCACGTAACCTCGGGAGGGTAGCGGGTCAGGCACCAGATAGGCTGCCAAAAAGTCCTGCCCAAGGCAGACACTGTGCTGGGGTGCTCCTGGACCCCAAGAGGCTGTGCTCTGCGTGCAAGCCACAAAACCCCCTGTCTGTTCTTGACCAATTCGCTCAGGATCAGAACTTGGTACTGGGACCACCAAGGGGTGGGTGGAAGCTGCAGGGTGGGAGGACACTCTCTGCGGAGCCTGCCTTTGGGTGCTCTGTGTCCTGGAGCATAGCTGGGGGATCATTGGGGAGAGAGTTGCTAACAAGGCTCCCAGCCATAGGGCACAGCGAGACATGACACTGCACAGACCCTCATGCTCCTTTACTCCTGGTCCCATTGAGCAAATCTTTCATGCAGTGCGTAGTGGAAATGTGAAGTCATGGCCTGAAGCAGTGATGGAGCACCTGGTGGGAAGGCAGGGCCAACCCAGGGGAGCTCAGGTGCATGCAATACAGCTGAACGACCAGAAGGTGTGAAGCCAGGATCCCCCCCTTCCCAGACCTCATTTAAGGGTTGGCAGTGGAAATGGGGGTGTTTCATCTGGAGATTACTGCCTACCAGATGGCCTTGCAGGCCTTCTGAAGGTGAGCAGCTTCTTTCCCTTATTTCTGAGCTTACTGCTGTGGCATCTGAGTGGATCCTCACTTGCTGCAGCTGGGACCTCGTTCTGCTGTCTTGATATGCTTTTCATTGCATGACCCTGTGTTAGTTATGTGCTGAGTGCCTTGTATGGGTGTGTTATGAGGTGCATCTACACTTGGTGTCCAGTTGGCATTCTTTCTATGAGATCAGAAAATGGATAAATGAGCTGTGTATGGGGAGAGCTTTGCCTACCCAAAGGCTTGCTGTGGGTGTTCAGTATTTCATCTGCACTCACCTGGACAAAAGCCTCCTGAAAACATCCCACGTTGAAAACAAAGGAGATCTTTTATGTTTTTTGCTATTTTACAAGTAGCTCCACGTTGTCCGTTAAGGTGGCACATGGGCAATGGGGGAACTCTCCCATTCACTTCTCATCCATGGGAGTAGCATCCAGAAGTATCAGGTCTAAGTAAATACTTGACAGAGTGTTTAAAGTGGAAGAAAAACCCCATTAATGGAGCTTGAATATCCCAGGGTGCAGGACATGCACTGTGCCACCAGTCCTGGTGCCTGTTGTCCCAGGAGGATGTGTTTCCATGTCCCACCATCTAGGGATGTGGGCTGGGGATGCACAGCAGGATGGAAGCAGAAGAGGCTGTTTGAGGGCAGAATACCCTTCTGACCTCCTGATGGGCAGTGGAACAGCTGAACTCACTTCACATTAAGTAGGAAATGCTGTGGGCTGGAAAAGATGCTAAAAGAAAATCAAACAAACAAAAACCTCCCAAACTAAACCCTTGAGTGCTACAATCTGTTACCGCTTCCAAAGCTTTGCAGTGGACTTAAAGTCTTTAGGGATGCTGAGGATGCTTGTCCTGCACTGATCACTGCCCTTCATCCCTGTAGGGCATGCGCCTGAAGGTGAACAATAGGATGTGCCCAAATAATTATCCCACTCTTTTAATTGGGGAGGGGAGGTGGAGGAGGGAGCAGCTCTGTGCCTGCCTTCCCAGGAAGGCACTCACGATGGGCAGCGTTGGCTCTGTTTGGCTTGCGTAAGCTTTAATCTAAAGTTGGAGATGTTTTTAGCTGATCTGTGTTAATGTTGGGTGGAATTAACATGCATACGGGGGCACCACGTGACCCCTGCCCTCCCCATTTTGCCTCGCTTTAACGGATTCCTGCCAAATCAGAGCGGCCGGGCTGGGTTGCCGCCACCAGCAAGATGCCCGCCGTCTCCGTGCTCTACAAGGGAGCCATCATCATCAGCAGGTGACACTGCGGAGAGGTCGGGGAGGGGTTCTGGGGGGTTCTGGGGATCTTCTGAAATGAGTCTTGGGCTCCTCGAGTTGGGGGCAACATCTGGTGGCATTGGCAGGCATCTGCTCTACTGACACCTCTATTGTTGCGTTGTGTTTCAGCTTGGCTTGAGCCACTTGTTTTTGTTCCTGATGGTGTTTTCTCAAACACTTAATCAAAAGACTCTGGAAAACGGGGATGGTGATCCTCAGTTGGGGCTGGGGTGGCCTCCTGGACACCCTTCAAATGCATCTTCTAGCAGTGTGCAATGGGGCCAGCTGTTTGTCTGGTCTCTTGAATGCATGGAACATTGCAAGAACGTCAAGGGGGGGGAGGTGGTTTTTAATGAGGAGATTTTTGAGAGGTGTTTTGGAGGGTTGAAAGAAGTCCCTGAGGCTCCTTCCCCTCTTGCTGGGTTCAGAGTTATGTGTTGTGTCCCCTTGTCCCTCCTCAGCTGCATCCAGCAAGAATTCAGGACCTAATCTTGATTCAGAAGTTCTGTTTTTGCCTTGCAAGTGAAATTCTGGGAAAATGAGCATTTTAGGAGAGCACTCCCACAGCTGATAACCCAATGCCTGGCTGTGGTAAAGTCCACCATTCCCATGGTGCAGAGCAGGAGCAGAGTTCTAAAGCCAGGCTTCATTAAACTAAGTTTTAAACATAATATAAAAGAGAGAAGGGAGTGTAGAGAGTGTAGGACGTGACTTGGCATGGGGAAAGTGAAGATTTCAGTTGCTCTCTTCCCTGCTTTGGCTTGTGTTGAGAAACTCCCACCTTCAACCTGGCAAAGCAGATCCTTGCAGGAGGGGTGGAGGTGTGGGAATACAACCCCTGCCTCCCCATGTTGTGCTCTGTGTGTGCGTTACAAAACATCAGCAATAGGTTTTGCCTGGTTTTCCCCGTTATGGACTGTGTCTATTTGTGAAACTGATATATTCTCGGAACACTGGTCTGGCCCTGATCTCATTTCCCAGAGCTGGACAGCTGTCCGGCCCTGTTAATCTGGGGTAATGAATTGCAGACAGGTCCATCAGCTTTGCTGGGTGGGGAGGATGATATCCAGCACTGCCCATATTCTTTCATTTAGCTGCATAAACCCCCGGGGTGGCAGGGGGGCTGCATTTTGCAAGCATAGGCTTAATATATCAATGAGACTCTGAGCTGGTCATCCCCTTGGTCATCTCATGGGGACCCCCTGCTGTGGTGGCAGGGCTGCTCTGGGTTTGTTGGACACATGGGTGGCAATTTATGGCAGCCCATGAAAGAAAGATGCCTCTCCTCTCTCTCCCAGGACACTCATGGGACCATATGGGATGGATCGAACTGTGCATTGCTTTGAATTCTACGACTGTGCCAATGGACTGGGTGAGTCTTGAGACCCCCCCTGAAACCCCAGCATCCCTCATGTCACAACGTTAGTGTTATGATCTGTTCCCTATCTGAAAGGTTGGATGGGGCCCTGGGCAGCCTGATCTCGTGGCTGGTAAATGTGCCCATGCTGGGAGGTTGAAGCTCAATGATCTTCAAGGTCCTGTGTAATCTAAGCCATCCATGACCCTGTGAAACCTGATATTGGTTCTTGTGCCTGTATGTGCTGAACATTTGACAGCACCTTTATCAGCTGAGGCATTAAAATAAGGTCAAAATCCTGATTAATTCCCTATTGGTGACATATGAGCAGCTGCAGTGCTGTGTCTGCATGGGAACCCTGGGGTAGGGCCTGAATAGGGCTGGGGGGTGGGAAGGTTTTTCACAACTTTCTGCAGATCTTGATTTCTCTACATTAAAACAAAACAACAAAAAAAGAAAATTCCAAGCACTTTCTATGCCCATGCCAGTGTTCTGGTCCCAGGAAGTCCTGGAGATGGGGCTACCAGAGAGCAGGCTGGATCCCATTGGAAACTCCAGCCCAGAGGTATGAGCATGAACACAGTGAGTCAGCCATCCTTTGTAGGGCACCCAACATCAAAGCACAGGGAAAAGGGAAAGGAGATGGCCATGCCCATCTGTACGTGAGAAATTGCCTTAGGCTCATAGAAGTCAGCGGCAAAGGATCCAGTATAGCATCTCCTTCCACCCCTGTGTGTGCTCCCAGCAGCAATCACCCTGCAAAGCCTCTGAGGTCCCTAGGTCATCAGCTGGGGACCCATCCCATGAGTCAACCTCCTCAGGTTTCCTGCGACCACCTGTTAATTATGGAGGTTGTTCCCAGTTCTTGGCTAATGATGTTTCCTGGCTCTTCTCTCTTGGTCTTCCACTCATGAGAGGCCCATGGGAACTCAGGACTTTCTTTGCTTGCTGGCTATTTTAATGTCAGGAGGTATATTTGGTTGATGAGGTTGGATTTGGTTGAGTTGAAGGGATTTTAGCTGTTGGGTCAGCTTAGCTTATTAAGGGAGGAGAGCCAGGAAAAGTATTCTTGTGCTGTGCTGCTGGTAGGTGTAACTGTGAGGGTCTTCTAGTGCCATCACCACCTTTCTCCATGCTTCTTCCCTGTGGATCCAGGTGTTTTTGCAGCCTGGCTTCTGACAGGCAGCAGCAGCCCGCTTGGTGCTGGTGAAATGGGTCAGCATTTGGCCTGAATCTGAGGCTTCACTGCTTGGTGTGGAAGCCCACATGTGAATCTGGGCAGGAGTTCAAAGAGGTTACCTGGTGGTTCCAGAACCAAGGTTTGGAGTTGAAGAATTGTCACCAAGGAGAAGTGATGCTTAAAGAGCATTTCTTAGAAACGCTGAGATCCCATTATCTTGACCTTCATCTTCTTAGGACAGGGAAGGGAGCAGTTCACCTGCAATCTGTCCCTTCCTTCAGACAGAAAGAGCTGGCTGGGGCTACAAGATCAACAGAGGGATTACGAGAAATGTAATTGAACATTGCTAGCTTAAGCAGAAAGCAGGCAGCCTCACCCTGTGCTGACTTCCAGGGCTGCAGCACGGTGCTGCTGGGGCTGGGGTCCCCCCAGAAAGGGAATTTCAGTGGTGAGGTGGTAGAAGGGGGAAGAGGAGGGTTTGGGTTCCCGTGCTTGGAGCAGAGCCCATGCTGTTGGGATGTCCAGGGATGAAGGCTGTTGGGCCAAACAACCGGATTAGCCAGCACAGCCCTGACCCGTGGTGCAGAGCTGCCTGGTGAGCCAGGAGCAGGTGAGATTATAGGGCTGAGAAGTTGAGAACTACAACACTGGCATTAGTGGGAGCAGGATTAGATGCAGCTGGGAAGCTTGAGGGTCTCAGAAATATATAGGATTGCTAGGAATCTGGAGAAAACTTTGGTTTGGTTTGTGTAAACTGAATTCCCACCTGGAATTTCCCTGTAAGTCTTTTTTTTTTTTAATAGAAAAGAAATGAGTGGGGTCACCAGAATCAGCTCCAGGACCTTTGCCAGAATAGGAAGATTAAAGACAGAGGTCTAAAATAGGCTAGATTATCTGGCCCTGAGTATGACTTAATAAGCATTATACTGGGACTTTGATGCTGTGATAATTAAAGAGCCGTTATTTACCTAAACTGGGTCTCAGATAGAAACTCAATTGAAATAGGTGTTTATAAAACACAAGGGCTCTCAGGAATGCTAGCCAAGCTTCAGAAATCCCAAACAAAGCCCTGAAGGGTGGTGGATGGTGAGGCTGAGCATCGTGCCTGCTCTGGGCTGGGACCCCCATATGGGACAGGTTGTGTTCATCACTGCCAGCCTCATCCTATTCCATTGCTCAGTGCCAACCCCTGGCCTGGGTGGGGACACTTGGTGCAACATTCTCTTGTTTAGGGAGAGAAAAGGGGGTTTTAGTTGTTTTTTTTTTTCCCCCCTTGTCAAAGTTTGAGCGTGGCTAGAAGCAATGCTGTGAGTAATCACTGATTTTTAATAACAAGTTCAGATTTTCCCCTGACATTGTTGGAGATAAAGGAGGATTTGTAGATACTTCTGCTGTATTAAGCCATTATTACAATTGAGTTGCAGACACTGGGAGAGAAATGAGTCATTATTCAGTTGATATACCTGGGTTTGATATACCTGGGAGGTGGTTGTGAACGGGCATCATGGTGCTGCTGGATGCTCTCCCAGCTGCACCACCTCTGAGGTGTACATCTGTACACATCTGTACCTCCTTTCCCTGATGTGTGCTGCCATCCCCATTTGTCTCATTGGCAATCTGGGCTGCCATCCCTCCCTGCCCCCCCACGTGGACTTCCAGTGTCCCTGTGCTCCTGGCACAGCATCCCCCATACTGTGTCCTCCTGAGCACACCAGGTGTGACCCTGCTCCCCAGGGCTCTTTGCCACCCATTGTCACAGCTATGGTCAGCATTTCCACCAGTGGGCTACAGCCAGCTGCTACAGGATGCACTTTGCATAACAGGGCTGGGGTTCATGGAATCACTGAATCATCTGATTTGAAAGGGACCCTTAAAGGCTATCTGGTCCCACCCCTCTGCAATAAACAGGGACACCCACAGCTCCATCAGTGCTCAGAGCCCATCCAGCTTGAGTTTGGGTGTCTGCAGGGATGGGGCATCATCTCTGTGCCGTTGCCTCACCACCTGTATCGTTGGCTGGGAGAAGGAGCAGTGTGTATGTGGCCGAAATGAAAAATTATGATAGTCTGTGTTTTACCACAAATTTAACATGAGAGAACTCCAAACGTGAGGTCTTTCCCCAGGGATAGCTGGAAATTGTTGGGCCCTTAGGGTTTAGGATACAGTGGGTACAGAGCAGTGGGTAGATGCTGTTTTGCTGTCCCCAGAAGTCCTGAGCTGGGGCCAACACTAGGGCATGTCCCTGCTGCTGTGCCACTGTCCTCAGCCTGCCCTCCTGGCCACAGCAGCAGAATGCCCGACCGGCGGGTCCTGGGACAGATTTGTTAATTAAAGCCAAGCTTTTTAATCCTTCTGTCTGCAGCCTGTATCCTCCAAGTGGGATTTAATGAGTGGGTAAATAAGTCTCTTGTGCCTCTTCCAGCCAGCTTACTTGTGCCGGCGGGGATGCGGCCACGCAGTGCCAGCCTGTGGTGAGGGAATCCGTAGGGCATGGGGAGCTGCACAGCCCCCAATGCCATCCCTGTGCTTTACCACTGCAAAACCCAGTGGCTCTCATCAGAGGCGTACATAAGAGCAGAATCGTGCCCTTTCCCAGCATTGATCACTTTAACTTCAAACGCTGAGTTCTCAGTTGTTAGAAAGCAGTCATTCCTGGCTTGAGCTCTCCTCAAAGTGGAGGAGGTGCTCTTGGATGCTCTGGGCTTCTGTCCTATGTTATTGACATCATCCTGCTGCAGGTGTAGCACAGAGGTGCACAGGACTTATCATAGCTACAATTTGGCTTGCAACAAGTCAGATCCAAGAGTGAGCCTTTCATGCCTTGGTGCCATGGTGCTTCTCCTCCCCCAGGAATCAAGGTGATCGGCGGCATCAAGGAGCTCACTGGAGAAGAATATGGAGTTTATGTCAAGAGGATCCTGCCAGGTGGTGTTGCTTATGCTGATGGTGAGTGAAACATGGAAGAGGGTGATTGGAAAAGCTAGAGGATGGTATATTCTATATGCTGCTTTGTTGGGCATTTTGGATGTTGGGTTTAGCAATGATTATCACTGCAGTGAAGGAGGGCAGCCTTGCCTTTGGGCTCTGCAGCTTTTGTAGGATTGCTTTGTGTCTTTAAGCTGAGTTCCATCCTCACGACGTGAAGCTCACTCCACTTCTCTGCTTGCAGTGATTGCATGAGTTTGCATACAGCAGTGGGATGACTTCTTCAGATCAGTGGGTATTAGGCAAGGGGTCTGCAGAGTTCACCTTTCAGAACTTAATCCAAGAAGACTTCTTTTTTTTTTTCCCCCCAAAGTTACAACATCATTTTTTCCATCCAAAGCAAAACAATCAAGAGCAGGTGGAGGTGCCACTTGTGGGCTTTTTCCTTGACCTTATATTGAATTAAGCAAAAGTTTTTATGTCACTTTGCCTTTGTCTTTGTGCCTCCCTACAGCATGGGAGGCCTCTGATGTTGGCAGAGTTGTTCAGGGACGTGGTAGAAACTTCATCTAGGGATATCTTGAAAAACAGGTTGGATGAGCATCTCAAAGCGACCCATGCATATTTCATTCTGTCTCTGAACAAAGGCAGGAACAGCCCAACCTCTCCAAGTCCCTTCAAGCTGCACTTTCTGCAGTTTTTATCCATTAGTTTTCTTTTCTAGGGCGCCTGCAGCCAGGAGACCAGATCCTGGAGGTCAATGGAGATTCTCTAATTGGGGTTACCAGTGAGAGGTACTGTATCAAGACAGAAATCTTGCATTCCTCTTGGTTTTGTGTGGTTCTGTGAAGTGGTTTAGGCTGCAGGTTGCATGGAGGACACCAGGGCATTGCTTTGCCTGTGCTCTGTTGCAAACAAAGGGATTCTGTACCCAGCACTGTTCCCAAGGGCCAACTCGGGAATCATCAAATGAGAAGTTTGTGTGTGAAAACAGCCGAGTTTGATGTGAGCTTTGACATAAGGCTGGGTGAAAACAACGCAGCCCCACTCTGACCTGGCACTGACGCATTGTGGTTCTTGTCCTGCAGGGCTGTGGACATCCTGAGGACAGCATCAGCCACCAGCCACATGCGCCTTCTGATAGCCCGCGATGATGATGCCAGGTGAGGGGTGACATCTTGCACTGGGAAGGGTGATGGTGGCATTTGTTGGCACCTGGAAAGTGTTTGCAAGACTGGGCTTCAAGTCCATGGTAAAGATAGAAGTGGCCAAGGGTCTTTGGCTGAGGGCAGTGTGGGCATGGGGAGGCTCCTCCAGCATCGCTGTGTGCTGTTGAGTTGCTTACAGCTTATGGCATCTTACATAGAGCTCTGGGTGAAGATGTGCAAGGACAGTAGGAACTTCTTTCCTTTTCAGTTAGCTGCATTGAGTTTCCTTCACACTGCCTTCTCTGGAGGATTCCTTCCTGCCAATGGAGGATGAGTTTTTTCTCCCTAAAACGTCTCCTTTTGAGGTTTTGCTTCTTTAGAAGCAATTTGAGGCACTGAAAGGAGAAGGAAAGAGTTCAGTTTGGTCTTGGCTGGATGATAATGATGGTGTCACCAGGGCAGCACTGTGGAAAGGCAGATATGGGATGCTCACATCTGCAGGGGGATTTGGTGCAGTGTGCTGAAGCATCTCTTTTTGGTTCATCTGGGACATTGAGGTGCACCAGGAACCACAGACATGAGTGGGGAAAGGCCAGGTGCTGTCATGGGCTTTGTGCTGCAGGTTGCCTCATCACTTGCTCAATGCACCCATGTCCTGTTAGTGTCAGGGACTGTGGTTTCATTTCTTATCCATCAATAGCCGTGGAGCATCGCTCCCTTAGCTCAGTGGTGAGAGTGCTGTAATGACAGGGCTGAGAAGCATTATATTTTGGTGGAAAAAGTGTTTGGTATTAATGACAAACTACTACTTTTTATTGTGCTTTATAAAAGGAAACTGCATCCCAAATCGTGACACAAAGCCTGAGTCCCTCAGTAGGTGCTGCAGAAGCTCTGGGTGAGGCCATGAGGTTGATATAAGCAGGGATACTCAACTCTTCATTGATTTCTGTCTGCTCTGAACTGCTCAGGCCCCTCGACCTCACCTCCTAATATTGTAAACTGCAGCAGATGGTTCTTAAAGCATCCCCACGTGTGGCTCTGGCTGCAGCTGCAGCTCCTGTGAGGCAGTGCAGAGCCTGGCTGGGGGCAGGCAGACCTCCAGCACTGTGCTCAGCCTCCGTCTGCTCATCTGTTAAATCTGCAAAAGGTTACCCAGAGGGACAGGGGGGGAAGTAAGCAGTTTATTTATTGGTTTTTGTTTTTTTTTTTTTGGTAAAGATTTGCAGAGATTTCACTTACATAATCATCTCACAGACGATGTATCTCCAGATGAAGGGCTGTGGAACAAGGAGGAAGGATTTTCCTCCTTCCTGCCTACCCTTTTTTTGTCTCTCCTTACATCTGCCTTCATTTTTTACAATGCCGTGTCAGCTTTCCGGGACATGGGCTGAGCACCACCCTGCAGCTTTTCTTTGCAAACCCTCAGCATAGGAAGCACAGCGGGGGAGGAAAGGCGATGGCTCTGGGTTTGGAAGAAGATTCGCCCTGCCTGCCAATTTTCCCCATGACTCAGCTGAGTAGCATTTTGCCGTGGTTGCCCTTGGGTGAATTTGACTTATAAACGCTATTATTTGTCCCTGAAGTTAATTATAGGCCCCAATTACCTGTGCTGTTAATGGATCTCAGTCCTGGCATGTATAAGATGCGTGTTTTTTGGCCAGGCACATCAGGCGTGCTGCAGAGAGCTGCAGTAATGCTAGGGCTCAGAGCAGAGCATTCAGATTTAGAGCTCTGGACACTCTGGAGGACTGTTGGATCTCATTTCATCTGTGCTCCTCTTTGGCTAATGAGGATAATTTTATTGCATACGTGTAATCGTTGTTTATTCATCCTCAGCCTGAAAGTTACAATAGCTCCTTGTTTCCGTGGGCTGTGCTGATACCATCCTGGTCTTTCAGGTTTATTGCTGTGAGAAAGCCTTCCTGCACCTCCTAGCACAGTTTGGCTGGTGTTTGATCGTGCATCTGAGCATGATACATGTGGTCACCTTGTCAAAAATGGGCTGATGTGTTAATCATGCCTTTCCGTACACAGTGGTTGCAACATGCATAGAGCAAATGCAAGGTGATCCCCTCACCTTGCAAGCTCCAGCTGTGGGTGAGGGCCAGCTCCTATGACTGCTCTCATAGAATGGTTTGAGTTGAAGGAACCTTTGAAGGCCGTCTGGTCCCACTGCACGTGAGGAACAAGAACACCCATAGCTCCATCAGGTGCACAGAGCACATCCAGCCTGAAAACCTTCACTCCAGCAAGCCTGATATCCCAGGCACTTTATCTGCTCTTAAAGGAGGAGCACAGGCTCTTTCACCCCAAAGCCACGATGCACATGTGCCCATCACTGCTTTCCAGGCACGTGTGTGGCTCCGTGGATATGGAGCATCACCCACCTCAGAGCTGGAAATGCCACAGCTGCTGTGTGATGGGTGTGAGAAAACAGCCTTGCTGGCTACTTGCATCATGGTTGCAGGTTCAGGGTTCCTCTGCCCTGCAGGCTTTATTTATTGAGATGCTATTAACGAGTGCAGTGTCCCAAGCTCCTCTTTCCCCTTGATGCAGGGCTCAGGCTTCCAGACGCGCGGTGCTCTCACGTCACCTTTGATGTTGGACTCACCCTTTGTTCTCCTAAGAGCAAAAGGGCAGGACAAAAAGGTATTATGAGATAAAACAACAATATTCTGCGGGAAGATTGACCCCTGCTGCTTAATCTGCTGCAAAGTCGACCGCAGCTGGCTGCTGCTGCATCCCCATCATCCAAGCCCACACTGCTGAGCTCTGTGCAGGGCAGCTCCAGGCCCTGCACTGCCCCAGCTCAAAGTAAAAGATATATATATTTTTAAGTATTTAAAATGATTCTGAGGTATCTTAGCATCTGAAAGGACAAAGTGAGATTATTATTTTTTTCTTTTAGCATTCCTCCAGTGCACTGGTTCAGTGACTGGGCTTCATCCACGCATTTGCAAATCCCATGTCATAGAATCATTTGAGCTGGAAGGACTCTTTAAAGACCACCTGGTCCCATCCCCTGCGTGAATGGGGATACCCACAGCTCCATTAGTGCTCAGAGCCCACCCAGCCTGACCTTGTAGGTCTGCAGGGCTGGGGCAGCATGTGCCAGTGCCTCTCTGCTCTTATTGTAAAGAACTTCTTTCTTATATCCAATCTGATCTCCCCTTCTTTAGTTTGAAGGCATTTTCTCTTTTCCTCCCCCAGCAGACTGCTTCCATTCTTACAGCCCCTTCAGACACTGAAGGGCCACTCCTGACTCTCCCTGGAGCTCTCTCTCCTCCAGATTCTCTTCTTCGAATATGAGTAAAAAACAGTGCATTGCTTGCTGCTGGGATAACCTTCAAGTTAATCATATCTTCATGCCTTCATGGAATTGCTGCTTGCAGTATTGACCAACAAAGCAGGAGCCAGGAGGGCAGCGTGCGACGCAGGTTGTCACCCGTCCCTCCAGCAAGCGGCTGGGCTGGACACCTCACTTTGTGGATGAACAAAACTCAAATAACATGAAAGAATGCCCCAGCCTTGCCTGCCCTGGCTCATAACAAAGGGTTTGACAGCACGGGCTGTTGATTGGGCTTGCATTGTTCGGCAGGGCTAAAGAACACAGGAGCTGCTGGACCAGTTGCATTTGCATTGACTAAGAATTTTGTAGCCATTGTTTTAAGTTCATAACCTGTCCCGTGCTCTGCTGAATTATTATCTGGGGAAAATGTAACAATGAATGACCACAGAAACACCCATTCCAAAACAAAAAGCCAGCTGCTGATGGCTAGGTAATCACTGGAAATAGCATGTTAGCTTCTAGCAAGTTAGCCCTGCCATTACAGTAGGTGACAGAGGGATGACTCCATCCATCGCCACAGGAGTTACCAGTGAATGGGGATCTGAATGCTCTGTGAAAATACAAGGCTTTTATTGGAAAATCTGGAAAATTCTGCTAGGGTAAGATCCGTTCAAGGCTTACCCCAAGGAAATTATCCCAAGGAAAGCATGGGATGGGAAATGAACATCCTATTGCTATAGGATCTATCCAAGCTATCCTTCAACTTATTCAGTGCTCAGACATGTTTTACTGTTTAATACTAGAAGTTACCATCTGGAGTAGCTTCACAGAAGTGAGGTTTTGGGATGGTTGACTGTTAATGTACCCATTCTAGGGTGTCCCTTGGATATCCTTGTCAGGGCAGCAGTTTGCCTCTTCCTGGCAAGCCTGTACCCCAAAAGCTGCAAAGGCTGCCTGAACAGAATGGTCAACACGTTTGGGTTCTGGTTAACCACGCAGCCACTCATCTTCCTCCTCTCTAAAACATGGGGAGAAGCTGTGGTTTGCCATCAGGATTGTACCCTTTGTCTCCCCAAACCCAAGTGAGTGCCTATAGATCTATCTAAGCTGTCCTTCAGCTTATTCAGTGCCCAGTCTTATTACAAGTGGTAGCTTCATAGAAATAGCTTTATGGGAGACAAGGTTTTGGAACAAGCCAGTTGTCTTCTTTTAAGGTCATAGGTTTAGTTGATAGAGACAACAGTGCCGATGCAAAATATTTGGATTCATCAAGACGTTCCACTAAGCGTTCTGTGATACTTGGATTTAAAATTAGCATTAAAAGGAATGAATAAGGCATACATTTGATGGCAATATGAGATAAGGCAGGCATTGTGCTTTGAAGTTAGTTAAAGAGCTGGTTGTTAATGGGAAGGTTTAAATGACTGAGAGCACTTCCAGCAGGATCCCAAGGAGCTGATGATTCACTCACCGTTTTATATTGTTGACTCTAACCTGGGCCAATAACACGTAACATCTGCCCCAGCAGAGCGTGCCGATGACACAACGTCTGTCGGTGTGCAAGAGCAGGCTGCTCAGTGAGGAAACTGCTGCTGCAGTGGCTTTCCTGCAGGTTGTGTCCTGGGCAGGATTGGCTGTCAGGTGTGAGAGCTGTCTGCTCATCTCTTGGCTTTTCATGTGGCTGTGCTGTCAGCCGGCCGCCTTCCCGTGGGGATTCCCTCCTGCCTTCAAAGCGGACACCTAACGCTGCCATTGCCACAGAAGCACCAATTTCAGGGTCTCTCCTCTGACTGTGATGACACCTGGAAGAAATGAGTCAGCCTTGGGACTTTTCTCTCTGAGTGAAGGTTGGCTTGGTTGGGAGGTGTTGGGTTATGAAAGGAGAGGATGGCAGATGCAGCATGGATGGGTGCGTGAGGATGGTGCTTGACCCCAGCATCCCCTTTCTGTGCCTCCTCGTCCAAACGGATGCGAGAGGCTCACAGCAGCTCAAAGAAGGATTACAGAAATGATGCAAGAGCTGGTAAACGTGGCTAATGGTGGGTCTTAATAGCTTAAGAACTCCACATGTTCTACTTGCTGAAAGGAAGGTCGCAAAGCAACGCCTCTCATACACGAGCAGCCACGGCTCAGCAAGGACCTACAGGTGTTGTCAAACTCAGCCTGGCAGCAAAGCATTAGCAAAGGCAACCTCTTGAGATTGCAGGGTTTAGGTGTGAGAAATCTCTGCCTGCCCTTCAGTGCTGGAGGGAGCCAGCCCTATGGGCTTGGTAATAAGTCACTGCGTGAGGGCACTGCTGTCACACAGCGTGGTGGGAAATGGTTCTGAGCAGCAACTGCTGACCCATCCCGTGTTTTGCTTTCCAGGAGGGAGTTCTCAGAGCTGCTGGAGAAGTTTGGTTCCCAGAGTAACACTGGCTCTGCACGGAGCTCACCAGTCCTCCATGGTGGCAGTGAGTACCAGTGCCAGCAGCTCCATGGCTGCCCTTCATCCCTCTGCCAAGAGAGTTTTCTTTGTCTCAGAGTTATTTTGGATGTGTTTTAGTCTGATTTGGTTTTGCTGAAGGCTTGAAGGAAGTGATGTCCCAGGGCACGCAGGGCACAGCTGGTTTAGCCTGCACAGAATGAAGCAGCAAGCTGGCACCTGCATTGTAAATTTTGGGAGGATTGTGCTGGGGCTATAACAGCTTTCCAGATACCTGGACTCAACTGAAGTGCTGGTCTGGTAATCCCAGCAATACCTGTCATTTGAAAAGGGAAAGTGCTTAATGAGGGACGAGGTTAAACTAAGCCAGGTGCCATTATGCCAAGTCACATATGCATGGGGATAGATGTCTTTCTGGGTTGGCATTCCATGAGAAGACTGGCAGCCCTTTCTCTGTGGCAGACAGCTGGCTGACAGCCTCATGCTGCACTTGTGCTGAGGATGCTGAATGCTTCCTCTCCACAAGCAATACGTCTTTCCTATGTGGTTTCCCCCAGGAGCTTGGAAGCTAACCAGTCCCAGCTGCCAGCAGTAGAGCAAAGCAGGAGGGTGGCATTGGTGAATTTTTGTTCCTTGAACTGACTGTGACTTTGCTGTTCAGGTCGATACCTGGAAAGCACATCCTCAGGCTCCTCCTCGCGCTCCCAGAGCCCGCTGCTGCTGAGCCCAGCCAGCTCCCACGGCCCCTTCATCGGCAACCCGGCGCATGCACCCCACGCACAGTACGTACAGCCAGGCCCCGGCGTGCCATGGTGTAGTGACCCACTCACAAGTCTGCAGGGCAAGGTGCCCATGGTGCTTTTCACAGCATCGTAGAATGGAATCATTTCGGTTGGATAAGACTTCTAAGGTCATTGAGTCCAACCATTAGCCTCGTGCTGCCAGGTTTTCAAAGGCTTGGATGCGCTGGTTTTCGTGAGCAGCTGGTAGTAAATTGTTGGGGCATTTCAGTGCTTGGCTTCTGTATTGTTGTTCTCTGTAAGGGAGGGAAGGGATGCCCCTCTCAAATGTAGTCTCTTTAAGGAGACGTGTGTACTGAGGAGCTCCAGGCCACTTGCTGGTCAGAAAGATGCCACGTACCTCTAACACTGTTTTAGAGGGAAAAACAGAACGTGACTACAGTGTTCAAAGGATGGCTTGTTCATCCTTATGTGTTCTATACTACTGCATCACCAAGATGGCTTACAATAGTATTACAGTACCCATTCCAGATTGTCCCCTAGCTGTCCTCGTCACAGCAAACAGCTCTCCTCTTCCTGCCAAACCTGTACCCCAAAAGCTGAAAAGCTTTCCCAACAAAATGGTCAACACATTTGGGTCCTGGTTAACCACGCAACCGCTCGTCTTTCTCCTCTCTGAAACACGGGGAGAAGTTGTGGCTTCCCACCAACCATGAGAACGGTACCCATCGCCTCCCCAAACCCCACTGAGCACCTCTGTGAGGCCACCAATGCCATCAGAAGGTGCCTGAAAAGCACATTTCCTATTGTCCTGCTCCTGGCACACCAACATGGCGCAACGAGCGGATGAGCGCCGCCGTGAGCCGTGGCCGACTGCAGACACCTCGTCCTTTGGCCTCAGGAGCGTTTCCTGGAGTGTGTGTTTTCATGTGGTCATCTGGCCCTTTCATATTTCGCAGGGTCAGAGGTTTGGGCAGGCAGAGCTTGTTTTTGGCTGAGTCTCCTCTCCAGGGGTTGCCCTTCGAGAGACGCGCAACGCGAAGGGTGTCAGCAGTGCTGGAATTGGGACCTCTCGTCCCCAGGGCCCACAGCTCCTCTTCCTTTGACACTGTAAACAAGTCGAGCTGCTGCTGCAGAGAATCAGGCCTCGCTGCAGAACCAGTAAATCCTCTTGCTAAATATCAGCCCTTTATTAGGGATTTGCAGAGCACAAATATTTGGCACCAGAGGTTTAAGCTGCTTGCACAGAGTGAGAGACCCTTTCAGAGGAGAGGCCAGCTCATCTCCTTGGCAGCTGGTTTGGATAAAGCAGACATCTTCCCTCCTCAGTTAACCTCTTCTGGCGGTTCTGCATTTCTTAGGACAGTGATTTTTCATACTTTAAGGTGCATGGCACATTGAGGCACGGATTGCTGTCGGCCCAGAGCACAGCAGCACACTGTGGGGTTCTTAAGCACTCTTAACTGTGTGGCAGTTGTTGCTGTGAAGGTGTTTGAGGGCTTGATTCTCAAGGCATCTTGCAAGGTTTTGAGGCCAAACTTGGCTTGAGATACCAAGTCAGCTTCACTTTGACTCCTGCTATGGATGTTAGTAGTTAGCCAATCTGTCTGGTAATTTAGGTTGGATTTTGAATGATAACCTCATTAATTCTTTGTGTGCTTTGGGCACAAATCTATACTGGCTAAGCCTTTAGTTTCTTCTGTCTTCATTTCTTTAAATAAAAACAGGTATTCCCCACATTCAGGATTAGGCAAGGCAATTATCTTCCTAATGATAAACAATGTCTGCTGAGAAACTGGAGTCCTCATCTCCTCCTTCCCATGTGGGGTGGATGGATGCCCCATCCCTGCAGGCATTCAAGGCCAGGCTGGATGTGGCTCTGGGCAGCCTGGTCTGCTGGTTGGTGACCCTGCACATAGCAGGGGGTTGGAACTGGATGAACACTGTGGTCCTTTGCAACCCAGGCCATTCTATGATAAAGAGATGCAGAGGCAGAAAAGATCGGGAGAAGTTGGGAGGACCCTAAGCATGAGGAAAACCAGGCAGAGTTTGTCTAGAGACAGAGAGAAATAAACCAGGTCATCTTGAGTCACCTGCTAACCTCTCTCCCTTGCAGCTACTCCATTGAATCAGGAATCCAGAGCATTTCCATAGCAAAGTCCTCTGGCTTAGGGCTGACGGTCAGCGGTGGAGCCAACAGGCCTGATGGTCCCATGGTTTATGTCCAAGAACTTACACCAGATGGTGACTGCTATAAGGTAAGTCAGCGTAGGAACCCTCAGTGCCTTTGAATGGCAAGTTCTAGAAGCTCCAGCTGTTCTGAAGCAGAGGGATGAGTAATGCATTGCACGGACTAATGGAGATTTGTATTGCAGAAGGAGTTGGGCAGAGGGACATTCTTTCCCAGTGCTCCTTCTCTTTGTTTAGGATGGTCGGCTCCGACCCGGTGACCAACTCATTGCTATCAACAGAGATTCTTTGGTGGGCAGCACACTGGAAGAGGCCAGAAAAATTATTGCAAAAGCCAAATTCAGGTAGGCATGCAGTACATCTCCTGTCATCAGCACAGTGTAACAATCTTGGGGAGAAACACTTCATGTCCTGCCAACCTTTGGCTTCAGGAAGCAGGATGCTCTTTTTGTTTGAATGGCACTTCAAGGTGGCTGTGATACAAAGAAATGTTGACAGCCTGGACCACCCCAAAGTGTAACACGGACCTTTCCAATGCCCTGTCCTTGTGAATATCCCCTATAACTGCCCAGCAGGGTTGCACTATAGAACTTACACCCAAACAAACAACCCAGCTGGTGGAGATCCCACTACACTGGTGTGGATTCCATTGGCTTAAATGAGATTGCCCTGAAGAAAGAACCACGGGCACGAAAGTTCTGCAAATTTCAGCCACGCTTTATTCATTCTTAAAATATTTTCTACTTGTTGTTCATTTCAGACATGAGGGAAACACAGAAGTGGCCTTTATTCCTGGAAGGGGACGGTTACATCCCGGGCTGTCAGCTCATAACAGCATCCCATCGCCACCACCGAAGGCTGTGGGAAATGGGCTGAGCTCCTGCAGACTGAAGGTCCACGTGAGGTCCCCAGAGGTAGGCTGAAAATTCAGGTCTGAGACCACAGACCACAGTCCTGTGATCTTCCTCTGATCAAAACACCCCTTTTTTTAGGGACTCCATGGTAGCCTTTCTAGACTGTGAACAGTCTGTAGGGTTGGAGTATACGGCTCTGTTTTGCAATCAGGTATTTTAAAGCTGAAATATTGTGTCTTCTGTTTTGGGTTTGGGGCAAACAACAGGAGCTTTGTCTCCAGAGCCTCCATCCAGACCTGTTTCAGGAGTCTCAGGTTTAAAAAACAGCACTGCCTGGATAGCAACCTGCATCTCATTCCCCAGCAGCCATAGGGCTGGAAGGGATTACGAGAGTCGGTTTGATCTAGTTTCCTACCTAAGGCAGGAACAACTCTTTGTTCTTAAAGACCTCTGATGAGGACGAACCTGTAGCATTCCTAAGCAGCCCATGTCTACTCCTTGCCAGCCTAATGATAAGACAGGCTCACGCTTCCTTGCTCTGTGCTGTGTTTGCAGATGTGAGGGCTGGAGCTGTGCACAGTGATATGGGATTTAACCACGCAACCCCCACGATAATTTAGGCCTGTGGCTGGGCTGTGTGCAGTTAGCATTCCTTTCCTGGATTGTTGCAATGCCTGGTGTATCGCCCGCCCTTTTCTACCTCAAATGCCATAAGAAAAGGCTGGATGATGTTTCCTTTTGTATGGAGCATCATTCCCAAAAGGTTCTCCTTTCCGGACCCTGTGGAGACACAGACTTGCAAGAATGCCAAGCACATGTTGCCTTTGGCTGTGCCAAGCTGCAGACTTGCTTATGAAAGCCAGCCTTAGCCTATATATACACAGCTTAGTAGTATGGAGAGATCCTTTATCATCCAACTTGTGTAATTCTCTGTGCGTGTGAAAACAAACTGCTGGCTGGAATTAAATTTCTCCTTTCCTCACTTTGTTGCTAAAAGATGGAACTCTTAATGAAGGCTCAGCTGGGCTGTGGCTCCTTTCTCTTCATCCTCAGGCTTCAGCCCACGAGCTGATACTTGAGGAAGGTTGGGCACACATCTCTGCTTCCTGTCACACTCATTCTGAGTTATGTTTGGGTTGAGCACAGTCAGATTGAGGACCTCACCTGTGTTCTGAGTGCAGAGGCTTATGGAGAACCCCTATGGAGAAAGCTCAGCAAGCCAAACTCATCCTCAGTTTTGCAGTTAGAGCAACCATGAACTCGCATTTCCTGTGTGCAGATACCTTGGGATGGCTCAGAGACAGCTGGGTTGCTCTCTCCTGAGCTCCTCTGCTCTGTGTTTACACCACCAGATTATGCTCAGTGATTTTCTATGCCTTCTTTGTTGTCTTTTTCTAGAGCAGACACGAAAATCATTTTCCTGTGCCTTCTTTGTCACCAGATATCTGCCCACCAGAGCTCACTGTCTCAGGTAAGAGCCTTGCTCCTCACTGGGTCTGTGTTAGCCACAAGCACAGCCGTGGCTCCTTGGTGCTGAGAAGAATGAGATTCATTTCCAGCAGCATTTATATTGCTGTAGTGGAATCTGATGTTGTGATAATGACACTCATCCCAATAGGAGAGAGGGAAGGTGGTGTACCCAGTAGTTGTTATGCCCATGTTGACTTATCCATAATAGCAAAAGTCTTTTCTAAGAGGTTTGGAGGAGTGCTGTCTCCTACAGGCAATAGGAGACAGTGCTTGTCCCATGGGTTTTGTTTGCAGCAGCACCTTTGCCCAGGTGCAAAGATCCTTGCAGGCAGCATTCCTTTCTGATGGAAATGAAAAAAGAACTGTCTCATGGAGACACAGCACAGCAAAAAGTTGTACTGCAGATGGCAGTCCCAGAACGTGCAGGCATTAAGGTTGCTCTCAGGTGTTCAAATCAAAGTTGCTTCTAGATCAGATTGTCAGGTTTCTCTTATGTCCAAGCTTAAATTTTGCCTACTTTGTCATGCTGCCCATGCTCTGAGCCCACTGTGAGCTGGTAACCTGGTGGGACAGCCCCATGCTGTCCCCAGGGGGCTGAGCTCAGATCCCCATGCAGCTTCATCTGAATCACAGGAATCACAGGAAAGCTCAATTACACCCATGATTTGGGGCCTGGGGAGATTACTTTCAGCAAGATCCCATATATTCTTCTGGTACAAAGGTTACTTCTGCCCACAAAGGTGGGCTTTGTTACCACGGCAGTGAGTCCCAGCAGGCACTGTCTTGGTTTCAGGGATGCTTTTGTGTGGCCACAACCAGCAGGCATTGCTTTTGGTGATGGGGAGAAACCCCCCCCCAGGCCATGGAGGCAATCCAGCAAAATAGCAATGACCTAATTGCTTCCTGCCTTAGCTGGGGGATTTTATTGCACACGTTTGCTTCGTGCCGAGTGCTGGGAAGGCTTTGTGTTGGTGTTGTCACCCATGAAAGCAGACAAGTGGCTTTGAAAGAACAGCAAGCCATGCTCAGAGCCCAGGACAGAACTGCCTGGAGGTGGGAGACCAGCAGACGCCCTGGATATCCGCATGTCCAGAGCTGACAGCAGAGCTGAGCTAATCCTGATCAGCCATGCTCAGAGGTAACAGCTCTGCCCTTGAACTTGGGGAATGAAGTGCTGGTGGCCAATCCAGCAGCCCCATGTGTTACATCTTCCTGCTTCCCAGCTGCTGCCATTAGCAGAGCAGATGAATCCTGGGATTAGGATGAGGCGTGTGCCTGCTGGGCACCACTGAAGGGCTGGACCAGAGATGGGAGCCCAGGCTGTAAAGCAGATCTCAGGCAGGAAAAAAGAATTGGTCCTTGGGAGAACACCATGCTGCTGGCATGATGAGGGATTGCCATGCTGTAGGGTGAGCAGAGCCACCCTGAGCTTCTCCCAGGGTTAATTGTGGGGTTTTCCCCAGGGATGAAGGAACACGAGTGCCATGGCAGTGTTATCTGGGCTCTGTATCACTACTGTGCTTTGGGAACGGCACCTGCAGGGAGCAGCCAGCTGTCAGCAGAGGGTTCTCCCCATCCTGACATAGCTCCAACCTGCACAGCTGCTGCCCTTTCTCCTCTCACAGGAACATTTCAGCTGCAGTGCATGCAGCTCCCACCCCAACACCCTGCCTGGGCAGCCTGGGAAAGGAGCCCAAGGCTTTTTGCAGTCCTGGGGAGAGGAGTCGTCTTGCATTGGTATTTTTCCCCATTGCTTAATCCCATGGGAGCTGTGAAAAGCCAAGGCTTCCCATCATACAACTTTGTTCCTTAGCTTTTGGTTTTGCTTAATCAATTAGCCTAGACAAGACCCAGGTGGATTTATTTCTTCTTTTAAACATATCCCCACAATTACAGACCCCAGGAATCCAAAAACTTATGGTTCCTCGGTAGCATTTTGGCAGTCCTCAGGTGGAACATCCCACTTTAAACCACGAGGAAGCCCACATTTAGTATGGGTTTGCCATCCCCACCCCCTCCCCCAGTGTCTGGGACCACATTTAACAAATCCTGCTCTTCAGTTGTGTTCTGCTGCATGCACATTCTACTTTATGTAACCTGAATGATGCTTCACAGGCACTTCTTTCCTCTACCCAAGCCCTCTTCCATTAACATTTACCCTTGGTGTTTCAGCACCCTGCTCAGCCCCCAGCCTGAGAGCAGCCACGGGCTCCAAACCCAAAGTAGCACTGGATCCCCACATTCGCCTCAAGGATGGCAAGCTGGAGCTGGTGAGTGCATGGTCCCAAAGTGACACCTCCTCCCCATCCTCCCGGGGTGCTCTGTGCAGAAAAACACCCATGGATGTGCCACCAGTCCCTCGTATGCTGAATACTAATTAAAGGTGGGTGGGTGGTCTGCATGCAGCCTGGGATGCTGCTGCAGGGATCTGGCCCTGGGCTGAGAGCAGACACAGCACGACTTGGTGCTGAGCTGGGAATGGTTTGAGAGCTTTCCATTTTGCACTGATATTGCGTTTGGGCATGGGAGGGCTGTACCAGGTGTTAGCATTGAGGTCACTGTGTCACTTGCTTTTCAGAGGGATTAAAAATGGCAAAACTGAATAGAAATGGTCAGAGGGAATCAGCCTGGCTGTTTGCACAGAATAAAGCTGCTGTGCCTGATCGGTGCTCTAAGCAGCACACAACATCCTGTACAAAGCAGGGGCTGCTGCAGCCTTAGTCCCCTCTGCTCTCACACGAGCCACCCAGGCACAGCAACAGCCCAAGCACACAGAGCTCGAAGTGCTGATTTCCATGGTGCCATTGCACTGCTCACGTGCTGCAAATAATTAATCCAATCATGACTGAAGATTCTGGAAAAGCCCTGCATCTCGACTCTTGAGTTTGCTGGAGGTTGTGTCCAGCTTTAGGAGCTCCAAAGGGAGAGCAGGGTGAGCTGAGCATCCCAGCTGTGTGCCGAGAGGTACTGGAAGAACTTTGGTTCATCTTGGCCCCCTCCCAGTGCTGCAGGCAGCCCCAAAGCCCCCAGCAACGCCTTCCCTCGGCTGTACAGTGCCTTGCTCCCCGCTCTGGTTTTGGGGTGCATGTGCCTCTTCCCCCCCGCTCCTGGCACTGCTGTTTTAGGGGCAGTGCGGGAGCGCTCAGCAATGCGGGGCTCCGGTGAGCATCTGCTGCCACCGCCCGGCAGCGCGGGGCTGCTGCCCGCACACGGGCTGCTGAGTTCTCCTAAACCTGCAGTTCTCCTCCTCCTCCTTCTTCTCTTCTAGTCCCTCTCCTATCCTCTGCCCTCCATCCCCTGCCTTATCCCCTATTCTATCTCCCATCCCATCCTCTATCCTATCCCTTATCCTCTATCCTCTATTCTGTCGTATTCTATGCTCTATCCCTTCCTATTCTCTATCCTATCCCCCATTCTCTCCCCATCCCATTCCATCCTAACCTTTATCCTCTATCCTCTGTTCTGTCCTATCCTATCCTCTGTCTTACCCTCTGTCCTACCCCCAACCCTCTCTCCCAACCCAACCCATCCCATTCTATCCCATTCCATACTCTATCCTCTCCCCCCATCCTCTCCCCCCATCCTCTCCCCCCATCCTCTCCCCCCATCCTCTCCCCCCATCCTCTCCCCCCATCCTCTCCCCCCATCCTCTCCCCCCATCCTCTCCCCCCATCCTCTCCCCCCATCCTCTCCCCCCATCCTCTCCCCCATCCTCCTCCTGTTCTCCGAGACAGGCTTTAGGATTGCCCTGCCTTGCCTATAAACCAGCCTCTCTGCAATGTGAGGAGCTCAGGCACTTGGCATTCCCTTCCAGAATCCATTGCTGGGAGAGGTGGCTGCTGTAACTCTGGTAGGGGTGCACACTGTGTGCATCAAGACATGGTGGGGGCACCCATGTGGAGTGTAGGACTTTTGAGCAGGAGACAAGGGTGCAGCTTTAACTTCAATCTCAGCTCGTTCCCAGCTTCTCAATCGAGCTGGAATTTGTCTTTTAAAGCCTTTTAGTTGTTGCCTCTGGCACCAAAGTGGTGTTTGCACAGGTTTAGCCACCTCTGTGCAGTGCCCAGGGCTTGGGTTGATAAATATCTGCAGGAGCATCCTCATAATGAGAGCAATAGGTGCAGTGAAGAGGGAAAGTATTTGAATGTCTCTTGTTGCCTCAGGAAATATGCTGTGAATAGTTTTTATCCTCTCAATCCCAAGCACAGTTCAGGCTGCAAGAGAAAGAGCTCCAAGCATTTAATAAAGCTCCTGCCCATTTAATAGCTGCAAATCTGTTTGCCATCTGCATAAAACGTTCTTGGAAAGCCATGAATGCATCTCCTGGAACAGGCATTGCTGTACAGCTGTAGGAAAGGAGAGGCTGGAAATCCAGCCCAACCTTGCTCCCTCAGCAGCTGATGCCTGGAGCCACTTCCAGGAGAAACCCAGCACTGTGTTCTCCCAGCACATGCTTCAAAGCATTCTTTCTATTTAGTATTTTTCTATTAAGTGCTTTGTTGTTCCTGAGGCAGGTTCTGCAGTACCTTGGCCTGGAGGTGACCGAGGAGAAGAAGAGGCAGCTGAGGCAGAGCCTGACCACGGACTCGCAGGGGACAGTGGCCTATGGAGGTGAGCAGGCAGCTCCCCGTGGGCTTTTTAGCATCTGAGCAGCCTTGGTGATGGCTGAGAGAGGAGAGAAACAGCTGTTGGAAGGCAGCAGGCTGGGCAGAAATACTCAGTTGAGCCCTGATGTAGCCAATAATAATAAGTAGCAGACACCAAGGGTGCCTCCTCCCCACTGCACCTGACTGCAGACCAAATCTTGATGTTCACACCCATCAATACGATGCTTTTCCAAAGTGCTGAAGCCATTAATCTGGATTGTATTGCTTAGGCCATAGGAACACCAGCAGGCAGGTGGATGACGTGGGGCAGGGAGATGCTGCTTTGGGTTCAGGTGTTTGGAACTCTGAGAACCACGGTGTTCTAACAGATGATTCCAAATTATAATTATATATATATTGAGGATATGTATTTTTATAAGTGTCTCTTAACCCGCTCTTGACAGCCAATGAGTTTCCCCAAGCTCTTGCATTTCTCTCCTGCCTTTTTTCCCTCAGATCTCCTCCAAGCGCTCAGGGATGTGATGCAGGACGAGCTGGATGAGGCTGGCCTGGATTCCAGCTCTGTGCTCTTCACACAGCATGAGGTGGCCAGCCTGCTGGATACATCAGCGTTCCACTCCCCGGTCAGTGCGTGTCCTTCAGCCCTGCTCCTGAGGAGCTGATGTTGTGAGGCTGTGCAGGGGTGGGTGTGGAAGATTTAGGTTGGGTATTAGGAAGATATTCTTGGTCTAGAGGGTGGTGAGGTGCTGGCACTGCTGACCAGAAAGCTGTGGGTGCCCCATTCCTGGACGTGCCCATGGCCATGGATGGGACCCTGAGCAGACTGGTCCATGGGAGGTGAACCTGCTCATGGCAGGGATTGGGGCTGGATGGGCTGTGAGGTCCTTTCCAACCCAAACCATACCGTGGTTCTTTAGCATGGAAAAGAGAAGGCTGTGGGGAGACCTCATTGTGACCTTCCAATATTTGAAGGGAGCGTATAAACAGGAGGGGGAATGGCTGTTTATGAGGGTGGGTAGTGATAGGACAAGGGGGAATGGTTTTGAACTGAGACAGGGGAGGTTTAGGTTGGATATGAGGAGGAAGTTTTTCAGCCAGAGGGTGGTGAGGCACTGGAACAGGTTGCCCAAGGAGGCTGTGGATGCCCCATCCCTGCAGGCATTCAAGGCCAGGCTGGATGTGGCTCTGGGCAGCCTGGGCTGCTGGCTGTTGACCTGCACACAGCAGGGAGTTGGAACTGGATGAGCATTGTGCTCCTTTTCAACCCAGGCCATTCTGTGATCAGATTCCATGAAACTGTGTAGCAGGCTTATCTCTTTTAATAAAGAAACAACAGCTCCTATGGGGTGATGTGAAAGCAGCAGCCTGTGTCAGTCACAGTGATGCAGAAGGAAAACTAGCCTTAATTAATCAATTCAAACTAATTTTGCTTGGTTCAAAATGAAAATTCACTGTAGAACATCTACTCTGTGTCTGTCAGGGATCAGAGACTCAAATACTGGATGGAGGGGAAGCCTTCAGTTGAATTATTTAGTGTTCCTTTTGATCTTCTTCCTACAAATGCCATCTCCTTTTCCAAATTAGTTTGATGTATAGCTATTCTAGGGGTGGGAAGCAATGCACCTGCAACACAACTCGCTGCTTTTGATTGAGTGGTGCCTAAAGCTGCCTGTCCTCTGCCCTCTGCCTGCAGACCCTTGACTCGCTCAGCTGTAATGGCAGTGAGGAGATGGAGCAGCTGCAGCTGGAGATGACCGACCTGCGGCAAGAAGTCCGAAGGCTGAAGGTGGGACCTCTCCTCCATGTAGACCGCAGACCGGATCTCCTCTCCTCTCCTCTCCTCTCCTCTCCTCTCCTCTCCTCTCCTCTCCTCTCCTCTCCTCTCCTCTCCTCTCCTCTCCTCTCCTCTCCTCTCCTCTCCTCTCCTCTCCTCTCCTCTCCTCTCCTCTCCTCTCCTCTCCTCTCCTCTCCTCTCCTCTCCTCTCCTCTCCTCTCCTCTCCTCTCCTCTCCTCTCCTCTCCTCTCCTCTCCTCTCCTCTCCTCTCCTCTCCTCTCCTCTCCTCTCCCTTTTAGGGGATGTCCTATTGCTTGCTGCTTCTAATCTGGTGAAAATATTTCCCTTAGTCTCTCCTGAAAGAGGTGGAGAACAGTAAGAAGTCAATGGAAGATGAGCTCCAGAGGCTGAATCAGGTGAGTGAAGAGCTGGCTCATTGGATATGGCACAAAATGTTGATTTTTTTTTTCTTCTTCTTTTTTCTTCTTTCTTTTTAACATAAGCACCCCCAGGTTGTCTCTGACCCAGAAAGGGGATGCAGTGCATTCACATTGCTTCTCACTGCTTCCAGAAAGCCCTGGGCTTCCTTTCGGAGAACCGGACACTGCACAGCAAGCTGCAGATGGCTGAGGTGGTGCAGAGACAGGCGCACAGTGCAGAGCAGGACTATGAGGAAGTGATCCACTTGCTGGAAGCTGAAATTGCAGAACTGAAGATGCAGCTGGCAGGGAAGAAAACAAAACACGTCTCTGAGATAGAGGTAATGAAACTCCTGAGCCTGGGAATACAGACACATATAGACAGGACTGAACAACAGTCCTGATCCATCTCTGGAGGTTCCACCCCCTCCTTATAAAGGAGAAAATCATGGTAGCACATACATCACTTGCTGTATTCTACAAGGCCAGCGCTGCCTTTGGATGTGCACTATTATCCGTAAAGTTCCCACCATCCATTCCAAGAGAACTGTGGCTTTCTCTTTATAGCAAATGCCATAAGCTGGCATTTCCAAGAGCTGGGGCTGGAGTGTGCTCATCACCTTTCTCTCTCCTGGACAGGAGGACATCCTGGAGCTGAAAAGACAGCTGTCCCTGGCTGATGGCCAGTTACGGAAATCCGAAGTCTCACGGAAGCGCCTGGAGATCTGCAATAGGAAACTGCTCCTGTTTGTGCAGGTGATGTGCTGAGCTGCCACCAGCGCTGCTGGCATCACTGTGGCTTCTTCCCTTATGAGAGATTTTGCAAGTCCAACTCATTTCCTGGTCCATAAGAGAGAGGTTGTTTTATTCCTTCTGCTTCTAACAAGGCGCTGCCTGTTGGTTAGGAGAAGCTGAGCAGTGAGCTCAGAGATGCTCATGTACCCACAAGCTGTGTAATGGCATGGGGCAGATGATGGAGCCTGGAGGCCTTGCTGATCCAGCACACGTGTCCCCTGGTGCTGGATGTGATAGTCAGAATCGTTTTGCATTTTGGCCTTCCCTCTGTAAAACACACTGGTTGCTTCTATGCACAGCGAGCGTGAATTTGAGGAGTAGTTTTACTCTTCCAGAGCTTCTTTTAAATTGTCTGTTCCTCCACTTCATTGCCTGTGGTGGGAATACAGGCTTGTAAAGTTAGTAAACCAGCCAGCATGGGAAGCATTAGGACTTCCAAATGCTACAATAGCAATAACTTGTCCCAGGAACTCTTGAAATCAACAGGAAACAGTGGAGAGAAAGGAAGTGAATGGTTTTAAACTGAGACAGGGGAGGTTTAGGTTGGATATGAGGAGGAAGTTTTTCACACACAGGGTGGTGAGGCACTGGAACAGGTTGCCCAAGGAGGCTGTGGATGCCCCATCCCTGCAGGCATTCAAGGCCAGGCTGGATGTGGCTCTGGGCAGCCTGGGCTGCTGGTTGGTGACCTGCACACAGCAGGGGGTTGGAACTGGATGAGCGCTGTGCTCCTTTGCAACCTAGGCCATTCTGTGACTCTATGAATTTAAACACCTCGGGATGTGCAGCACCAGGCACTGGGCTGTGTGAAGTTTCAGGATGGACTTTGCAAGTGGGTTTGGCTTGGACCAAGGGACAAAAATCACAGGATTTTGTCTCTGAGGCCAAGATGTCTCCTTGTTATACATCCCTCAGTAGTATCTGAGCATTCATTAACCACAGGGACAAATTACACGTATAGGTATCATTCGGAAAGCAGGGATTGTTTGGTAGTGATGATCATGGGCTTGCTGAAATGTAGCCTGCCAAACCACTCTTTAGAAGAGTATTTTTACGTTGTGTTCAGTATACTTTATTTGCTGGCATTAAAATGCATAATTTAGAAGTGTCTGTGTATTTGCATGGGCTGTGAATGTTGCCTGTGCTGCAAAAGGCCTTGAGATATTTGCTTCAAGGGCAATGAATAAGCAGAAGCTGATTACTGTCATATTAAATCTGATCAGCAGCAGAAGCCCATGGGGTTTATTCTCAGGAATTATTCGTCCCTACAAGTCTGAAACCTTTTATTTTGTTTTGATTTTGTTTTATGGCAGAATGTTCACAAGGTCCTGAGCACGTCCAGTCACTTACAGGATGAAAAAAGGTAGGAGATGGCTTCTGGGAACTGCAAACCAGGGACATTTCATTTTCTGACCTTTCTCAGGGGAAGGTGATTCACACAGAACTGACCTCTGCTGTCACTTTGGGAAGGAAACCATTGGGAAATGATGCTGTGGGGGCTGCAGATGAGTTGGTACTTTAGGGGTAGCTGGCTTCTGTTTTTTGGGGAAATGAGTTAGGTGAAGCACTCCTGTGGTTAAGCTGCTCCTGTTAGCACAGCCCCTCGGCAAGTTGTTTGAATGAAGCAGAGTTGTGACTCACCTGCTTTTCCTAATATGAATCACTCTTTGGCTTTAGGGCCACGTACTTCTCTATCAGCAGCTGTGGAAGCTGATAGAGTGAGTGGAAGCAAAGAGCAAACGTGACCCTTAACTTCAGGAATGGTCGCAGAAAGGAAGGTCAGGGCTCCTCTAACCCTTGTATCAGAATTCTATCATGGGAAGTCTGGTTGTGTTTTGCTTTCTTTTGTTTTATATGGAATCACCTGCTGAAAGGTCACGGTCCTGTTGGCAAAGACAGCCCCTTAAAGAAAGCTGATTTCTAAGTGATGTTAAGGGGAAACAATTCTTTAAAACGGTGAGGTTTTCAAGATGGTTATTTCTATGGTAATGAAGGAAAAAAAGGTTGTGAGGAATTCTAAACAAAATGGAAATTCTAAAAAAGTACTTTGGTAGTATATCTTCAATCTCTATCTGTAACAATACGAGTATATCTAAGAGAGAATCTTGTACTGCTGAGAAGGAGGGGCAGACCCCTCTGAAAGCAGTCACATAGAGTATCCTTCAGAAGAAACTGGCCAGGGTTGTCAATGACTGTTCCATGATAGAAGTATTGATGGCACTTTCCGTATTTGTAAGAGTCAACAGTGAAACAGAAGAGGATAAAACAGGCGCAGTCTCAGATACATCTCTTCCATCTTCAGATCTTGTTGACCTTTTGCTATCAGAAGCTAAAGAGCTGCTAGCACCAATGCTCTCCAACAAGGACGGTAAGCACTCAGCTGACTGGAGAAACCCGAATCCAAGCAAGTCTCAATGATGCTAATTGTTAGCATTAATTACACTTTCCACCACCCTCCATACTTGTTTGCTGTACCAGCTAAGTCTCCCTTGAATGTTCCCGATTCTTTCATGCTAACTGAGATGTAATTGCCCTATATATACCCATATGACTTGTAGATGGGTCTGGCAATCAGGCTTGTGGTCTAAAGAATCAAAGAGTGTGGTTTGTGCCCAGGACCAGAGGAAAGGTACTTGTCCTGCAAAGAAAAGGAGCAAGGAGGATGGTTTCATAGAATCACAGCAATGCTATGAAAGGATCTACTTGAGATCAGCAGTCAAATCTCCTGTTCCAGGGAGGACCAACACACTAGACCAGATCTGCAGTGCTTTTAGCCAACTGCATTTTGAACACCTCCGAAAATGGAGATCTGCAGCCTCTCTGGAGAATGTCTTCCCGAGCTGCACTGTGCTCCGTGCAGAAAAAGATTTTCCTAATGTCTAGTCTGAACTCCCCAAGGTGCAACCTCTGGCTGTTGCCCCCAGTTGTGTCGTCTGCCACTGCCAACAAGAGTTTGGCTTCAATGTCTCTGTAATTACCCTTGAAGTAGGAGTGAGTGCTGTGGGATTGCTTTTCAGCCTCCTCTTCGCCAAGCTAAATAAGTTCAGCTCCCTCAGCCCTCCTCGAGCTCCCCTTGCAGGTTCTGAGCCCCAGGGCTGCCTTTGTTGAACTTTATCCAGCTTCTCAGCAGCTTTGAACTGGGAACCAAAGCCTTCATTCACTATCCTGGCATGAGTGCAGCAGTGCTGACTAGAGGGGAAGAGTAATCTCCCTGCTTCCTTGGCATACAAGTCTGGTAACCCAGGCTCCCTTCCACTCTCATGGCTGCAAAAGGGAGAAAATCAGTCACCAAGCATCTGAATTAACTTTCCAGCCTGAGGTTGTCAGCTGTGATCCGTAGATGCTTCTTAGCAGCAGTTATTTGACCCCACTTGTCTCTTTCCATGCAAAAGAAGAACTTCTAATCCTGTTGCCGTGATCAGGGGAGCATGCAGCCCCAAATGTGTGCCCACTCCTTACTCTCTGATGCCATTCACCAACTGGACACACTGCCACAGCCTTTCCTGCACTGCTCTCCAGCATTGCCTCCTCTCAGAGCACAGGATGCAAGGAAAATAGTGATAGCCTTTGAGAAGCACTCCTAATAGAGGAGCATGTCAGCATTTCCAGAGTGCCTGCGTCATTTATGTGTGTGTTATCATGATGCAGCAGTGTTACTTGTATTGGGCATCCTTTCTAACCCTTTGCTTACTCTTGGTTTTACACTTGCAGCTTCGCCGTGTGACAGGGACCAGTGCCTGCCTGCTGAAGGGCTCCCAAACTACAAGGAGTAGGTGTCAAAATCTGTCTTGCTGTGTACATTTTACATCATAACTATTTTTTTTATTTTTTTCCTTGGCAGTTTTGAACCAGATTATCTGATAGAGACCTTCATACTGTCATAAGAGAGAAGGAAATCCTCTCCTAGGCAGCAAAAGCCTTCTCACCCAGCAGAGCGAAGTATGGTGTGAATTCCTGGATCTTTTTTTTTCCCTAAAATCTGCTTTTTCCTTCAGGCCAGATGGAGAATCACGGCTCTGTGGCATTTTTTAGACCACTGTGAGCTCTGAGCATGGGAAAAATCCTCACTGAATGCATGAAGCTGTTATGTCACGGAATGACGGTGTGCTGAAGTTCCAGCCAAGAATGATAGGACATGTATGGCTCTGTTTGGATCTTCAGTGTTCTAAGAGTTTCCCTGAAACCTCTGAAGTGAATTACATCCAACAGAGCCACGTCCTGAAGATATCTGCTGAAAGAGCATGTTTTTGAGCCCTGAATGTTTGTGACAACTGTGTTAACTGATCACCTTAAGTGAACTTTAGAGTCTGCCAGCATGGAGGCAGTTAGGTACAAAGTAGGCGTTTGCAATCCCTGGTTTCCAGGTTAGGAAAATCATTTTCAGCCAAAACACGTAGCCAGCGCAATCAGCCACGTGAGATCCATGGTCTCTTCTTTTCTCCAGTCAGTAGCAAATCAGTATCACAGAATCATCAGTGTTGGAAAAGACCTCTGAGCTCATGAAGTCCAACCCATCCCACCATGCCCAATAATTGTGTCTCTCAGTGCCACAACCTCACAGTTCTTGAACATCTCAAGGTGTGGTGACCCCACCGCCTCCCTGGGCAGCCTGTGCCAATCCCTCACTGCTCTTCCAGAGAGCAATTTAGTCCTAATATCCAACCTGAATCTCTCCTCACACAACATAGGGCCACCACCTCTCATCCTAAAGTCTTCGTCTTATCTTTCGTATCCTTTACCCAAGTTACAAAAACCACTTTTTCGTTTCAGCCATCTCCATCAGAAGACCACGTGGCCTCCTCCTCCCAGCCAGAACAAGGCTGACCAGCCGCAGTCACCGAGCCCAACCAAGGAGCTGCCTGCAAAGCCAACATAAACCTCCCATAAGCAGCTCGTGCTCAGAACTGCGACCGCTCGTAACGCAGCTGCTGTGCTGGGAGATGGCAAGGACACACAGCAGGAGCTTCAGCTTCCAGGCAGCCCAGAGAGAGAAATAAGCTTTCTAAAGTGAGACTGATTCCTCCTGACTGCTACCCAAGACTTTTTCAGCAACCTCCCCTGCGCGTCTACCTCTGAGCTATCGTACAAGGCTATCTGCTCTTGGTTTTGCAGCTTTATAGGAAAACTATTCTCAAGAGGTTACACAAGCCTGGATTTCACTGGCAGCCTTTTAGAGCTTGGATCCTGGGTAGTAAGAGGAGCACGGACTTATTCAAGGGACTCAGATTCCTTTTGGTATTTCATATGAAAAACCAAAGCACATTTAGCAGCTGTCATCAATGCAGCTTAATGCGTAGCGTGCTAGCTGTCTTGGGATAGGTACTTCTCTTTTTATTCTTTTTGTATAGCTTCTCTCAGCTGCGATGCTTGAAACAGAAGCAGCATCCCAGCAAGCTGCTGGGGTTGCCTGCGTGCAACTGGTGCCCGCGTGCTGCTGAGCACTGAGTGCTCTCTGCAGAGCCCAGACGTAGCAAACACACCTCAATAACAGCCTGCAGAATCACCTGGGAGCTAGATCTGCGTGATGCAAGCTTGTATGTGGTTAGCAATGGACATGGTAGAGGTCTGGGGTGAATGCTGGCAAATAGAATGAACGCACTGCTTAGCAGGTGCTGGCTTTCTGAGCTGGGTTATGCTTGCAGTCGCTGTGCCCTGAGTCTCTGGGACAAATATTTTGCTCCACTCCATCTTATCTCCCTTATTTTGGCAGCTCACAGCTACATACAGGAGTGGCAGGCAAATGGGATGCATTCTAGCTGTTACACCGAGTTACGGTTACTTTAGCTTTCCTTTGTGTGGGTTCAGGGCATCCTTTATAGCTTACAGTACATGCCTAGGAAAAATCATGATGATAACGAATACCTACTGTACTCACAGACATCACTGCACTGCTAAAAACAACGAACCGTGTGCTGGAATTTCTCAGATAAATAACCAGTCTGAAATTTCAATTGAATTTACTTTCATAGCTTGTGACTTTTTTGAACACAACTCTCAGAATGTAAATTAAAAGACTTCTTTTAAAAGGAAATGTTGTTCTTTGGACCGCTCACAAGAATACAGCCAGGAAGGAGGTGCTTTTAAACGGTATTTATCTTGTTGGGGTTTGCTGTGGTTCCCAGCTTGCTCCCTAGTGCTCCTGTTTCAGGAGCAATTGCTGGTGTTACTTGTGGGTTCAGCCCTAGGGCTTGGTTCCCATCTCACGTTATCCAGGTGGGGGAAAGCTGCAATAAGACAGTTAAGATGTGCACAGAGCCAAACCCAGTCTCGCCAGGTTGGTCTGCTCTGCATCTGGGAAAGCACCTCCTGTCCCCATGGGGTTTGTGTGGCAGATACCAATCTGCTCACAGCAGCACGTCTTCAGAAGCGTTGGGCTGCAGGCTCTGTTTGAGGGCAATGTCTCCATCCATTGCTCTCCATGCCTGCCAGAGCACAGACCAACACGGCTTTGGGAAGGAGCAGTCTGTGTGTCGTCACGTACACCCAACAGCACCTGAGACTTAAGAGAAAAGGAGCAGGTCATGGAATGTGTAAGAGCCAAGAGTGAAACAGAAGAGGATAAAACAGATGTGGCTTCATCTCTTCCGCCTTCAAATCTTGTTGACCTTATTATTATGGCCTGAAGAGTCTTGTGGCAGTCAATGGGGGTTTTGCTACCAACGCCAGTGATGATGGGATTGTCTATAAGTGTGAGTATGGAACTGAGGGCTGGAGCAAAACAGAGCAGCAGGAACAGTCCCATCCCAGCAGGGCTTGTTTTTGTGCTCTGAAACAGAGTGCATTCAATGCTCCTTCCTAGCCATATGTATTTTAATGTCCCAAAAAGATGACATATAAAATATCTGCAGTGGGTCATGGCCTGGCAGAGGTAAACCTGCCCAAGCCCAACCACAATGCAGCTGATGCTCACATGTGGCAGAGGTTGGAAACAGAGAGATTCTGACCCAGGGTTGCTGTATTTCGTGTATCCTGAGCTGTGTGCCTGCAAAAGAGCAGGGAAGTCATTAACCTTTCACAAAGCCCACGCAATCCTGTGTCCCCAGCTTACTGGCAACCTCTTTGGAAAAGAAACCACACAGGTTCCTATCAGACAGGAGATCCTGGTGTCAGGCTTTGTCTGCTTTCCAAAGCAGCCACATTACTTGTTTTCCATTGTTCTCTTTGAACTCATCACGTTCCATGTGCCATTGCTTCAAGCACAGAAAACTTTCCATTCTCCTATTAATAGCCTTGTCGCTAACTGCTACCTTTCCAGAGAAATGTTGGGAGATAACACGACTGGAGATGCACTCCTGGAGGTGATGCTGATTTCAGTGACCCAGAATAACAAACCTGTGTCATGCCTTACTCCTAGGTAAGTGGGATCAGGCAGAGCCCAGTGCATCGCAGGTGACATCCTATGAGAGGCAAAAAGGGGAACGTGTGAAGGGACAAAGCAAAGCCAGAGCAGTCACAGAGCATGTCATTTGAACAGGATGCATTTTATTTACACAAGGCCTCTCTGGTACTCTCAGAGAGCTGGAGTCTGTCTTTGTTTGTAGTGCCATAGCTTGCTTGTAAGGTGTTGGAAACTGCAGCTGTCACAAAACTTTGTGTCTGTGTAAGAGAGCCCCGCACACAGCAAAGAGAGGGAGAGTCTTTGGCTACAAATGAGTCCTGCAGGTCATACTGAGCTGTTAAAATGTAAATCAATGAGTGTTTCACGAGCCACTGCGGGAGATGAAAGCAGTCCCTGTGAATGGACATAACAGTTTCGACACACTGCTTGTCTATAAACTCACAAAGATGTAATAATTGAGGAGTGGGGAGGACCCCCAACAGCAGGGTCAGCTGTTGGCCTGGCAGCTTTGGGGGTCAAATATCCATGTCCTGATGGCTTTATTTTGTGTTTTTCTTATGCAAAGCAGAAGTCCAGTTCCTACCTGTGGGCTGGGATCCTTTGTTCCCTAATGAAATAAACCAAAACTAGGTATATGACTGCCTCATTTAACAGCTGCAAGATGGGGAGGTTGGGCAGACAGCCACCTTGGCATTATCTTGAAAGGTGAGTGTAGCAGAGAGCCATTAGTACACTATTTATCTGCAGCCTGATGGGTAAGGTAACCAAATCTGCTGTAAGATGTCCCGGACTGGAGCTCATTAGATCTTCTCTTTCATCTCCGTCAGTGATCTCTGCCACCTCACTGCACGACCTTGGCAGGGCGTTCCATCTCACTTTTGCACCAGAAAAAGAAGTCTTGCAGCATCAGCTGATGTAAGCAGCACGGGGAAGGCAAAGCACAAGGGACCCACAGGATATGGGGCCTGCAGGGGAAAGGACTGCTGCTCTGCGTCCCCAGCGCAGAAAGCATCAGGATTTTAACTTCTGCTGACTCTGAAAGCAGCAGCCCCGACTTCTGCTTGGTTTTTGTCAAGCAGGGCGATGTTAAACGCTAGCTGCAAGCTGTGGGAACACATTCTTCCACCAGCCCTGAGCACCGCTGGGGAGGGCAGTGTGGTTGCAAAGCCTCCTCTTACAGCTCCGTGCAGCAGCACGGGTTGGACCCGAGCCCACTTCTAGAAAGTAGAAGTGCATTTCTACACTGCTTTAAATACGGCTCTAAAAACCGGGTGAACTTTGCTGCTGAATTTTTAAAGAGGCTCTTTAATGTTTAAACGACGCTGATTTTCCAAGGGTTGTTAAACACGTGTGAAAGACAGCTGGGAAGTGACTCGGTGTGACGATGCAGGAAGAGATGGGCTGTCTGTGTGATGCTGGTTTGCCATCATCTTCTTCCTGCTGTGTGAGATAGCAGGGCTGTCCACTGCCACAGACCTTCTTCAGAGGTCAGATGCTTTTGTAATGAAGTAAACAGGAATAAGAACACCTTGAGCAATCCCTACAACTTCTTTTCCACTCCTGATTCACCTCTTGCTTGAATTGCTGCTGGGTTGTTGGCTTTTTTTTTTTTCCTATGTACACCCAGAGATGAAGCAGGGAAGTTGAAGAAAGAGGGAAAAGCCATTGGAAATGGGTGAAGTGGGAGCTGGATGGTGTCTACAGACCAGACGTCCTTCCTGGGGGTTGTTCTCATTTCTAACCACAGTGATTAGGATCCTATCAGCAGCACTGAGCTGCTGCAGGGTGAGAACTTCCTTCTACCTTGAGAAACACTGAGGGCTGAATGCCAGCCCTTGCAGCAAGCACCCCATCCATGTAGGTGATAGAACAGCAAACTGGAATGGATGGGCTTCAGGGCAGTGGGAATGCCTGCAGAGAGCTTCCTCTGGGTTGGAGCAAAGGTATCCTACCACAGCTGCAGTGTTCCAAGGGCAGCTGGTGACAGGAGACCAATGCATATTGGAGAAGGGGAACTCTAGTCAGGGCTGTCCAGCAGAGGAAAGGATGGGAAGTTACTTTCCAGGATACTGACCTGTTTTCTATGACTAGAACAAGGTAAGAGCACAGCTATTGAGGCACAAAGTAGGAACGGGTTGGTGTGTGGCAGCAAGGGGGCAGAAAGAGTATTTTTTGTTTCCTGTTCCCTTTAAGGAAACATAACATTAATAGAGGTGGGAGAGGAATACCATTCCTTTGAAAATGTTACATCCTGAATGGGAGAGGAGAGCATGAAAGCGGGTGTGAAGGCAGATGCAGGGTTTGGATGACTTGGTTTCAGCACCCAGTCATTCGGCACAGCCTGCAGGAGATGCTGGCTGCTCTGGCCAAGCAGGATGTGGCTTTCCCAGAGTTTTGCCATTTGAGGGCTCTGTGTGTTCTTTACAGAGCAATGGCAGGCTGGCCCGCTTGGTTGGAGGCAGCAGTTTCAAAAAACATTACTGATCAGAAATAGGACCGCAGCTTCCTGAAATGCCTGTCCAGAAAAGGAGATGCTCTACAGCTTGAAATGATAAGGAGGCAGGAAAGGAAACGTGATCTTGCAAAGTGTCAGCTGGTCCCCTGGGAGATTTTGAAAGGAGGTTTTTGAAGGTGTAAAACATTGCCAGGTTGGTCTCTCACATCCCCTTCTCACCTCCCCTTGGTGCCCCCGTGCTCCTGCCCACAGATGCCACCAGCATGGGCAGCTCCTCCTTGGATGCAGCCACATAGAACCATAGAATCATAGAATTGCTCGGGTTGGAAAAGACCTTAAAGATCATTGAGTCCAACCACAGTCTGACTATACTACCCTAACTCTAATAACCCACGACTAAATCATGTCCCTGAGCACCACATCCACACGTTTTTTGATTAAACGCCCTCAAGGACAACGTAGAGCTGGTGACAGCTTTCTGCTACGGCTGCCTTGTCCAGCAGGTGGCCCGATAGAGAGCAGCTCTCTGCTGTAACGCATTCAGTGGTACCACATGGGGAATTGGAGCAGTGAGGTGAGGGGTAACGCTGTGAGCACTGGGTAAGGTGAGCCCTGGGCACGGCAGATCTGCCCACCTCAGCAGCTGGGGCTCAGATGTTTTCTGCTCACCCCCTCCTTCAGGGTCCTACAGCCCTTTGACCCCATCTGCAGAACTGTGTCCAAGCCTGGGGCCCGCAGCACAGGAAAGATGTGGAACTCTTTGAGTGGGTCCAGAGAGGGCCGTTAAGATGTTCAGAGGGCTGGAGCAGCTCTCCTATGAGGAAAGGTTGAGGGAACTGGGCTTGTTTAGCTTGGAAAGGAAAAGACTCAATGGAGAACTCATTGTGGCCTTCCAATACTTGAATGGAGTGTATATACAGGAGGGGGAACGGCTGTTTATGAGGGTGGATAGTGATGGGACAAGGGGGAATGGTTTTAAACTGAGACAGGGGAGGTTTAGGTTGGATATTAGGAGGAAGTTTTTCACCCAGAGCTGATGTTGTGAGGCTGTGCAGGGGTGGGTGTGGAAGATTTAGGTTGGGTATTAGGAGGATATTCTTGGTCTAGAGGGTGGTGAGGTGCTGGCACTGCTGACCAGAAAGCTGTGGGTGCCCCATTCCTGGACGTGCCCATGGCCATGGATGGGGCCCTGAGCAGACTGGTCTATGGGAGGTGAACCTGCCCATGGCAGGGATTGGGGCTGGATGGGCTGTGAGGTCCTTTCCAACCCAAACCATACCGTGGTTCTTTAGCATGGAAAAGAGAAGGCTCTGGGGAGACCTCATTGTGACCTTCCAATATTTGAAGGGAGCGTATAAACAGGAGGGGGAATGGCTGTTTATGAGGGTGGATAGTGATAGGACAAGGGGGAATGGTTTTGAACTGAGACAGGGGAGGTTTAGGTTGGATATTATTCACTCAGAGGGTGGTGAGGCACTGGAACAGGTTGTCCAAGGAGGCTGTGGATGCCCCATCCCTGCAGGCATCCGAGGCCAGGCTGGATGTGGCTCTGGGCAGCCTGGTCTGCTGGTTGGCGACCTGCACACAGCAGGGGGTTGGAACTGGATGAGCACTGTGCTCCTTTTCAACCCAGGCCATGCTATGATTCAACCCTTGCACTGTGCCCCACCTCCGCTAGCCAGAACCCGAGGAGCGATAAGCCGGGCTCCGCGCAATTCGCTACGACAAAACCGGGGCGCAGCGCTGTTCGGCTCCGCCCGCCGAATCCAGCCGGGCCCGATGGAAGCCGAGGCGGGGATTGAGGCGGAGCCCCGGCCCGCAGCACAATGGACAGCGCTCTGCGGCGCCGCGTGCGCTGGGGCGGGGCGGGCGCGCGGAGGTTGAAGCGGAGCCGGGGGCGGCGCAGCGCGGAGCCGGGTTGGGGCCGCCGCCGTTGCTCGGCATGGGGCCGGCGGGGCTCCGCCATGGGCGCGGTGAGGACGCGCGGGGCGGAGGAGGGCGCCTCGGTGAGGGTCGTGTGAGGGGTTCGGTTCGGTTCGGGAGGTGCTGTGCTGAGGGGCTGAGGGGGGAATTCCGCCCTAATCGCGGAGAACAGCGCTCGTAGCGTGCCGGAATACAGGTGGTGTGGAACCCCAGGGCTGACCCCGGTGAGCTTCTATTGAATGCGTTGATGTATTCGGGTCGGTTCTATATTAAAGCCCCCTCCGGGCTTTTAGGGCTGGGTTAAACCATGCGTGTGCTGGTCGCCGTTGGGGTGTCGGCAGGGAATGGGGCGCGTGGTGGCACTGGCTGTGCGATGTGATCAGCGCACCTGGGCCCAAGGAAAACGCGGCTGGGAGCTCGATGGGTCCCATCCAGCTCGGGGTATGCTGTGAAGCTGAACCTGGTTGTGCTGTGCTGTTGGGGCATCGCAGGTGGACTTGTCTCTGTGTTAAGCTGGGGCACATCTCTGTTCCTATACTGGAGCTGTGTGTGTAGCAGTAGAAAAGGCTCTATGCAACCCCTGTGGGTGAGGAGTGAGGGCTGCCCCTCCAGGATGACTTTGCTGCTGCTGCCAGCCGGCAAACTTTAGCTGTCAGGGAGTCAGAGCTTGGCTGTGTGTGATAGAGAGGTCAGCAGCGGTTCCCTGGCAAGAGGATTCCCCACCAAGTATGAGATAAAGGCACAGACATACTAGGCATGAAGCTGAAGTTGATGCTTGCGTGGAGGAAATGGCTCACTCGACAAATATTTGAGAGCAGAATGCTTACGCTGTTCCTTTTTCTCCTTCCCCTCTCAGCCAAAGGCTCTGTTCCCTATTGTGTTGTGCAGAATGTAGAAATGCAGTCGGGGTGTTTACGTTGTCCGCCCTTGGTTGTGATCCACCACTGGGCTCACATCCGTGCAGGGTGACAGTGTGGGGGCCGGGCTCCCAGCAGCTCTGCCTTGCAGCCCTCCGTGCCCCCTCACGTTGCTGTGTGCACAGCTCAGGGCTGAGCAGAGGATGGAGCCCTGCCTGAGAAGACATCGGCTTCTAAAAGACACCAGAGGTGTCTGCTGGCACCATTCCATTTCTTGTATCGAGCTGTAAAAGACAAAACCAAGTTTTTGTGTGCAGAAGCTCTAATAAGCATCCTGCAGCTTGGTACTGTCTTGTTATTAAATATGTGAGGCGTCTGTGTCAGCACCCACCACAGCAAAAGGCTCTCAAGGCAGAGAGGTGTTGTGCACGGCTTTGTGTGTTGATTTGAAGGGAGGTTTATAGGCTGCAGCCAGCCAGATTCATAGAATCCTAGAATGGCCTGGATTGAAATGGACCACAATGCTCATCCAGTTCCAACCCCCTGCTCTGTGCAGGTCACCAACCAGCAGCCCAGGCTGCCCAGAGCCACATCCAGCCTGGCCTTGGATGCCTGCAGGGATGGGGCATCCACAGCCTCCTTGGGCAACCTGTTCCAGTGCCTCACCACCCTCTGTGTCCCCCCCTTCTGTCTGTGAGTGTCAGCTTGGGGACAGCTGGCTTTCATGTGGCAAAGGACAATTTGAGGAAGTCTGGAACTCTTGCTATTTTCAGCAGGGCTTTGTGAAAGCAAACAAACAGAACCCTCAAAAACAGAACCAAACGCAAAACCTGTTTGGTGGTTCTCCTCCTGCTGAGAAGAAACCACCATGGGTTGGAGAAGTGAATAAAGGCTGTGGCTGCTGAGTTCTGCCACTCAACAGGCAATGCTAGCTCTAGATGAGAAGCAGGGCTTTGTGGGCTTCAATCTGGGGCTTTATGTATATTTAATTTCGAAACCCAATTTCTCATTCCCAACCATCTGGCTGTAGTCTGTCAAGTCAGCCTCTCCTGCAAATAATAGAATAAAAGTTAAGCATATGGAAAATCCCTCAGGTGCCTGCTGGGTGATTCTAAATAAAGTGGAAGCGTGTCGTTAATGTCACTGCCTCCCCTCCCTCTGCTGTGTGTTGTGATTCGTGCTCCCTGCAGGAGCCCTGCCAGGCTCAGCTGATAGTGATAGCTCCACATGCTGCACGTGCACTTCTTGTCAGGAGCTCACCTTGTCCCTGAAATGCCACCGAAATTGCAGTTGTGTGCAGTCAGGGGTTGTTTCCTTCTCTCTCCAGTGCAGTGCCAGGGGTGTATTCCTGAGCTCATAACTTGCTGCTATTCAAGGTTCAGCTCAGCTGTGAGGTGCTGTGGCAGAAGTGCCATGCTGGCCTCTGCAGGGAGCCCCACTGTGCCAAGCTTGCATGCTACTGGCATTGCTGGCAGCATCATGGGGTGCTTTGTGCAACGTGGTAGCTGCTGCTGTCCCATGCATCCAGGTGTGCAATAGCTGAGGTGCTTCTAACATCTAATTGGGATGGTTACAGGGATTAGCTGGATGTGTTGCTTCAGTGCACCGGCTGCTCCGGTCTCTCTGAGTTTTTCAGGCTGCTCTGGGCTTGGCCAGACACTGGTGTTACCCAGTGTGGGTAACGCACTGCCTCTGGGTGTGGGTTAACCATTGTAAGGCATCAGGCTGCAAGTTACTGAATCACCGCTCTTCAGCCCAGTTTCCTCGTGTGCTTTCAGCCAGATGCACACACAAAGTGGAACAGGTAGCTGGGCTACTGGAGACTGGAGTGGGATGGTGGATGTTTATGGAGCCAGATGTGTTTCTGTGCTCGTGGAGCTGCTTTCTGGTCTTCTTTATAAAGAGGTTGAAAACATCTGCTTATAACTCGTGTGAAATACTCAACAACTGCTAAAACGGGTCTTTCTCTCAGAACTAAAAGCTCTAGGATGTATTAATGTGCATATCTTTAGCAAATCTGGCTCAGCAGCCCTCCGGTAGCACCTGGAAATCCTACATCGTTATCACTGCTAATCATCTGCCTGTATCCCCATGCAAAAAGTCACTACTCTCACTGCCTTTTTTCTTTTTCCTTTCCTCCCCAGGAGTTCTAGCTGAAGTCCCTCTTGCTTTGAGAAGCAGAATGACAGCTCAGTCTTGAGAAGAGAGCACAGAAGGTCTGCCAGCACACTCTTCCCAAGGTATGAGAGGTTTCTAGGGCAGGTGTGAGTTATCAGCTGTCTGTTTTCCACTGCTTCTGTGGGTACAATTATTGCTGACCCCTTTGCTCTATCTTCCCTCAGCTAGAGCAAACCTGTGGCAGGCTGGCATAGGGACAGAGCAGTCCAAGCAGTGTGGTGAAGGCTGTTCAACTACAGCTTGTGCCCTCCTGTTGTTCTTCTGCTGCCTTTATTTCCAGGCTGTGGGTGGCTCTAGGCTGCTGCTTTCTCCTGCTGAGGTCTCTGACCCCTTCCTACAGCAATGCCAGACTTCCAGGTTTAGCAAGCAAGGCTAGAATTGGAAGCAAGATGACAGCTAAAGAGGTGTGACGAGGCTTCTCTTGCTATATTTGCACTTACTCGGAAGGTTCCCGCACAGCGTAGGTATTGTGCTTGCATAATCATATTACAGCATTGCATTACAAGGTGCCCCGTGCCTCTCTTGGCTCGGGTATCTGATATGTGATAGCAGTCTGGGCTTCCTGGGTGTTTGCTTGCTCCTGCTGTGCTCGCTTCACTCTGAGGTGGTTGCTGTGCTGATGCCTGCTCCCTGCGTTTGCTCGCTCTGCGAGGACCGGCTTTTAGCATCGATAAAGCTCTCAGACAGCCAGCGAGTCCTGGTTGTTGTTCCCTGGGTAACGTGATCCTCTGCAGAGTAACTGACTGTGAGACCCTTCTACAAACATTCCCCGCTCTCAGGTACCCAAACTTTTCAAAGCCTTTTCCCTCCCTCCCTTGCTGAACGCTTGGATTTCTGCGTGCGATGGCATTTTGCAGCAGTTCTGCTGGAGCAGGATCTACTGCCGTTTGCTTTTTAAGTCATGTTTCACCTCCGGTTTTTGGCTTGAAATGTCAGGGATAAGTTGCCTTGTGTTCGGAGTGTTGAGTTCAGCTATGCTACGCTGCGTGGTGCTGCCAAGGGCTGTGTCTGCTTAGCAGAGGAATTTGAGCAGGGTGGAATCAGCATAGTCTCAAACCAGCTGTCCAGTTTGGTGTTTCAGATGTTTTTGGATGACATTAACGGGAGCAATGTAAAGGATTCTGAAAGAATTGCAGGAAGCAGCCCAATAACCTTTATGATGGCTTATCTGCTTCCTTGAGATGCTCATTATTGATGCGTATTGAAGGGTTAAAACCTCAGCAGAGGAGTGTGAGGGAGGAATCCTGATGAGAACAGTGAGAGGTGGCTTGGAGAAATGAAACACTGAGAGCTGAATTGTTTCCATTGCATGCAGTTATTCCCTCAATTCAGCTGGAGGCAGTGGGCATTCAGGCAGTGGGATGTGATTGCTAACTTAGCATCAGGCATGTTCTCTAAGCATGCTGTTTCCTTTTCCTTTCCTTCGGTGAGTTAAAACAGCTAAATGCTACTTTGAGCACAAAAGCATTTAAAACAATATGCACGAAGCTGTGCAAACTTTCAGTAGGAGGCATTTTGCATAATGGTGTCAAACTTAATGCAGAAAATAGAAGGGGAGGGGAAAAAAAAAGAGAATTTCCATTTAAGCTTTTGCAAGATCCCTAGGAGAGGCTTCTTTCTCCAGGTTCTGGTTTTACATCTTTGCTTTAATTATTGTGAGTTTTGGTTGAGCTGTAAGTTGGAGTTGTGTTGGGAAGCAGCAAAGGACTCTGCTGTGTGCTGGATGTTTGCTGGGCTGGGGCTGCACACACCTACCTCTTCCCACAGTGACTTATGAATTGAGGCCAGGCAGCAAACACACCTAAAATCTCTGTCTGTGGGAGAGAGTTAAGGCTTCCAGGTCTGTTCGTGAGCACTGTTAGAATGTATTAACGTTTGTTATCAGAGAGCTGAAATTGTCCACTTTGATTTGTATTACAGGTGCGTGCTGAAGATGGTGCAGAAATACCAGTCCCCAGTTCGAGTCTACAAATACCCTTTTGAGCTCGTCATGGCAGTGAGTAATGCTCAGCACTTTTACTTCTCCAGCTGTTACAGGCTGCAGCCCCAGGCCAGTGGGAGGTGGGGACTGCAGCGTGGTTAGCTTATCTTTGTGGCAACCTTCTGTGGGCATGCTGCAGGAACACAGCTTTAGCTCTCACTGTCTTTTCTCCTTCGTTTTCCATCAAATATAAGGGTCAACATCTCAGCTTTTTCATAGACGGTTTATTAGTCACTGTAGGAAAAAAAAAAAACAACAAACCAACAACTTGTAAAAACTACTAATTTGTAATTCCAAGTTAGGCACTGGAAGGAAAAGACTGTTTGGTTGTAGACAGAGTCAGTTTGTTGCTATCCACCACCTTTGCGTTATCACCAAATGCCATTCTGTTCAGAATATCTCTAGATCTGAGCCCAGTCAGTATCAGGCTGCCCAGAGAGGCTGTGAATGCTCCATCCCTGGAGGTGTTCAAGGCCAGGTTGGATGGGGTCCTGGGCAACCTGGGTTGGTGTTAAATGTGGAGGTTGGTGGCCCTGCCTGCAGCAGGAGGGATGGAGCTTCGTGATCCTTGAGGTCCCTTCCAACCTGAGCCACTCTATTATTCTATGATCATAGGATTAGCATATCAAAAGTCTTTTCTAAATCAGTGAGCTTCCTGGTTTGGTTAAAAAACTAGAGATCTTTGGATAAAATCTTTCAAATCCTTCTTCCCTTTTCACCCCATGACTGAGATGTCGGGAGAGACCTCTCCAAGTTTTGTGTCATCCAGAAGGAGCTTGAGAGCTGTAGTTGAAGTTCTTTTGCTGGTGGTGCAGGAAGCTCAAGTCACCTCAACAGCTTCCTGAGGTGAGGCTTTTAAAGTATTTGTGATACGTTGGACTTTTCCACTGCTCTTCAGGGTTCTGAGAGCTCTGCTCCTTGCATTTTGAGGGCAGCACTGAGCGTTTGGGCGTCCATCTGAGATGCTTCCATACAGATTCTTGCAAGGTTTTGTTTAGTAACCTCTGTTGAGCATTTCAGTCTACCCAAGGAATCCGTGAGACTCAGTGTTTGAGACTTTCAGTCTGGTATTTTCTTCCCTGCTGAACAAGGATACCAGTTTTCTTTGGTCTTGTAGGAATCTCAGTAGGAAAGCTGCAGAGTGAAAGCAGTCGAAGTCATTTCCACAAATGGAAGGGAGAGCCCAACACAATGCATTGAGTTCCTTTTGGCAGCATTGCCTTTCTTGCCATAAAATTGGCAAAGAAGTGCCATAAAATTGGTTTTATCCAAAGCAGAGTCCAGTCTTTTGATTCGAGAGCTAAAATTGAAGGGGAGATTCTTTGCTTCATCCTCAGTGTGAGTAAAAGGCAGCAACAGTTCCTCAGCTGTGAGCAGGTGCCATTCCCTTGGATGCTCTCTCATTATCAAGACCTATCAGCTTTTCTTTCTGATAGCTGGGCTCCCACCCCCCAGTTTTCCCCCTTTTTTCTCCTTCCAATCTTGTCCAAGTTTGCTGTGTCTGTAAGCAGCTAAGCCAGCAACATGAGGCAGATGTGCCTGCAACCAGTCTAAGGTTAATATCTGTGGTAGTGAAACTTTTCTAGCTTTGTTTTCTTGTTCTCCCAGTGCATTCTGTGTTAGAATTAGATACCAGTGCTTGTTATGGAGGTACTTGGCTCTGTGTATGCCTCTCCATGTTCTCACTGTCTGTCTTTGTAGGATAACCCTCACTAGATGCCCATCAATAGACTGGCTGCTCATACAGCAGGCTGCCTCTAGACAAATCCTTTGTAAGCTTGTTAGCAGAATGCCTAAAGGCTGGGGTTCGATGGGTTTATTTTTCAAGTGGGTTAGTTTTATTTGCTTCCAGTTTTTTCAACGTGATAGAATTTAAAATTCCCTGGGATTTCAAGGTTGGGATTGTAAACGTCGTCCTTCAGGAGCTCAGCAAGCTCAAATTGCTGTTACCTTAGCAAAGTTATTAGTCCTCTTATAAAGATTAAGTTACTTGCTCCAAGGTCACCCAAAGGACTGTGTGGTAGTCTAGGGAACTGAATATAGACCCTCTGTAATCTCCTGTGAAAATCACGTGTCCGCAGCAGGATCTGCAGTGTTACAAAGCCTGACGTTTTGAAAGGTTCCCAAGGCAGTGGTTGAGGCTGGTGGCAGTCCACACGGGCCAGATTGGATGCAGGCTTCGTTATCATATTTGATGTGTGGATCTCGCAGAGCTGTCAGGCGCTAGCTGTCAGTTGCTGGAAGTTTTGCAGGCAGTGTAGGCGTACAGTGAAGCTGTTTTGCTCCTCAACGCATGGCATTGCTGTTAATCTGCCTCAACATCAATCTGACAGCAGCTTCCCCAGTACTGGGAACCTTATATTCAGCTGCTTTCATCTCTCCGCCTCAAATGCTTTCTGCGAACCTTTGGAGCGCTGTGTGCTCACGCTGAGGTTGGTGTCAGGAAGGCAAGGATGGTGTGAGTAAATTCCCAGACATCTCTCTATTTTAAGGGTCCCTGTGCACTGATAACATTTGTAATGGGGAGAGTGAGGCTTCTGGGGCTCTGTACAGGCTATGCTCTGAGGTAATCATAGAATGGTTTGGGTTGGAAGGGACCTTTAAGATCACCTAGTTCCAACCCCCTGCTATAGGCAGGGACTCCTCCCTCTAGGCTGGCCTGTTCCAGTGCCTGACCAAAGCTGTTAAGGTATTTTTTTAGAAGTAAGAGGCATCCAACTATCTTTACTGTCAGTTTATTGCTTCTAATTTGTAAATTTTTGCATACTTCTGTATGCGTGGTGAATGTATTTGAAAGTTTTTTCACATAAGGAATGATCTGATTCCCTTCCATACTCATTTTTTTTAGCAATCCATTTTTATGCATTATTTCTTAGGAATCCTCTATTTACTCCACCTGAAGGACAGCTACTTTTTGAAGTACTTTTCTTCCATATTCCCCATGTATACTTGGTAAGGAGGGTTTGTTAGGAGGAGTACCCCAGAATCTCTGATGTTTGGACCCTACAATGGTAAACGATGCCTGTGCTTCCTTCAGTTATCAGGAGCTGAGAAGTAAGGTGGTTGCAGCCAAATGATTCATTGCATCCTGCCCTTGTTAAAAGGCATTGTGTTTCCCATGCCTTTTGTTGAACCCTGCCACCAGGAACGTGATTCATCTTGTTGGAGCTTGCACAGTGCACACTGTGCTGCTCATCCTCAAGGCAGCACAGGGCCGTGCGTGACAGAAGAGCCCGTGTTAATACCTTTATTATTGTGTACCTCTAGATAATTGCCCGTGGATTTGCACTCTTCTGGTTATTAAGGCTTCTGCTGCTGGCGTTCTGGCACGGGCAGGCAGTAAATTTGGCACATCCACTGAGTCCTTCACACTGCATTCCCCTCCTTGCTCTCTTTGCTAGTCCTCTGCATCTGAGAAGTAAAAGGGAATCTAAAGGCTTAGCAAGCATCTCCTGGTCACGCAGGAGCTTCAGTTGTTTTTCTCTTCCTCTTACTACAAGAGTGCTCCCTTCTTTTTAAACAATGGATCACCTTCTCACACTTGTCCACATCCACAGAAGTGATTTTTCACATGCTTTGTTCCTATTGTGTACTTGTACCAAAGGATCACCAATTAGCTCATCAAATTATATCCAGTGCCTGACATCTTTGACTTGAAAAGAATCTTGACTGTTTTTGTTATCGTGTCATATTCTTCCTTTTCCATTCTGTCTTTCCCTTCCTTTTCCTTTCCCCTTTTAAACGTAGCTGTTCATTCAAGTGGATTGTCCTCTGATACGGTGTTGAGTTTGGTTTGGGCATGTGAGATCATCATGTCTAATTGTACAGGAAACAGGGCGAAGAGAGAGACTGGATTTTTCACCTTATTTGTTGCCAGTGAATTGTTAGGTCAGGTATGGTGGGGATTCTTTTCCTGTTGATTTCAGTAGTGCATTCAGCCCATTACACTTGCATTTTACATCTACCATATTTGAATGCTCTGTAGTATACCCTACTTTTGTTTTGTTTCCAATGCTACAGACCTGAAAGAGCTGTGCACTCTTACGTGGTCTTGTACACTTCACGTGCAGTTTTAATTGCAGCCATAATGGTGTGAAAGACAAACTTCAAGACAGCACTTCTGTCAATTATTCGGTCCTCTCGCCGCATTTATGATGCACTTCGTATTCAGCTCTTATTGCTACTAATGGCTTCCTGCTAAGAGAAATGGTCTTTCTGCCCAGCCTTAAAGATCTGTTAGTGACAGCTCATCATCTTCCCTCTGTGTTGGTCTGCAAATAGAAATTTGGCTGTCTAAGGTCCTGATCTGCCACCTGTACTTCCAAGCTTCTATCATTCTTTTCTCTGCGTTTACTTGATCTGAAGCTCATTGTTTTCCAGGTAAGATTAACTGAATGGAACCACGATGGTGTATATATACTTCTGCATCTCTTCAGTGTGGTTTGAGTGCTAACAAGCTGGCTGGCAAGTTTAGTTCAGGCTGCAAACGTTGCAGTTTTTATCTCAGAAATGACTTCACGTTGAAATTAGTAGTTAAAAACAGTCCTTCCCCATCCTTACTCTCGTGCTGTAGCACAGAGCTGTAGCACAGAGCTACATCCCATCCAAAGCAATTATTCGTGGTCCTTGTGTGGGATGTCTTTCTTATTAGCCCAACCCTGCTGAAGCAGCCCTGCTGATCTTCGCTGGCTCTGCCAGGGATCTTCACTCTTGCCCCCAAATAATCACCCAGCAGATCAGCCCTGTCCACTGGCTATGTCCAACTCATCCAAGCTGCTTTGCAGCCACTGAAGTTTTTCTCAGATGCACCTGTTGAGAATCTGGCCCACAGATGTGTGCAAGACTCAAACATCCACTGCAACTAAAACCAAGATGCATCATTTTCTCACTGCCTGGTGTTTTTTTATGCTAACAGTGACAGGAGGTTTGTACATGCAGTCTAATTGAAGGCAGCTTGTTGCTATTTCAGCTGTCAGGATTAGCTGTAGGAGGAGAAACTGAGCACTGCTGAAGTCCTAATGGCTAGAATTTCTCCCCACGTAACTTTTCAAAACTACTTTTGTTCTTAAATTTTCATTATGAGTGTTGCATTACAGATGTTAGGTCTCCAGGAAGCTTTACCTAATGACTGATTCCTGCCACGTTTAGCACATTGGTTTTATAAAGAGGCTGATTAAACCCTGACACATCATGCATGCTCTGCTCTCTGGTACTGTGGTTTCTTAAAGGATTTGATATCTCACTGACTGGTGCAGGTTCCCTTGCAACAGAGCATCTAAGCCTTCTTGTGCCAGGTAGGCACTGCAGTTTGGCCCAAACAGCTTGCAGTACACGTTGGTAACAGAGAGAATGGTGTGTGAAAGCAGTGCAGTGTACAAGCAGAATGATGTCTAGCAGGAATGGTGTTAGCTCTGAGGGTGTGTTTGGTGTGATGAGTTCAGCATGTCTTCACAGCCCATCTGGCTCTCAGAAAGGCTGCTGTGCTGCATCAGATGTGCAGATCAGCTGCCAACTACAGTGCAGTATCTTCCAGTATCTTACAATGCCTGCAGCACAGATGCACCCCAGAATACATTTCTGGGCCTTGCCGTGTACTTAATTATAATTACAGACTCCCCAGCTGGAGTTTCAAGACGTCATTAATCTGGGAACATCCCAGGCTGATTTTCAAACAAAGTAGAATCTTAACCAAGATATTTGATGCTGGTTCGCAGCCTCTGCTTTCAAGTGTGAGCCCTGAAAAAAGAAGAGCATTTTTGCTGCAGGGAGAGCAGAGCGTGGCTTCTGGCAGCTGGAATGCTTCACAAGCACGGAACAGCGGTGCTGCAGCTGTGCAGAGTGGCTGAAAAGGTTGGAGGAGAGCTCTGAGTGCAGCTCCAGTGAAGTGCCAGAGAGGAGGTGCAGTGCCTGCTGCACGCTGTGTCCTTGGAGCACAAGTGAGGTGTGGGAGAGCTTTGCAGCCTGCATGCCCAGTGCTTGAAGGCACCTTTGGAGCAGCTGATGTGGATAACGACACAGATTTCAGATTTGTGTTGGAAATGGGATTTCTGACCGGCGGGGCTCTGGAGATTGAGAAAGAATCAAGGTGCAAGGAGGAAAATGTTTTAAAATAGCTTCTCTTTGATGCTCAGTCCCTGTAATACCAGGAAATGTGCCAGTAGGCATCCAAGCACTGGCTGAGCAGTGGATGCTTCCTTACAAAAGTGAATGTACTCCCTGCAGCAGGATTTAGGTATACAGAATGTGCTTATTGAGTGCAGACAAATCATCTTTGCATCCAGGTGGTCTGTGTCCAACCATTGTCCATGCTGGTATTTTAGAGGAAGGCAGCTTCTCTTGCCTCTTTTCTTGCCATGCTCTGAAGGAAGGCTTGTTGTAACTGTCAGAAGGCGTTGGGTTAACTTTGCATGTGCTTACAGAGGATCTAGCGTTGACTCAAGACGTGATGCTTTGGTGTGACTTGATGGCTTGAAACCGTGCTGTCAAGATGCACTATAAATATCCCATCATCTGCTGAGAAGCATTTGGCAACAGAACTCTGAAAGTAATGATTCCTGTGTCAGCTGGGATAATTCTTCACAGCTGTATTCAGTTGTTCAGCCCCTGTGCCCTGCCACCACCTCCTCAAGTTATTAAGCAGGCTGAGAGTGAGCAATAGTTGGGCTGAGTGGAGCTGACATTTCTCTTGAGATGATGGTGTGGAACGCTTCCCCACGGGCAAACAGGTGATGTTTACCACAGCTGTGGATAGAAGTGCTTATTTGGATTTCTGGAGACAAGATGCTGGCAGTAATCATGTGCCCTGGTCTGCTTAGTGTGCACAGTGGGCATCATACAAGTCATAGAATCATATCACAGAATGGTCTGGGTTGAAAAGGAGCACAATGCTCATCCAGTTCCAACCCCCTGCTGTGTGCAGGGTCACCAACCAGCAGCCCAGGCTGCCCAGAGCCACATCCAGCCTGGCCTTGAATGCCTGCAGGGATGGGGCATCCACAGCCTCCTTGGGCAACCTGTTCCAGTGCCTCACCACCCTCTGGCTGAAAAACTTCCCCCTCATATCCAACCTAAACCTCCCCTGTCTCAGTTTAACACCATTCCCCCTTGTCCTATCACTATCCACCCTCATAAACAGCCGTTCCCCCTCCTGTTTACACACTCCCTTCAATTATTGGAAGGTCCCTTGGGCAGACTCACACTGCCACTGCTAAGACTCCATTAGCTTGGCAAGAGTGTTTTAGGAATGGACGAATCTGGCATCATTTGTGGATTTAGAGAGTAATCGGATCATTTGAGGAATCTGTATGGGGTTGTCCATGCTTTCTTTGATCACCTGCTCCAGGTGCAACATGGAATCTTACTGCCTTGGAGAAGGATTCGTTTCTCAGAGTTCATTTGAGGAGTGCAGGGCTGGGGCTGGAATGGATGAGCTCTGAACTAAGTGGCACTGGAGCCTGGTGCAAGGAGACAAGATATAACTGGAAGTTCAGCTTGTATTCCAGTCGTGTCTAGAAGACTTTTCTTCTCTTCCACCGAATATATAAGTATAGAAGTTAAATAATAAACTCTTGAGCAGGGAATAAAATCGGTGAGACAACTTAGAACCATCATCAAAGGTTAAATCTCAAGCAGTGTGGACTTTAAATTCCTAAGCACAGCAGCCTGTTCAGATTTGACCCTGAGTTTACGTAAATCATCCACAATTCTTACAGCTGCTTCTGGCAACAACAGATTGTCGTGCCAACCAAGCATTACTTTGTGAGCCAGCCTTTTTGATTTGGGGCTGGTTCACTGAGCAGCCTGCATGTGCTGTAACACTTGGTTGCTGTGTTTTGCTCTTTAAGGTATTAGTCACCAGAAATGTCTGCTTCCTTGCCTCCTAGTTCTGTGCACCTTGCCTCTTCCTGCAATAGGCAATGGCAAACCTGCCCAGCCATGTAGCAATCATTCCTGTATAAAGCATTGCTTCTGTGGCTGCTGCAAAGGCCAATGCATTGTGTTGTTTGTGACTTGAAGTGCTCCATCACCAACCATTCAACTCCTTACTAGGGGAGATAATAGCAGAACAAAGGGAAATGGTTTGAAGTTGAAGGAGGGAAGATTGAGGTTGGATGTCAGGGGGAAGTTGTTTGCTGTGAGAGTGGTGAGGTGCTGGAACAGCTGCCCAGAGAGGCTGTGGATGCCCCGTCCATCCCTGGAGGTGTTCAAGGCCAGGTTGGATGGGGCCCTGGGCAGCCTGGGCTGGTATTAAATGTGGAGGTTGGTGGCCCTGCATGCAGCAGGGGGTTGGAGCTTCGTGATCCTTGAGGTCACTTCCAACCCTGGCCATTTTATGGCTCTGTGATAAGCAGAGGGGAACACTATATCCGAGTAGCTTGAAAGGGATAACATTTCTTCTCAGACAGTGGTAATTTTCCAAGCTAGCTCTGTGCAGCTGCAGTGCACGTCCTGCTTTCGGTGCCATGTCACTCGGTTGTGCCTGTGTTGTAATGGGCAGCTGGTGCTCCCTGAATTGTTTCATTCACCCAAATCTGAAGGAATGAGACAAACGATTGGCTGCTGTCCAGGGAGGCAGAACTCTGATCCGTGTTCCCAGCCTGGGTAACTGTGGTCCAGTGGACCTCTGGCAAATGGAAACTGGCTTCCCTCAGGTCCAAATGATTGTTATGTTTCTCTGCAGGTTGTAGTGATTAAGAAGCAGATGGGTTGTTGTCTGGTGAATGTGTGTGCAGAGCCTTTGTTTTCCTTTCTGCATTTAGGCTCAGCAGTAGGAGGCTTTTCTGGATGAAATGATTACTTTTTCCTGGAAGGCCATAACCTGAAAATACTTGAATCTGAGGATAACTGTGTCTACTGAAAAGGTGGAATAAACTCCTCCTCTTCCTACTTAAAAGTGATGAGGGGTTCTATCTTGCTCTTGCATCCCTTTCCAAAAGGATGATGATCTTGGCACGTTTAGGTCAAAACATGATATCATATCTCCTGTTTCCCCATTCATCTGAACATAGATGCATTTTTTTGTCACTTCATCCTTAGTTTGGGTTTGGAGGTGTTTTGTTTCAAGCAGTAATTAATTCAGTGCTTGGACTTCCCCATTGTTTGTGATTCCTAAGGCCTCTGTTGTGTAACTGACTTCAAGGTCGATTGCTGGAGAAGTTGTTGAAACCTGCAGAGGAGAAACAGGAGTAGCTGTTATAAAAGATCATAGAGTTGTTTGAGTTGAAAGGGACTCTTAAAGGTCATCTAGCCCAATTCCCCTGCATGAACAGGGCTACCCACAGCTCCATCACTGCTCAGAGCCCATCCGGCCTGACCTTGGCTATCTCCAAGAAAGAGGCACCCATCACCTCTCTGGGCAGCCTGTGCTGGTGCTTCTCCACCTGCATTGTAACAAACTTCTTCCTTACATCCAACCTAAGTCTCCCGTCCTTTAGTTTGAAGCATTTCCTCTTGTCCTGTCACAGCAGACCCTCCTAAAGACTGTCCCCTTCTTTCTTATGGCCCCCATTTATATACTGAAGGGCCATGATCAGCTCTCACCAGAGCTTTCTCTTCTCCATGCTGCACATCCCCAGCTCCCAGCCTGTCCTATAGGAGAGGTGTTCCTCACAAGCAAATCATGATGTGTGATTTCAGTCTGATGGAGATGATTGCAAAGATTTAAATGACACCTGTATGTTTGTGAGAGGACGGCATACAGTCCACCACCAAACGACAGCATGGCACTGTTTTTCCAGCAATGGTTCTCTTGGTTTAGAATAGGGCACTGAAGTGGTTGTTTGGGAGTGAAAAGGGGACGTAAATCTGAACTCTAAAGAAAAGAATTCTTGTAAATTGAGATCTTGAAAGAGTTTGCTTGGCTCACCACGTGTGCACAGTGCTTAGGTTTGCCTGGACAGCCCCTGCAGCTGTGCTGGGGGATTTTCTTCTAGTCCAAGCTGGTGTGAAGTCAATCACAGAGTCTGATGATGCTGGAAGAAGGAACCCAAACCAGGATTCAGGGTGACGTGCTGGCTTGGTTGGGTGGGAGGATTTGCAGGAGGTGTGCAAAGTGCAAGCTAGTGCTGCTTGACAGTGCTAATCCCTGTAGGATTTAGGGGAGGGGAGGGAGCAGCTTCACTGAGCTTTTTCTTCCTTTTTTTTCTTTAATATAACATTCAGTGCTTTGGTCATCACAGTATTTGTCTTAAGGTATAGTGATTATGCACTTGGGGAAAAATAGTGGCGCAACACTGCTGTAATTCCTGCAGCAGAGAAGGGAGGCAAGTTGTAGTTTCTGTACACTCATCAGTGCAGAGCTGCTGCAGCATGGAGATGAGAGCACATGCAGATGGATTAGCAGCTGAAGTATTAAAACAAGCTAATAATAAATCCCTGTGCCTTTCATTTGACTGGGGTGTTGCTGTTCACCTTGCACTCTGCAAAAATCATGGAGGAGGAGAAAATAACGACCAGTTCTGGTGCTGGATGGGGAAAAAAAAAGGAGATGTTTGTGTCCCGATTTTCTTCAATTTCTCTGCTGGAGCAGAAATGTGCTGTTCTACTGATGCTGATCTTGATAAGAGGATGCTGGGTGCTTGTGATGGACGGCTCCTGATAGCTCACTCTCTGCATGTTGACAGTGTAACTTCATTGTGGGTGAATTGTGGTGCTTCAGCTGTCCTTCATGTGATCTCGGGCATCTTTGGGCTGCTGTATTTTTAGAGTTGTTGCTGCGCAGAAAAGATTAGCAAAAGACTTAAGATCAATGTGTGATTCTTTCTCAAATATGGAAGTGTTCCACCTCTGCAGGTGATGGGTTTGGGCTGTCGTCTTGGTTGTATCGCCACGGTTGTGCATAGATTTGTGCATCTGGTTCCAAAAACTGAGGCTGACTGAGCTGTTAATAGTTGACCCGATCTTGGTTTTGCAAGGTTTAATGATGGTGTATCAGGAAGCCTGTCTCTGGGTCAAGCACATACACAGTGGAGGGAGGAACAGCTGTGCATTGAGATCCTGGGGGCTCATCTTCAAACAGAACCAGAGGTACCTGGGTTCAGTGGAGTTGTGTGGAGCTCCAGATTTGCCATGGTGGTCTCTCAGTGGCAATGAAGTATTCCTGTATAACCTGTATTCCAGGTACAACTGCTGAGGTGGGGCTTTTGGGTGATGGCTGTGCTTTGATTGCTCACCATCTAGTGGAAGAATGGCTCTTGTTTCTCTGCAGACTCCCTCGTGAGTGCTCATGGTGCAGCTGCAGCCCTGAAAGAGCAGAGGAATGGAGGCTAGCATTGCTATACTTGAGCTTTTCAGTCTGCCTGCTTTGTACTGCTTCAGACTGTGGGAAATGAGGAAAAAACCCAGCCTTAGTGCTGGCATAAGGGAAGAGATGGGGTTGGCTCAACCTTTTTCTACTGGTTAATCCTTGTCCTTTTAGGATAGGATGTTCAGTTATGCTTCTAGCAAGTGTGTTAAGGGCGTATGTAAGGAGTGTCCCATTCAAATAGCATCCTTTGGTAGGGTCTGACTTCATAGAATGGCCTATCATTATAATGAGTTCAGCTTCTTAAAGCAGTGGGTTTGCATCCAGTACATGGAGCCATGCAGACTGGTGTTGCAAACAGTCACTTGCTATGGGAAGCTTCATGTTCATCTAAAATATTTTAATTTTTCCTTGAGATTAGAAGGGAAATGCTGAAGTTGAGGTCTCGTAGGTACAGCAACAGCCCTCCAACAAATACAGCAAAGCAAGCAGAGCACTGCTAAGTGACTTGCAGAAGGAGTGTTAAAGACTTTTATGGCTGGGACTCCAGCTAATAATCTGCTTTCCCTTTCCTCACGATATGGCCATCTGAAATAACTTCTGTTCTGAGGTCTAGGGTCAGGAGATAGGAAATGTGTCCTTAAGTGCCTGAGCTATTTTAGGAGCAGGTATTTTTCCCAGCACCAGGGTACACAAATGCATGCTGTGCCATCCAACCTATCAAACTGCTGTGGGAGCAGAGAATGCAGCCGGCCCTCAGCAGGTCTGTTGTGCTGGGCTGATCTCAATGATGATCACATCAATAATTCTGAGAGAAGGTGGGGAGACAGCAGCATTTTGCAGCTGGTAGGGCTCTCTGTGGCATCATAGCAGAAATGTCTTGTGACCAAATTGGTGCAGCTGTCCATGAGGGTGTAATGGAAAGGGAGTCACAACATGTAGCTGAATCCTGGGCTTCTTATGCAGCATCTGCTCACGTTGCTTCAGTTATGTTTGCAGTAGCAGCCCAATGTGCAAGGTGTTTTCTCTGAAATGAAAGGAAAATGTTCCATCCAGCAAAGATCTGGAGATGTAAGGAGAGATTGACAAGTAGGGAAAGATGAGCAACAGTAGGTAACTGTGCACGTTAACTTCATTTGCTGCAAGTGCCATGGAGACTGAATTTTTTTCTTTCTTTTTTCTTTCTTTTTTTTTTCCAAGAGCTGATAAAGAACCTTTGGATAAAAGACTTTTTGGAAGGAGGGGAGTTAATTGAAGCGAAGGTTTCAGAACTAGAACTGAATTTGGAACTAGAACTGAATAATCTGGAAGTGGGTGGATCGTGGTAAGCTGAGTAGCCAGCAATTGCTGATCTTACCCTTGGTATTCTGCAGCATCCATAACAGTTTGACACACCACAATTTTCGGACAAAGGGGAATTAAATATTTCAAAATAGTTTCTTCATACAGGCAATGTGTCTGACTGGAATGTTGTCGTCTCTGGGTCAAGTCCATAGCTAGCAGGAATCAGCATAGCTGGCCTTCTGTTCAAGGCTTGATTCTCTTCTCACTGCTCGTTAACAACATGGTTTTGTTTCTGCTTTGCGTGGGAAAGAAGAGAGATGTGAAGACATGATTAGCTGTGTGACTGGCACGAGTGGATGCCAATGGTGTTCATATGTGTTTGGATTTAACTTCACCCCCTTCGTTGGCTCCCCTTTTATCAGAGAAGAAAGGCATCTATGTGTCGGGCTCTTACTGTAAGGGAAACAAGTAGAACCGTAGAACAGCTTGGGTTGGAAGGGACCTTGAAGACCTTCTTGTTCCAACCTCCCTGCTGTGGACAGGGTTGCCAACCATTAGATCAGGTGCTAGATAGGCAGCCCATCCAGTCTGGCCTTGAACACCACCAGGGATGGGGCATCTACAGCTTCTCTATAGGCAACCTGTGTAATTCACAGCCAGTTGGTTGGTCTGGCCAGAAGCAGAAATATATATACGTATATATATAAAACTTCAGCTCTATTTTTTTTACTTCCAGGCATATGAAAAGCGCTTTCCTACATGTCCAGAGATCCCAGTCTTCCTAGGAAGTGAAATCCTGCATGAATCCAAAAGCGACGATGGAGCAATCCATATCATTGAACGGAGCTGCAAACTGAATGTGGATGCTCCTAGGCTGCTAAAGAAGGCGAGTGGAATCCAAGGGGCACGGAGAGCTGGGTTTTGTTGGCTGGTTCAAATCGGTGAAGATTCCTAAAGCTGTTCCTTCTCTCTTCCTTTTTTTTTTTTTTCCCCCTTTTGGTTCTCCATCCTTTTCAGATTGCAGGGGTAGAGTATGTTTTCTTCATACAGAAAAACACAGTGAACTGGAAGGAGCGAACTCTCCGCATTGAAGCCCACAATGAGACTTTTGCCAACCGTGTGGTCGTCCTTGAGACATGCAGCTACTCAGTGAGTGCCTTCATCCTGTCTGTCTGTGAGGAAACGATTGAAAGCCACGTGCTAACGTGTAGGGCAACGTTTCTTTGAGCACTGGACAGTACAGTACAATTAGATAATGGAAGGCCATTGGGTTTTGGGGAAAAGCATTTTCCAGGGCTTTTGTGGAGCCTGGGAAGTTTCCTTAAGTTGACTGTTTTTCTGGAATTGGAGTGTTAGGATCTAGAGTGAGAGCAGAATGGTGCTCCAGAATTGGCAGTGTTCCCTGGATTTCTTTAAGTTGGAATTCAGGCTGTTAAAGCATTGGGCTTTTGGGCATGTATCTAGATTTGGGTATTTAGGAGGAAACCTGCATTGCCAGGGAAGCTTGGCAACTAACTTATCTTTTTGCCTACAAGTGAAAGCTTTAGCATCTATCTTATGATGATCTTCTTGCTCTAAACACAGAATCATATCATAGCATGGCCTGGGTTGCAAAGGAGCACAATGCTCATCCAGTTCCAACCCCCTGCTGTGTGCAGGTCACCAACCAGCAGACCAGGCTGCCCAGAGCCACATCCAGCCTGGCCCTGAATGCCTGCAGGGATGGGGATCCACAGCCTCCTTGGGCAACCTGTTCCAGTGCCTCACCACCCTCTGGGTGAAAGATGTGGAGAAAGGTCTTATTTGTGGCCTGGGGTGCCTTGCTTTGTGTCTGTATCTTCAGCAACAGTGTGCCATTTCACTCTAATTGTGCTATTAGGGAATCAGTCACCATAAAACAGCTTCAGCTGTTTCTTGAAGTGATCAGATACTGCTTTTTGTTCCCTAAACAAAAGTCTGGATCCCGTTACTTCCCTGCCCTTTTGGCAGCCGGGCAGCAGCTCGGTTTCTTGGGAGTGAGCGAACTGTAAGTAGCTTCTGCTTCAAGCAAGACAAATAGTTGAAAAGCTGTTAACCATTTTGGATGGTGGGGGGGGGAGGTTCCTGAACCAAAGATCAGTCAGTGGCTACGTGGCGTTTCCCGAAAATGAAAAGGAAATCAAACCTCCATGGCTGTGAAGGGTGTTGACAGTTGTGAAATGCATGCAAGGTCAACTCTGGAATTGCTCACACTGCTGCACTTGCTGATTTTGGCTGTGCTGCCTCTCCGGCTTGAGTCCTTCGGAAGGAAACGTCAGCAGCTGGGCTTTGAGGACAGTGCTCTTCCTGGAACGGAGTGGGAGCAAGCCGTCTGCATCCTCAAGATGGTTCTCTGCTCTATTTTTACCAGCTCTCTTTTCCCTGCCAGGACGTACCGGAAGCAGGTTTATTCTCATCTTTCCTTTTCTGCAGTGTTCTCTGAAGCAACTTACAGAAATACGATCTTTCTTTTGCAGCTGCTGTATTTTTCCCTGAGGGAATTTGTGTCCTTTGTAGAGCTCGCTGTGTATTTGTGAGTGGGCTGGGTTTTCCTTTCACACCAGTTTGTGAACCCCCCCAGGAAAGGATTAAGTTCAGAAGATGAAAAGAAAAGCTTGTGTAGATTTTAACCACGTGTAGGGTGACCAGGGGGAAGCAGCTACATAGATAAGATGGATATTAGGAGGAAGTTTTTCACACAGAGAGTGGTGACACACTGGAACAGGTTGCCCAAGGAGGCTGTGGATGCCCCATCCCTGCAGGCATTCAAGGCCAGGCTGGATGTGGCTCTGGGCAGCCTGGGCTGCTGGTTGGCGACCTGCACACAGCAGGGGGTTGGAAGTGGATGAGCATTGTGCTCCTTTGCAACCCAGGCCATTCTAGGATTGTGATGTTGAACTGGCAGTGAGAAGATGCTGTTTCTACCACACATGCTGTGTTTGATGGGGAAGGCTGATGTTCAATGGCTGAGTTTCCTACCCAGAAGTAGAAAAACCCTGTTTTTCTTCCTTTGCTATAGATGTAGATTGAAAGGTTGTCCCAAGCCTCCTGCAAGGAGGTTTTGCCATGACGGTTTCAAAACAGCAGTCTTGCTGCTATTTTAGTTTTGCTATTAATGTGGCTGTTCAGGCATGCTGGGTTTTAAGCTTAGGTTCTTTGTGGGCATGAGGAATGCTGCTTTAACCACATAGGTTCACACAATCAACTCATGCCATGCTTCTGTAACTCTGGGAGATGCAATCTGTGGGTCTGTCAGCACCCTGCAGGACGCCTCTTCCACCCCTCTGCGTAGCTCTGGAATTAAATTCAGCCCAATTCAGTACCAGGATTGAGGGCCCTGTCGTACTGTGAGCTGCCTGCTACCATCCAACCCTGTGTCTGTCTGTCTGTCTGTCTGTCTTTGGGCTTAGGTTCACCCTGAGAACGAAGAGTGGACGTGCTTTGAGCAGTCTGCGTCTCTCGACATCAAGTCATTTTTTGGCTTCGAAAGCACGGTGGAGAAGATTGCCATGAAGCAGTACACGTCGAACATCAAACGGGTGAGATGGGCTCTGTGCCTTCACAAAAGTGCCTGCCGTCAGCGCGTCTCTGCTTTCTCTCCACTAAAACAGGCCTACTGTAGCTTTCTATTGCTGCTTGTGTCTCTGGAGTTGCTCAGTAGGGCAAACAAAGAAAAAAAAAAGCCACTGTGCAGCGAGCAAAACCAAGCTGTTCGCTGAGATGCTTGTGTGCAGGGGAGGGAGCAGGCTGTGCCAGTGGGTGCTGTGGTGCCAGGCTCCTCACACACTGAGGACACTGTTCTCATTGGGAAGAGAAAGTTGTGGCTAAGAATCAGCGCCGTCCCTCCAATTGCCTGGGGGAGAGGTGCTTCCCCATGGCTGCAGAGGAGCAGCATGGTTGACTGACAGGTAGTGGGATAAACGTGTTGTAAGAGTTGCATCCAGAGCATCGCAGTGTGCCTGGCCAGTCCTCCATCTGTACGTGCTGATGTTTCCCCTGGAGGTTCGTGCAGATGGAAGGACTCAACTGCTTTTGGACAGTCGTCCATCCTGAGGAGGAATCTTTGGCATCTTGCTGGCTTTGAGTACAGATGGGGTATTTCTTCCTAACGTCAGTTTTCCTCTGTCAGGGCAAGGAAGTGATTGAGCACTACCTGAAGGAGCTGATCTCCCAAGGAATCACGTTCATCCCTCGTTGGACACCTCCTGTGGCACACGGGCAGAAGGCAGAGCAAGCCCCAGCAGCCAGCCACGACACCAGTGATGCACCACTCGAGTCTGGGGCTCACGGAGCCACCAAAGAGCAAACAGGCAGCTCCTGCCCCCCAGCAGAGCCCGTCAGCCCTGATGGTATGCAGTGCCCAGGCAGCAGCAGCAGCTGCTGGCAGTTCAAATGCCCTGTATGAGTAGCATCTCATAATGAGTTTATTTACATATATATTTTTTTTTGCATGAGGTTTTTTTCTTCTTGTTGCTGATGGAGAAGAGGGAATGTTATTGTCCTTCTTCAAGAACAACACAAAAGTTTGAGCTTTTTTTCCTCCAGGCTGAAAAGCCAAGAAAAACTTTATAGGCAGCAGAAGGGGTATTCTTTTGAGTTTAAAGAAAAACCAAAACCCTTGGCTTTGATCTGATATTTAAGACATTTTATACTTCAAACTGGAGAAACTTAAAAGTATCCTGAGCGCAGTGCCGATGAATTACTGTTAAATACTTTGTCCATTTCAAAATCTCATGGCTTTGTTTGGCTCTGTGGATGTTTCCCCATACCAGTCTAAGACACAATCACAGAATCAAACCTTATCTTTATGTGTATCGACCTGATGATACCTTCCAGACTGAAGAAGCTTCTCTGACAGATATGAAGAGAGCCTTTTAATTTAGATCAGTGATATTGGAAATAGCTGTCACTTCTCAGAAGCAAAGAGCTGCTCTTTCAGCTGAATGTAACTGAGGAAAAAGCTTGAAATTTGGAACTTTCCAGGGCTCTGCTCTGCGTGGGCCTTCTTTTGTAGCTTCTCCTTATTGGAATTTGCCTGCAAACACGATCCAAATCCATATAGGAGCTGAGAACGAGAAATCTTTCTGTGCTTTGAGATTAACTTGAATCTAAAAGTGGCAGATTGTGTCTAGCAGAAGGGGAGAGCAGCTCTCTATCTGTTTATATTCATCTTCATAAAGTGATTAACTTCCTCGAGTCTGCTTCTCAGCTTGCTGGCTCTTTGCATTCTGTGTGGGTGTAGCACTTACTGCATATAATTTCTATATCATCAGCCAGAGACGGGGCATGCTGTGGGTGTCCAGTCCTTATTCTGTACTTAATGGTATCTGCTGGGGAAAAAAATAGCCTGTTGTAGAGCTATCTCTGAAGTCCTCCTCCCAGCCCTTCTCATGTGCCTGCCTGCTCCAGCACAGCGCTGCCCTGTGCTGCTCCCTTTTGGTACCACGTTTTCCTTACTGCACACACAAGCCCTGCACAGCACAGCTGCATCTCTCTCTCAATGCTGGCAATGCTCTGAGCTCTTGTCCTTTGTCCCTCTATCATCTGGAGGGACTTTGGGCTCCTGGTTTACACAGGGCATCCTGATGCCGAAAGCTTCCCTTGCTGTCTGAAGTGTTCAAGCTATTCTCCCTTTCCCTCTGGTGTCTACAAGCAGAATAATATTTCAAATAGCTGCTATTTAGCCTCTTGTCATTGAAATTGTGAGGGTTTTTTTAGGACACCGGGGGATTTAAGTGCCCAGGCCTCGGAGTGGTTAAGGAGATGAGTGCCAGAGCTTGTGATGGAGCTTCTGTTGGAGCATCAGGGCTGAATGAAATATCAGTGTTCTGAGAGACAAGTGGGGTGACCTGGCTTTGCTGTCTTCCAATCTGTGTCCTCGTGCCCTAATCACCATGGGATTGCTCCCCCACTTTTCTCAGGCATACATAATGAGTAACCTGATGTGTGCAAATAAGCACACACCTCTCTTCTGGCTGTGTCACATCTTCCTCCGAATTGCTCTTTTTTTCTCCAGCTGACAAATTGGATGCTGATTACATTGAGCGATATCTGGGCCAGCTGACTCCAATGCAAGAGAGCTGCTTGATCCGACTTCGGCAGTGGCTTCAAGAAACCCACAAAGGCAAGGTGGGTAGAGAACACAGAGAGAACCCTTCTGCAAGTCTGGATGCAGTTGTTCTCATAGCTCGGATGTCCCACAGCAAAACAGCAGCTGTGATATTTGTGTGTTGAGCCTCAGCTGTCATGGCAAGGTGAGGTAAGGGGTGAGGCATGGAGAACAGCCTGCGTGGTCTCACAGCAGCATCATGGACTGCAGCTGTAGCCCTGTGTGTGTTGGAAAGCCTGCTCTGTGGTACCCAGCATTGTGCTTTAGCTGTGCATTTACAGTGGGCACTGAGCAGGGTTGGGCTGGCTGGGATGGATGCACTGCTTCCCAAATGGTGCAGGGTGGGGTGAAAGATGCAGTTAGCTGTGCTGATGGCACAGTCCTCCTCTCTTGGCAGCTGCAGCTCATCAAAGAGGCAGTCAGTAACCCCTAGCTCTCAGGGCACGGCACAAGTGCTGTGCTGGATCAGGACCAGGTTGTGTAAGCTGGTACAGCCAAGGGCTGAATTCTTTTGAGCAGAATTCGTTCTGATCTTGTTTTAATCCCCTTTCTCAAAATGCACTGTTTCAAAGCCACGCTGAATTTGGAAAGTAGAGACCATCTCACCTCGTGGTGTGAGGTATGTTGTGTAAGCTGCTGAAATAGAGGAGGTGAGGGTGCTAAGCTGCAGCAAGTACAGCTGGGTTTGACCAGCTTGTATAGTAGAAACATGCTTTTACCCCCCAGAAATCAACGTGGGTACCATAGGCTAGATGCACCTCTGAGGTTGCTGTAATGTTTGTAAGCTACCTTGACTCCTCTGAGTTGAGGGAGAATCTCTGTATCAGGCTAGACAATAGGGGATATGTGACTGAGAAAAGACCTGGTGCAGCTCAAATGTCTTCAGAGGAGTCTGTCTGCAGATTTACTGATGCAGGGAGATCAGGTGAGAAGGAAGAAAGGACCGACAGCATCATGAGATGGATGAGTTGAATGGTAATGGTAACGAGACCTTGGGAAAAGGGGAAAATGGGGGATAGTTGGAGAAGTGATCTTCATTGGCAATAGAGTAGAGCTAGATATGTTTTCAATAGTAATACCTTCCTGGCCTGTAAGATGACTGCCCAGTCAGCCACAGAACCATTAGGAACCACTCTGCATTCATAGGCTTTGGAATAGCAGTGTTTGTTTTTTTTTTTTAACTAACTTTTCTGAAAGAAGCTGTTAACAAGGAACTGTGCCAGTAGTTTCTGCATGCTTTGCTGCATCTTTCTCACCTGTGGATGCAGATGGAGGAAAAAGTTAAAATTAAGCAGAAAACAGGAGGCTGAAGAGAATAGCAGTGCGTGTTGAGGTGGTATGTGAAAGTTTTCCAGGAGCTGACAGTCTCCAGGCACCAGCATTGCTGCTGGCTTTGTTAGAACTGATGAGTTTGGAACACCAAGCACCTGGCAGATCTGTCCAAGGCCACTGTGGTATGTGGCAGCATCAACAGCAGGTTGTGTAAGTTGGACCATGCCCACGAGAGTGGGGGCTGCTATAGACAGGGCTATGTAACATACATGTATGTGCGTGCACATGCACACAATAGAGCAAAGGACCCCCTGAGGGGCTGTCTGAACACGTACCAGCAAGCTGCTAGCACACTGCTGTAGTGATTTGAGTGCACGTATCTGGGCTTGGCTTCCCAACCAACCAGGTAACTGAGTGCATGGGGGTGAACCATGTGAGTCGTTACCTGCTAACACCAGCAGCTTCACTAATAAAATATGCTGTACTGCATAACGGCTGCCATCTGGGTCTGCCCTTGTTTCAACCTGCTGTCGGATGAAGGGGAGCTGACAACAAGCAGGCACAAAGCAAAGGGCAGGGGTGATACCCAGGTGTGGTTACGCTCTGAAATAGAGGATGTGGGTTTTCAGGTCATCAGTGACGTGTCGAATGAAACAGTGTGGGCTTTTTGTGATGGGTAGGAGATGTCTTGGCTATTGGGTGTCCAGCTGAAAACGAGCCCTAGATGAGAGCAAGGCTGCGAGGCTTTATCCATGTGTGTGATCTGCTAGGGTCTCAGTTTCACGTGGAGGAGGGATGTTCTAAATGTTTGCTTGCTTTGTTGTGTAGGTTTCTCTTTCTCCTCTTAGAGGCCAGGAAATGGTAGCTGGGAAAGGTAAAAATGAAAGCAGATGAGCAAAGTGAAGTGACAAGCTCTTGGAGAGGCTCTGTGAGTGTGTGCAACTCCTCCTTCCTCTTCAGTCCTCTCGTTTTGCTATCCAGTCCCTGTCCCTTTCCAAACAGACGTTGAAATCAGATTTATCATTCCTTGTGCTAAGACACAAACTTCAAATAGCTACAATTACAGGTACTTAAAGCTAGTAATGGTAATGAATGAATTTGTGCTATATAGTATACAGAATTTCACTGGTAAACACCAGACTGGAATTAAATGTTGTCTTGCACATGGAAATTACTGCTTTGGTTGGGCAAAGATGATCAAGAGAGTATGACCCCTTGCAGATACCTTGCTTTGGTCCAAACATAAGCACTGAATTTGCCTCTTGCCTGTTGCTACATACAGCCTAGATTTGAAAACCAATAAGGACAACCGTGCAGCAGCCATAACCTCTCCCTCCTCTTGCAAGATATCCAGGACTGCTGTAGATGTTTAATTTTTTTTTCTGTTGTCCTGAGAGTTATGGCTTCCTCTGAGCAGCAAAAATGCAATTTAAATCATCTGATGAAAATTCTGCTCTCTTTAATCTTAGTGCGACGCAGAAGGATTTGGGGATGTTCATCTAAATACGTCTCAGATCCTGCTTAGGAAAGCTGCCATTTTCCTTTCTGTGATATGCAAATGCAAAGTGCTTGAAACATAACTTTGTGCTGAACAGGACTGATATCCTGTCTCATCTGCAGGCACTTGGCTTTAAACTCCTGAGCTCTACCCATCATTATATGGACTCAGTTCTTAATATCGCTTACAGCTGCACAACTGAGGTTCCTCCCAACCTGACACTGCTGGCAGCTTTTCTTCTTTTCTTTCTGTTTTCATGAGCCTGTCAGGGAGCAAACAAAAGAGCTCTGATTCTGAAGGCAGCCGTTTTGTGTCACAGCAAGGCTCAGATGGCTGAGCTGCATTGTGGTAAGCACAGACACCCTTGGGCAGGCCATCCCAGCTCTACAGAGATTACATTTGTAATGGGAACTTGGTGTAGCAACTGAGGTCACACGCTTTTGGGGAAGTTGGGGTGAAGGAACTGAGATGAGAAATCAACAAAGTGTGACAACAGTTGGGTTTTAGCTGCATACCACTGGTGTGGTGGATGCCCCATCCCTGGAGGCATTCAAAGCCAGGCTGGATGTGGCTCTGGGCAGCCTGGCCTAGTGGTTGGTGGCCCTGCTTATGGTAGGGGGTTGAAACTGGATGGTCTTTGAGATCCTTTTCAACCCAGGCCATTCTATGATGTGATTCTATGAACCGAGTGAGGGGATGTCATGATCTTTGGGTCATTTCTTTTGGTAACAATTAATGTAATGGGATGGGGATTCTTGAAGTAGAAGAACTTGAAAGCTTTGATGTCCAAACAACACCTGCAGCAAAGCAGAAGAGGTCTGCACAAGAGCTGAAATGTGGTGCTAATGGGTAATTGTTTGAAGTGATCCACCTCCAAAGAGCATGTGGGTAACTTGGGCGTTGTGTTACCTACAAAGGCTTCTCATCCTTTGCTGATTTGCCCTACAGGGAGGTGAACTTGCAGCCGTGTTACTGAGCAGAGGTGTTTGGTTTGTCCTTGTTGATAGGTGGCTGTGGGAAACTTCAGCTCGTTGGTGTTTCTAGCTGTTGGCTCTTATAATGAAGGGGCAATGCTCAGATAAATTAACAGCCCATATCTCTCAAAGGGATGTGGATTTGTCACTTCTTTCATGCTCACAGCACCACCTGCTGCACTGGACTAGGAAAGGAGAAGGAATGTATCTTCAATCTTTGTTATCGTGGCTGTGAGGATTTAAAACCTGGTGCTTGTTTGCATTCTTTGTGCTGCGGTGGCAAAAGCAGCGAGCCTCAGAATTTCTCTCTTCCCTCAGATCCCCAAAGATGAACACATCCTTCGATTCCTGCGGGCTCGTGACTTCAACATCGACAAAGCTCGGGAGATGCTCTGCCAGTCTCTGTCCTGGAGAAAGCAGTACCAGGTGGATTACATCCTCCAGTCCTGGAGGCCCCCAGCCCTGCTAGATGAGTACTACACCGGAGGATGGCATTATCAAGACAGAGGTTAGAAGCTCCCCCCCCTCCATTGATCAGTGTAGCTTGCATTGTAAGACCTCATAAGTCACTTGTGTGGTTGTGTTGGTCCTTTAAACACATGCATTTCCCACTTGAGTTTTAAGGCCTGCAAATAGTTGGCCTCTCTCTTTTGCTGTAGCTCCTTTATTTTCTCTGCACGAATTGGGCAGACTAAAGCTAGTGCAGAGCAGCATCCCTTTGATAGGATGTCCTTTGGGTGTGATTTTTATCCTGTTCAAATATTGAACGTGGCATTTGTAAAAGGTGCTGGAGTGATAGCCTGGGAGGCTCTGTGCACATCTGTTTGCAGTAGAAGCTTTGTTCTGTGCTTGATGTGGAGAGACCCTAAAATCTGAGGGGACATCCCAGTTCCAGTCTGGCTGTGTTGCTCTTACCTTGTCCTCACTGCACTGAGAATAACAAAGACCAAGCAGGGTTTTGCCACATGGGACACTACAACTGTTGAGTGCTCCTAGCAGCAGCCCACTGAGCTTTCTCTCGCAGCCAGTGGTGTATTATTTCTTGCAAGAAACGCATTAGGATAACAATCCGCATACCTGCATGCACTGAAGATCTTTACATCTCTAAGCATTTCAAGGTCAGTTACTGCTTTTTGATCCTATGTGTTTGTTTTGAAGATGGGCGACCACTCTACATCCTTCGTCTTGGCCAGATGGACACAAAAGGTTTGGTGAAAGCCCTGGGAGAAGAGTCACTGCTGCGACATGTAAGATCTACATTCATTTCCCACTTGAGGAACTGTATTTCTCTTGGGGTGTAAAAGTCTGGCTGTAGAGAAGCAGTAATCTACCTGCCTGACACAAATAATTCCTGTGTTTCATGACTGGCAACCCCAAGCTACACCTTTGGCATAGCACAGCTTCTCTGTCTTCCTCTGTAATGGTGTGAATGGACCAGAAGGATGTTCTCTGGTAACATGCAGCTCAGCTTTAAGCTTTCCATGCCCTTCTATGCAACTAACAGCATTTGACCTTGATTCTCTTGTACTCTATCTTAGATTTTCGGTGTCTGTATCTTCTGTGTTCAGCTGAACTTCTCAGCAGAAAAGCTTTTCTATGTATTTTTTCTACACGTAGGCTCACTGCTTTGCACACTGTAAGTTCTCAGGCTGGTATATTTCTGGATTCTGTATTTTTTGAGAGGTGTCAGGAGCTCTCCAGGTTTCTCAGTCATACTTGGGCTAATCCATGTCTACACTGTCCTTAATTTCAGGTTCTGTCAATTAACGAAGAAGGCCAAAAGAAATGCGAGGAGAATACCAACCTCTTTGGGCGCCCCATCACGTCAGTACATCCATTTTTCTTGTATCCTCATAGACTTTGGAATAAGAATAATAATTCTGTGGGGGCTTTTAGATGACGTTCTTAGGGTTAAACTGCAGGCAGCAGTGCAGTCTGTGTCGTACAGTCAGTTCTTGTCTGGACTTGGGGTATCTTACATAGCAGGCCTAACTCTACAGCTCCATATGAAAGCAAGCATTGGTTCTTCCTTACATTTTTTTTCTGTCCCCCTTCAGATGAATGTTACCACGCAATAACGGTGATTTTAATTCAGAACCTTGACTTTCCCTCACTTTCAGATAAACAAAACCACCTGCCAGATTCCATTTCCATCTCAAAATATAATTTGTAGGTCTTTTAGCAATGTGCTGTTATACCTTTGCCTTCTTCCATGCTGACAGCTTGTGCTTTGGAGCTGAACATCTCTTTTGTCCTTCTTGGATTTGGTGTACTGAAAGCTCTCTGTGTTCAAGCTGCATGCATGAATGCGGGCAGAGATCCGCTCGTCATTGGAACTGCTGGTCTCTCTCGTTGGCTTCTTTAGGTCCTGTTCAACCCATGATGTTACTGAAATGTTTTGTGGGTCGTATGCTGAGCAGCCACTGCGCAATGAAGGCTCTGACTGGTCATCTTCATGTTTATTGCAGATCCTGGACGTGTCTGGTGGACTTGGAAGGGCTGAACATGCGGCACCTCTGGAGGCCTGGAGTCAAGGCCCTACTTCGGATTATTGAGGTTGTAGAGGACAACTACCCTGAAACTCTGGGACGACTGCTGATAGTGCGAGCACCCAGAGTTTTTCCTGTGCTTTGGACTCTGGTGGGTGAAATCAGGACTGTAGGATCATAAGTGCGGGTACAATTAGCTAAATCATCTGGCTATTGTGAGTTCTGTTTATTCAAAGAGTTAGGGAGTGAATAACCATCAGGTAGCTCGTGGCTGATCTCCTGAAGAGGCCACAGCTTTGCTATAGAGCCAGTGTGCTTGGTTCTAGTGGTTGTCCTTCTGCCAGGGCAGGGTGCAGGGGCTGAATTGTAAATCCTGGTGCAGCAGTGGTGGCCCAGATGTGGTGGGTTTTTACATTAATGGAAAAAGACAAATAGTTCTTAATCTCATGCTGGAGGATAGTAAAGAGCAAAGAAATCAATATGGATCTGCCTGGCGCTTGCTGGCTGTGATGGCAATGTAAGAATGTGCCTGATAAATTTCTTGTGAGGTTTGCCTGTGATGTTGTGAGTGCACACTTATTTTACCAGAGTAGGAAATCTTTTCTTCCTCATTATTCCTCTCTTTGGGAGAGAGCTTCAGAGTTGAGGAGTTCTATGGAGTTCTGTACTGCTGCTTGTTTGCATTCCTGCCTTCCAGTCTGGACTCCAAAGCACCCATGTTTGATTGTACCTCAATGTTGTTTCTAACTTCACTCAGTGACAGAGGTGTCCTTTGTTCATTTCCTATTTCAGGTCAGTCCATTTATCAATGAGAACACAAGGCAGAAGTTCCTTATTTACAGTGGGAATAACTACCAGGGTCCAGGAGGGCTGGTAGATTATGTAGACAAAGAGGTGATCCCAGATTTCCTAGGAGGAGACTGCATGGTGAGTTTCCCTTCCTGTTGCATAGGTGGAATCTGCAATGGTTAAGCTCCCTCAAATCTCCTCCTATGCACCCACCCACCCCACCAACCTCCTGCTCCTTTCTGATTTCTGTTGTGGTTGGGGTGTCACTGCTGTTAATTCGTGCATGGGAGGCTTCACTCTGAAGCTGTGGTGTTGTCCCAGAGAAGGGAATTTCAGCTCAGCTCCTTCAACAGAACTTAAAGAAATCATCACAGTGAAAATAAACTTGGTGAAAACTTACACCAGCTGAGGATGTCTGCTGTGTCCAACAGCAGGCAGGTGCTCAGACTCAATAGTTTACCACTGGCTTGTATGAAAACTCATACTTGTTTGCCTGGCTCTTCCAGTGTACTGTTCCAGAGGGTGGGCTCGTTCCCAAGTCACTTTATCAAATGGATGAAGAGCCAGAGAATGCAGATCACATCCGACTGTGGACAGAAACTATCTATCATTCTGCAAGTGTCCTCAGAGGAGCTCCACATGAGGTACAAACCATCAGAGCATCAGAAAGCTGGAGGTGGTGCTGAGCTGATACTGGTGATGTGTTCCTTTCGCTGAAGTTGGTTAGAACAGCAAAGAGCTCCAAAGCAGTGAGGATGATATGTTTCAGCAGCATCATGTGTTTAGTGGGAAGCCCAAGGCTAGCTAACAGCTAGAGGTCAGGAGGTTAAGAACTGTAATGTAGGAGCAAAGCTTTTCTTTCCCATGGCCTGATTTCCTGTTGATGCAGTCTCTTCCTCATTCTTTTGGGGAAAATGAAGCTCCCTCTGCTTCTCTTTTGGTAGTACTGCTTCCATTCTCAGTGGTTTAGCAAGGATGGTGGTGATACATAAGCTGGGTCATCAGGAGGGAGAACATCCAAAGGAGGAGCACTTCAGTCTCAGAACAGTGGCTTCCTGGCAGTGGGTAACACTGACTTGGTTTGCCTGGGCTTCTTAAAAAGCCTCAGTGCCTTTTGGAGCATGCAGCTGTTCTGAAGGTGCTCTTTGCTGCGTCCTGAATGCTTTGCTGCTGTTCCATGGAGGTTTTCTTAGAACTGGCAACTGATTTACAAGCAGCTCTGATACAGGGGAGAGATGGCATAAGAATGGCTGAGCAGATGTACTGGGGGAGCAGCTGGCAATGGGAATCAATCTATATCCTCCTTAGGACTGGGGCCAATCCTTTACCTGGCAGACTGTAGGGAGAAGCGTGTTTGCAGAGTGGGAAAGCAGAGGCTGGCTGCAATGGAAGTACCTGGCTTGTCACTGTGCGTGAGCTTGCTGTATTTCCTTTACAGATAGTTGTGGAGATTTTGGAAGGGGAGTCTGTGATCACCTGGGACTTTGACATCCTGAAGGGAGACGTGGTGTTCAGCCTCTTCCACTCAAAAAGGGCTCCAGAAACAAGTCATAAAGAAGCTACGTTACCAAGTACCTCTGCTGCTGGGGACAACGTGCAGCTGATTGATAAGACGTGGGTCCTTGGTGTGGATTACAGCCGTGTGGAATCTCCACTGGTTTGCAGGGAAGGAGAGAGCATCCAGGTGAGATGTTTGTGTCCTGGCCTGTGCCTTGCAGTCCCTAGCGTGCTCCAAAATGGTCTGCTGGTGGAGAAGGGAAGGAATGAGTGGGATGGGAAATTGTGAGCTGCTTGGAAATAGTTGTCATGGCAATCCACCTCTGAATTCCCTGTGAAAATGGCTACTATTGCACTTTGTAATGGTTTTAAACTAAAAGAGGGGTGATTTTAGGTTAGATGTTAGGAAATCTGAGAGGGAGGTGACCCACTGCTGTGGGTGCCCATCCCTGGAGATGCCCATGGCCACAGATGGGCTCTGGGCAGCTGAGCTGGGGGGCACAGCCCATGGCAGGACTGGGGCTGGGGAATGGGAGGGCCTTTCCAACCCAACCATGCTGTGATTCCAGTTTAGGCATAGCCACTGCAAAGAGATTCCATAATCTGTGATAAAAAACAAAAAAACAAAAAAAAAAACGGATGGAATATCATCAGATAACCTTTTTGTATGGTGGTTGTAGTGTGTGTTTGGGGTTTTTTTGTTCATTTGTTTTCAAACTGGCATTACAGAGGTGTGGCTCAGGCAGGTAACATGAAGTGAAGGATGTGTGCTTCCCCGGGTAGTTAACTCAACAGCTTGGGTCTTTCACCAAGTCACTCAGTGATGAGGCTCTCAGCAGTCACTCAGTCACACTCTTACTTTCAGGGATCCCATGTGACTCGCTGGCCCGGCTTCTACATTCTCCAGTGGAAAATGCATGGTCCCCTGCCCTGCTCTGGCACCAGCCTCCCTCGGGTGGATGATGTTCTCGCCTCTCTGCAAGTTTCCAGTCACAAGTGCAAGCTTATTTACTACTACGAGGTGCTTGCATCCAAGGACTTCAGGTAGGAGCCTTACTGTGCAACTTGCAATGAAAAAGCCACGTGGGAGCACTGAGTGTGACTTTCAACACATAGACACCAGTGATCTCTAGAAGGTGTGTGTTTAATTGCTAATAAGTTAGGTGGACACAAACTTGGCATTTTGTGGCAATGATGTCCCTTAGCGTGGTAGGCAATAGGGTTTTCTCTTGGTGGATGTCCACCACTGGGGTTTGTGCTTCTGGATTACAGCTGCCTGAGGTGTGGGAGGTGTTTGGGAGGTGGACTTTTTGATAGAAGAGGGGGACATTTTGAGAAGTAATTGAATGAATGTCAGCTGGGCTGTTTCATTCATTCTTCATCTGGCATTTGAGGACGATGTTTGCTGTGACTTTGAGAGCGCCTTCCCAGCAGTGTGTGCATCCACCTCCTTTAACACAGAGCATCCTTTCCAAAATCTTCCAGCAGTTTGAAAACTTTGTGAGAACTGCAGTAGCAGCTAGAAGGAATTGTTGGGTAGACTGGGCTTGCAGATAGGTGGGTGCTGACCTTGAGAATGTGGCCTGGCCAGATCCCATTGGCTCAAAGCAGCAGCAAGTTCCTGATTCCAGTTATTCAAACCTGTTCCCTGTTGCTTCAGCTGCATAAAATGTGCCAGACTCCAGGCTGGGCTGCCAGGGGCTGAAGACAGCAGCTGGAAACACAGGGGCTGGAACTCTTGGCCTGGTGGGCTGCAGCTCTAAGGCTGGCTGCAGCACCTGGGCTCACTGAGCTGTGCACTCCCAGGTAAATGCAAGAGCTGTAATACCTGTTGCCAGCAAAATGTCAGTGATTATTTAACTTTTCATTACGATACAGAGGAACCCTGAGGTTGTTAATGAGAGGACAAGGGGAGATGGTTTTAAACTGAGACAGGGGAGGTTTAGGTTAGATATTAGGAGGAAGTTTTTCACCCAGAGGGTGGTGAGGCACTGGAACAGGTTGCCCAAGGAGGCTGTGGATGCCCCATCCCTGCAGGCATTCAAGGCCAGGCTGGATGTGGCTCTGGGCAGCCTGGGCTGCTGGTTGGTGACCTGCACACAGCAGGGGGTTGGAACTGGATGAGCATCGTGGTTCTTTGCAGCCCAGGCCATTCTAGGATTCTATTAATATGATGGGACAAAAAATAAAATACTTCTCTAAGCATTACAGAAAGCTGATCTCAGATACCTGAAATTATCCATGAAATAGCAGCCTGCCTTAACAAACACATCCGTTTTGTCCCATGACAGGGGATCCATGTCAAGCCTGGAATCTTGCAACAGCGGATTTTCCCAGCTGAGCGGAGCCACGACATCTTCCAGCCAGTCCCAGAGCAGCTCCCATCTCTCCAGATAGCAGGGCTGAGGCTGCACCACAAGGAAACATTGCTCAGGGCTTTCTGGCCGCCCCAGAGCTGCTCTGTGCACCAAACCAAAGAACCCGCAGGGCTGAGCAGTGAGGCGCTGTGTGAGCGCAGGCAGCAGCCGCTGCACAGCGAGGGGCTTCTGTTCCCAGCAGGAGACTCAGTGCTGAAGCAGCAGGTGTAGTTTTCTATCAGATGCCTACTTCTCAGCAGAATATTTCTTAAATTGTGTTTTTGGATGAATGTCAGTTTGCATGAATTTGTGTATTACTCAATTCTCAAGGGCTCCTTTCCAATCAGTCCTTTTCCCTCGCGTGGTAGAGGAGACTGATGTTGCCTTATCTGATTGGTCTGTAGGACTAGATTATTCACCTGTAGCAAAATTAATCTCGTTTTCTGAGTGCCCAGGGTACCGATTGCTCGTCAGAAGGTAAAGTGGGCATTTCAGGTGCAGGGACTTGAAGCAAACTGTAAATACTTTAATACGGATAGGATATTTTAGAGATTAGATCCAGGTCAAACCTAAAACCTCTTCCTATCTGACGGGATGCTATTAGGAAATGTGTTGGATTTTTTTTAACCCACCGAGACACAAAAAAATCAAAACTGTTCTCCAGAAAGTAGAGGCAGAGACCCTGCCACCATGAGCAGCATCTTTCTTAGAGATACCTTTCCTTTTTCCTCAGGTTTACAAGCAATAATAGGTGGATCTGACCCATCTCATCACAGTAGATGGGAACCAAATCAAACGATAAAGGGCTAAGAAAAGCAATATTTTATTTCCTGAAGGCACAAAATTTAATGGCAGCATTATGGAAGTCTTCAAAACATGAGCTAACTTGATAACTGTAGAGAGGGGGACAAAAAAAAGCATGTATGTATTTGGGCACTTACTGAAATGTATTTATTCAAATAATAGCTTATTTTAAGTTCATTTTTAACTTATTTATAATTTGAAAAATGAGTTTTTATTAAATCCAATTGCATTTTATTATTATTATTATTATTTTAAACGGGATGAGCTTTGTTTTAGAAAGGAATGACTGGTGATTGAATGATCAGATGCATCTCTTTCTGATCCCTGTGGCTGCTGGATGCTGTTGTGCAAAGGGTTTATGGTGAGCACTGCATGCCTGCAAGGTTCAATTAGAGCCCACAGCTTCTTGGGCTCTAGAGGAATGTTTCCCAGGGCTAAAAAGCATTATGTGTAGGAGCTGTGAGCAGGTGGTGCTGGGCTTGGGGCAGAGTTGGAGCAGTTTGTGGTGGAGGTGTGGAGGTGTAGCTTCTTCCAGCACAGCAACTCAGGTATCCATGGCCATGTTTCTCTGTTCACACCACCTTTCTTCCTCTCACTGAGCTTTTCTTAAGGTTGAAGAACACGTGCAGGTGAGGAGAAGGTGCACACAGAGTGATTCCTTCTAACCCTGTTTCTTTAACCAGTGGTTTTGAAGCACAAAGATGAAAAGAGCCCCAATAATTGGAGCAAAAGAAGATGATGTGCTTATGTGAGTTGCTTGGTGGTTTTAGTATCCTTTTTTTTTTTTTTAAGGAACAGAGCCAAGGAAATGACTCCCCCAGCTTACATCACTGTGTGAGCGTGGATCAGGTAACCCAGTTCTGCAGCTCCTGGGACAGTTCTGATGTCCAGGAGTTCCCCAGCTGCTCTGCACAACTTTTACCATTTCTCCCAAATGAATTCAGCTTCTGTGTCTGGGATTTCAGCATCTGACACAGAGGGAAAAGCACTGCCTTTGCTCTGGAGAATCAGGAGTCCTGGAATTAAACGTGCACGTGTGTATCCTGAATGTGAAACCCTGCCATTAGTTCAGATGCTAGTAACACAAATTCAAACTGATTCCTAAAGCATGGTGAGCAAACCCAGCCCTTCCCTCTCTGTGATGTTTCAGGATTTCAGCTCTTTATGGCTGGTTGGTCTCATCCCACAGTAGGAACATCCCTGTTTTCCCTGGCTGTGGCAGGGCAGTTGGAGATTCATGATCCTTGAGGTCCCTTCCAACCCGGGCCATTCTGTGATTTCTAGATTTCATTAACTTGCTCTGGTTGAGAATCTTCTCCGTTATGCTGGATTCATTTATTTTTAAAATGGGGCACGTGCTGCTCTCCTCCCACCTGTAAAAGCTTCGGGTGCTTGGCTCCAGCCAGGGGAGGTCCCTGATGAGCTGGGCAGAGGTGGAGGGCTGTTCCTGCATTGCTGCTTCCTGAGCTGAGATTGCAGCTCAGTTGAGACAGAGTGCTGGATTCTGTTCCCAGTGGCTCCTTGCAGATCCTACAAGCCAGAACCCAGGGAGGGAGCTGGTGATGCAGCAGGGCCTCGCAGCTGTTTTTCAGTACAGTGGGCTTGGGCTGCATTCAGGCAACCAGCTGGGTGTCTAATTAACTCCTCAGTTAATGAGGGCTTTCTCCTGTTTCAAATATTCCACGTGCAAAACATAATGCCTACCTCAAAGAGCTGTTGCCACGTTTAATGTGTTTGAAGGGAAATGGTACCGTGGGTGATTTGGCACACAGCATTGTGCTGTTGTTTACAACTCTGGCCATACGTGCAACTTTGTTCTTAGCAATCCTTGCAGGTCCACCTCGTCCTGCTGCTCCCTGCTTCTGTCTCAGTGGGACCGAGCATGGATACAGTGCACCAAAGAGGGTGGATGTCACATCATACAGAGCAGCAATACAGTGACTGAGGCACTTGGGTGAAACGTTTCGGGTTAGAAAAGGGCTTTTTTAAATAGCTGTAGACAGAATAAGTTGGCCTTATGAAAGGCCTAAAGGAGACTTTAGTCCAGGGAGATGCAGAAGCAGCACTCTGGGCTTTGTACCACTTTCCACATGCCAAGGGTGAAGCTGAATGCTGGCACACAATGCTCTCTTGGGCACTCAGTGCAGGTCTGTGTTGCTCCTGGGCTCTGTGCACCCTTCCGTTGTGGGGGAGAGTAACCCTGATTGCCCCATCAGTACATGAGGCCACAGATGACTGCAGAATTTCAAGCACAGCCACGTTCACTTCATTGTAAGGTTGGCCAGTTTGTTTTTTCAGTAATCAGAGGCAGGGGTGCAAAATATCACAGCTTTAAGACAAATTTACAACCCTTGATTTAACTAAATAGCTGAAATACTGTTGAGTTTTCTATTCTTTGGTCAGCTCTTTGTTCTATCAGCTCTGGGCAGCAGTGCCAGCACTTCTGTATTACCTGAAGTGCTCCCACTGGGAGTCAAATCAAGCAAGAAGCTGAGCTGTTCGATCCCAAGGCCTCACACTGACATGTGTCTGTCAGATTCCTGCATGCTATTGGCTTTAACATGTCTCCAGCTTGTTTGCAATGGTGATTCTTATGCGTAATTATTTCTCTTCTGGAAGGCTAAATTGGCACTGTGTGACACGCGTTGGCTTTTAATGACATCAATGTCCACTTCCAAGCTATCAGCTACATATAAATTAAATGGGCATTATTATGATTAATTTTTAGAAAGTAGTGTTACTTTCTGTCCCTCGCAGCTGTCTGGTTTTATACTTTGGGGTCCTGATTTCTCTCAGCCAAAAAAAAAAAAGGGAGGAAAATAAAAGAACCAAGGAGCTATTCTTGAAGAGCACAGCAGCAAAAGGCCTGCTGCTCCATACCGTGTTACTTGACAACAAATCTGATGCTAAAAATGTAGTTACAGTATTTGTAAAATTAAAGAAAAAAATACAGTATTTGTAAAAGCTGTACATTTCTGTATGTCGGGAATAAAAAAAGAAACCTCTCTGAAGTACGTCTGATCGTTGATGAAACTCAATTCTTCCCATCTGTGACAAATCCTGAATATTTCAGCACATGTGCTGCTCTGTTTGGGTATCCGCAGTAACTGACATTGCTTTGCTTGTATCCAGTTGCTTTTACCATTTAAATAACTGAAAAGTCTTTATCTTTTCCTGTAGGACCAGCACTTGCTGTTTTTTTCTACACCATGATGTAGTTTGGTACGGGCAGCCCTGCAACTGAGACTGTTCTTTAACATGGGAAGGGCTCAGTAGGTCTAAATGACCCACTGAGAGCAACTGGGGAAGAATGGTTCCTCCTCTTGCAGCTGAGCATTAACCAGTCCGCTTTCAGGCAGTTATTACTAATTGAGTTTATTCAAGTTTCAAATTGCCACTGTAAGCAATAGAAAAATAGAATCTTCAGTTTACAAGTTGATTTGATGCCAACAGTGGCACAAAAGTTTACATTTCCTTTGCATGAAGAGATTAAAAATAGAGTGCATAAAAACGTTCAGGCTCAGTCTTTCAGGCTTAAAAAAAAAAAAAAAAAAAAAAAAAAGTGCAGCATTAAAGTAGCATATTAAAGGCTAGTTTCTCCTCACAGGGAAGCAAAATCAGAAACTTTTTTTTTTTATATACACTGTGCAAGTATGTGTTCCAGTAAAACATCCAGTTTCCAGCTGAGATGTTCAGGATGTTGGGCTGCCTGAAATAGTGAGCACAGCCCCAGCTCCCTCATGGCTGCCACCCCCATAATGGAAAGGCAGTTCCAGCAGCAGGAAGCAGAAAGGGCTGCAGGGACCCTGTGCAGCTGAGGGAGGGCAGCCTGGTGCTGGGAAGACTGAGCAGGCTGCGGTGTGGTGAGCCCAATCTGGGGCTCAGTCAGGTCCTGCTGCCTCCTCCATTCATTCCCCAGCTGGCTCAGTGCTGCAGTACCTCTGGCTGAGCTGCTCCTGGGAGGTAGGAGAGAAGACAAAGCTGAGGTGTGTGCACCAGTCAGACTTTTCCTGTTGCTGTGCTGTTAGAATTGACTAAAAAGATAGTGCTTATGAAGCACCTGTTAGACCAGTCCTGGGACTGAGAACGTTGACTGCAATCACCATAAAGTTTGGAGGGGGGCAGGAGGAAGAAGGCACAAGAAAGCCACAACCCTCTGTGTCAGCCTCTGAGCCTACTGCTGTGGCATGGAGGAAGAATGTTGTGGCTTCATTGCGTTGCAGCTGTTTTAGCATCTTAAAATCTTACAAAGGAAGTGCAGATAACCATAGATCAGATCATCCTTAAGGCAGCTTCCTTATGCCTATCTTTACGCAAGAGGCAACGTGCAGTTTATCTTACCTCTTCCACATATTTAGCGACTGTACCACTGCGTGTGTGACAAAGGACCTTTCTGAAGTACCCATGGCTCCAATTCTGCTGCAGCTGTGGAACTCCCTCCTACGTGTGTGGAAGCTGGCCCCACGGCTTGCATCCTCTCATGGCAGCTCTCATCTGCTCCAGTCAGAGCAGGTGGGGAGGTGAGGGAAGCCAGCCGTGTCCTCAGCAGGGCTGGGCAAGAAGCGAGGGAATTCTTGAACTAAAATCTCTTGCTGCTGCTCTTGGGTTTGTCAGCAGTTTTATACTCTAGATCTAAAAATTCTCTGTAACAGTCAGTGCTGAATGGCAGTACAGTGCAGAGTGAAATACCTCTTCTCTTTTCCCAGCTGGGACTCTAAAGGAGTGTCTGACTTTGGTCCTGAGCTTCTTCTGCTTCACAGGCAGCAGACGTGAAGGTATGGCTGGCTTCTCCATTCATCTCCCTCAGGGGGTGATAGCGATAATCACCACCTCCGTGTTGCCTCTCTGACCTGGCCTTGAGAAAAAGGCCCACATTTCCCATGGCACTAATTGCGAGAAGCAGAGCCAAGACAAAGGTCACGGAGATCCAGGTTCTTCTATCAGACAAAAGAAAAATCCACATAAGCAACATCTCCTGACCTGCTCTCACATGTTTCAGTGTTGCAAATGTTTTCTCAAGGTTTGTACTTCCTCCTGTGATGACAAGCTTGTGGTTCTGCTCTCAGGTAGGCAAGAAAAGGCTCTGCGAAAGCCTTTGAAAGGCTCCTCTGGCAGCTACAGCTAGTGGATATTTTCTGCTTTACACTCAGTTAGCAAGTGACCAACTGCAGCTGCAGAGAGGCTGCAGCTTCACTAACTGTACAGAAGCTGTGCACTGGTGTCGGGACTGTCCCTGTCCTTTTGTTTTACACACAGTACATCAGTGGAAGAGGAAAAGCAAATGGTATTTAAGTGTAAGTTGCTGCGTGCTAGGCTCAGTGTATAAATAGTCACCAAAGGTGGTTTCAGCTCAGCACTTGTTTTACAATTGGGTTTTAGCAGTTTGCTCCATCACTCTGTGCATGCATACTTGTCTGATTAGTGTTACACACTTACTCTGACAGAGAAAATTTTTCATTGCTCTTTTCCTTATCTGGGGAAGCCAAACACCTCCAAGCTGGAAAACAAAAAAGAATAGAGGGAAGAAAATGAGAGGTTAAAATTCCACGTAACAAAGGTAAGCTTAATGAAGGTAACAGAAACCCATGCCTTGTAACTAAGCAAACAGAACATGTGCCAAAGCTGCTCTTCCAAATACTCAAAACAAAAACAAACACACACACACACAAAAAAAGAAACCACACCACTGTACTGAGCAGTACCTTTGTTGAGCTGGTCCTGTATTGCCAGTTCATAGGTGATGTTACAGCTGCCTGTCTGTGGGTTGCAGGGACACGAGTGTTCACATGCACAGAGCTGCTGGCAGTTGGGCCCATACCTGCCCATGGGACATGCTAGGGAATGGATTACAAAGAAGTCAGCCTTTGTCAAACCTCCACGTGCTCTGAATTCATCCAGTCTACCACCCTGCAGTTCCCCCTGATCCCCAACCCGTCCTCCACGCCTGTTCTGTCAGCTGCACCAGCAGTGTCAGGAGATAGGGATGTGCTCAAGGCATCAGGAGAAGCTCAACCTTTGCATGTGGCTCAGGTGTTCAGTTTGCTTCTGGCCCCACGGCTGTCTCTGGCATTGTTGCTTTCAATGCATTTTCCTCCCTGCCACCTCTGAGCTACCGTCCTACTCTTTGGCTTGTAAGCAAAAGCTGGAGGGGGCCGAGGTGGTGTAATGGCCAATCCCTAGAGGGAAGGAGGTATTTGTGTTTGAAGACAAGTATCCAGACCTCTTTAGCTGTGCTGAATGATCAGATTCCCAGTCCCAAAGCTTCCAGCAGCTTAACAAAGCTGTCTGCCTCCCCCTGCGTTCCCCATCAGCCTGAAAGCACGGAACTCTAAGTTAACTGCCATTATTTTGTTTACTTCAAAGAGGTTTTTGTAAAATTGGGATCAGGCTGAGTGTTCCAATGCTGGGAACAAAGCATCACTGAAGTAACTGCACAGCAGAAGTTCACACCCACACCGTAATTAACTTGTCCTGGTGGCAGAGCAGGCTGTTCAGTCAGATTTGCAGGAGCCTTGAGTACTTCAGGGAAGCTGCAGTTACACAACTGAATGAGTTGCCAGCTCTTTACTGCTGTAAAGAGCACAGCTGCAGTTTCAAGGCTGGAAGCCAGAAGGGCCCTCAGGAGTCTTTGCAGCTGCTGACTTGGCTCACCTGAAGACTGAGCTCCAGGCAGAGCCTTGCCACTGCACCTCCAAGGCAAGGGCATTCAGGTATTCATGTTCTACACTCAGGAGCTTTGGAAAAGCAACACAGCTTTTCTGGGCAGAGACTCAACAGGGATCCATAGCCTTCTAACGATAAAGAGAACCCCTTTTCCTCTCTGCTCTCTCTATTTCATTTTAGCCAACTCAAGTTGGAGGGAAGGCCCTTAAGCTGGAAACCAGCAGCTTACACTCCAGCTGTGAAACTGACCTCACACTTGATTTGCCAATGTGAGGTGGTTCAAACAAGACAAGAAATCCTCTCCCCAGCCCTTACCATGCTCACAGCTTGTGCCATAGTACCCGGCCGGGCAGGAGCAGGCTCCATTCACAGGGTCACACGTACCACCATTCTGGCACTGGCATTTCTGGCTGCAAGCATTCCCGTAGAAACCGCTCACACAAGCTGTAGGTGAGCAGAAATCTCATCAGGCCTCACTGCAGTCATAAGCAGCCTCACCCCATGCTTATAGCCCAGAGCATTCCCTGGCCTGGGATGTTGATGTCTGCTCAGGAAAGCAGGTGAGTCTGGGTCTCAACCAAGGAGCAGCAGGTCTCACCCAGGGAGCAGATGAAAGGAAATAGGTAGTTTGCAAAGGGCTTAAATGAAAATGTTTCATACCAACCCTATTGTAAATTCTCAGGCTGCAGTTAAACTCACACTGACAAAGGAGAGCACACTGCAGCCTCCCCCTCTCCCCCCGCTGCTCCCTCTTGGAAAAGGCTCTTAGAGGAACCTCCCCATCACTGCAGGCAGCCAGCCCACAATGAAGGGGTTCAGATTATCCCCTTGTTGTCTGTGAAAAATCAGAGTGGAGTAGAAATCAGCATTACCTTCACTGCAGTTGCTGCCAACCCAGCCAGCCTCACACAGGCATCCAGCTGTGTAAAAACAAACAGGCATTAACAACAATAACACAGGTTTAGAAATAGCAGGAACTCAAGATTAGGAGCCTTGAGATCAGGCTGCTTCTGCCAGGGAACCATCAGAAGTGGAGTCCTGAACTCACCGAGTTTAGGCACAAACACCCACCCACGACAGCTGCCAAACAGGGCAGCTCCCAGCACACCTCCCACTGCTCAGATTTTGAGAGATTAACTCAGGGTCAGCTATTGGTACCCGCCGAGCTGTGTGCAGCAGGGACTCACAGGCGGTGCAGGTACCATGCAGGCTGCAGTTGGAAGGGCCACAGTCCAACGTGTCACAGGCTGGGCCTCTCCAGAAGTCCCCAGCACAGTGGCACTGGCCCTGCACGCAGTCCCCGTGGCCGCTGCAGTCTGCAGGCTCACAGGCAGGCTCGTGGACACACACAATGGTTGAGATGCTCCGAGGGCATCGCCACATGTTGTCAAAGGAGCTGGGAATAGAAGATGGGTCCCGTGAGGTGTGCGAGCACTGTGCTGCTTCCAGCCCTATGTGAAACAGGTTATACAACCACAGATACTCATCCTGATTCTCACTGGCAAAGGAGAATTTCAATAATATAAAATTAGATTTGAGTCAGTGTCAGGAGTTCAGTATTAACTCCTACTGGACAGGAGTCATAAATACAGGATTAAAAGTAACATGCAAGCAAAATGCCTCTTTAAGCAGTCTTAGCTTTCCTAACTTCGGTGTTCAATATGCCTTTATTTGAATGGTATTTGCTTTGATGAAGTGACATCACTGCAGTAACAGTAACACTTGGCTTTCAATGGCCAGACTGCAAATAGGACTTTCTCTCATTTCTTGTTTATAATCAGAAACAGCCAAAAACCTAAATCTAATGCATGCTATTCTTTAGGTACCCTGCATGAGGCAGGACAGGGTCTCCAAGTCAGTGCTTCTCTTCCATAACAACTATCTGTTTACAGATCTCTGCTAATCAGGGTGAACGTGTAACTCTGAACCTCACAGTGGAAGAGCTGCTTTCATACCCCATTCCCACATGTCCCTGATTATTAAGTGGAAAAAGTAGGTGGTCACTAAATTACTTTAGACTCTCTCTCTGAAAATCTTGACACTTGCCTTTACACTGTGAATTCTCAGCAATGCCAATGGAGTCCCCTGCAGTGGCACTGAGCTCTGCACACTAACAGGAGCTGTGCAGTGACCATGCAGCAGCACCTACCAGTGCTCTGAAGGGTAACTTGCGAGGGTCCCGTTCAGGACCAGCGTTGCCGACCCTCCACCATCCAGGTTGATTGCATTGATGATTCCCTGCTGTTTCAGAAACTCAGCCATTTCCCAGAGGTTGATCCTGCAAAAGCAAATGGTTCTTCACTGATCATTCATGCTATTGAATAATGCTGCTGTGCTAGAAATTGGGTCGCTTTCTGGAGCAGAAGAGGAGCAGCTCTCCCATCCCAGATACGCTGACCCTCTACCTGAAGGCTGCCATAGCATCCTGTGGCTCTGCCTCTCTATTACCACAAATTGTCAAGCAGTGCCTTTAGTTGAGCTCTTGAGCTCTGCACATCTCTGCCTTATAACTCATTACTGGAAGTTGCAGAATCCCTCCAGCTCTGGTGACAGAATTTAAGGACTGGACTTGCACCTTCACTGGGGGGTTACCACAATCTTGGCCTTACCCTCTAGATTCGGTCTGTCCATCCACATGAACCAAGACCAGCTGCCCCTGACTGTCATGTCCAACTGCAGTCCTGGCTGATATCACATTGATGAACTTCTCAAAGGTTCCTGTGCAGGAGAGGAAATAATTCACACAGCAGCTGGGTGACAGAATTGGCTGTTCAGACACAACTGCCTGCAAAACAGCTCCCAGCAAGGAGCTCACTAAACTGAGACACAATGAGAACAGAGCCCAGGTTCTTCTTCTTCATCCAAGACACCTAGGAATCACATCTGCAGAAGGAACTTGACTCCTGTCAAGTTTCTATCTGGCACCGGACAAAGAAAGGGGGTTCAGAAGCCCTCAGTTTTAAACTCCTACAGGAGGTATCACCTGCCTTGTTTCTCCAGACAACAACCATGTTGTACAACCACTTGTACAGTTCTTAGCAAATTCTCTTCAACACTGAGCAGATGAGCACAGCCTCACCATGTAGACGGTCTATTTCCAGTAGTACACTTGCTGCAGGCTTAAGGTAAAGCAGCACAGAAGAAATCTGGACCTCTTAAGTGAGTAGCAACTAGACAACAATTTCCAAAGCTCCCCTCACCTTCCAACAGCCTTGTGAAGCTTTACAATATTTACCTGTGGTTTGAGTTTCATCACACTCAGCAATTTGACTCTGATTGATGTACACTTCTCCGTCTCTCAGGAGCCAAACCACCCCGCTCACGAGCTGCACAAAAGGGTTTGCTTGATCCAAGACATCCTCCTCAGACAGGTAACTAGGAACAAGAGAGCAGGAGGGGTTATCCATAGTCACAACAGTGTCATGAAAAAGCCTCTTCTGCTGCTAGCAGGCTCCAGAGGCAGGGAGAAGGGAAAGAGGCTGGTGAACGAATGCCAGTTATATCCAAAACTAGAGGCCAAGCAGTGCAAAGCATCCCTTCAGCACCCAGAGTGGACCCTCTTCTCCCCTGCACCAAACAACTCCTGCCAACAATGCGGCCTGTGAACCTGAGCCAGGATAAGGGCAGAAAGCATCTGGCAGATCATGAGGGCCGAACCATTCCCAAATACTCAGGGATCTGGGGAAGTATCTTTAACACCTCAGCATCTGTCAGCTTCCACTCTGCAGAGCAATGGCACTAAACAGCCTTTGAGGGGGTTTTCAGCAACAGCAACCAGTCTGCCTGCAGCTGCTCTGAGGGATGCTACCTGCTCCCTCCATCAGGGATAGCTGCCTCTCCTCTTCCAGACAGCAAAAGCTTCCCCTGGCAGGCAGCAGGAAGGACTGTTCAGCTACCATTTCCATGATTAGGCACTGTGTGTCATGGTGGGATGCTTCCTAAGGGATATTCTCTCAAAAATGAGGGTGCTGATCTGGTTCATCAAAACTTGCTGCTAGTTGATGTCTGCAACACACAGAAGACAGCAGCAAAGGTTGGATCTGAACAGCTGTACTCTCGCTGTAAGATCTGCCAGTGTTTTTTTGTTTAATGCCAATTGCTTTACATGCTCCAAACACGTCTTGTGGGAGCTGGATGCTTACCTGATCGTTTTTTAGTGTGTAATTGTAGCTGAAGAAAGCATCCTTGTTTGAAGAAAAGCATAACTGAAAATACCTGAATGGAAATGCAGAAAGAAATCCCTTTTAACGATGGGATGTGAGCCCAGAATGACCACAGCTGAAAATTGATCAAACTGCACACCACTTTGCAGCAAACCTTGCTGGATCTGATGGCACATGGAAGTAGGCCAGCAGAGCAATGAAGGCAGCCAACAGAAGCAGCAGCTTGTAAATCAGTTTCCAGACTGCTTCTCAGTCTTCTGGGAACCACCACAGACCCCTAGGAACTCTTCTGGGACCTTTAGTGTACCTGCTGCTGCTGGGGAAGGATAGCTGCCAGGGGTTGTACTTCTGGCAAGTGCTAAAGTCCTTCTGTCAGCTCTTTCTGATCAAAGGGAGCTCTGAGCTTTTGCCTCCTAATTAGGGAGTGTCACACACCCTTTCAGCTGGTACCAGAAGAGATCTATATAGCTGCAGGGCAGAGACCACAGCTCTCAGGAGCCAGCAGATGCTGCAGCTTGTGCAGAGAGCAGCTGGAAACTACGCAGTGAGACAAGGTGACACCACAGGGTGTAGCATCCAACACAGCTGATACCCAGGTGCAGTCTGAGCTGCAGAAGGAGAATGCAATGCTCCAGTCTCAGGCTGCAGGCTCTCACTCAAGCTGGGGCTAAAGGAAGTGGTGTCCTGCTATGTCCTGGTTGAAAAACTCTGCTGGCAGGGCAAGTTGCTACATGGGGACATCAGTGCACTGCACAGCTGCTGGGATGATGAAAATGAGATGGACAGATAATAACCTGCAGAAAGAGAAGCCTCAAACACAGAGTACCCACAAGCAGCACCCAGAATCTGCTCACTGGGGTGACAAACCCTGTGATGATGAAAGCTGGAAGGCTCTCAGCTCTGGCAGTAAGAGGGAGTTCTTCCTGCACCCCCAGATGTGTGCCTACAAAGCAAGATTAGTGCTGTATGGGAACTGCTGAATCACGGCCTGAACCTCTGATTGATCACCTGAGGCAAGCAATGTGTCAGCCCTGGGAGCACAGGTGCAGGCAATTCACCTGTGCTGGTGGAAGGGGTGGAGCCTGGCTGCATCTCTCCTAGACCCAATTTAAGAGCTGACTACCAGTGGGGAAGGATCTCTTCTGGAGATTCCTACTTTTGGAGTTTTCTAGTGAGCTCAGGACAAGGGTAAGCCTAATCTTTTTGGTGTGATAACCTGCTTAGCCAAACTCTTCTATATTTCTTAACTATAACACCTGTATATTCATTGATTATACAAGTGCCCTACAGCAGGCAAGGGGTTGGGATTCCTGTGAAACCAAGTGCCAGCCAAACATGACCCACAGCAGCACCAGAGGTAAGTGAGTGATAGTGGGAGGCTGTCAGCCTTTCTAGAGAGGTCTGTAGGGGGCTCAGACTTGGGATGCTTAGGGAGACTGCTGAGGCTTCTCCAGCCCTTAGACCACTGCTGCCTACTGCTCTGCTGTGTGGGCACTAACAACGCTGCTGGGGATGCTGTGAGTGCATCAAGAGCATGGCTCAGAGGTTGCATTGGGATAGTGGTCATGTGATTAAAAAAAAAAAAACATGCATAAAGAGAGATCACAAAAATCTTGGAGTGTGTTAGCTTTGTGAGAGACCTCCTAACATCCAAACTTGTGCAACTCTGTGGTGACTGGTCTCTACAACTTTCTGAAAGCAGGTTGTAGTGAGGTGGGATTTGGGCTCTTCTGCTGTATAACCAGTGATAGAATGAGAGGTAATGGCCTTGAGTTGCACAGGAGGAAGAGGTTCAGGTTGGTTATTTAGAAAAATTTCTCTGAAAGAGAAGTCAGATTCTGGAACAGGTTGCCCAGAGAGGTGATTGAGTCACTGTCCCTGGAGGTTTTTGTTAGCTGTTGTACTGAGGGACACTGTTTAGTGGGGAAATAGGGTAATAGGTAGACTGTTGGACTGGATGATCTTAGAGGTCTTTTCTAATCCTGATGACTCTATAATTCTGTTACTCAGTCTGGAGAAGATGAGGCTCAGGGGAGACCTTATCACTCTCTACAACTCCTGAAAGGATGCTGTGGTGAGGTGGGGGTCGGCCTCTGCTCCCAGGTAACAGCAAGAAGATGAGAGAGAATGGTCTCAAGCTGCATCAGGAGAGGTTCAGGTAGGTTAGTAAGAAAAACTTCTTCTCAGAAGGTGAGGCATTGGCACAGGCTGCCCAAGGAGGTGGTGCAATCATCATCTCTGAAGGTGTTCTGTGCAGATGAAGAACTGTAGAGATGTGGCACTGCAGGATGTGGTCAGTGGGCACTGTGGGATGGCTTGGGGTTGGACCTCACAATCTCAGAGGTTTTTTCAAACCTTAAAAACTCCATAAATGAACGCATCATTTGTGTGCGAGATGGGCTTACTGCACAGCGGGTAATGAATCCACCTTCAGGCAAGTAGGGGGCTACACCTGAGCAGTGCTGTTTGCCTGCCTGACCCCCGGAAGCCTGTAGGAGATTCCTGCAAACCCAACCCCCCCATCCTTACCCGAACACCATGCTGCCATCCCTGCGGATGCCGAACTGGGCGTTCTGCAGGCCGTGGGCGTTTTGCACCAGCCTGCCGTCGCTCACCACGTTCCCCAGGCACTTCCCGCTGCTCATGTCGAAGTAACCGCCGTTCTGAGCCACCAGGCACCGGCCCAGCCGTGCCGTCTCCTCCACGGTGACCCTGCGCTGCTCCCCGCAGCCCCCGGCACCGCCGGGCTCCAGCACCGACAACGTCCTCAGCGGGTTCCTCACGAAGGTGAAGTGGCCGTAAACGGCCCGGCGCTGCTCCTTGGCCGAGGGGATGTAGGAAACGAAGGTCCGGGTAGTGGCCGCGGGCAGCGCCGTGCTGTTGTCGCCGGGCCAGGCCTCGTGCGTCACGTTACCGTGCCGGACGGGCTGGCAGGCCCTGACGTGGCGGTGGCCGTGCCGCGGTCCGTGCTGCCCGGGCGGGTAGGGCTGCAGCAGCCGCAGGCCGGAGGCGGCCCTGTAAGACAGCAGCGCGCGGTCACGGAGCGCTGTCACCGCCGGAACGAGGCCTCGCTTCCCCCTTCTACCGCCGAAACCCCGACCGAGGGAGACCGGGCCCCACGGGAGCCACTCACCCGGCGTCGCCCGCCGCCTGCAGCCAGCCCAGCGCCGCCAGAGCCGCCGCCACAGCCAGGGCCCTCCGCCGCCGGTCCGCGGCCCCAGCCGACATGGAGGCCGCCATCTTGGCGGGAGCACGCCGCTATCGCGCCCCCTGGCGGCGGGAGGTCGCGCAGCCCTCCGTGCGGGTGCAGCCCGCCGTCTTGGCGGAGCACGCCGCTATTGCGCCCCCTGGCGGCAGGAGGTCGTGTAGCCCTCCGTGCAAGAGCGGCCCGCCGTCTTGGCGGAGCACGCCGCTATTGCGCCCCCTGGCGGCGGGAGGTCGCGCAGCCCTTCGTTCCGAGCGCAGCGCTCAGCCGGCGGGGTGCAGAGCTGCTGAGTTTTAACCATAAGGAGCGGCGGAGTACCACGCTGCGAGACAATCAGTAGGTAAGCACGGGAAAACTCGTGGTGTGAGACAGAGGAGGTTTAGTCGGTTGAGCAGAACTTGCACACACATACATGCAAAGCAAATGAAGGTGATTCTGCTGTCTCCCATCGGCTGGGGGATGTTCATCCCGTGTAATGCAGGCAGACGTGGGCAGCGTTCCCTTGCGATGCACTGCTGTCAGCAGCAGTGGTAGTAGAGGAACCCTCCGAGTGATCCTGCTGCTACAGCTGTGTGATGTGAAGAGCATCCGTCTGTGGAGAAAGTCATGACACAAAGCGATGCGGCTTGCCTAGGTGAGGATCTGTACTCCTTTACAAACCATACGCATTGGGCAGGCTGCAGTGAGGATTAGACCAGGAGATCAAACGGTACGACTGAATGGTGAGGCAGGAGGCAGAGATCTGTCTCCAAATTGTCATTTAATAGTACGATTCCTCCCTGTCAAAAGAATATATTTCCCCAAGAGCCTGGGAGCTGCTAGAGAAGATGCAGAGGACAACCACAGAGGTATCAGAGGGCTGGAACTTCTCCACTGTAAAGGCAGGCTGAGGGAGCAGGGCTTGTTCAGCATGGAGAAAAGAAGGCTGCGGGGTGACCTCATTGCAGCCTTCAGGACCTAAAGGGAGCCCACAAACAAGGGGAAATGGTTTGAAGTTGAAGGAGGGAAGATTTAGGTTGGATGTCAGGGGGAAGTTCTTTACAGAGAGAGTGGTGAGGTGCTGGAACAGCTGCCCAGAGAGGCTGTGGATGCCCCGTCCATCCCTGGAGGTGTTCAAGGCCAGGTTGGATGGGGCCCTGGGCAGCCTGGGCTGGTATTAAATGTGGAGGTTGGTGGCTCTGCATGTGGTAAGGGGTTGGAGCTTTATTATCCTCGAGGTCCCTTCCAACCCAAGCCATTTTATGATTAATGTGAACATCTGTGGTGCCTTCTTTCCATTAGGGGGGAAAAAAGGAAGTTGCTTGTACATTTCTAAAAAGAGAAGTTAGAATTACCTGGGGAATAACTGTGCCAATTTACGTTATTGAATAAATTCTGCAAAGCTGTTCAGCAGCAACTAGAACAAAGCTTTCCAAAAAGCACACCTTCATTTAAACATATGCAAAGTACACTTTCTTTTAAATACCTGCAAACATCTTTTCCCTTCTCTTAACTCTCCTGAGCAGCTTCTTTTGGTTTTCTACTCCAGAAGAGCGTTCTAATTCTTTACCTGGAGAGAGAAAAGAAAGAAATACGGGAAGTGGATTGCTGCTCAGTGCTGAGGGCACTTTCATTCCCAGTAAGACTTGTTAACACCTCTGCTTCTGAAGCTTCTGTTCTCTGAAGCAGACACAATGGCCCATTCTTACAGCTGGCCAAACAGATCTCCAGAGAGGAGTGTTACAGGTGGGCTGAGGTTTTGGCATTCTGTATGAGGAGACGTGTTCTTTGTGCTGAAGCCAGTGTAGCATTTATGAAGGATTTTGTCTATGAAAAACACTAATATTTGGTCCTGTTCCAGTGGAAACAGGGAAGCATCCTTTGAATTTTCAGTAATACCTTAGAGAAATGCTGTGATGTAGCTCTTATGTGCATCCTGCACATTTAGACAAGGTATACCACAGCTCCTGCAGGGTACTGCTTTACTCACTGGGCTCTCCGAAGCATCCTTCCTTAGGCATCTGCCAAGTGAGAATCTTCTCCAGCCATCTGAGTTTGTAGAAATCAGAGAAACCAGACATGCCACAGAGCATAACTAAGGGAAACAAGATGCAAAAAAACCCAGCTTTTTAATTTTTTCTTATTGCTTTATATGCTCCCCAGCAAGAAACATGCTCATAAAGCTTACCCAAAATCATGCCACATTAATGCAAAAAATCATTGTTATTAACAGATTTAGGCAAATCAATTCTGGAGTTGGAAATGATGTCCCTTACACTGTAGTCTTTGTACCTACACTAGACCACAAGCTTTATTTAACTAAGCATCTTAAGTTTTAGATTAGCATTTAGCTTGTAAGATTCAAGATAGATACTCGAGGTTGAAGTTTAAAACATTGTATAGCTGATTAACGTAGCAAATCTCTTATTTTTCATTAGGTGATTCATTACTACTGAAGAAATAGCTTAGTTTTCATTATTTTAATATTGGTGGTAGGTGGACTATAGGGCTGGATGAACTTGGAGGTCTTTTCCAACCTTGGTGATTCTATGATTCCACAAGAACATTAACCATGTTCTTGGTTGACTGAGAACAGGCTACGTACTGTTTTCCATGAAAAGGTCTCTAGAAGAAACATTGAATCCATTGTTTTCGATCTCCAAGTTTATTTTCATCATGCTAGCACAGAAAATATTCTTGTAATCCTGGGTCCTTAGGAACAGAAGATCAGAGCATCCTTTCTGGATACAGAAAAAAAAAAAACCTTAAGTTCTTGTTCAGTATTTTTCCCCTCTCCAATCTGGAATAGGGTAGAGGGGATCTAAGAGCTATGAATTGGGATAGATAATCTTACATAGGATTTAAATATTTTGTGAGAAGTCAAATCTTGTTATTTTATAGCAGGATGCATTTTCACAGACCACAGATTCCCCACAATATAACGGGTCTTTGTTAACAAACATTGGATGGATGGAAAAGGATGGATATCCTATCAGTATATGGTAGCTACACAGCAAGCAGGGACCATCTCTGCAGCCTGTTTCAAGACTAACAAAACTTGCTTGGTTATCTACCCATGCTGTTGTCCCAGTAGACACAGATCCTACATGGTGCCTATTATCTTCATCTAACCTAGGTTTAGAGATAGTGTTTGGAGAAACCTGTCTCAGGCTCTCCTCCTTCAGTTCTCTCTTTTCAATGCAACCCTTGCTTTCTCTTTTTATTTTTTTACTTTTACTTTACTTTTTCTTCTTTTTACTTTTTTTCCTTTACTTTTAAGGTGATTTTTAAGATCTTGGGTTTTCTCCCTTGCTGGACACTTGGCAAAACCACAACTCCTGCCCAACTTAAACACCTTCCTAGCATGTTCAAATCCATTGTTATCTGTGTATGATGTTGGCTGTCATAAATCTTTAATAATAAAGTTTGTCACATACCACATCAGCAAATAGGAAGTAGAGGAGCTGATGAGACAAGCAGTAATTTGAGCAAGCTGGTTTTGTCATTGCGTTCCTACAGGCACTTGTGACAATGCAGGAATTGCCGTTCTCTTTCCTGTTGAAGAACAGCAATGTAGATAAAGAGTCTGATACAGGGAGTCCTATTCCCCTTCCTGTACAGGAGAAAGTAACCCTCATTTTCTACTTCTTAGTGTAAATACTGACAGACAGTAGAAAAGTCTCTTAAAACAGTGGCAGTCAGAAAGGATGTGCTGATGCTACTGAAACTTACCATGTTCCTAGCAAATACGTAAAGCATGCATCGCTCATTTTCTCTGTGAAACAGTTGGCAGCATCAAATGAAGAATAGGCCATCAGGGGATCAGTCTGGTTCCATGAATGGGGAATGATCCAAAAATGTGGTCCTAAAATTGGTGCAAATTCTGAAAGCAAATCATACAAGCAAGCCTTTAATTTATGGTATAGTCAAGGGAGATATCAGCTCCTGTCTGATTTCTTATGTCTATACCCAAAGGTACTCTTGCACCTGTGTGGATGTTGCCTTTCTGTGGCCTTCAGAACTAAACATCCCTGCTGAGCATTCTTGTCCTTAGTCCTTTCCCCCAGGCCACCCCAAAAATCAGCAGGTTGATGACTTCCAAGTATTCAGATTTGTGTTGCCGTGCTCTAGATGCTCACTGGCCTTTCTTTTCTAAGCAATCTTAGGATAGATACCAGATTCTAAGCAAGCTGTTTCTTTTCATTAAGTCTAGCATTTGTGCTGTTGTTTCATTGGGTAGAGGCAGTCACTGCAATACAAATACCTTGAGCCAGAGCAAGAACTATATTTTCATTAGCATCAAAGCTATTTTTACCTTTGAAATATTCAGGGTCAGTCTGCGCTAGGGAATGTGTTGCTTTTTCAAGCAGAGAAGACAACTTCTTTATCATGCTTTCAACTTGTGTGTGCTGAGCAAGTAATTCACGTTCCAAGGGCCATTTTTCTAGGGCTCCTTTCAAATAGCCTGCAGAAATACAATCCATTTTGTTATACTACCATAAGGTCTCAGCCCTCTCTTTTTTTTTTTCCTCCTCCTATTTAAAATACGGAATTCTGCAGCCTCCTCCTAGTGACCACTGCCACCACTTCTTAAAATGGGATTTAATGTAGAAGCAAATCAAGTAATCCAGTATTTTAGAACATACTATTTAATTAGATGCAAGATGGCAGATGACCAGTGCTCTTTTTGTGTTTGTTTCTGTGAGTTTGGCAGATTGTTTTCAGCAAGTTTGCAGAGCATTCTGTTAGTCCTCCAACTTCTGTAGTTGGCTGGCTATGCATGTTTGTACTCCAAGCTTATATGAGCAATATCAAGTTACTACCTTTACTGTCTTGTTTATAAAGAACATTTAACTTGAAGAACAGATCTTGACTCCTTCCTGAGGTGACAGAGTAGCCACGTATTCAAGTTACCACCTACTCTCAAGTTCCTCTGGTACACTGGAAGAAATGGATGTGGCTCAGGGAGTGCTAATGTCCCTCTGCCATCTCTGGTGCACCTGTGTTTCAGATAAGGCGGGTGCTGAAGAAGGGGAATGCTGAGAACACAATTGAGCTCTGATCCCAAACTGGGGAAGGGCCCCTGTGATAAGGAAGTGTCAACGCTCAAGGTAGCACAGAGTATACATGAGTTGACTGTGCCTTTTATTAGTCCTACAGTGTGTGTGTCGAGTCAATTTTTATCCATACCTGGTTTGGAATATAATGTCAAGTATTACCCAATAGTTTGAAATAGTCTTTTTACCATTCATTCCATTCCTTCCACTCCAGAGATAAACCAAATGAGTCTCCTTAAAAAACAAGAAGAACTGAGGTGTCTTTCTTCTAAGACATAACTGTGATGCAAAGAACAGCTGGATCACTACTCCTTTGCATTTAAGGAGCTGACTCAAAAACATGATAAAAATTAATCTAGAAACTTATGTGTGTATATATGCTGTGCTACTAGCAGTCAAATCTGCTTAATGTAAAGAGTAAAGAAAGCTGGTATCTCAAAAATGCCATTCTGAGTTACAATACCTTGCAAAACACGAAATCCCAGCACTGCATCTAGATTGATGTCCCGATACCGATTCTCTATGAAGACAGTCACTTTCTCAAGCACAGAGATGATGGAGCTCCTCACATCAGGCTCGGTTTTCAAGAAGCTACCCTTGCAGGCAATGAACAGCAGCAAGAAGAGCAGGTACAGCATTGCTGCTGCACTCAGAGGTTGTCTGACTTCTGAATAAATGCCACTCGCTCCCAGCAGGTCCTGTTCTGTGGGACAGGATGTCTTCCCTTGCCAGTTTAACCACAGGTATGCTGGGGTGGTCACACAGCCTGGCTGCCAGCTCCAGTGCCAGGAAATGTCTCGGGACTTTAAATGTCAGCTAATGCACTCACATGTCAGTCCAACAGAGCAAATCCAGACCTTCCTCCTCAGCTTCAATGCAGTTCTTGTGGCTGCCATCAGAAGGGGGACCTTCTTGCTCACTGAGAGGTGAAAGGCTGTCCATCTGCAATTCAAAGTAGAATGCTGTAAGCTTTGTGGGAATGGAATGTTGTTTCTGCATTTGATATTAAAAAGAGCAATTGGTTTGAAGAAGTAGAACACAATGCATTTGTATTCTGTAACCTATCCTTAGAAATAGTTGATTTAAGAAGTAAAATACTGTCTATGTTAGCGGCATGTTTTAGAAACATTATTACTGAATTATGTGATTAATTCTTTCTTGCAAAACTGTAATAGTTGTTAAATGTTCCAAACAATGCGAGTATAGAGTTAGGGATTAGAAAGCATATTGTAGAGTTGTTCTGTTAGGATAAGAAACTGCCAGCAAAACAAAGACAGATTTAGCAAACATCAAAGAAGTCAGGGCCTCTAACAAGGCCGAACTGTTTCAGTCCGTGAGAAGGTTGGGTGTGAAGGCAGGCACCAGGATACTCCCCTGTCTTTCTCCTGAGGTGCTCTTTGTAGAAAGGACAAGCAGACATCTGCAAAATAATGATCAGGTGTGGAATAAGTTAGTTAATTAACTACAGATTTACGCTTATGCAGCAAAAATTTATGTTTGTCCAGTGTTTCCATGTTTAGTGAAGCGTCGAGAAGATTGTGAACCTGAAGTACTGAGCCAGTGAGGAACCAGGGGAGAAGATCAGCGTCGGGGAATAGGGAATAAAAGAGGTAACTCTGTTTTCTGTGAGCTCTCCTGCTTGCAGGAGGCCCGCCATTGCAATAGCGAATAAAATCTGCTTTATCAGAGATACCGTCCTAGAAAATTATTTGGGTATTTCCTACAGCGTGCACAGTGTTTTTGAGGAAAGTACTGAGAAATCATTTCTTAGAGTGCAAATCATTTCTTAGAGTGCTTTTCCAGCCAGGGATGTGTGCATGTGCTGAGTGCTCAGGTGAGCAGACTGGCACACCTGGGGGACGAAAGGCAAGGGGGGGGTCTGCAGGTTGGAAATGAAGGGCTGTGCTGAGGAAAGGCTTTGCTGTATGTTTCTGCCTGCTCTGAGTCCTGACCAGAAAATACACCGAGTGTGTTTATCCATCCCTGTGGGGTGGTGGTGCACACCGACAGGGCCAGGCGGGGTCCTGAGTTGTGGGTGCTGGCAGGCAGGGACTGGGGAGAACGGGGAGACAAAATCTGTGTGCAGAACCGTTCCAGCATGGTGTAAAAGCTGTTGCCCAGGCAATACGTTTACTGTAGGCAGTGCTGAAGATGGACCCGCCTTCCTATACTCTTGTTTGGTTGCGTTCTGTGTGTGGGTAATGCTAACGGTGCTGCATCCCAACATGCTTTTGGTAATCCTGGGCACTGGCAGGTCTGTGTTTGAGCGTGCGGAGGTCCTTAAGAGCAACGCAAGCTCATTCTTTGGGTTCTCCTTTTCTCTTAATCGCTTAGTCTTTGTCGCTTGTTTTAGTTACTGAACACCAGTGTCCCGAATTAACACCAGAAGCCGTCCCGCTCAGGCGGGAAGGGGGCGCTGTGCCCGGTCGGGCTCCTCAAGATGGCGGCCGGCGGCGCCGCTCTGGCCGCGTTGGTGGCGCTGGTCGCGGTGACGGCGGCGCTGTGGCGGCGGCGGCGGGCGGTGCGCGGTGCGGGCCGGGTGTGCGTGGCGGTGCTGGGCGACCTGGGCCGCAGCCCGCGGATGCAGTACCACGCCTTATCGTTGGCCCGGCACGGACGCGGCGTCTCGCTGCTGGGATACTTCCGTGAGTGAGGGATCCGCGCTGTGGCGGGCGGGGCGGGGTGAGGTGAGGTGGGGGAGCCGCGGCTCTCAGCCTCCGTCCGCTCCCACAGAGACGAAGCCGCACCGCGACGTGCTGAGCAGCGGGGAGATCCGCGTGGTGCCGCTGTCGGAGCTGCAGTGCTTGCGAGGTGCGTGCGAGGCGGGCTGTGCGAGAGATCCTTGCTCTGTGCGGGAGATCCTTGCTCTGTGCGGGAGATCCTTGCTCTGTGCGGGAGATCCTTGCTCTGTGAGGCGCTGCGCCGCTGCCCGGAGCTGTGGGCGCCCGTCTGTGGGGGTGCGAATGGATACGGATGGGCTCGGGTGAAGCTCATGGGGTTCGGCAAAGTGCAGGGTTTGGCACTTGGGCTGCAGGAATGCCAGGCTTTGGTTCTGGAAGGAGCGGTCCTTGAGAGCAGCCCTGCAGAGAAGGACCTGGGGGTTTTGATAGATAAAAAGCTTAACGTGAGCCAGCAGTGTGCTCTTACAGCAAATGGCATCCTGGGCTCCATCAGCAGAGGGGTGGCCAGCAGGGACAGGGAGCTGATTGTCCCTCTCTGCTCTGCTCTTGTGAGGCCCCATCTGCAGTGCTGTGCCCAGGGCTGGAGCCCCCAGAACAAGAAAGACAGGGAGCTGTTGGAGAGGGTCCAGAGGAGCCACAGAGATGATCAGGGGACTGGAGCACCTCCCCTATGAGGACAGGCTGAGGGAGCTGGGCTTGTTCAGCCTGGAGAAAAGAAGGCTGCGGGGTGACCTCATGGCAGCCTTCAGTACCTAAAGGGAGCCCACAGACAGGAGGGGAATCAACTCTTTGAAAGGGTAGATAACAGCAGGACGAGGGGAAATGGTTTGAAGTTGAGGGAGGGGAGATTTAGGTTGGATGTCAGGGGGAAGTTCTTCATTATGAGAGTTGGTGAGGTGCTGGAACAGCTGCCCAGAGAGGCTGTGGATGCCCCGTCCATCCCTGGAGGTGTTCAAGGCCAGGCTGGATGGGGCCCTGGGCAGCCTGGGCTGGTATGAAATGTGGAGGTTGGTGGCCCTGCGTGTGGCAGGGGGTTGGAGATTCGTAATCCCGAGGTCCCTTCCAACCCTGGCCATTCTGTGATTCTTTGATTCATGGGGATGGTGATTATGTGGGCACAGGGCTCTGCTGTCACCAAGGGCTGTTACTTTAAAGCTTTCTGATCACTGCTGTTTTCTGACACATGTTGCTGTGCATGGAACTGTGATCTTCCCACGGGATTTTGTGCCATTTTGCAGTTGGGCCAAAGCTTTTGCAGTACGTTGTGAAAGTCATTGCACAGACTGTGCAGTTACTGCACACGATGCTGAGGATGGATCCGCCCTCCTATGTTCTCCTCCAGGTATGTCTGTGTGTGGGTAATGTTATTGGTGTTGCACTGCAACGTGTTCATAGCAGCTTTGGGCACTGGCCTTCTGTATTTGATAAATTCAACAACCTCTCTGTTCATTATGATCTTTTAATGGATTTTTAATCTCCTTTTTTTTTCTCTCTGTTCGATGTTCCTTTTCTTTATCTTATCACTGGTAGACAGTGATAGGACAAGGGGAAATGGTATTAGGGGGAAGCTGTTCACTGAAGGGCTGGTGTGGCCTTGGCACAGATTGCCCTGAGAAGTTGTGGATGCTCCATCCCTGGAAGTCTTTACTGGCAGGCTAGATGGAACTCTGGGCTCCCTGATGGGGTGTTGGCAGAGCTGCCTGAAATTCAATGATCTCTGAAGTCCCTTCCAAGCCATTCTGTTACAATTCCAGTTAAGTGTTTGTCACTGAGTCTTAGGATATTTTCCTCTTTTTTATTAAACAGAATCCTCCAGGTTTGCCCAGTATAGCTGTTGCCTGGGTTGCCTGTCTTTTCTGGAGAAGCAAGCTGATAATTGATTGGCACAATTATGGATACACTATCATGAGTCTGAATCATGGAAAGAATCACCCGCTAGTGCTCATTGCAAAATGGTTTGTACAGTAATTGCTTCTCTTTATTAATTATGTTCCTTTGCAGGACTTGAAACAATGGAAAGTAGAGAGGAGAATATCATTAGCAAAGGTTTGTTTCCATGAACAAGTTCTGGATTTTGCTATGTTGAATTTCCATTTTAGTAAAAGTGTTCTTTCAGATGCCTTTGTTAAAGACTTAGGAAGGTGTTGCTAATTGGAATTCTGCAGAATACACTAAAGATTCTGTCTAAGTGAATTTCTTCTGTATGTATGTAGCTTGAAGGAATCAGATTGTTTTCTAAAGTAATTTGTGAGCAATTTCTACAAATTCCTTTCACTTTTTATTATATACTGTAAGACATTCAGCTTAAAGGGTAGGAAGTAGTCTTGTACATATGCATGATAAAGTGCAGAAAGCACATTTTGTTCTAAGAAGAATAGGTTGTAACAAAAAAAAAAACTAATATTAATTAAATTTAGGTGATGGTACCCAATACAGTGTGTGCTCATGCCCTGTGAGCTACCTAGAAAAAGGAAAATGAAGTCATTAGAAACCTTTGTCTTTAAGTTGGTGTGTGAATGCTGCAAGAACTAAAAGGTTTGCTGATGTGGTTTAAACATGTTCCCATTAGTTGAACCTGTTTGGTGAAGTAAATGGAGTGCATATGCAAACTTGGATCTTACTGCCATAACTTTGTCTAGCGTAGTGTTTTTTATTTTAATTTATTATTCTCTAATACTGCTTTATACTCCAGTCCACCTTTAAAGGTCGTTTTGTTTCTTGCTGAACCAACGTGTCTACTTCTTGGTAACAGTTTTAAAAGCTTTAGAGAGTTGTGTTTTTAGGCTTTAAAGAACAAGGAATCATACATATCCCTTCTCGTGAACTGATATCACTGTAGTATAACAGTACAATTACACATCTACTCTTTGTAAATTAAGCTGAAGTTACTGGGAGCAGTTGAGATTCTTTTTGTTTGGCTTTTAGTTAGCATCGATGCTGGAGAGCAGTTACTGTGTGTGTGTTGGGGTTGCCTGGGGTTCTTACTAGGTTTTAATTTCTGTCAGGTATGAGAAGCTTTTTGGGCGTTTGTCTGACTATAACCTGTGTGTCACTGATGCCATGAAGGAAGATCTGCAGGTGAATTGCAACATCAAGTGAGTTTAATACTTGTAATATTATGTGTGTGCTCAAAGCAACATGAAAGCATGTAGCCCTGGTGAGCCTGGGTTCAGAGTAATGCTACAGAAGCAACTGTCAGGGCAATTTTGTCTTGTTTTTGTGGCTGTGTTTCAACTATTGAATAGACACCTAAGAAAGACATCCTTTGTACAGGATTTTTTGTTGGATCTGATGTTTATTTAACTGGTGAATTTATTCCATTACAGAGCAGTAACGTTGTATGACAGGCCAGCTTCTTATTTTAAGGAAACACCATTAGAACTTCAGCATCAATTGTACATGAAACTTGCCAAAGACTATGAACCATTTAAGCCACAGCATGTGTAAGTAAAGCCTGCAGTCGTAGTCCTTAACTGAATGGCACAAAGTTAGGGCATTTAGTCACCTTTAGATGGAGGCATAAGCTTCTGCATATCAACAGATGCCGGTCTTTGTTTGCTTTTGGCCAGGAGCAGATACTGTGCAAGTGCATTTAATTGCCACTGGAGAGGCCAGAATGAATGAAGTCATTGAACTGTGATAGCACATGGCTTGGTGTGTAAAACTAAGTGGGGTTGTTTGTTTGTTTGATGTAAATGTTAGCCCTGAGGAAATCTGTAACAGTATCTGAAGTGTGAAAGTAGTTGTTTAATTCCTGCTGGACTAGTTGGCAATGATTGGATGCCACATTCATAGCATTAATTTAGGAACTGTCTTAAGAATGAACTCTCCATTCGTTTAATATGGAGAGTTTTCAAGGTCTTGCTCTAAGCATTAAGCATTTTCTTCTGGTTATGTGCAGGATGTCTGCTGTAATGGACAGCTTAACAGGCAGCTGCTATACCAAACTAATGCCTGAAATGAAGGGGGAATCCACAGTATAATGTGTATAACAGCTTCCTTTTTGGCAATGCCAACCATTGGTTGTGTAGGTTCTGACTTTAATTAAATAAATGCATTGTTGGCCATTGCCCTCTAATAAGTATTTGACACAGCATGAGAAGATGGGGATGTGCTTATAGCAGTAGGAGAGGTTAACACCAATCTCCTGCCATCAGGGATGTCTCTGCAGTTATGACTGTTTCCAGAGAAGTTGGGTAGCAAATCTGAAACCAAGTGCTTGGAAATTCATGCTTCTGAAGCATTGCATTTCCTTCTGTGTTTGTTGGCTGTGTCTGTGTAGTCCATATTCAGGAAGTTCTGTTTATGCAGTACAGAGTCTGTCAGTTGGAATGCTGAGAGGTCTGCCTTTACAGAGAGGGATGAGAAGAGTGGGGATGTGATGAAAAGCAGAGGACGGCCAGCTCTTCTCATCAGCAGCACCAGCTGGACAGGTTTGTAAACTGTTTATTTTTAATACATTGGCATATTTTAATAAAAGAATATTAGGTCTGTTTGTACTTCCTCACACTGGACACTTGCCATGCTGTATTTCCATCACAAGTATATAGTTGTAGACTTTCAAAAATGAACATAATTGCAGCAAATTTTTAACAGGAAAAGGATATTCCATACTTAAATCTTTGAGATGTAACTGATTATAAATGCTAAAAACGTGGATGTTGCTAATAAGGCCCTTTCTTTCAGAGGATGAAGACTTTTCAGTCCTTCTGAAGGCATTAGAAGGTCAGTGCTAAGGAATGCCTCTCATCTGTACAAAGGGGGGTGCTTTATTGCTGGATAGTTCATGAGAGCTTTTTCTAAGTAATACTGCCACTGTATTCAAGTGAAAGTGCAGGTGTGTGTGATTGGTCTGCAGTGGTTTAAGAGTAGGAGCTGGCATAAGAAATGAGGCATCTGATTTCAACTCAGGGTGGTGTTGTGGGGGAATTATATTTCTCACTTGTAAATTGCAGTTTATTTTCTGAGCTGTGTGTATACTCTCCACAGGCTGCTGATAATAGGAAGGAAGGGAATATGCGTTGTCTCTTTAGAAACTACAGCTGTAGTAAACTCATGCAATGAAATGGCCAATATAGCTTAGTCAAAGAAATGTTTTATGGTTAATGCTTTCTAAACATGCTGTAATTTATTTCTATAGAGGTTTGTGGATTTAATATATGAAAACTTACTTTACAACTGTCTGGTGAGACATATGTTTATGAAGAAATCACTTGAAGTAGGAAGCTAAATTATTTGCACGCGGTGACCCTTTATGATCAGCCATCCATTTACTTGTCAGGTTTTTGTCTTCCCCAGGTTATGAGCAGTATATCAATGAGGGAGTCAAGCTTCCAGCCTTAGTATGTGTGATAACAGGTAATGCTTTCTTCGTGTTGTAATTCTTTCTTTTTGTTTTTTGCTAATAGAGATGTTCACTTTTGTACTGTTTGCTCTGATGTTGAAGGGAGAGGAGGTTGTGTTGTCTTTATCTGACTGGAAGTCAGAATGGTAATTTATAGTTGGATTCTTACAGCAGTGTAACCATGGTATGTTTTTAAAGAGGGGAGGCTCTCACCTGCCTGTCTCACACAGCTGTGGGTTGCACCATGCTCAGCATTTAACCTTAACATCTTTAATGTCGAGATGCTGCAGCAAAAGAAACACGAAAGCTGATGTTTGGAATGTTTTAAGCAAAAAAGTTTTCTTACTGCTGACAAAAAGTTTTGCAAAAAAAAAAAAATTGAATGACTGCAGTTTAGTTAACTTCCTCACTAACAGCAGACTAAATGTTAGTGTGATTTTAAGAGCAAACTGTTCTGTTCCTGATGGCTGTAAACAAAGTGCATGTCAGCACTGGCTGATAGTGATAGCAAGCTTTTTCAGTTTAGTGCCAGTTCACCTTGCTTTCAGGAGGACTTAATCTCTCAGGTGTCTTTTGGAGGGTGGTGGTTGGTATATTTTGATGCCTCTGAGGGAGTTTGTCACCTGTACAGCAGCATGCACTGATTGCACCTGATTTTCAATCATCAAAAATCACTGCTATCTTCTTTTTTTCCATGCTTTAAAAAGGTAAAGGACCCCTAAAAGAGTACTACAATGGCCTGATAAAGAAACTGCACTTTAAACATATCCGGATCTGTACACCATGGCTGGAAGCTGAGGATTACCCAGTTTTACTTGGTAAACAGTGAATTATGAAATAGATTTGATGTGTTGAAGTATGGAAAAACAATTCAGCAGAATCATAGTACCTGTGTTGCTATTACTGCCAGTTATTTTTTTCTCCATTTTTCTAACTGTGCTGCAATACAGTGTGTGTTCATATGTTCGTGTTCCAGTTCGCTCGCCTAAGCAGGTCAGAAAAGACACCTCAGTTTTTGACTGAGCACCCAAAAGAAGCTGAAATTCTAAATAATGATGTTTTTGGAATAGTGTTCCCTTGGCACATTCACGGTGTTGCATACAGTGTGATAAGCTCAATACAGTAGTCATAAAATCATACAATGGCCTGGGTTGAAAAGGAGCACAATGCTCATCCAGTTCCAACCCCCTGCTGTGTGCAGGTCACCAACCAGCAGCCCAGGCTGCCCAGAGCCACATCCAGCCTGGCCTTGAATGCCTGCAGGGATGGGGCATCCACAGCCTCCTTGGGCAACCTGTTCCAGTGCATCACCACCCTCTGGGTGAAAAACTTCCTCCTAATATCCAACTTAACGCTCCCCTGTCTCAGTTTAAAACCATTCCCCCTTGTCCTATCACTACCCACCCTCATAAGCAGTCATTTCTGAGGTATTGAGATGGGTTTGGTCCACAGAGCAGAACAGCATGGAGACCCCAGCCCTGTTCCTATAGGACACAAAACAGCTTCAGGCAAGGAAGGATTTCCACCATTAGAAAGAGCGGGTTGAATCTAATTGCCCCAAAAGAGAAAAGCTCCGTGTCCCATCCCCAGACCCTCAGGCCTTCAGCATCTCTACATGCAGCAGGAAATTAGTAAATTGCTATTTGTGTGATTTCCTAGATCTTTGCCCATAGGACATTTTTGTCCTGTCACATAACGTAAACTCCAGGCTTCGGCTGCTCAGAGAATCGTAAGTCACCGGAGGGAGAAAAGCAGAGTTGTCACCTGGTCCCTTGGAGAGACACAGCTCTGCACAGCCATCCCCAGAGCCTCCCCTGACACGCAGAGCCACGACCACACCGTGCGCCCTCTGCTGTCTGCTCACACTGCTGGGGCAGCCCCACAGCACGGCTGCACCCTGAGGTCACCACCCTCTGAGTGAAAAGCTTCCTCCTAATATTCAACCTAAACCTCCCCTGTCTCAGTTTAAAACCATTCTCCCTTGTCCTATCACCATTCACCCTCATAAACAGCCATTCCCCCTCCTGTTTATATGCTCCATTCAGCTATTGGAAGGCTACAGTGATCATCTTGTCCAGCTTCTTGTCTACCAGGACCCCCAAGTCCTTCTCTGCAGGGCAGCTCTCAAGGAGATCTTCCCCCAGTTTGTATAAATACCTGTGTTTGCCCCAGCCCAAATGCAGCACCCTGTACATACGTACTTATCCAATTTGATCTTGGGTTTCAGATCTGCCAGCTGAGGTGGCTGTAACACGTGGCGTTTATCTGGGAGTTGTTGAGTAGTGAAGATAACATCTCTAAAATGGTGTTGTGATTTCTCTGTTCTGGAATCACTTGAATAGAAGAGGTCACTAGTGAGCTGTGCAGCATATCCTGCCTGGATTGGGGTATCTCTGTGTGGGTATCTGTTTCGAGCAGGTGAAGAGGCCAAAATGCTGTTCTGTGAGAAACGTGAGATTTACAAATTCTCTTTAATTTGACAGGAATTTGCCTGGTTTGTTTCTAAATAGAGTCATATAGTTCAATATCTCTTGCTCATATGTAGCTCACATCGCCCAAAAAAAAACCTCCACATACATATGAGTATGCAGTAAGACCAGAAAAGCTGCTTCAGAGAATTCAAGGTCTTGTCTGCTTTGTTTGCTTTTTAGGCTCAGCAGACTTGGGTGTGTGTCTCCATAAATCATCTAGTGGATTGGATTTACCTATGAAGGTGGTGGATATGTTTGGCTGTTGCTTACCCGTGTGTGCAATATATTTTGAATGGTAAGAGTTTGCTTATTCTGCTACCAGGATTTAAAGGATCATATAAGCACTATTCCACTATTTTTACAAAGAGTTCAGCAGCTTCTGCATGTATCAATGAGATTCCAGTATCGTGCCATAACAACTTGGATTCAAAAGGACAAACTTCAAATGTCAGAGTTGTTTTATTTAAGGGCAGCTAAAAATTAACACCACTTTCTACAAACTGTGGAGCATTTAATGCAACCAGTTGCCTTGGAAATGAATAACCCATCATCCTGTGTTGCTGTATACTTCATTTAAAAAACAATCAAAGCTTCATTCTGCATAGAAGGTTTTTGTTGTGTGAAGAGGTGAATATATGCAGTAGTCAATGCACAGTCCTTTGGGGGAAAAAGTAGTTCTTACAAATAAATAGGTGTTAATTGCAAGTATCTCGTGTACTGAACATGGGCAGATTTTCCTTATGGATTGAAGTTGATTATTGCCCTCATTTTGACATATGTGCAGATAAGTGGCACAGTGACTGAGTGAGGGCCCTTTTGTATTGTACTGCAATACAGTATTGCAATACAAGTTTAATTTAAACTTCAGTAACTGCCTTTGGTTCCATTTTGTCAGGAGTTCAACCCCTACCTGCACTCTTCAAAGTAAAGATACACAGTGCAACTTTTGAAAAGTGTATGTCCCACTCACTTTTTTTCTATTTTTTTCTATGACTTGTTCCCAGTTTACATGAACTTGTGAAACACAATGAAAATGGGCTGATATTCAGGGATTCAGATGAACTTGCAGAACAACTGAAGGTAAAGACATAAGAGATTATTCTTTCCTACTAACTCTAACCACAGAAGTGTTAGTACGTGAGCTACATCATTCTTGTGTGACAATCATTTGTATATTTTGCATTCTCAGAGGGCACTGCTTTGCCTGCTGGGTCTTATTGGCCACATTTCTATTTGAATAAAAATCTGAAGCTGTCAGGAACATCCTAAATATTTCAATATTGAACTATGTAGAGGGTAAGACCAAAGATCGCATTCTTACTGCAACACTGAAGTTAAGGGTTAGCACGGGGAAAAGCTAGAATTAATCCAAAATGGAATGCAATGGTATTTTTGTGTTATTTTTTTTTTAACTTACAGATGCTTTTCTTGGAATTTCCCACGGTGGAAAGCAAACTCCATGAGTTCAGGAAAAACCTTCGTGCATCCAAGCAGCTGAGCTGGGATGAGAGTTGGGACCAGACTGTTCTTCCTTTACTTAGCCAGACTGAATGACTTTTTTGGAGATGTTGTGTCAAAAAAGCTACCAGATGTATGCAGCTCCAGGACTGTCTTAAGTGGTGAATAAACATTTGGTATTGTTTACAACTGTAATTTTTAACTGATCAGACATATCTCTTCCTTTTCAACTGGAGCTTCTTGTGTGGGTAATAATAGTGCAGAAGATGCAGCTGAGGTTCCTAGTTGTGTGTAAGTCTTTATGGAGGGTGAGGTTCCTGTGCTGAAGAGGCTGATCCTTGTCATCTGCCTGCCTGTATTACTTGGGATGGATCTCCAAAGCATGGGAGGTTTAGTTGAGGAACTCATGTGTCAAGTCTGTTTAATTGGGCTGCTTGAAGGCTTCTTGTAGCTGAAGGTATACGTGTATAACCTGCACCAGTTTTACCTCCTGTACAAGAAATGCATTCCTGGGTGATTTTATTCTGCAAGTGGGAAACTTCTATTTAATTTGAGTTTTTGTTTGAAATGATGGTACAGTATTTTTCTGTTTTTTCCTGTGGTTAACATTCCTGGCTAGTCTTCCCTAGCTAATCTTCCCTAGCCAAGTACAGAATATCTTCTTGTATTTTTTTAAAATTGAGATAGAACTACTTAATTTTAGAGGTTTTTACCTCTTTTTTTTTTTTTTTAATAGTGGATGCAAGAGTACAGCAGCCCAGCTGCTGGTATGGGACAGCTTTATTCAACACTGAGAGGAAAATACACCTTTCAGTGACTGTTGTGCTCATATACTGAATTTCCCTCAAGAAAGGAATGCATTTTATGTATTATTTCAATAGAAAAGGAAAAAAGATGAAATTAAAGTATGAGTGATGTAATAAAAGTGCACTTCACTTTCTGAGCAGTCACCCTGGTGTAGCCTTCATCTTTTTTTTCCCCTCCTTGTTAACATTCATATGCAGACCCAGTGCTTACAGGATGCTTTCTAAAAACCATCTTTATAAAAATGAAGGTAGCCATTTAAGGAATAAACATGTTTGGTTTTATCATAGAGTTGCTGCCTGCTTGGCTCTCTTAAGAGCCTTTAGTTCAGCAGTGGTGTGTTGTTGCAGTGGATTCTGCAGCAGTGTTTTTAAACCAGCTTACAGAGTAATCATTTAATATCTGCTTTTGCCAAGCCAGGCAGTCATTTGCAAATGTGACCTTTCTCTTCCACCATGGCAGACACACTTGCAAAGAGTGATTTGGTTCCACTGGGGGGAAGATGACAATAAGTTGTTTCCTGTAGGGGTCTGGCAGTTTGACTAGCTCAAATGATCCATAGAGATTTATTTGCTGATTGTTTCTCTCTACTGTTTTCCAGCAAATTCCTATCCAGTGTTACAGCAGTCCCCTGTAGCCAGTGATGCACATGGAAGTAAACTAAGCATTTCTCTATTGTACATAGTGATGCTGATGAAAGCTTTAGAGAGGTTTGTCTTCCTGTAATAAATTTGGTTGGATCCAATATGAGCCATCTAGCCATACAGAACTACTTAGTGGCACGAGGGCTTTTGTAGCAGGGAAGATAAAAGAAACTGCTGCTTGGCTTCTAGTGCGCATTAACTGCAATTCTTCCTTGTCAGGGAGAAGCAGCTAAAATAAAGTCTGGTCAGGTTACTTCTGTATATCCAGCTTCATGCCAGCAGTCGTGGGCTTCTTCAGCTTGAATGTTTCTTCAATTACCTGTCATTTGCCTTCTCTCAATTACTACAGAAGGAGGAAGTGAATTATTTCTTCATTTTCTTAAAGTAGCTTCTAAGACAACATCTAGAAATGCAAATTAATGGAGGAGAAAATAATGTATTCAGTTCTGCTTCAGGGCTAATACTGGCCAATGGCAAACTGGCTAATGGATTATGTGAAGTTTCAAAGCAGGTAAGCTAAGTTCTTCATCTTGCACAAGTAACAGTCCATGTGTGAGAGAAATGCAAATCAAGTTCTGATTTTTGTCAGCACTGCAGAGCAGAGATGTTCCTGTAGCATCAAATAATCCTGTGACACTGCATATTCTGTAGGCATTACTCATGTTGTTCTGGGATGACACACATTGCAATTTTGCAAATATGCAAGCATACAAAAAGAGCTGACATCAATTACAGCTGGTTTTAGTATTAAAAACGTTTATTATAAAACACTGTTCTACTCCCTTGTCAGTATGAGATGCACACCTGCAGGAGCACAGGGCGAGTCTGTGTTGTTTACAAATCAAAACTGCATTTAAATAATTGAATTCAGTTCTACAGAATCAAAGTGCATCACAATTAGGGCGTTTTTCTGTACAGCTTGTGGTGCACAGATGCTTATAAGGAGCAGCTGCTCGCTTGCACGCATGCTGGCAACTGCAGGAAGAAACATAACTCATCTTGACAACAGCTCGTGAGTATGTGGTACATGCAGAAGGGTGTTCTTGGTGCATGCCTCCCAGTGTGTTTCTAGAATTTAAGACAGTCTTGTAGCAAGGATAAGATAGTTCCTGCTCCTCTGAAATCCTGCGTTGTATTTACCAAATCTATATGAATAGTTGCAGGATAGTCACGTTGGGCTGTGTATCATGGAGAAAAATACTATTGCTGTGGGCTGGAATAATCTGCCATCTGATCCCAGCTTTATCTGCAAAGAGAAACATTGGAATCATATTTCTGCTTAATGAAATAAAGAGCAAAAGTTGCACGTCGAGTTCTGTACAAAGAGATTTCTGCATGCTGGTACAAATGTAGCAGCATCATTTTGTTAATTAGCCAACCACTGTGGTCCAGCTGTAGTGCTGTAAGGCTGCAGAAGATAAGGTTTTGAAGTGTGAGAAGTCCTGCATCCCTTCCATTTACTTAAATCTCTCCTCCTTTTTACAGTTACAAGTTGCAGGCTACATTTAAACCTTTTCACAGTTACAATGTAGGTTTTTTCCTGTTCTAGGCTTAACCCTTATGATCTTTCCTATTAGCAGCAAACTTGTGATGTGTCTCAAATTGATGCTGTAACAAATGAGAGTGGTGACAGGATGCAGCAAAAGGCTGAGATGTTTTAATTTCCTGAGCAAAAAAGAAATGTTCCTGTTCATCTCCACTACAGATTAAGTAATTGGGAGAGGCCAAATCTATTGATACAGTGAATGAAAAAGGCACCTACCAAGTTCAGCCTGGAACATGTGGTAAGTGTCTGCGTTACGGACTGTCAAAGCAATATAGATCTCAGGTTTTCTATCTGCTCTTAAAGTGGAGAACTTCTGTAGCATACCAATAAGGGATAAGGTTACCTCTGGATCATATACTACATCTGCATGGGAAAAAAAAGGGAAATATTCAGTATTAATTAAGAATTGAGCAGAAAGCAAGCTACGGAATATAAAAGATCAAATATTCACTTGAAGGAGGAAGGATAATTACTTTTAACTGAGAGATCAGAAATTTTCAGGAAGAGATTTTAGAAGATGCACTGTTTTCTATGATTCTATGATAAGCAAATTCAAGAAAACAGCTGTTTTCAGTGTTATCCCTCATGGGAATACTGAGGTTCCTATTTAAAATTATGAGGGTCTTAAAAGTGGCAGATTTATCATCTGTTTCTGGATTAAAAAAAAATGCAGAAAGAAAAAATAATTTGCTCTTCAGTGTTAGGTAAACAGCTGCTGAATAGATGAAACAAGACAAAATGGTGCAAGGAGCTGGGAGGCATTTCTCCAGGTACAGTAACTGAGGTAGGGCTGTCAGAGCCCTGTACACACATCATCACAGAATCACAGAATGGCCTGGGTTGCAAAGGAGCACAATGCTCACCCAGTTCCAACCCCCTGCTGTGTGCAGGTCACCAACCAGCAGCCCAGGCTGCCCAGAGCCACATCCAGCCTGGCCTTGAATGCCTGCAGGGATGGGGCATCCACAGCCTCCTTGGGCAACCTGTTCCAGTGCCTCACCACCCTCTGAGTGAAAAACTTCCTCCTAATATCCAACCTAAACCTCCCCTGTCTCAGTTTAAAACCATTCCTCCTTGTCCCATCACTACCCACCCTCATAAACAGCCATTCCCCCTCCTGTTTATATGCTCCCTTCAAGTACTTGAAGGCCACAACGAGGTCTCCCTAGAGCCTTCTCTTCTCCAAGCTAGATAAACACAAACATCTTTGTGTTTATTTCTGTTACCTGCTTTTTCCTGCATGATACTGCAAAGTCAGGCATGACCAGAAGGGAGAGGTACCTGCTGCAATGATGACATCTGCTTGCAGAGCCAGCAGTTGCTTTTCTGTAACTGAACCCCAGTCGAGCTCTGCAACAATGAGTTTGGGCTGTTGGTATTCCTGCCCTTCTGCCTCCTGCCCTTGGGCTGGATTCGTAGTTTCAGATTCCAGAGTAAAGCCATTCAAAAGGATGTTTTCTGTCAGCTGTTTGAGAACACAGTGGTGGTAATCACTGAATATGTATGTCTTGGGATTGCAGGTTTTGCAGATCACAAGTCCAGTGAAGCCGACTCCACTTCCTAATTCCAGGACTGTCCTAAAGGTTAATGGTGTAAAATAAGAATTGATGAGGACTTTGTCATTTAGTTGTGTAATCAGAATACTCCAAGTTTATCTAAAGATAAATTCAGCTACAGATTATCTCAATTTTTGAGCAAATCCTCTACAATCTGTTTGTTTCAAGCAACTGGTAAAGTTGGCAAACAAGATGCAATTATAAGAATTAATCACTGGAATTATTAATTCCATCATGGGGGTGAGAATCATTCCACCTCTCTCTGGACTTCTGCAGCAGTTATCTGTATCAGAACTGGATGTCCACTTCTTTTCTTAGTGGAGAGAAGCGAATGTTTCTGAAGCACAGTTCTTTTCTTCTTGAGGTACTTAAAATTAATTTAGCTGAAGCTGTGCCCAGAAGTGACCATTCCTTTCTGGTGCTTAAATACAAAGCATCTTTCAGTATCTACAGGGGGCCTATAAGAAAGAAAGGGACAGATTCTTTAGCAGGATCTGTTGTGATAGGACAAAGGGAAATGGTTTCAAACTAAAAGAGGGGACATTTGGAGTGGATATCAGAAAAAAGTTACTTAATGTTTCTGTGGTGAGGCTCTGGCACAGGTTGCTGTATATGCCACATCCCTGGATACACCCAGAACCATACATGGGGCCCTGGGCAGCCTGAGCTGTGGCTGACAGTCCCCACCATGGGCTGGGGATGGAGGGCTGTAAGGCTCCTTCCAACCCAACCCAATGCTGGGATTCTGTTGTAAGTTACTGGTTAGACAGCATGTGAGCAGAAATTCAACAGCCTACAGCACAGAGCAGATCAGAATAGGTGCTATAATGGTTTTCATCTTAAAGCCTGTTTTCAAGAGATGACTTTGTAGTTACTTTAACTGTTGCAGGATAGGAGGAAAGCAGTTGTTACCCGGCACCAAATCCCACTTCTGTCCATGATGCTGTTGTTACCTGTTAGTGAAAACCTTGGGGTTCTCCGTTGCCCACTCAGCGAGGTGCAGAGCAGCATCCCACGTGACGAGCCCTGTGGTTCCCTGAGAGATAATGGCCACACTCTCAGAAAGGGTCACAGGTTCTCCTGAAGGCTGGAGATCACACATGGCGGAGAGAGAGATGTCAGCAAAGGCAGCCGTGCTGTAGCTCACAGCAGTGCTGCAGCCTGGAAAAGAGGGCTGGAAGCACTCTGGGCTTCTGGAAGCGATGAACACTTTAACTCAGAATCACACAGAATCACAGAATGGCCCGGGTTGGAAAGGACCTCAAGGATCATGAAGCTCCAACCTCCTGCCACAGGCAGGACCACCAATGTCCCCATTTATTACCATCTCAGGGCCCCATCCAACCTGGCCTTGAACACCTCCAGGGATGGACGGGGCATCCACAGCCTCTCTGGGCAGCAGTTCCAGCACCTCACCACTCTCATAGTAAAGAACTTCCTCCTGACATCCAACCTAAATCTCCCCTCCCTCAACTTCAAACCATTTCCCTTGTCCCGCAGTTATCTGCCCTTTCACAGAGTTCATTCCCCTCCTGTTTGTAGGCTCCCTTTAGGTACTGAAGGCTGCAATGATTCACCCCGCAGCCTTCTTTTCTCCATGCTGAACAAGCCCAGCTCCCTCAGCCTGTCTTTGCAGGGGAGCTGCTCCAGTCCCCAATCATCTCTGTGGCTCCTCTGGACTCTCTCCAACAGCTCCCTGTCTTTCTTGTGCTGGGGGCTCCAGCCCTGGACACAGCACTGCAGATGGGGCCTCACAAGAGCAGAGTAGAGGGGAACAATCACCTCCCTGTCCCTGCTGGCCACCCCTCTGCTGATGGAGCCCAGGATGCCATTTGCTTTCCGAGCTGTAAGAGCACACTGCTGGCTCACGTTAAGCTTTTTATCTATCAAAACCCCCAGGTCCTTCTCTGCAGGCTGCTCTCAAGGACCGCTCCTTCCAGAACCAAAGCCTGGCATTCCTGCAGCCCAGAAGATCTTCAGAGGTCACCTGGTCCAACCCCCTGCACTGAACAGGTGCTTACTTTAGATGATTAAAAGTGATTTGTAATGAAGCAGTATCGTTGGTGTTTACCAGTAAGTAGCTTTTGTAGCAGCGAGTGGATTCTTCCTCGTTTAAGACAGGTGCCAATGCATCGTACAGCTCATCCAGGGGATCGGCCGCCGTGGATTCGTGCTGTGAAAAGAGAACAGAGCCTTCAAACGGTGCCCCAAAGCAGAGAACAGACGCTGAATGCCCAACTAACGACATGAAGCACAGAGGTGCGAGCAGTGCCGAAAGCAGCGCTACCTTCTTAATGAGCTCGGTGAGGAAGCAGCGTCTGTAGGAGGCGGGCGGGGGAAACCGCGCACACAGCGGATGGAGGACGGTCTGAAACAAGAAATCCGCCACTGAGCGGGGAGGGTTCGCGAAATGCCGACGGCTTCGTGCTGTACTCGGAGGCAGCGATGCTGAAAACACCCGGCCGTATTTTCCACGCGGTCCTTTCTGCCGTACCTGGTGCAGGATGTCCGAGAGCAGGGAGGACCGGAGGCGCTGCGGGGCGGCCGTCAGCTGCTGCTCCAGTTCCTAAAGCACAGCGAGAGCGGAGCTGAACCGAGCGGCCGAGCCCCGCAGCCCCCAACCCGGCCCAGCTCACCGCCCAGGGCATGCCGCGGAGCTGCCGCGCCGCCAGGAAGCGCCGCTGGAAGAGCAGCCCGAGCTCCGGCCCCGCCATCCGCCCGAGGCCGCCGTAGCCCGGCTCCGCTGCCGGCGAAGGGGAGCGGCGAGGAGCAGCGCCGTCGCCCCGAACGGGGACTCGAACCCAGGACTCTCGGATCGAAAGCCCAACGCTCCCCGCACCCGTGGCTGCGGCCGCAACCACGCGGAGTTGCACTTCCGGCGCGGCGCGATGACGTCAGTGTCGCGCGCCGTCGCTAAGGACACGGTGCCCGCTGCGCAGCTCCGCACCGGGGCGGAGGCCGGGTCGGGTCCAGCAGCGCTATGGGCGGTTACACCGCGGACGAGAAGCTGCGGCTGCAGCAGCTCCGCGCCCTGCGGCGCCGCTGGCTGCGAGACCAGGAGCTGAGCGAGCGGGAGCCCGTGCTGCCGGCGCGGCGGCTGGGGCCCATAGCCGCCTTCTGGGAGCGCTTCCTGCAGCCCGGCGGCCTCTGGCGGCAGAAGGTGAGCGGGCCCTGAGCCCCGGCCCTGAGCCCCGGCCCTGAGCCCCGGCCCTGAGCCCCGTTCTGCTGTCCCGCAGGTGTTCAACGCTTACCAGACCAGCGGCTTCATCTTCGTGCGGGTGCTGATCCCTGCCTGGATCCTCCACTATTACGTGAAGTACCACGTCTCGGTGTGTGCACCGCGGGGCTGGGGAGACCTCAGCAGTGCCAAAAAGGAGCTTTTAAGCAGGAGCGGGAAGGGGTTTTTACACGGGCAGATAATGGTGGGACAAAAGGGAATGGCTTTAAATTAAAAGAGGGGAAATTTGGGTCGGATGTCAGGGGGAAATTCTTTATCCACAGGGCAGTGAGGTGCTGGCACTGCTGGCCAAAGCTGGGGGTGCCCATCCCTGGAGGTGCCAATGGCCAGGGATGGGCCCTGGGCTGAGCTGGGGGAGGGCAGCCTGTCCACAGCACGGAACCAGATGGGCTTCTGACCCAACCGTGCTGTAATTCTGTTATCATCACTGATCCTGGGAGATGCTGGGCTGCAGCTGTTGGTGTGGGAGGGAAGCAGCAGTGACCTAATGCTGGGATAAAGCCCCCATTCCTATGTCTTTTCTGGCTGGTAGTTTTTTAATTCGTAAGAACCCAGACTAGTGAGCTTTACACTTAAGGATGTATGTTTTAGAAGGGTTATACTCTCTGTTTTGGAAATTCTCTATACTTCATCTGGGTGATGTTCCTTTTTCTTTCTCCCCCTCTGTGCTTTCAGAAAAAGCCGTATGGTATCATTTCATCCAATCCAGCAATATTCCCAGTAAGTCCATTCATACTTGTACTATCTTCTAGCTTTATTAAACAGTGGCAGAGAAAGGATGGCTTCAGAAGTAGGGGTTGGTGCAGCAGCTGTGCAGGGAGGATTTCTGGAAGGAGGCACCTGATGCTCACAAGGCAGCTCATCCTGGAGCAGCACTGCACAGTGGGTACAGTATTTGTTGAGCCTTTAGAGTAGACAGTGCTGATTTCTTTATCACTTTCCTTGTCACTGCAGACTTGTAAGTATTTGGGCTGACAGCTCAGTCCACTCTGAGCAGTAAACACCATCATTCTTCCCAGGGCTTTGATAGTGCCTGTAGTGGGTTCTGTTGCTGAGGGGCACACAGATACCACAGGGGATTCACTGGAGTCTGAAGCTTTCTTGTTTGGTTCTCAGTTGGGACAATGGACAGCATCTGACAGACTGTTTGGTCTTTACTGCTTTTCAGTTGCTAGCTGATGGGCATAGTGAGTTGGTGAGCAAATATTCTCAAATAAAAGTTACACCCCTAACAACTACATAGCAACATACTGAAGATCAAGCTGTGAGCTGCTGACTTCAGCCTGATCACTCAAGCTAGGTCAGCTCAGCAGGCCAAGGCAATGCCTGCAGCTTGAACAAGCAGAGGTCAGGCATTGGGTTGATTTTGCTGAGGTTGTGTAGCTCTCCACATTCAGCTGGCTTTTGGGTTAGAGACTGCGTGGAGATCAGCAGGAGTGGTGCTGTGTTGGAGGTGGTTTTGCAGAGCTACAAATCCAGTGTACGTTTTTAAAGCAATATTCACTTTAAATGCTCAGCTGCTTTTCTGTGGCATCAAAAGGGTGAAGAGTACAGATTTCACAAAATGTGGCTGTGGTGTTACGGTTGCATCTTAAGAAATGTTGAGGAAATTACACCGTTCTGAATAAATTGAGTTCTTGTTTAGAAGTGGGACGGTCACAGTTTGATTTAAAGTGTAAAGGAATCGATTGTGTGCAGGAGAAAACCTCACCATGTTCTCTCATCCCATTAGGGGGACAGAATTTTAGAGACGGGAGAAATTGTTCCACCTCTGGCAGACGAACCTTCTGAGCACCACTGACAGCTGAAAGCCGACGTCCTTCAGCAAAGGAGGCGGGAGCTGCAGCCACCTGTGTTCTCTCTTCTATAAAAGAGTCTTTATTCTGCATCGCCTCATCTTTTCTGTCATTTACTTTCTCCTTAGTCCAAACCCTCCCAGTCGGTACTTACGTGGGAGTTTCCCTTGCTTTCATTGAGATTTATTGCTAAGCCCTGGTGATTTCCCCCCCTTCTCCTCCCAGCCATCCCTTTTTTATCTGGCCTGACTGTCGAGCAGTGTGGGCTTTACAGTAATGGTAGGGACAGTATAGATTGCAGGGAATTGGGCAATAATCTGCTCAGAGGAGGGGTGTCATGGCAAGCTCCTGCACACAACAGCTGTCCTCTACCAGACAGCCCAGCGAACTCTCTTCTGCTAATTTCTGGTATTTACTGTGAAAATTAAGCTTCCCTCTGTGTCATCCCATGTCCCAGCCAACAGAGGGGAGCAGAGACAGCACCATTGCATAGTGGTGCCATCCTCCCCATCCCAGCATATGAATCGGTGTGATGTGGGTTTAGACACAGAATCCAGCTGGGAAGGAGAGCAGAGGTTCCTGAGTCATCCCAAAAGGTTGGTTGGTTTGTTTGAAGAGAAGTAGGAAAATGAGGTTCTGAAGAGTGAAGCCAAAATTCCTTACTCCTTCACCTTTAACACTTCATTCTGGCTTCAGCGTTTCCTGTCTTGGAATCCTCCTGCCTTCTCTGTCCCCTATTACCTGTGGCATTTTCTACTGGGAAATACCAGTCTTTAATTTAGTGCTAAATCTGCAGATATTTTGGTGGCTATTCTGGTGATAGAAATGACTAAAAGAGGAATTCCGGGTGTGCCTGGAGGCACGGAATTGTGAGGGGCTGGGACAGGACTGTGGTGACCTCATGGAACTGTGTATTGGCAGCAGTCTCTGTTGACATTTGTGACATCAGGCCTGCAGAGCTGTGGCCAACACGTTGGATGAAAACTCTCCTGCAGTCAAAGGAGATCCAGGAGGCCATGGACCCCTTGACAGGCAGCCAGGCACATCCCCCTGCTCCCCATTCTTTGCTGGTCCCCCAGGTCCCCACCAAGTATGCAGCCACTTCCACCCCTAGGTAAAAGGCAGCTCAGGGTGGGTACAAGGAGTGGGGAAGTGAACAGTGGTGGTCGTGGGCTGTGGGGAGCACCGGGGGCGGGGGGGAGCAGCAGGATCTGGGGAAGGGGGACACTGGAGAAGCTAGAGGGTCTATGTGGGGGCTGGAGGGAACAGGGAAGAGTAGACAGTAGGGAGATAATGGGGGTGATGGAGGGTTACTGGTGGTGGTAGGGGACAGCAGGGTTAATGGAGGGGTTGGAAGGGTCTCATGGGTGGGCGAGGCGCTGTGCTTCCTTGCCATGACTGGGGGGTCACTGCCCCACGATGTGTCAGCTCTCCTGGCACAGAGTTGCCCAGGATCAGCTCTTCCCAAAGCGGCTACAGCCTGAAGCGATCCTTCGCCTGCACCAACTTGCTGCTGCTCAGCCTGGCCAGCCCCGATGGCTCTGTGGGCAGTGAGGCACCCCTTGTCCCCCACATACGTGTGTCTTGCTCCAAGGATAAATCCAAGCCCACCGCCTCCACGGTGAGTGACTTCTAGGGATACCCCACATCCCTGGGAGCTCCCTGGTACCCCACCACACAAATGAAGACTGGGGACATCCTCACACCACTAGGGATGCCTGATACCCCCAGGGAAGCACTGGCACTCCCCACCTGTAGTGACAGATCCCCCAGAAGTGCAAGGCATTCACAGTACCTCCTGAGTTCCATGGACATCACAGCTCCAGCACCCCTAGGGGACCTGGCAGTTCTCCCCCTAATCACCCATGTCCCATGGAGGTGAGGCTTTGGTGCCTGTTCTAGGACACAGACTTGGTCCCAAGTCTCAAGGACTGGTGTGCTGTGTCAACCAGTGCATGTAGAGCTCTTGTTTGCAGGTGGAGAAGAAAGGGCTGGGGAGCATGGGGCCCTGGGGTTGCCATAGGAAGGGAACAGATAACCAAGAAAAGAGAGGGGCTTGCCTGTCACAACCCCACCAAAAAAGACAAAACATGACAGCATGTCATGGGATGGTTACAGCAGGAGAACTAATTATTACTGCAGGAGAATTGATCATCACCACGACTGTCCCACTGATGATGTGCCACACAGCCAGCAGGACCAGGCACCCACTGCAGGACATCACAGTGCTGAAAGCACATTGCTTCTGTGCAATGAATATTCCTCTGTACAAACATGGTGTGATTGTTACTTGGGGCTTTATCTCTCTGAAAAGTCCTTCTGAGTCTTATTTATATCACCCACGTTTAGCACAAGAGGCTTTATCTTGACTGAGATATTGAGATCAAAACTATTTGGTGTTTGTACAAGACATCTTCAATGTCCTCTGTGTTACACGTAGGACCCCATATGCATGTATGCACACGAGTACACCTACTACATAACTGCACACACACACAAATAGAGTTTTAGTCAAGAGTTGCATATTCTTTGCACCTTTATTGCACAAAGCTTTGCTACAACAGCTTAAGGACACGTGGAGGAGGATCTCCTTGTAAATAGGTATTGCATCACATGCTCTGAGCCATGGCATTCCTTCAGAGCTCAATCAGGTCCTCCTTGTTCCTTATAGAATAGAATGGATCAGGTTGACAAAGACCTTAAAGATCATTGAGTCCAACCACAACCTGACCATACTCCCAACTCCAACAGCCCACCACTCAATCGTGTCCCTGAGCACCACATCCAGACGTTTTTTAAACACGTTCAGGGACAGCCAGGGACGCATCCCCAGTTAGCCAGGACTGCTGAAGGATGATGGATGAAGGATGGCCACATCTGCCAACTCCCTCAGCACCCCAGGGTGCAATCCATCCGGCCCCATGGACCTGTGGGTGTCCAGCTTTCAAAGCAGCTCCTCTCCTCTCCTCTCCTCTCCTCTCCTCTCCTCTCCTCTCCTCTCCTCTCCTCTCCTCTCCTCTCCTCTCCTCTCCTCTCCTCTCCTCTCCTCTCCTCTCCTCTCCTCTCCTCTCCTCTCCTCTCCTCTCCTCTCCTCTCCTCTCCTCCCCTTTCTTTTCCTTTCCTTCCTTCCTTCTCTTTTTGACTTTCTTTTCTTTCTTATGCTGTGGTTGAGGGCAGCTGCCAGGACAGCTTGGAAAAAAGCCATGTAGTGGTCTGGAGTTAGGGTAAGTTGGAAGGTAAGGGTGGAGGGAAATGCTCATTAACTGCTTGCTGGTTTGGGAGACAAAGGCTGGCAGATGCTCTGTTGGTTGGTCACCACAGCCCTTCCTCCCTTTTACCTGATGCCCCTCAAGCAGGAGCTGCTGGCTCCAGCACTGGCTCCAGGAACTCAGCCAAGAAGTCTCCACATCCTGCTGTTCTCTGCACTGCTCTTTGTGCCATCCTTGGTGCTTGGTTAGCAGGGTGGGCTGCAGCTCAGCCCTACCACCATCCCATGGGAAATCCATCCCTCACAGTCAGTGCCCAGCATGATGGCTCACCTGAGGAGGAGACACTGCAGATTTGGAGCCCTCCCAGTGCCTACATTGATGCTCGGTGAGGTTTTGGATGGCATTTGCTCGCTGGATCTCAACTGTGCAAGTCCTTGGGTCTGGGAGGCTGCACCCAGGGAAGCCAGCTGATGTCCTCACAGAGCTCTTGCTGCAGTCCTTGAAAAGCTGTGATGACTACAGGAGGACCTTCACGCCTGCAGGACAGCAACATTTGCACAGTCATCCAAAAAGGGCCCAAAGGATGACCTAAGCCAACCAGCTTCATTTCAGTCCCCAAGAAAAATCATGCAATGCGTCCCCATTAGGAGCTATTGTTTGCAAGTGGAGAAGAAAGGGCTGGGGAGCAGTCAGCACAGAGTGTAACTCCATGGGCTTATCGTGCCTGAAAAATGCAGTTGTTTTGTGTGACAGCTGGCTGGGTGTGATAGGGCAGAGCTGTGGATGACATTTCCCTTCACTTCTGCACAGCATTCAGTGCTGCTAAGGCATCCGTTTCCAAGAGCACCGTTCACTGAAATATTGATGCCTCCGCTGCGTTGGCTGAACATTTGATTCTTCTTAAACCAATGGCAGAAATAGGAACTTATCTCAGGTGCTGTCATGAGTGGAATCCTCCTCCGCAATCGTCTTTCTCCGTCGCTCAAACACGTGGCGGTCAGCTCCATTTAAACGCCGCAGTTTTGCCATCTAAAATCGGGTGATGCGAACCTGTTGGTGCACCTTCCCATCAGCCAGCATTTGAAGCTGCTTTGTATCTGTGTGCAGCTGGACGCCCATGTGCTTCCTGGAGGCAGAGGGCTGAGCAGTGCTGTCTGAGCCCCGTGGCAGCAGCAGGGCTGGATGTCACAAGCCTGGTGCGATGCCTCGCGATGCCGGAAATCCACAGGCAAAGAGCAGCTGCATGAAATTGAATGAGCAAGTGCTGGAGGCTGGCTGTGCTGGTGGGGGGCAGCCCTGGCTGTATGCAGAGCGGGGCTGGGAGGTGGGGAGCAGCAGCAGGGAAGGGAGCTGAGGGTCCAGCTGTGGTTCTGTGACAACGGACTGGATTGAATTAAGTTCTTTGCTATGAGAGTGGTGGGTGAGGTGCTGGAACAGCTGCCCAGACGGATGCCCCGTCCATCCCTGGAGGTGTTCAAGGGTGGATGGGGCCCTGGGCAGCCTGGGTTGGTGTTAAATGTGGAAGTTGGTGGCTCTGCATGCGGCAGGGGGTTGGAGCTTCGTGACCCTTGAGGTCCCTTCCAACCCAACCATTCTGTGATTCTGTGAATTGCTGACCGGCTTCCGCACCCGTGAAACGGGAGCACGGGGAGCTCACGTCGGAGCTCCCGGCTTCGCAGAGGCTCCCGTCGCGGCGTGCCCGCCCGGCTCCAGGCGGATGACGGGACGAAGCAGCCCGGAGCCAGATCCTAAATTTCCTTCACGCACCGCCAGGTCATTAAGAGATGTAATTAGCAGCCGGGCGGGTACGGAGCACGGCAACGCTGAGCCTCGGGGTTCCGATCTCAGCAGCCGGCACGCCCGAACGCCAACCTCGCCTCCCGCCGCCCTCGGCCTTCAGAGCCGCCGGCCGCGATCCCCGCCCCGCCCGGCCCCCCCCGCCCCCCGCCCGGCTCCCGGCTCGCACCGCTCCGCCGCCTCCTTCCGCTGCTGCCGCGCGGCGCCGCTCGGGGTTTGTAGTTCGCCCCTGCTATTCACGACGGCCTCTGCGCCGTTTCCGCGCCGTAGCGTCCGGAGGGCGGGATGGGGCGCTACGCCACGGCGGCGGCGTAAGGGCGGGCGTGGGGACTCTGGGGCAAGGCCGGGCCGGCGGACGAGCGGGAGGAAGGCGGCGGCGGAACGGCCGTGCGCCGCGGAGGAGGGCGAGAGGGAGGAGGAGGAGGAGGGGAAGAGGAGGGGGCGAAGTTACTGCGCCCGGCGGGAAGTGCGGGGCCGCGGCACGGCGAGAGCAGCGCGGCCGCTCAGGTAAGCGGGGCCGGGGGGCCTCTGCGAGCGGGGGCCGCTTCCCCGCAGCCCGGCCGGGAACGCGCGGAGCAGCCGCGCTGCCTACAGCCGGGAACGGGCCGCCCCCGCGCCGATCGGCACCACCTGTTGGAGGAGCGCGGCTCTGCCCCGGGGGGCTCCGCGCCGTCCCGAGGCGCCGGGGCTGTTCCGGCGGTCCGCTGCAGCACGGCTCGGGGGGAGGAAGAGCACCGGGATCTCCGTAACCGCCCCGATTTCTCAGCGGCTCGTCGGTTCGTGCCGCGTCCCAGCCCTGCTCGGCTTCGGGAGCAGAGAGTTGGGATGGCTGGGTGATGGGAGCTGAGTGGTGGGAGCTGTGTGTGCTGTGATCCCCATATCGGGTTGGGATGGGAGCTGTGTGTGCTGTGATCCTCATGGCAGGTTGGGATGGGAGCTGTGTGTGCTGTGATCCCGGTATCAGGTTGGGATGGGAGCCGTGTGTGCTGTGATCCCCATATCAGGTTGGGATGGGAGCTGTGTGTGCTGTGATCCCGGTATCAGGTTGGGATGGGAGCCGTGTGTGCTGTGATCCCCATATCAGGTTGGGATGGGAGCTGTGTGTGCTGTGATCCCCATATCAGGTTGGGATGGGAGCTGTGTGTGCTGTGATCCCCATATCAGGTTGGGATGGGAGCTGTGTGTGCTGTGATCCCCATATCAGGTTGGGATGGGAGCTGTGTGTGCTGTGATCCTTGTATCGGGTTGGGATGGGAGCTGTGTGTGCTGTGATCCCCATATCAGGTTGGGATGGGAGCTGTGTGCTGTGCTCCTCATGGCAGGTTGGTTCCTCTGGGCGCTGCCTTCAGACTGAAATCTCAGCATGCCATGGGCCCGCAGTGTGGAGGGTGGTTTTCCAATGTCAGACAGAAGGTTCAACCGTGGAGCTGATGCCCTGGGGGGCAGCAGGGCCTGAGCATGATGCCTATTGATCTCATTGTGGAATTGTGGTCGCAGAATCACAGAATGGCCCAGGTTGGAAGGGACCTCAAGGATCATGAAGCTCCAACCCCCTGCCACAGGCAAGGCCACCAACCTCCACGTTTAATACCAGCCCAGGCTGCCTGTGCTCATGTTGGAACCTCTCCTCACCCTGCTGTGGGGCTCTTGTAGGACTTCATCTTCCCCCCCTCTCGTGCTGGCTGTGGCTGGTGGTGAAGTGCAGCAGGACTGGGCTGTGGGTGAGGAATGAGCTGCAGGAACATATGGGGTGTGTGAAGCACCTGGTGCTGCTGTCCTTTGGCTCCGATGTGAACGTGACCCTAACGTGTGTCAGAGAGACGTGATCCAAGGTGCTGTGGTTTCAGGTAGCTGGGGATGTTAGCTTGCTGTAACTTGTATCAGCTGCTGGTCGTGTCCGAGGCTGATGCAGCTCCTTTTCTAGGTGGGCCCTGAGGCTGTAGAACCCTTTGGGGAGGTTTCATGTGACTTGGAGCCTGCCAGGCCGGATTGCTTGGTCAGGGAACGGGAGAACTGCAGGTTCAGTCTGGTGATTTGGAGCCTATGGGAGCCCAAGGCTTGTGCCAGTCATAATGCTTTCTGAGTTGGAATAAAACAAAAGTGCTAAACTTGCACAATACAGGAAAAAAAGAAAAGAAAAAAAGCTGGGTGTGCTGTTCAGCCTGGCAGTGGCTGGGGGATGGGGTGAGCCCCTGAAGGGGTGGGCTGCTGAGGGCTGTATCTGTGGAGGGAATGGCCCAAAGCCTATGGCTGGGAGTGGGGAGTTTTATCATGGGGGAAATCCACTGCTTTTGGTTGTCCTGGAGGTTTTGTGGGGAGGTCCGGAGGTGGCTGTGTAGCAGCTGGGAGCTGATAAACTTGAAGGAGATTGACTTTTTACGTGAGTACGTAGTGACAGGGTAAGTTGGAAGGGTTTAAAATCAAAAGAGGGGAGATTTGAGGTGAGAATTCTTCACTCAGAGGGTGGTGAGGCACTGCTGCCCGGAGCTGGGGATGCCCTGTGGGTGGGCTGTGGGCAGCCTGAGCTGGTGGGGGGCAGCCAGCCCATGGCAGGGGTGGGACTGGGGGGGGCTGTGAGGGCCCTTCCCACCCAGCCACACCGTGGTTCTGTGCTGGGGCAGCATCCCTAGCGAGCAGCACTGCACACTGAGCTGGAACACGGGGCTCTGAGGAAGGCCACAGGTAGTGCAGCCTTGGGAAGGGCTGCTTATGTGGGTTGGATGTGGGAGTTGGGGGCTTCCTCCTCCTCTTTCTGCCTCAGCAAGGCGTGCTGTCTGCACGCTGTCCCATATCTTCCTGCACTTGGCTGTTTCAAGGGGTGTTGCTCTCCTTGTGCTCAGCTGAGGAAGGCACAAGGATTGCTGGCTGTGCATGAGGAGCATTTCATTCTTGCCTTCACAGCTCCCCTCCCTGCGTGTTCTTGTCTCGGATGGTGGGAAATGATGGAGTCGTTTCCAAAGCTTGCTCACATTTGGTTTTAAAGGCGAGGAGAGGTTTTGTTTGCTATTTCCTCTCACTCTGAAAAAAAAAAAAAAAAAATACATGCTGCCCGAGTGTCGGGGCAGAAGGGGAAGCTCTGGAAAGGAAATAAGATCTGAAGAAATGTTTCACCAGCAGAAAGCACAATTGTTTTTCTACATTTACATCGCAGAGCGCAGCCCTGCTCATCCAGCTGCTGTTTGACAGCCAAGATAATACATTTATATTGATGCAATTAGCAGGATGGGGGTTTTGCTGGATGGCTTGGGGGCAGCGAGCTTTTTCAGTCTAACTCCAGCAAATAGATTGGGGAGGGCTGGAAAGCTGCTGTGGGTTGCTGCAATTGGCCCTTTGGGTTTCTGGAGGTTGAGTACATAACTGCTGCTATTTCCTATTGTGCTGTACCCTGCCTTGCTGAAAAGAAAATAACTTGAGGGAACACGGGGTTATTTTTGCCAGCTTGAAATGATCAAGTTTGATTTCTAAAAACCCGAGTCTTTAGGCTGGTACATTAGAAACAGCATTGGAACCATATCTCTGTTCAAGTGCGCTTTGCCGATGGTCCGAACTCTAAAATGCGTTCCTAAAAGAGAAACAGCTCTTCTGTTCCTGCAATGCAGCCCCTTTTGTAGAACACAGGGTGCCTGTTCAGTGCCGGGATCCTGCCTGGCGTTAGGGCTGATGGAGCTGTGTGCCTGTGGCTCAGCCTGGCACTGCTTGGGCTCTGAGCGCAGCCAGAAGGGCTTTACTTTAAGCTGCTGGGAGTTAAGCGGTTTGTCTTCCTAGACAATGCGTATGTGGACACATCTCCTGCAAGGAAAATGACGTGGTGTGCTGCCAGCTGATGTAGGCAGCTATGGGTGCTCTGTCCTCCCATGTTTACCTCGCTGGCTCATCAGCTCTGAGAAGACCTCTGGCTTTGCTGTGAGAGCATCGGCAGTGCTGCAGGCCAGGCATTCCCTGTGTTGTGCAGAGCTTTGGGCCAAAAGGGCCAGGGTGGTCCCCTCAAACCTTAATCAGCTCATTACTTGCTTTCTGCTGCTCCCTAAGCAGCATTTCTTGCCTGCTCTGTAGCATTCTTCGTGTGCTGGTTTGCTGTGGCTAGCAGTCCGTGCTGCAGGCCCAGCTGTTCACACGGGTCGTCCTTTTCCTACTGCCTGGAATCTGTGTGTTGTGCAAGGGGAGAAAATCCACGAATACTCTGTAACCTACCCCAGCAGCAGCCTGACAGCGTGGCTGAAGGGGCAGGGTGATGGGCACACAACAGGGTCTGTCGCTCTCCTGTGCTTCTCTCACACCCCCCAGAATCCTCAGTGATGTTCTTGCTCAAACCTCATTGTCTTTTTTGCCTCCTCCCCAGTCTAAAATAGAGATAGCAAAAGTGTGCCAGCAAACCGAACAGTGGTGGATGGGGGTTCTTGTTGCTCTGTCTTATGGAAGCCCATCCTAAAGGAGACGGCGCTTTCCCTGGGTGTGAATTTCCTTAAAACACATTGCTCCAAGAGCAGGGAGTGTGAAGGGGCGTGGGGAAATGTCCTGCAGGAGGGAGGGCAGCTGGGTTTGCTGGGGCTGGTGTTCAGACTCCATATCTTTTAGGGACGGGACATTTGACACGATCACATTTGTACTTGGCAATTAGCAGTAGCTGTAAGTGCTAACGATGCTGTGACCACGCAGGGTAGTTAACGAGTCTCTTTGTGTTTGACCATGCAGGCAGCGTGCCCCTCCAGTCCCTGCACAGGAATCCTGCCCTGCTGCTGGTTGTTGAGAGCTGTCCAGAGCCCTTATCGCTGGGATCCTGCTGTGCTTGTGAGGCGCTGTGTTATTCAGCACAGCGAAGCCGAGCAGCCGCCTTGCTTGCAGGGTTAGCAGGGCGATAAATCACAGCCAAAGGGGCTGAAACCCTGAGTGAAGAGTGCGAGTCGACTCAGAAGCAGACCAAGCTCTGTCTCCAGGCGGGACCGAGCGCCGGCCCATCGCCAGCCTGATGCTGCAGGAAACACGGAGCCTTCTGGGAGCTGTAGTTCAAACGGACGCCGATTGAGTGACCCAAAATGTGAGAGGTTGGTGGCGTGGGCTGGCGTGATGCTGATCAGCCCGCGGTCTCAGCAGCCCTTATTCTGACGTGTCTCTCCTCTCTTGTTCCCCAGCCTGGTGCAGCTGCTGCTCCTCCTGGCAGGCTCAGCACGTTGCCAGGGCTCTGTGCAGACCCTCTAGCATGCTCCTCCAAGCGGGCCGTGCAGCTGGCGCCTGCAGCAGCCGTTCCATTCCGGGGACACCGGGCTGAGCTCACAACCAACTGGGCATCGCACCCGCAGAGCTGAACTGTCTTGGGTGAGAGAGGCTTTTCTGGCTGCAGCTGGCTCTGTGCTGGGCTGGGAGGGACTGGAAGGGGAAAAAAAAAAAAAGGCCTTTTCTCGTTTGTTTTGTGAGCGTGGTTACCCCTGCTGCTTCTCTCCTGTGCCTCATGTCTTTCTGTCTTGTTTTAATTCCTTCTTGAAGCGTTCTCCTCTCTCTGTCTGTGTGAGGGCCACGCGCTCTTGTGGGCAGGGATGCTGGCCTACCCTGGTTTTATCACAATGAAGAGGAAACTGAGAATGGAAAAGAAAGCATGTGGTCATTGCAGCCTTAAGCTGTGGAATCTGTGTGCCTGACTGCGGATGTATATGAGGCAATGCACGAGTGGGAAAACTAATCAAAGAAATTCTGCCTTGCATTTCCTGTGATGACTGCAGAGCAGTGGCAGTTCCCAGCACGAGCACAGCAAGGTCCTTTTTTTTTTCTTTTTTGAAAGCTTGGCTGCTTTCAGGGTGGTTCAGAGCCTGTCCTGCAGGGCCAGGTGGCGGGCAGTGGGCTGAGCTTGTGCTGAGGGCATACCTGGGGCATCCCATGCAGGGATGTGGTGTTCTGATGGTGCAGACCTTGCATGCAACTGAGCTAAGCTAATGTGGCTGTTCTGGAACAACACGGGTTGGTCTTTTGGGGCTGGCACTGCTGTGCTACAGCTTCCTGAAAGCATCTGCGTTGGTTTTCAGCCCCCTCATCTGGAGCATAGCATTTTCCTCATGTTATATTTGTTCAAATAATTGCTCTCATGGGTGAGTACTGCTTAAGGCCCTGCGTAATTAAGCATATCCTATGGCTTCAACTGTATTGGTGTATCTGTATGGTGAAGCAGACAGCAGACCAGTATGGTTATTCCAGGGAGGAAAGGGGAATGTCATAGTGGCATCAGGCACCCCTGTGTCTATATCACCTCAATTACACCAGATGTTATTCCAGCCAAATCTAGAGGTGGAAGAGAGGAGCGGGCAGGAATGTGGTGCTTTTCCATAAGGTAACAGCACTGAGCCTTGCCTGCAGAGAAACCATCTTGCCCCCTTGGGTTCATTCTCCCTGTCCCTTCCCAGTTCTCTGTGCTCCTGGTGATGTTCTCAGCTATTCTTACGCTTTTATCTTCTGGTTGTTTGTGATGGAAATGCCAAATGCCACTGTTGTCTGTCAGGCTCATCCTACCTCTGTGTTTGCTTGAGGCACAGCCACAGATGTGGTGGTTTAAATTGAGGTTGATTGTTTGGAAATTGGGACATGATGCTTGATCAAAGCAAGGAAAGGCTAAATTGCGTTCAAGTGGCAGAAGGAGGCGTGTGGTGCTGCTGCCCTTGTGAAAGGAGGCTTTTTTTGGCTCTAGATGTGGCAGTGCACTGAAGACTGGGATTTGTCTCTAGTAAAGGAATGCAACTGGATGTGGTTTGGGTAAATTACATATTTATTGTCTGCCTAATCTCTGTTGAATTAAAGCTGTGGCTGAACGTCTGGGGATGGTGTGCTCAGGGGACATCTCCTCCTCCCTCTTCCTCTGAGACTGCTTTTCACATCTGTGCCCTGGGCTTTCACTGGCTCTGAGGCTGCACTTTGTGCTGCAACTCTCTTCCCCTCCCTTCTTCAGTGGCCAGCTCTTCATCTACTTATCTGTCAGCTTAGCATGATCGGAAGATACAATCCCTGATGTCCTTTTGGGTGTGACCTTGCATTTGTGCTACGCTTGGGCATCTGTGACTCCCCATGAACTCGAGTGGCTGATGACACACAGCTGAGATCTGCCTTTCTCAGAGACCAGGAGGAAACTCCTGGGTCAAGTCCAGTTCAAAGTGGTCATCTTGTGCAGGTCGTGAACTTTACCAGGAATTAATTGTTGGAACTAACTGCGTGCTTTTTCCCCAGCACTTCTAGAGCAGTTGATCCAGAGATCTCCACTTTGAAAGGCTAGAAACTCTACTCTGACTTGCAGCCCTTTCAGCATCCAGTTCTCCTGGGCTGGTTTCTTGTTCTTGTGCCACAGCAGTGTCGTCTTGCAGATGAGAGATGACTTGCAAATTTTGTTTTTCTTCCCTGGTTCGTTGTAACTTTTACGTCCTGCAACAGCCGTGGCTCGTAGATTGTAGATTTATCCTGAGATATGTGAAAGCTGTTTTGTTTTTCTGTTGTTTCTTTCTGGGAGGTTGGTGTTGTCGAGCCTGTTTATTTCCATGTTGTGCTTTTGACTGTTCTTAGTGCAGGTGGAGCTCTGAGCTTCGCAGTTGGAGCGTCAGTGAGTACAGAGGGGCACTTTTTGCATTACTGTCACTTCTCTTTTTTTAATATTTGTCCTTGCTACTTTTGCAATCTTGCCCCTTCAGGAGGGAGAGATGTTGTCAGAAACAGCTGAATCAAGGTGAACTTGATAAAGCAAATGTATTGGAGAGCCAGTGCCTGGCTCTTACTCGTGTTTATCTCTAGCTGTGAATGTGCAATAACAACAGTTCTGTTCTGCACAGGCTGGCACAGCCTCAGACTGGAAGATCTGCTGTTTACCAATCAACACTCTGCTGTAAGTGAGAAGGGGAAGAAAACGTTTTATTGCTGCTGGGTAACCCGGTGTCTAGTTAAACCTATCCGAGGGGAAAAAATAAAGAAAAGGAAACTAAGAGCACACGTGTTACTCAAGATGCATTTTCCTGGCAACAGGCCCACGTCTGTGTTTTTCCTGTAAAGCATCCCTGCTTATGCTACTTCCAGTTGAAGCTGTGGCATATCAGTAGCAGCAAATAAAGGCTTCCTGGTTGTCACAATGCGACTGGTCTCAGCAGGCAGTCTGTCAGGGTGATTTTTCAGCCTGGCATGTTTTGTAGCTGGGGTATTCTGTGGGCTGAGGAGGATGACAGAGCTCTGCTGCCAGGATTATAAATGCACAGAGAAAAAGATTTGAAATTGGATCTGTTGGTAAAGCTTTCCCAAGACTGGATGCTGTGGCTTGTCTTGTTTTGTTTCTTCCCCTTGTCTCTCTGTCTGTGGCATTACTGTGATGTTGCTAATGAGATGAACCCTGCCAGCCCACACACCCTTCTGTTAACACTGCACTCCAAAGGCAGCCACAGTTGGCCAGTAAACTGGAAGATACGAGTTGCCCCGTTGTGCTTCACTGAAGTAATGCTAATTGACTTAATAGAGCACCCACTTGTAGAGATTTGTTTGTTTTGGTTTTTTTTTTTTTGTGCAAATCCAGGCCGCTTCTGCCGTGCCTTTGTTGCTGTTTTTCGTGCTTATTCAGATCACTCTTTAGTGATGGAGATGGGTTTGAAGTTAACCTTTATTTTGAAGAAGCCTTCCTGTCCCTTGTCTTCACCACAGCTTGTAATTAAGGTGCCTATTTCCCCTTTCAGATCTGTGTAATCCCCTCTCTCAAAGTGACCTGATAGATTTCCAGTAGCTCACTGGGTAATCTATCACTGGTTTACAGTGTGCTGTGCAAGAGAGAAGAGGAAACTTTTCAGGCTTTGACGCTAATTGCTTTGTGGCTAAGCTGGCTCTGCAATAAATCTACTTTTCCTATCAATCTTTTGCTTCAGGCTTTGGACACCTCTTCCTCTGCCTGCATACTTATGAAGAGTCAGTGCTGGGCATTGAGTGCAGCTCAGCCCAACTCAGCTGATGTGTATGAGTTTCTTCTGTGTTAAAGTTGGGCCAGAACCTGTTTCAAGGCAGTTGAAAGAAGGTAAAGATCCTCAGGCTTGCCTTTGCATGTTCATGTCTGTGGCCAGAAAGGTGTGCTGCTGTTCTGGACTTTGCTGAAGTGTAGCATGAAGTATGAGGTCCTGTTCTGCTGGACGAGGTTTCCAGGTTAAATTATCTTGTTACCTCATTAATAGCCCATCTAGAAAGCTGTGTCCAGGCACCCAATTTCATTTAATTAGATCTCCACAAGTGGATCAGCTATTTGTTTCTTGCTGCGATTAGGAAAACAGCTTATTTGCAGCTTCCAGTCCCCTGGATTTCCATCTTGGGCCAGGAATCCTGATACTGGCCTCTCTCCTCCCAGCCCTACTGCCCCGTAATGAACATTCGAGTGGGTAAACTTCTCCCTTTTCTCCATCTCCCTGCCCTCCCATTTGTGGTGCTGTGTAACACCTGGCAAAGTGTGCCTTGTGAGCCTGAGTGCTTCTTGGCCCTGGCAGGTAGAGCAGTGCCTTGAGTCACAGCACTGTGCCCCGAGTCACGCGGGAAGCTCTGTGCTCGAGCCTGGAGGCTGAAACAGCTGCCCACTGTGCTGTCCTTCCTGTTAGACCTATGCCTCAGTCTGTTCCTGGAGGGACTTTCCCACCTCTGCCTTCCGGCAACTTTGCAAGGAACTGGAACTTTCTGACAGCTTAATTTCCTGCCAAGGCTGCAGCACTTGGGCTGCCTTACAGCGCTGGCTCAGCAGGTGAGGGCAGGAAGAAAGAGCAGCAAAACTCCATTTCTTGTCACCAAGACTCCAGCTTTGTGCAAGACACTTACTTGGTCAGCATGGGGCACTTGGTTTGCTTGGCTGTTTTGCAGCATGGGTCTTGCTGGCAGCCGTGGGAGCTTTTGCTGTGCTTGAGCCATAGAGTTGGCTCTCCTTGAGTTGGGGTTTAGCATCTTGTATTTCAGTCTGGCCTGTTTCTGTCTGATGTGGATGTCTTACTGCTTGTCTGCTCTTTTCCTGCCTGGTGGGGAAAAAGAGAGCTTGTCCTCCCATCCTTCCCTGCTGTCTCTTCTTTTATCGAGGTCCTCTCAGCATGGTGAATGCAGATCGTGCTCAGCTTGGTGCCCATGCCTGGCTTTACACATGCACAGCTTTTGCCACCCTGCTCTGAGCGGCGAGGAGCTTGGCTGCTTGTCACTTGCTGTGTACACAAATGCTTGAGCTGCTTTTACTTGCTCGTTTGGTATGACACCATCAGGCCTCTGTGCTGCGTCCATCCTCAGTTACCTGTGCCTGACCTCTGACTATTTAGGTGGGGAAGGCTCAGGAACCCTTGTTTCTCTTTGCAAGGAGCAGTTTGCATGTGTGTGAAAGCAGAGAGCTTTGCTCCTGAGGGTGAGAGTAGGTCCAGCCTTTGTGATGCCCAAGGCAGGGACATGCACACAGCTGAGGGAAGAGAAGGGCTCTGTGTTGTAGCAGGAGGCTCTCATCTTCCTCTGGCACAGCTCTGAGGATGCTTTTCCTCCAGGTACATGGGGGGACGCTGTGAACAGAGCTGAATGGTGTGCAGGTTGGCTGTGTTTTCATTGCTGGGTCCTAGCAGAGAAGGCAGTAGCTCAGAGGTGACTTTATGGGGTTGAGAAACTAACGAGGTGACAAAGTCTTGGTCTTAGGTGTGGGAGGCTGAGAGCAGCGAGATGTTGGAAGACTCAGGCAGGAGCTGAGCTGTGTTACGTGAACAAATAGATAACAAAAGGAGCGTGGGGAGCATCTATCACGTACCAGGGGGCTTCTGCACACAGGACCAAGTGAGGTGAATCTGCCCTTGGCATTCTCAGGGGCTGGAGCAGCTCCAGAAGTCTTCCTGCTGCACTGCATGCCAGAGGGAAGAGCTTGGGCTCAATCCTGGGAAGATCTTGGGACAAGCTGATCCTGCAGTTTCTTAGATACATTGGAACATGTGAGCTAGGTCTTGTTTTTCTTTTATCTTTTTTGTTTGCTTGTTTATTTGCTTTCCACTTCAAAATGGAAATCTGCTTTGGAAGGGAAGGTGACTGAGGACATCTGTGTTTGGCTTTGCATGCTGTGGCAGAAGGGCTGGGACCCAACCTGCTAGCTGGTGTTGAGGCATAGAGCTCATCCTGCACCCTGGCAACCTCTCTGCTCTCCCAGCTGCAGGAGCAACCTCTGCAGGGAAGCTCTGCTGTCCTGAGCTTGTTGTCAGTGCCTGCTGCTCCTGGTATCAGTGGAAATTTGAGGAAGGGTCTGCCTCGCAAACCAGCATGCGAGTGACTTGGAAGCAGAAAGATGAAATCTATTTTAGTTTGGGAAGCAATATTTTGGGAGCAGTTAAGCAGTGTCAGTTGAAACCTGATAATTATCACAGCTGCAAGGGGTAAAAAAAAAACCAAAATCCCAACTCAGCATCTTACTAAGGTGCTTAACTGCTCATTTCCATGAATGAGTTCCACCCTTCCCGAGACACTTCAATCTATTTGCTTTGTTTCTTCCTGTCCTGATGAGGTAGGTGGAAGCAGTGCTTTATTTATTAGAAGGAAAATCCTGTTCCTTCGTGCCAAGGCAGAGGAGCTGTTGGCAGTTTGCTCCCCCCAGGTCTGCTCTGCTCAGCAGGTGCTGTGTACCTGTGTGGGGTGTCTCCTGGGCTGTCTCCCTGCCCGGTGGGAGAAGCTCCTAAAAATAAAGCTCAGTGCTTTCAGAGAGGCTTTTCTCTTTGTAGCCTTTTTTAATTGACCCCTTCCCTTGCTAGGGTGTACTTTGCATTCTCATCTTTCCATCTTGCAGACTCTTCCTTTGCTTATTGTTGGCCAAAGGCGTTTTCTGGCTCGGCGTGGCAAGCAGGTACGTGTTTTGCATTGAGCTGCAGTGATGCCTCTCCTCCTTTTTGCAAACGGGCTCCGTTCAGTGCTCCCCTCTGTGCACTGTTTGCTGGCTGCTCTCACCTGGTGCGAAGGGTAACCCTGGAGAGAAGGATTTACTGCTTTGCCCAGAGAAATCCGATTTCATGCAGCCCTCGCAGCCAAGCAGCCCACATAGACCAGACAGTCTTGGAGATCACCAGGACTTAGCAGGGTTATCCTGAACCTATTTATAGGTCCCTGCTCAGCTCCACCCACCGCAGGGTTTTACTGCAGGGTTTTAAAGCAGGATTCCCAGCTTCTCTCCTTCCTGCAGCGTGCTCTGGTCCCTGCTGCAGACCTGAGGAGGAGGAAGGGCTGAGACGTGAGCGACGCGTTGGAGCCAGCAGCGATGCCGGCAACAGGCATGTCTTGTGCCGGTTGTGGTGAGCTCAAACTGACACTTCTGCACGTAGGAGGAAGAGGCAAAGGGCTCTGCTTTTCCAGCTCAGGACTCAGAGGAGGAAGCGATCTCGATCCAGCCTGTGGGATGGCTTCGTTAGGCCGTTTGGCTTCGTGAAGGGGAGAAGGCTATTAACAAATCGAGCATCCCACCTTCTGCTTGGCACTGCCTGGAGTGAACTCTGTGTTTGGCTGTGTTTCTGCCCAACTTGCTTTTACTTTCTATTTTTTCTTGTGGGAAAAAACACAACTCCTAAGGTGAGGCAGCTTGTTCTCTTAGCAGAGTGGGAAACTGGGCTGTCTCAGTCCGAGTTGAGCTGATGACACTGGGAGATACTTCCCCTCATCACTGCTTTCAGCTAGCCAGAAGATCAGATTTGTTGCAAGCTCATTGCCTAAGTTGGAGGAAATGAGAGGGGAAGTGCCAGGGATCCACGTTGGCTGGACCTGCAAGAAACCAAAGCCCTGCTGTTGTGCAGGGAGCTCAGTGTGGAGATGTGTTGTCTTCAGCCTGTCTGATGCACAGCAATTAGGCAGACCAATTACAGCGAGGTAATCAAGGTAGGGAAAATCGCGTTCTTGAGCTTTTATTTTTACCAGTTCTATTTCCTCAGCTCAGGCTTTGCAGGTTACAGAGAAGGCACCATGACAAAGTAGCTAATGTTCTTCAGTTAATGGCCTTATGCAGGCACGTTTCAGTATTAAGCTTGTAGCAAAACTGCACCTGCTCCTTGAGCTGCTGCATTTGAGAGGCTGTTATCTATCAAGGCCTTTCTTGGTCCCTTAGAACAGCCCCGGGATTGAAAAGCTGTATTTTAGGAATCTTTGTTTCAGCCTTTTTGCTGTGCAAAGTAGATTCTTCGCAAAGGTCTTTCTACAGTTCATTCATCTCTGTAAATCCTGGTGGGTAATTGAATAAGCTCAGCTGTGCTAATTTTTTCTTCTTCCTCCTTTCTTCTTTTCTCTCTGTTAAATGTTCCCTTGATCCGTTCCTTCTGACACGCATCCAGACTGCCATGCCTCCCTCCTTTAAGGAGACATATATGTTTAAACTTCTTTGAATGTCAGAGGACAAGAAATGTTTTTGGGTTTTAACTGTGAGATTCTAAGAAGCATGAAAGAAGGTGAAAAGGAAGAACATTCAAAGCCCCAAACCCACTTCTTTGGATAGGGGGAATGCTCAGAATCTGCTAAAAATTGGCTTGAGCTGAAAGAGGGTATTTCATTGCCCTGTGTGAGATGCTCACAGAAAACGTACTTGTGCAGACAGCCAGTCAGCCCGTATGCAGCGTCACTGCAGTGTTAGTGGGAAGCAGGAAAAGAGGGATATTTAGTTTTACGTACATACATCCTCCCTGCAGCCAAACCTGAGCCTGGAAACTCCTGGTGCTTCCCTGGGGAGGTTCTCTTCTGCAGCCCTGCACTCCACATCTCCAGGCAGCAAAAGCAGGCTTCGGTGACACGGCCCTGGTCAGAGCATGCACTAACAGGCTTCTAAGACAGGAGGGGTGTTGCTGAAATCATACCTTATCTTTCTCTCTTTTTCCTTTTTTTTTTTTCCTTTTTTTTTTTTTTTCCCCTTTTCTCTTTGTTTTTTCAACTCTTGATCAGCACCGACCTTCCTTTCTGCAGTGAGTCGGGAACCTTACAGCAGCCCATGCCGCAGCGCCTCGCCTGTCCCACCCGAACTGCCTGTGCCACTGCCTTGGACCTAACCTAGGATAAAGCTCTGCGTGGCCTGGGTAGGGGGGAACCATGGGGAGCTCTGCCTCGTCGCTGGCCGCAGAGACGGAGTCGGACCATGGCTTCACTAGCCCACCCTACCCAGGGCACCCAGCTGTGGGCTGGTATAGGAGTAGTCACGGTGGTCCTGTTTGGGAAAGTGACCTTATAACGCGGCAGCAACAGAATTTACACCATCGGCTGCGAAGGTAAGGAGAAGGGGAAGGAGCCTGCTTGTCTGCTTACCTCTCAGCTTCAGCCCAGGGCAGTGCAGTGGGGATGAGTCGCTTTGCGTCCTGCTGAGTGTCGGCTCTCATCCAGAGGCTCAGTTCTAGTCCTTGTGAAACTCAGAGCCGAATTTCCACGGATAGGAGAGTGCCAAACCTCATCTTACTTACCGGGCTGCCAGTGTTTCCTGCAGAATAACTGCGGGACTCATCCCACCTCTTCCTCACTCACCCCAGTGGTGAAGGTGTCTACCTGGGAATGGGATCTCCGTTCCTTTAACAAGCTTGCCACCTTCTTGCGGCTCCCTTTTCACCTCCCAACTAACTGTAACTGTCAAAGATGAAGCATTATGACTCCAGGTTGAGTGGGAGAAGTAGCGAGGGTCTTTGAACTTTAAAAGAGCAAGAGATGCTGTTTTCATGAAAGTGCAGTGAAATGCTCTGAATACCGGATTGCAGGGAACAAAACACACCAAAACAGAATGACTCTGAAAAAGAGCTCTGTGTTCCCTGCTCTCGCTTTCTGTCCCTCCTTGATAAAATCAGCATCTCAAGATGTGCCTCTGAGTCATTTGGCTGTGCTCATTCCCCATCAGCCACCTGAGAGTGAGGAATATTTCCTCCTGTTGGAGGGCTGTGTGCTGCGTTCAGGCTCTGCTAGGCTGAGAGGTATGCTGAAAGCAGCTAAAAATCCCCAGCCCGGGGGCTTGACTACAGAGACTGCCGTGTTTAATGCTAACACTCTCTGAGCCTTTGCCTGAAGCCTGCTTTCTGTAGATGCCAGCCTGGTTGGGTGTCTGTACTTGCTTTGGAGCCACTAGTATTTTAGGAATAGCTGCTTGCTTCTGAGTGTCCCTGAGCTGTTGTGGCTTTCCACTGGAGGCGTTTGCTGTGATGGTCACGTCCTATCTGTGGTGTAGTCCTTGTTTTTGTTGCTGCTGCCACTCCCAGCAAGTTCACTTCCCAGTGTCTGGTGTACGACTCGGGGAGACCCCAAGGCACGCAGTGTCGTCATGCTCTGCTCCTTTGTAGGCCCTGCCTTGGGTTTCTTTGTTGGGTTTATGAAGGCATGGAAGCAATTAGTTGTTGTCTTTGCTCTCGGTCACGTGTCTGAGTTCTAGCAATGCCTAAGATGCTTTTAAAGGCTGTTTTGTGCAGTTCCCCACCACCACTGCTGTGTGTCCCAACCTGCAGGGCTGACCGTCCTTCAGGGATCCTGCAAACACAGTTGGGCCCTTCCTGCAGGATGACTCCCTCCAAGCTGCTGCTTTCTCCTCCCTTCCCCAGATGAGTTGGGGAAAGTGTGGGAATACCAGACTGCCCTGGTACTCCTTGCACGGCCAGCACTGCCATTCGGGAGCAGGCAGTGCAAATGGGTGCTCGGTGCTGCAGGGTGATGTTTGTGTGATGTTTGTGCAGCCCGGTTTGTGCTGGCTGTGCCTGCTGCTCCCCGTTCTGAGCCTGCAGCCTGCTGGAGAAATTACATGAAATCCTAATGTGTAGAAGTACATTTCCTGCACAGCCAGCCTCCGCAGCGGGGCGGATGCTGGGGCAAGCACAGGAACTTCTGCTCTTTGTGCAGATAAAGGCAGTGTCCTGTTAGGAGCAGTTTGGTGAGAATTATGCTTTTCCTCTGCTGAAAGAGAGAGCTCATCCCGGCTGAGTGCTGCGTGGTTCCTGGAGACAGGAAAATAGCTGGCCATGATTCACCAAGCAGCCTCTGCGTGGGAAGGACTTGCTTTAGGCGGTGATTATGGAAGCGGGTTCAAAAGACGTGCTGAGATCAGCCGGGCTGCCAGGCATCAAAGTCCCCACGGTTCCCATGGTGAGACTGGTGCAGCAACGGGGTGAAGCAGCAGCAGCTGCCTGGTTTCCAGAGAGAAACAGATTAATACACTCTTCTTTTTTTTAAAAAAAAAAGTAAATAGAAGCAGTCCAAGGATGTGGGTCCGCCTCTTCATGGCCTCATCCCTGGAGCCCAATAGTGCAGGAAGGAAGTGGAATAGTGCGGAGTCAATCTGATCCTGGCCAGGAGTTCTGGGATAGACTTTGCTTTTCCTGCTGGTTTCCTGCCCCTGCCCGTGGCCACCTTCAGAGCTCCTAATGTTTGGCTGCTGAAGGCCAGCACAGAGCCAAGCCTGCTGTGATGTATCCCATGCCTCAGGGATGCATGCACATCTTGTTAGGAAAACAGGGGTGGGAGTGCTTCACGGGTGGGCTGCTCTGGGAGGCAGACTTCCGTTTCAGTAAGGATAGAAGTGAGGGCAGAAATCAATGCTGTGTAGTGCTGGAGGTGTGCTGGAAGCTGTGGTGCCTTGAGGGCTGAGGCTGGCAGTCCACAGCTATGTCTGCTGGGGACAGCTGGACATGGGAGCAGCAAAAGGACCTTGGTGATGGAAGCAGTAGCCTTGTGACATCCAGATCTGAGTGCCTGTTCTCTTCTGAACCAAGCTGCTTAGTCTCTTTGTACGTGTTAGCATCTCATCTTTTAAACAGGAACACACCCCTGCTTTCCCCAGTGTACAGGGGGGTACAGCTACCTATGGTTAAAGTTACAAATGCATGGTAGTGAAAGGAATCTTGTTGCTAAAATCTCTGCTTGGGGCAAAGATTTTATTTTTAAATAAATCCTCGATAGCTGTGTGTATATTCCAGATGAATTCTGGCTTAGCTTCAAGTCTGCTTGGGCTCCTTCTTGCTTGCACACATGGAGGTGTTGGGGCATTCAGCTGAGCCTGAAGACTCTTCACAGCCAAGGTGAGGTGCCACCCCCTCATGGCAAGGTTCCTGACATGCCAAATCCTCCATGAAGCTGCAGGCAGCACAGTGCAGTGCCACGGGTGCTGGTGGCAGGGCCTTGCTCTGCTGATGCCGTTGAGTGCATTGAGAGCCAGGGGCTCGCAGTGCCTTCTCATGCTGCTGCTGGAAGTGGTGGTGGCAGCTCTTCACCGTGCATCCTTCCGTACCTGTAAGGTGCTAGGAAGGGATCAGGACACTGATTGCCTTTGAGATTCCATCCCATTCCCCATCCATTGTGAAGAGGGGAAGCAGGGTCCTATTCTGGTCAGGGTTTTTGATGGTTGCTTTTGCATCACTGCAGAGAGATGGGCCTTTCCCTGCTGGACCCTCTGCTCACTGTGGGCCTTTGTGGGGTCCCTGCTGGAGCTGTGCACATGTGAGCACCAGGCTGCTGGGGCTGAGAGTACCCCTGGGTTGCAGCACGGTTAAACTGTGAGGTCTGTGCAGCTGAATCTGAGTGGCTCTGACCACCACTTGGTTTGGCTGGAGCTTTCTGGATGCCTTCCCTTTTCTGGAGAATTGGCATTTTCTGGAGTTTCCTGCAGCATACTGGAAAGGTTTTCTATTTTTTCCTCTAAAAACCTTTTCAGAATGAATACCACTTGTGGAGCACCACAAAAATCATCCAAGAGATGGATGATGGACCCTTATGGTCCTGAAAGCAGGGGCTGTGCAGCACGGAGGAGGTTCCAGGCAGACCTGATGGTGGTCCTTCAGTATCTAAAGGGGGCTGTAAGAAAGAAGGGGACGGACTCTTTAGCAGAGACTGCTGTGACAGGGCAAAGGGAAACTGTTTCAGACTGCAAGAGGGGAGATTTAGATTGATGCTAATGTTGGCACTGATGCTCAGGATGTGCCTGTTCATCACGCTGGAGCAGAGCTGGTGTTGTGCAAGTGCTGCAGTGAGGTGGCTGCGTCCCTGCAGGGGAGCTGTGGCATCCAGCTGGGATGTGGTAGGGAAAACCATGCTGCAGGTTGTTGTGGATACCTCCACGTGGGAGCATTGGATTTGGAACTGTTTGCCAGTTCTCACCAAAGCACTGGCAGCTGGATTGGTGCCTTGCCCCAGAAAATGTGCAGTGCTGAGGAGCTGGCAGCACATCCTGCTGCGGCTTCCATCCCTGTCCATCCGCTTTCTGTGCTGGCTGTTCCAGCAGCCCGTTTCCTCTCATTTTAGACAATTAAGAGGCTTTGAGGCTATTTATAGCTCTGGAGCTGTAAAGAAATCAGAGGATGGCGCAGAGTAGTAGAAACTAAAGTTTTTAATATGAACCCAGATGGCCCCAGTGGTATGAGGGCAAATTTCCCTTTCTCTTCCTCTGCTGCTCCTTACCTCCAGGTCACCTTTTTCATCTCTGTTTATAACAAGCACGGGTAAAAGCCAGGGCAGGGAGGCAGAGCTTGTGCTAAAATCTTACTGAGATGCCTGAACTCCATGCCTGGAGTGTTATTGTCACACTGTGTAAGCTACAAGCAGGCCTGTCACTTAAATATGCCATTAAGAATGGGCAGCAGCACCTTTACGTGGTTTTGGGATGCTCTGTGAACAAGAGGGCTCAGCTACTGCAAAGGTAGGGTCAGGTCCTTATCCAGATGCAGGGATGTAGGGTCAGGTCTCTCTCCAGGTGCAGGGATATTGGGTCAGGTCCTTCTCCAGGTGCAAGAATTGAGTGATTTTGCTTTGGTGCTCTCAGGATGTGGCTGTGCGTGCAGGAGGTTGGTATCCATCTTTGGCTATGGCCAGATCCAGAGTCTTGTCCTCTTCCTCCCTTTCAGGAAGGGATCCTGGAGCTGCAGCCTTGCTGTGAAAGGGGACAGCCTCTTGTGCACTGTGGTCACTCGTGCTGGGAGGACCTGGGAGAACATCTGGGTGTTGTGTTTGGAGCAGGTTGTTCCCAGGTGCATATAAGCCAGGGATGAGCTGTGAGGTGGATGGCAGGGAGTGAATTTATTGTTCATTTTATAAGAGTAAAAGGAACCAAAGCAGGATTTTTTTCTAGAGCAGCCCTTCTGCCTTGCTCCTTTGACTTTTCTCTTGCTGCAGAGGCAGAAGCCTGGCCAAGTACAATCCCTTGGCCCCTGGAGAGTGTCATGCATGTAGCCTGGAGCTGTTGGAGAAGCCTCGGTCCTCCAGCAGGAGCTGATGAATGGATGTGGTGACAGCAGTTGCTCAGGAGCCTGAGTGCTGCAAGGAGGGAGCTAGTGGATGACATGAGGTATGTGGAGCAGAGTCCCTTGAAAGAGCCAGGGAGGAACCACAGGCTGTTCCACCTGATGTTGTGCAGTGTCTGTCCTGCAGGGAGATGTCCTTACCGTAGGGCTGGGCTTGGCAGAGGGGGCTGAGGGCAGGACCAACTTGCTGCCTGATTCCAGGGAGCTCCCTGCCCCTCTGAGCTGTTCAGCACTGCCAGCTGCCCTCTGTCTTCCAGGCTTGTTTTGGAGCTCATTCCTTCCTTCCAAAAGTAGCAGGCACCAGTTGCTGCTGGATTTTCCCCACTGGTAACTTAATCCAGTTTGACACCAATGGCTCTGGTCTTGGGTCTCCGACTAATGTGATTCAAAAATGGGGAGGAGAATGTGTGAAGCTGCAGTCCCCTTTAGCCAGCCTCCATCCCTGGCTGCCGGCACCGAGGTGATGCTGATCCCATCTGGGCTCGGGGCCAGTGCTGGTGTGTGCTGGGACGGGGCAGAGCATGCTGAGCAAACCCTGTGAGGCCTTTGTTTGCTCATGTGAAACTGTCTTGCTGTGTGGGACCGCCATGAATAAAAGGCACTTGTTCAAGGGACACAGAGAGGAAAGATAAGCTGTGGTTTGATGCTGTTTCAGTTTGTTAAACTGGGACTGCAAAACAAAGGACAAATCTGTCTGCTCCTGCCCAGGGGTCTGTGGCTTGCCCGAGGAGATGGCCTTTTCAGCATTTCTCCATCTCAACAGTCTGCCCTGTGCTTTCATTTGAATTGGGATCCTCTGCGTGCTCCATGATGACCCTGCCTGAGTACAGCAGGGCAGCAATACTGCAGCCAGCAGTACAGTGCATCCTGCATCATCTGTGCCTGCAGCAGCACCGAATCCCTGCGAGGGGCAGGCGCTGGAGGCCACGGAAGGGTGGTGTGAACAGCTGATCCGAAAGAACTGCTCCTGCCTTCCAGATGGTATTTATGAGGCTGAGGTAGGATGAGAAAACCGGGAGGAAACTTGATCTGAATTGTGAACGCAGCCCTTCTGGATGGCGGTGGGACGAGCAGCAGGAGGCTCAGGGCAGTGCCTGGGGTAGGGAGGAGAGTTTGGGCTGCCAAGCTGGCAGCTTGCTGGGAGCCACAGGGACCTTGCTTGCCCTTGCTCAGAGCTGCATAACACAGCTTTGTCTGCAGACGCCTGGTTTTGTGTCCCACTGCACAACGTGGGGTGGTACTGCACGCTGGAGCTTATAGGTGCAGGGAGCTGGGCTTCTGCATTTGGAGCATGGCAGGCTCACTGCAGTGCTGGAGGCTGGCTCTTGCTGGCTCTTACTGCCTTTCAAGATGCAGAGGGCAGGTCTGCACCCGCTGTCCTTCCCTAACATTTCCTGATGGCAGAGTGGGGAGAAGGAGGTGCAGGTGGTCACAAGCAGGATCTTTCATTGTCCTGAAAGCCTTGTTTTTACCTGCATTGCTTGGAAAAGTGAAACTCTGTATGTGTTCGTAGGTGATTTTTTCCTCTGGTTCCTTGATACACCAGGCGCTGGTACAGCTGGCTGTGCTGTGCTGGCACCTCCCATCACACTTGTACCTCCAACTGCAGCAAATGGATCCTCTTCACCTTTCCCTGCCAAGGAACCCAGGCTTCTTCTGCTGCCTCACCCCACAGCTGCTCTGACTGCCTGCAGAGAGGGACAAATGTGGAAACACTTGTTGCTTCTGAAATGTGAAAAAGCTTTTGCAGCAGCTGCAGGGTTGCAGTGCATGGCACGAATCTGCCTGATCACTGCTGCTGTTGTCATTTTGCCTAGCAACTTCTGTGGTCCATGTGTTGGGCACACCCTCATGTCCCACGTACCCCAGGGCATCTAGCAAATAGCAAAGCTTGGCACAATGGCTTGTTTTTCTTAGTGCTGGAATGCTGTGTCTTCCAGGCATCCTGATGTGGGAACTGCAGCCCCTGGCTCACCGTTGTGCTCACAGTGGGGATCCATCCATCCATCCATCCATCCTGTGCAAAGATGAGGGCAGGGCTGTGCCTTCTCTCTGCCCTGCGCCCATGGATGGGCACCTTCGGGTTGTCCTTGCAGACCTGAGAGACACCAGTGAGAATGTGCATGGCTTGGAGAGCTCTGGGAGCGTTAAGGAAGAGCAGGAGCCCACTGTAGTGGGAAGCACCGTGTCCCACTGTGGGGACAGGTTGCTGAGCTGTGGGCAGCAGCCCCAGTGTGGCCTTAGTAGGCACTTCTTGGTGGTGTGTGGACACGTGAAGGTTAACTGCACATCTCCAGCTGGGAGCATCCTCTAGATTCCAGCTGTCAAGGCACTAACTTAAGTATGCTTCATCTTTACGAGGCAGTAAACAGTACCATAGCCTGAATTACTGAGTCCAGAGGCCTCCTGGGGGCAGTATGAATTGTAGTGACTTCCCTGGTAATTACTGTCTGACTGCTGGAGCAGGGCATGTCTCAGACATGTTGCTGGCTCAGCGGAGGTGGCAGGAGTGGGGTGTGAGTAGGCTGTGGTGCTGCTCTGCTCCAGGCCCTTTTCACTCCCCAAAGCCCAGCCAGCACTCCTTTTAGATACCAAACAGATGCTGATAACCATTCCTTCCAAAGTTCAGGCACATGAGAAGGAGAAGCAAGTGACCTTTGTAGGCCTGCTGTACGTGGGCATTCATTTGAAGCTGCTGGTGGTGGAACTCAGGTCGTTTGCCTGTAGGTGAGTGTGCAAAGCTGGCGGTGTCCTGGAGGTGCAGGAGCTCATCTCTGACCTTGGTGGGTAGCAATGCAGTTTGTGTTCAGGCAGTGCTGGAATGAGAAGGTGGAAGTTAGGGAGGGACAGTCCTCCTCCTGCCCTCTGGAAATGACCCTTTGTGCCATTCTCTGCCATCTGTGTCAAGCCTGAGTGCAGCTGCTTGTGGAGATGGGTGGACTTCTATTAACCAGACCTTTTGTGTGCTCCCCTGTAAGGCGTGCCCAGATATTAGCATGGCAAGAAGTGAAGGCTGGAGCACAGCAGCTGGGAACTCAGGGTGAATTATTCCTTGGAAATGTGAGTGATGGAAGCAGAGAGACTGGAGCTGTGTTATTGCTCCAGTTCTCCTCCCTCCCCTTCCTTTCATTCTCTCTTCTGTTCCCCCACTCTTCTTTCCTTTTTATCTTAACAGCACAACAAATTGCAGGATAATTCTTAGCCGAGTTGATGTCCATCAGTAAATCTCTTCCATTTCCCCACACAGGAGAAAAGTTGCACAAGGAGTAAGGGCTGTGGATGAGTCCCTGGTGCGTGTGGTTTACAGTCCCATCAGCCCTTCCTGTCTCTTTCCTGCTGTGGCCCTCAGTCTGTGTAGTCTGTGGGACCTGGTGTTTTGGAAAGCAGTGTGAAATAATGCTGAATGTGGGGGAGGATGATAGGATGAACGTGTATGTTGCTGTTGTTCATCTGAAATTGTTCCCTTTTCTTAAAGACAATAGAAGACGGTCTTCATCCCAACAAACGGACCTCTTCCTCCAGATCTGGCCCATGCATGTGCTCTTCTGATGCAGAATGCATATATAATCTACAGCCTGTGCACAGTATTAAGGCACGGTATTATGGGCGCAAGATAAAAGCACAGACCATGCCTTCATCTTAGCCTCATCTTTGCTGTTCCTGAGGCTTCAAAGGCATTTTCCATGTTGGATTCTTATAACTCTGGGAAGGTGTTGAAAGCTGCAAAGATAGGTCTGCTTGAGGTCAGTAAGGCTATTTGGTACTGATGCAGAAACAAAGATGCAAAAGGGAAAAGCAAAAACTGCAGAACTGCACTGCGAAGCCGTGAGATCTGGGGGTTTGGAAGAGCTGGGATTTGTGCAGAGCAGCGCAGGGCCTGCAGTCCCTGCAGTGTCTAGGGACTGCAGGGCTCTGACTCCAGATGGTTGCCTCGTCCTTGCCCTGTTCTGTTCAGGGAGCGCAGGCTCCTCTGAGGCAGTCTGCAAACCCTCATTTGAAAAGAAATTCCTTAATTGGCTTAAAGGCGGTTGGGGAAATGAAAACAGCAAGTAGAGCTTCCTCATCATCCTGATTTCTTTTCCTCCACAGGGATTATACTTTTGGAGTGATTGTTCAGATATACCTCAAGTGCAGGTGGCTAAATGGGGAGAATCGAGTGTCTTTTGGTCTCAGGAGTCCACCCATCTTGCTGAAGCTGTCCCAGCTCCTCACAAAGAGCAGCTTCATGAGTTCAGCTTTTTGCTCCTTGCCTTGCCTTTCCCCTCCGCACTGGGAGCAGGTAGCTCTAAAATGCAGCCATGGGAATCAGTCGCATCTTTGCTTTTCTGTCTTATGGTCTCACATCTGTAGCACTGAAGCGCTCCTTCTCATTCTCTGCCTACCTGCTCAGATCCTCCTTCAAAGACCAGCCAATTCTCTGCTTCTCCAGGGTCTGTTTCAACTTCAAGCTGGAGAGAGGTGATTGAGACTGCCCTTTGAAGCTTGCTGTGCTCAGGTTTGTGAGCTCTCCCTATCCTCCTGCAGTTTCTTCTCACAGCTGGGCTGCAGGACACGCAGCTGGTTGATGGGACAGCAGTCCTTGTTGGGATCATTTTCCCCACCAGAGAGAAGTACTGCCCATGTTACTGGCTATTTCTCATCTGGGCTAACTCATCACCTGCACAGAGCCTGCTGCAACCTGTTTATACCTGAACAGGTACAAGTCTTGCCAGCACTGAAGACATCGAGTGCATTGTCAGAGAAGAGCTTGGAACTCTTGCTCCAAGCTCCTTGCTCTGAGGCTGTTCTCTGCTCCTCTGTGGCCAGGTGCTGGTGTTGGGGTACTCAGAGGTCCTGGTAGCTCACCAAGTTCCACGTTTGGATGCTTATTTTGTTCTCTTTTTCTCCACATACACCCACAAACCCTTTAATAGCTGTAATAAACCATATGCCCTTGTTATTTAAATAAAATAAATAAAGTTGGAAAAGCCTCCTAGGAGCATCTGGAACTTCACCACCTGTAGAAAATTGATAATTAAAGGAGCTGTGTATGTAGTAGTGGGGAGAAGAGCCCATAAAGACAGCGTCAGTGGAAAAAGAGGAGTGTCTGATTCAGTCTTTCATCTTCCTGTTGGCAGCACTCAGATGTGACTCCAGCTGCTTTTTATTCTGGGATACGGGCAAATGTGTGATCCCAGAGAGGCTGGGGAGAGCATGTGAGGGCTGTGCTGCCTGAAGTGGCTGTTCTGGCTTAGATAAGGCACAGACTGAGCATTGAGCAGTGGTGCAGCACGTGCCTTTATGTCTTCGCACAGTTTCATTGCCAAGCCCTGTGACTTCTGGGCTGAGAACAGTTCAGTATTCTTGGTCTGCTTGATTTCTCTGATTATTACTGTTTACAGACAGCAGGACCGACTTGATCCCAAGGTTTGGAAATCATTAAATTAACAAGTAATTTAGAGGATGGTGAATAAATGTTGCAAGGACTTAAGAAATTCATATTTGGTTTCTGGACTTGTTGTAGACTTAGTGGTTGAGCACAGTCCTTGGTCTGTCAGTGCCTTGTTCACTGTCTGGATCACAGACCCGTGCAGGAGGAGAATCCAAGGCTCCAAAGCAGGTGCAGAGCTGCACAGTTACTTACATAGAGATGTATACAGTCTTAGCTGTCTCACGTGCTGGTGGTGTTTCTTAGGTGGAGTGGTCAAAGCTGTTCCCAATCCTGACCAGAACCTCCCCAGATGCTTGATAGGAAGAAGCAATTTGTCAGCCAAGCAGATGTTGCAAGGCAGGGAGGACACAGTCATGTCTGCGTTTGCTGGAGACCAAAGGGATGCTGAACTTACACTGCTTCAGAAGGAGTTGTGCTGCTGCCTGTATTCTGAACACTTAGCATCCCAGATCCTTCTTGCTGCAGATCTTTTACAACTTGAAAGCTTTTCTTTCTTGGCCTCCTGCACTGTGGACAATCCATGGCCAACTTGTTGCTGAATGCCCCTCCGTGCACTTGTGCCCAAAGGTTCAACCATTTCTGGGATGAAGAGTGGGGATGTGACCCCTCCAGATGGGAGTATAGGGAGAGCTGTCCTGGTGTGTATCCGAGTGCAGTGGGCAGCACACTCTGTGCTTGCCATCCTCCAGGATGCTGGGTAAGTAGGCAGGTGTCTTTTGCAGCCTTGTTCTTCAGAGTTGCTGATATGCATCACTCACACAGGGAGATATATCATTTGACTGCCAGTACCCTCCCCTTGCTGCTCCAGCACGTAAGCCTCTGTGTGGTACACTGGCTTTGGTAGAAGGAGCCAACCCTGCTGCAGGCTTTCACTGTTTGTCAGAATAAATTACTTCTTCCTCCAATTGCGCAGAGGAGATGCTGGTTCATTTGACCTGAGCCTGAGCAGCACCCACGGCAGCTTCTCCCCCTGTTCTTCCTTCCTGTAAGCCTGCAAGGAGAGTAGAGCCTGCTGGCTGCAGGCTCCCCAAAACATGACTGATGCAGCAGCAGATTTTGTGCAGTGCTGCATTCATCTGCTTGCCATGAAATAGCACGGCAAGAGGAACAGAGCTGGAGAAGGTGCAGATGATCCAGGAGGGGAAAAGCTGGAGGCAGCTGTGAGGTTGGTGGGATTTACTCCTCTCTGAAACCTCTGCTCTCCATACTGGGCCAGGCAGCTCTGTTCACCCTTGGCCCTGCCTTGTACCCCCAGCATGGATTGAGATGAACATGGTTCCAATGCAGCAGGCTGCTCCAAGCTGCCTTGTTCATTTTTCCAGTGTCTGGCAGTGGGTGAATGTAAGTGCCCTTGAAAGCTGTGTCTTGATGGAAAGGGCTTGATGGAAAGAGTGAGTGGGTGCATGTACGTGTGAGCTCCCATCCTGATTTGTTTGGGACAGTGCCCTGAGCTGCTGCTCTGTGTCTTGAGATTCTCCTGTGGAATCGGTCTTCTTCTGAGGAGTTGCAAATATTGTTCCTGAGGTAGAAGAGAGAACATTCAGGTTTGTGCTCTGCCTTCAGGCTTCCTTCTGCCAAAGGAGAAGGGCTGTTCAGGTATGCTGGGAGATTGCAGTGCTCCCTGGTTAGGGGCACTGATGGCAAATGGCTCAGGAAGAACCACCGTCCTCACCTGTGCTGTTTGTAGGGTGGCAGTGATCACTGTGCCCTGATCTGACCAGAGGATGAACTCCAGGGACATCAGGAGTTGCCAGAGTACATCTTTCTTCTTCTGTGTCTTGAGAGACTTTTCCTTTCTGCAGATCAGTGCAAAGCATGCTGGCTGAGTTATTAAGCTTTCCTGAGGCATAGGGCTGGCTTAGTTTTCTGCTATGGCCTGTTAATCACCCTAAAAGGGAGGCTGACAGCTCTTGGTCCTGCCTGCAGTGCTCTGAGCGTGGCTGGTAGCTTCATGGACTGGCACGGGACGGTGATGCTGCAGAGCCTGGCAGTGAGGGCTGGCTCCCAACAAGGTTCCCTGTTTGCATGAAGGATGACGGGCATCAATTCTGCAAGGGAGCCAGGATGCTGGCTGGGTAACAGCTCCAGATCAGGAGCTGGAGGCTCGTGGCTCTGCTCCCTCCCTTTGCCAGTGCCTCACTGCACAGCTCTGAACTCCCTCCATCCCAAATGACTTGGAGCTATTGATTACTGTAGGATTTTTTAATTGCCCCTTAGAGTTATGCTGTGATATTTTTCAGGGAGAATTTAGGGAAAAAGGTAGGTGTTGCCCTAGCAAATAGCAGTGCCCCAAGCAGCTAATTGCAGGCTGGGAACTGGGGTGACAAAGGCAGAGAGAGGCTCAGCAGGTGCTCCTGCCCCCACTTCCCTGTGGGTTCCCTGTGCTGCCAGAGCTTCCATCACACTGATCACCCATGGGGGTACCTGAGAGGCAGGGGGCCTTTCCAACCTCGCCTGGCTTCCTCCAACAGCAGCGTTTTGCCTTTCAGCACATTCAATTTCCTTTTCATCACAGGAAGGAGAAATTTAATTTAGTCTTTTAAATTACAGGGCAGCATGAGAGTATGTCTGGAAGCGGTGTCCCGCGAGCTCTGTCAGCTCTGTAACATTGCACTAGGTGCCTGTTGTCCCTTGCATCCCACATCTCATCTGAAATCACCCTGAGTGGCCATGGAGGCTTCACGTTGTGGGATGCTGTGAGTGTTTTTGTCCTGTGGGCCACGGGAGAGCGTCAGGGTGCTCCTCTCATCTCCCACCCTCTTTGTGGCACACTTTGATGTTTAGAGGACCTTGCCCTGTGTGGGGGTTGTCCTAGAGGTCATCCCAGAGGATGAGATGTCCTTGCTGCTCCCTGATACGTATGTGGTGGTATCAGTGCTGCTCTGTCAGTCCTGACTGTGCTGATGGTGTCAGGGCCATGTTTGCTCTGGAATAATTTCTCTGTGTTCAAAGGACCTGAGGTCCCCAGGCTGAGATCTGAGGCTGGATGCTGGAGCCCAGTCAGCAGGCACTGCTGCTTTTCTGCTGGATCTGCCTTGGGCTGCAGCTGGTCCTGCTGCCTGGCAGCTCCACTGCTCTTCTCCCTCAGCTTCACCTTCCTTCAGTTGATCTCTGTTACCGACCTGAGTCTGCTGGGACTGAGCCATCACAGACCTCTGGGAAGTTTACTGAGCTGCCTCGATCCAGGCAGCTGAAGCCACGAGCATCCAATGTGACTTGGCTCTGTTTGTCTTCTGGAGATCAAAGCTTTTTGTTCTCTGGCTCCATTATTTGCAATGATGCTGAGAACGGTGCAGTGGGAGTGGATCCATTTTGGGAGTCCCTACACTTCCTTTGAACTCTTCCTTCCTAACTGAGGGGATCTTTGCAAAGTTTGAAATTTCTCGTTTGCCACCTTTTCTGCAGAAGCATTCAGGCATCTCCACGTGAGTAATTGCAGATTTCCTCCTGCTGGGACCATTGAGGTGAGCACCTGGAAGCAGCAGTGCATCTTAATTCTAAATTTGTTCTCAACATTGGTGAGCAAACGGGCTCAGGGTTGTCTGCTGGCACGTGTGCATGGTGAGCTGCTTGTACCATGCTGAGGAAGGTGAGTCTGAAGGCCACAAGCTGAGTTACGCTGGCTCTCATAGTCCTGGCTTTGTGTTTCTGCCTTGTGTTTACAAGACCCTTACTCTGTCTGGGTATGGAAAACATTGTTTTTCTGATCTTCAGCCTTGGTTTGATGACTCAGTGTAAAAGTGCTTTTTTCAAGCCTTTTTGTAAAAGCCATCTTCTAGGCAGATAAGTATTTTATTTAGGAGCAGGTCCATAAGATGCATTGTTCTCATTTGTGGGATTGACTTCAAAAGAGTCCTAACCTTCCTCCATCTCAGCTGCTCATAAATGTTGCTGGTCAGTTTTGTTTTATGTGGGAAGCTTGCTGGAATGCTCTTCAGACCAGAGTTGGAACATAGTGAAAAAAACCCAACATGCAAGGTAGCTGAATCGAATCATATTGGGCTTTCTGACAGACAAGACTCCTATTCTCTCCATGCTCCATATGTTGAGGCAGCTGAAGCCACGAGCATCCAATGTGACTTGGCTCTGTTTGTCTTCTGGAGATCAAAGCTTTTTGTTCTCTGGCTCCATTGTTTGCAGTGATGCTGAGAACGGTGCAGCAGAAGGAGTTAATCACAGTCTTGTGCATTGCTGTAGTGTTCTTTATTCTTCTTTTGGAAAAGATTTTTGTAACAACAACAACAACAAAAAGCAAATTCTTCAGTTCTTGTGTTTCATTTGCTGGAGGCTTTGGGTCTTTTTCACCTGAAAGGGCAGCTTCTGTGGGGCTGTGTGCATGCTGAGGCACTCCCTGATGTTTTAGCACAGCCAGAATATTTCTTTGCTCTTTCTACACCCAAATTATACCAATTTCCTGAGTCTGGACAAAAAACTGTAAAAGTGGTATACCTCCTTTAATGCATTTGCTCTTAAGTGGGATTCAAATAGCAACTGCATGTGGATTTCAGTCAAAGTCAGTGAGGAAATGCACCTAAGCGAGGCAAGATGTAGATTGAGGCCATTAATTCATCACTCCCTGAAGCAAAATCAATGTATTAAGACATTGTCAAACCTGTTTAAGCCATAGTAAGATGCTGGGCAGAGTTAATGGCACGCAAGTTTTCCTTATGAGGCAGAATACTTACGTGCAATTGGACCATAATATTATTTGCTCTTAATCTCCCCAGATACCCCAAAACTAGGGAAATGAGGTACAGAAAAGATAAGTAAAGTAGTTGTATTGAGGAATGATGGCAGCACTAACGGGTTTATTGAGGGTATGCTATGCAGCCAGCACTGCTGAGATCTGAATGGATCACAGTGCCACAGTCCATTTGTTCTGGGCCCTCACCTCGTGGAGGTGCAGGAGGTGCTGCCTTGGGGTGGGATGCTTGGTCCCTCATCTGAAGATTGGGAGCCCAAAGCTTGCTGAAGCTCACGGCGTTTGATCAAAGCTGGGACTTGGACTTGCCAGCCTCCTTGAAATACTCTCTGTGCCTCTTCCTTTTGTGCCCCCAGGGATTCTTCTTATTTGGGCAGAAATTTGAGTAACCTTTTCATTTGCAGAGGAGCCCTTGAGAACAGTCTTGTCTCATCAGTGTGGAGCTGCATGATGCTCTCCTAGCCAAACTGGTTTTCCTTCCCAAAAATAGTATTTCTAGGCACTGCAGCAATTAAGGTATATTAAAGGCTAGTGATGCACGTCCTGTTTTTCTCACAAGGCAAGCCTTCCAGATTCGCATTCTGCTTTGAAGATTCTGCATGAAGAATGATGAAAGACTCCAGCAAATCAGCTCAGGGTAACACTACCTGTATGTCTGCAGCCTTAGAAGAAAGCAGGTGTGAATTGTGCTCCGTCCAGCTGCGTTATTTTGCATCCTTGCAACAGCTGCAAGCCTGGAATTCCAGTGCCCACTTCATCAGACGTGCTGATGCCTTCAAAGATTCTGCTCTTTTTCTCCTTTTCCCCCGTCAAACCCAGGCAGGGATTTCAGTCAAAAGGACTCTGCAAGCGATGAAGGTCTTCACAACTTCTTTCCTTCATCAAGGCCAGGTTTTGGTGCATCTTATAGGAGTTTCAAGGTGCTCCTGTCTCTGCTGTGCTTCTGCCTCTGCTCATTTCCTGGCTCTGTGCACTTCCTTGGGACCTGCTGCACTGCCAGCAAAAGGTAGAGAAGCATGTTCTCTGTTCCTCTTGCATCCTTTGCAAGCAGTTGTACTTACAGTGTTGCCTTGGAAATCATTTCTTCTTCCCTGTCCTCTCCCCAGTAACATCTTTGTTAAGACATGCAAACCCTATTCTCTGGGAATTGACTGCAAAGCGGATTGCTGGGAAAGTTGCAGTTTGAGAGCAGATTCTGTGGTTTTGTTGGCTGCCACAAACACGTACTGCTGAGTAAACTCCATTTAGCTGGGGCCTATATTTTTTTCTCACACTTCTCATTTAGCAGAGTTCAATTTTCCCCCAGGAACCTTCTTATTAAAACTCGCAGCCTCTTTTCTCCCTGGCCAGTGAATCACACGTGAGCTGGCTGAGCACTTTGTGAGCTGTGTCCAGCGTGGGAAAAAGTGTAGAAGCTGAATAGGAACCGTGCAAGAACACACACGAGATCTGCTGCAACAGGACCAAGAAATCCCAGGAGCTGTGTGCCATCAGCTTGGAAAGCCTGTAGTGTCTACCTGAGCCTCTTGGCCCTTTGTAGGGAGCATCGTGTGCTGCTCACGGGTCTTTTAATGGCCCTGTTCACCTTCAGGTGCTCACTGTTGCCAGGTCTTCTGCTGCAGAATTTTTTTTCTCCCTTCTGCTTGGATAAGTGATCCTCCCCTGCCACCACTACTTCACCAAACAGAACAAATAGAGTTGTCTTTCTTCATCATGAGTTATTAGCATTGGCTGTTTTCTGTGTAAATGTAATTGCTCTGTCCAAGGAAAGCTGGGAGCTCAGAGCAGAGCCCCACCTCCAGTCTTGTCTTGAAGGATCCACCTGGTGTGGATTCTGACTTTGCTGCTCTGGTGTGAGCCTCCAAGAAAGCTTGGGTGAGCTCAGGGCCATTTTCTTTGTGATCTTCCCTTCTACAGCTGAAGGACTGTGCTGGGGGAAGGTGGGAGATGAGCACAAAGGAAGAGGTCCCTTCTTGTGCTTTCTTTTTGGCTGCGCTTCAGTGAGCTTGGGTGAAGGTCAATGGAATTTCAGCCCGTTTTATTTACTTGGCTCACTTTAGAGGAGGGAGGGAGACGGGATTTGGAAATGCTTATGCAGCCTGCACTGTTTGTACGATGCTGGCACAGAGCTGGTGACACTTCTGTAGCCTTGGGGGCTCACAAGTGTGAATCAGAGGCTGTTTTTCCCTATTGATGCTCCTATAAAAATCTGTAAATATTGGGAAGTCCCTGCTCATAGCTTTTCTATGTTGCTCTGCCAGTTCATCTGCCAAAACCTTCCCCTTGATCCAGCCCAGCCCTGCCTGGCTCTGCAGGAGGAAGGCAGCTCAGCCACCAGTCTCTCCCTGCCTGGGCTGCATGGCGTGGAGGCAGGAGCCAGCAGTGCCACCCACGTGCCCTTCTGACTGCTCGACTGCCAGAGTGGTGCTGCGTGTTTCCTGACCTCCTGCAGCTGTCCTTGCACAGCCATGGCTGTCTTCTGCTGCAGCTGCTGCTGGAGGTGTGGTAGGTCCGTGTGTGAGGCTGCTCCCCCCGGGTCAGTGCTGCTGGAAGGAGTTAAACAGAAAACAGCTGCATGGGAGAACTGGTTTGCAGTTCACAGATAATGGAGGCAGGATGCTGTTTTGTTTGTTTGGTATGATTTTCCTTTTTCCACCGCAAAGATCTAATGCCCTTTCTTGTATTTATCAAGCAGGAGGATTTTGCTACAATACATTCTGTATCAGAGAACTCGGGGCTTGTATGTTGCTGACGAGAACAATTGATTTTTATTTATTTGTTTATTTATTGCTGGAGAGAACTGAAGCAGTAAGTTGTAAGGCTTTAGCTTCTCTGGAGGAGCTTTATTTAGAGAAGCAGCCTGATCTTGGTGCTGACACAAGCTCATGCAGCCCTGCACACTGCTGGGGGCTGTGCAGCCGAGTGCTGGATATCTTGCTCCAGTGCCTGGGTCACCTCGAGTCATTCGCAGTCGTAGTCTGAGCTTCTGGCCAGGGCTGGCTGGCATCTCTTGCCCTTGGAGATGCATGGCACTTGGGGCTGGCACAGCACCAGCTCCTTCCCTGCAGGAAAGACGTAAACTGCAGGTTTGGGGCACATCCCAGTCTTCCACCCTGCCCTGTTCCTTCCTGTCTTGTCCTGCTCTGGGGAGCCTCAGGCAATGCCTTTGGTCCCAGGTGACACCCAGAGGTAACAGAGACCTCTGGCTTGTTTGATTGTAGGTGCCAGGTCTCTGGCAAGACAAGCAAGCTGAGCAGAGCCCTGAGAGGAGGTCATCACTGTCCTGATGTGGGTTTGGAAGTGCTTTATGAATCCTTTCGCTGTCTTCTGCCCTGCTTTAGTTAGAGGAGAATTCCTGCTCCTTAGAGGAAAGCAAAGGACCAGCAGTACCTCTGCAGTAACTCTCCCTTCCCTCCTAGTGACAGCCTTTCTCTGCCACTTCTGTCTCCTCAAAACGGTATCCAGAGGGAAACAACTGCATAACCTGCCTGGGCTTCTCTCTCTAGAGGCTGTCATCTTGGCCTTGGGCTTTGTGGCTCTCACAGATCTGCAGTGAAGGGCAAGCAGTAAGGTTCCCTGGGACCTGATCACATCACACCGAGAGTGCTGTA